>NC_140518.1:923002-1530502 GCF_964339955.1 Pipistrellus hanaki | reverse complement strand
GTGTAGCTGCTTCTGTTGCTTTAAGCCCAGAAGGATCGTGAGCATCTTTGGTGTCATTCGGGACACTCCGCTGTGGGCCATCCCCAGGAGGCAGGGCCCAGTTGCCCATGGCAGCTCTAGGCTCAATGGTCCTTACAGCTCCCAGCCCCACAGAGGAAGCAGGTGTCCTCAGCCGTTACTATGGCAAAATACTCGAGAAAGGCCCTGATTGGCCAGGCTTGGTTCCTAAGCCCATCCTTAAGCCAATCACTGCAAGCAGAAGAATTGGGGGCTTGATTGGCCAGGCCTGAGCCCCATGCGCATCCTGTAGCCAGGAGGAGGCTGAGAGGAAGGATGTGGATGGGGGATGAGTGCCTATCTCACCCGCCCCTTAAAAGGAACACCGTGGGCCCGGCCAGGGTGGCTCAGCGGGTGGGTGTTGACCTATGAACCAGGAGGTTGAGGTTAGATTCCGGGTCAGGGTACATGCCTGCGGGCACAGGCCTGCGTTACTGGCTTGATCCTCAGTGGGGGGTGTGCAGGAGGCAGTTGATCAATGATTCTCGTCATTGATATTTCTATCTCTCCCTCTCCCTTCCTCTCTGAAATCAATAAAATTATTTTTTCTTAAAAAGGAGCATCATGGGTCCCCTGCTAGGCAGATACCGAAAGACATTTTGTAAAAAATTCAAGCACCACTATACACAGAGAAGGACACAGATCTTAAGGGTCCAGCTTGATGCATCCCGCACTGGAGACCCTGCATGACCACCATCCAGAGGAGACATGGCACCTCACAGCACCCAGAGCCCCCCCCTGTACCCCTCCCCCCAAGATCCCTGCCGCTGGACCTCAGCCCTGCATTTCGTCTGGCTTCCACGTTAGCTCAGACCATCCCGAACACCCCGCCTTTACAGAACCTGTCCGGTCACCTCGGAAAGACAATGACACATATACGAGTGGCCTGTGCACGGATTCGCTCAGTGAAAGGAAATCCATTAGAAGGTGGCCGGCGGGGCAGCACCGGGCGAGCCGGGCCAGACATGCTCTGGAGACAACCTCCTGGTTCATGGGTCGATGTTCAATCCCGAACCACAGGCCCGGCGGGGAGGGGCCGGGGTTTTATTTGTAGCGAAAAGCAAACCCCACTGAGGCCCGATGCCAGAGCAGAGCCAGCTTTCCGGAGAGGGGGCCACCTTTTCCTCACGCCCATTTCTCAGGGTGGGGAGGGTGTGACCCGCCGGGCCGGCCTCGGGCAGCGGGCCGGGGGCTCGCCCTGGGCGAGGGGAGGCTCAGGGTGGGAGAGGCTGGGCCCCTCTGCCCGGGAGACCTCAGAGGCCGGCTCTGTGTCTGAGGCTCCTTCCCCGTGCTCAGCAGTGGGCGGGCGGGCGGGCAGGCGCGGGAGGGGTGTGGACTTGCGAGAGCTAACCTTGAACAAAGGAAGCGGAGAGGCTGAGTCCGCGGGGCTTTCGCGGGGCTCACCTCCATCAGAGCCCCTCCCCGCAGCCCACAACAGTCCCGGAGGCTTCCTGCTGGGCTCCTGCCAAGGGGTCCCCGTGCCCGGCTTCCCTCGCCCCCAAAGAGGGCCTTCCCGGTCCTTCTCCCTCACCCCGGGGGCAGCTGTGACGCGGCCCTGTGGGCTTCGGAAGCAGGCCCTGCCGGGGGGCTCAGCGTCAGAGCGTCGCCCGCGAACTGAAGAGTCCGCGCCTGCCGCCCAGGCGGCTGCCCTTGGCCGGCGTCGAATTAGGACCCTTGAGTGGCCAGGCTGACGTCCGTCCCACTTATGGGATGGCTGTGCGGCTGGGGGACAGGCCGGGGCTGAGCGGAACCTCCCGCGGGAGAAGGTGAGGGCCCGGGGGCCTGTGCCTGGGGCAGTGCCCGGTGCGGTGCTTGGCAGACACGGGACCGGAAGAGCTGCCGGGCTCCATCCCAGCTGCACAGAGCAGCGAGCGAGCCCGCGATCGGGAGGGACTTTCACCCCCTCCCCGCCGCTCCCGGCTCCCGGCTCCCGGCTCCCAGGGGACAGGCCGGACGGAACCCCCCTCCCTGGTTCTCACTGGCGCCCGTGATGAGGGGCTAACAGTCCCGGATTCAGAAAAGGCTGGGAAAGTGGGGCTTCCGCCTGCGCGCTGCGTGGCGGGCCGACCGCCTCGAACCCAGGGCTCTCCGTCTCTGCCCGCTGTTCCGGGCTGGTCCCCGCCTGGCCCGCCCCGCCTCCAGCCTCTCGAGCGCCCCCTGCACAGCTGGCAGCGGTTACGGCCCTGGGGGCTCAGAGGCGCCTCCGCGGCCTCCTCCGCCAGCTTCCCCGCCGCCGGGGCCTCAGGGCCCTCCCTCCGCACTCCTCCGGGTCCCGGGGAGCAGGTGCCAGGATGGGGGCGGCCAAGGCCAAGGCCGCCCTGGGCCCCGGCGTCTGGCACCGGACTGCGGGAGGGGGCGCGGGGTGAGAGGCGAGAGGGAGGGGGAGAGGGCAGGGGGGAGGGGGAGAGAGCGGGAGGGAGGGGGAGGGGAGAGGGTGCAGGGGAGGGGGAAGAGGGGGAGGGGGTGGGAGGGGTGAGGGGGGGGGAGAGAGAAGGGCGGGGGGGACGGGGAGGGGGTGGGAGGGGGTGAGGAGGGTGAAGGGGCGGGAGGGGGAGGGGCGGGGGAGGAGGGAGGGGCGGGGGGCGGGGGAGGGCCGTGGAGAGAGTGGGGGTGAGAGGGAGGGAGGGGGCGGGGAGGAGGGGAGGGGAAGGGTGAGAGGGAGAGAGGGGGGAGGGTGAAGGGGCGGGAGGGGGAGGGGGAGGGGGAGGGGGGAGGCCGCCCAGACCTCCGCTGGGCGCTGGCCTCTTACCTCGGCGGCGGTGGCGGTGCGAGGCCCCGCAGGCCGTGTTACGGGGCAGCGCCGCCCGCACGGGGTCTGCGTGCGTGACGCGGGGCCTCTGGGAAGGCGAGGCGGGTCTAATGGCACAGCGGCTCCGCACGCACCGCACGCACCGCACGCACCGCACGCACCGCACGCACCGCACGCACCGCACGCACCGCACGCGGGATGGTTGGCGCAGGCCCTGCCCGCAGGCGGTTCTTGGGGAGGCCGCCCCTCCCGCGCCCGGAGGCAGCACAGCTGACCGCCAGCGTGGGCGGGGTCAGAGGTCAGAGGTCAGAGGCCACGCACCAGCGATAAGGAAGGCCACCGGCGGGGTCAGGGCTGAGCGTGGACCTGAGGCCCGGAGGGCAGGGTTCGATCCTGGTCAGGGCCCGGGCCGGCGGCAGCAGCTCCCTCCCGGACACGGCCGCGCTCTGCCCACCCTCAGTGCCCACCGCAGTGCCCACCCACCGTAGGGCCACCCGCTGTGCCCACCCGCAGTGCCCACCCGCAGTGTGTTCACCTGCCGTGCCCACCCTGCGGTGCCCACCCGCGGTGCCCACTGCAGTGCCCACCGCAGTGCGCCTACCCTCAGTGCCCACCGCAGTACCCACCCGCCGTGTGCCCACCCGCCGTGTGCCCACCCTCAGTGCACCTACCCGCAGTGCTCACCGCAGTGCCCACCCACCGTAGGCCCACCCGCCGTGCCCACCCGCAGTGCGCCCACCCGCAGTGCCCACCCGCAGTGCCCACCCGCAGTGCCCACCGCAGTGTGCCCACCCGCCGTGCCCACCCGCAGTGTGTTCACCTGCCGTGCCCACCCTGCGGTGCCCACCCGCGGTGCCCACTGCAGTGCCCACCCGCAGTGCGCCTACCCGCAGTGCCCACCGCAGTGTGCCCGGCGGAGGGGCCCCGCGCTCACTGCCCGGGCGGCCGGGCTCCTCACTGTGGAGCCGGGTGCTGTTTCGCTCAGCTCCCCGGAGGCTTCCCCAGGAGCCGGGCCAGCGCCGGGCCGCAGGGGCCGTGCAGAGGGCCAGTCCGTGCTGTTTCCAGCCCCGTTTGTGGCCGTTTGTGACAGCTGCCCCCGGCTGGTGTGCTCAGTGGTTAGAGCGTCACCCCCTTCACTGAAGGGTTTCGGGTTCGATTCCCGGCCAAGGCACATGCCTGGGTTGCAGGTTCAATCCCGGGCCTGGTTGGGGTGGGCATGGGAGGCAACCAATCACTGTGCCTCTCTCCCATCGATGTTTCTCCCCTCGCTCAAAAAAGTGGATGGAAACACACCCTGGGGGTGAGGATGGACAACCACCACCAGAACGAGGAAAACAGCTGAGGAATGGCCGGCTATGCAGGCGGCTGAGGGGCCGGAGCTGGGGGGCGGGGGGCAGGTTGCCATCCTGGCTGCCGCGCCTGAACCTCCCTCCCATGGGGCGGGCCTTGAGCCGCCTCCTTCCCGAGGCCAGACAGCCCAGATGCTGCTCCCCGAGGCCCTGGCCAAGCCCGGGGCCTGGCTCCCAGCCAGATGCTCCCGCCAGACCCTGCCCTGCCTGGATCAGGAACCAAGGGGACAGGGAGGTGGGGGAGGGGGGGTTAGAGCCCCGCCCTGCTCTCGGACCCAGGGCCGCCATCCTAACCGGACCTCCAGGCTCTTACCACCGATGTGGCGTGTCTGTGTCCCTCACCCCCGTGCACCCACGTTAACGGGGAAAGGTTCCCGGACCTGCTGTCCCTCCCCCCGGGGACCCCACCGGAGCCCCCAGTGCAGCCCCAGGTTTCCAGGACCCCAGCCAGTGTGTGTTCACATGCGACCCCTCGAGTGGCCCACTAGCCCGGGGCCAGCACAGCCGGCTGAGGCGGAGGAAGGGACTCCGTACCCTGCTGAGCACTTTATTTTATTTTTATTTTTTTAATATATTTTATTGATTTTTTACGGAGAGGAAGGGAGAGAGAGAACTAGAAACGTCGATGAGAGAGAAGCATCGACCAGCTGCCTCTTGCACACCCCCTACCGGGGATATGCCCGCAACCAAGGTACATGCCCTTGACCGGAATCGAACCTGGGACCTTTCAGTCCGCAGACCGACGCTCTACCACTGAGCCAAACCGGTTTTGGCCCTGCTGAGCACTTTAATCACCGACGGGGCTGAGCGGGACTGAGCCAGAGGGCGGCAGGCCGAGAGGCCCACGTCTCCGCCTCCCGACCAGCGGGCAGCAGCAGCGGGACTAGGGATGCTCGGCTGGGTGAGCCCCGCTGAACCTTCTGGCGCTTCCTTTTCTTTCAGCTCAGAGAGGCGGGCGGGAGCAGGGGGACACCTGGAGGCCCGGGTGGAGGTGGCTGCTTGCAGAGAGGAAGGAGCTGGCCCAGCGCCCACTGGGGGCGCCCCTGGGGGAGGGAGCCCCTGGGGGAGGGAGCCCCTGGGGGAGGGCAGCCCTGGGGGAGGGCAGCCCCTGGGGGAGGCAGCCCCTGGGGGAGGGCAGCCCTGGGGGAGGGCAGCCCTGGGGGAGGGAGCCCCTGGGAGAGGGCAGCCCCTGGGGGAGGGCAGCCCTGGGGGAGGGAGCCCCTGGGGGAGGGCAGCCCTGGCTAGTCCACCCCCGAGGAGTTGGTCAGGTAGAAGGGGCGGATGACCCCCCGGAAGCTGCTGAAGGAGCCCTCGGGGCAGGGGAAGAAGGAGGCCCTCCGGGAGCTGTTGGCGCCCAGGGCGCCGGGGACCGGGGCCTTCCCGCCCTCGAAGCTCGTGACGTCGGCCACGAAGCGGCCCCCGCAGAGCATCAGGGCCCTGTTGGCGTAGCCGATGGTGGGGTCGGAGGAGCCGGACCGGGAGAGGCCCAGCACGGGCACCTCGTCGGAGGAGCAGGAGAAGCCGTAGTCCCAGCAGGCCTGGACCGTGGGCAGGTAGACGAGGGTCCAGGAGACGCGGCTGTCCCGGAAGAGGAAGCTGGGGTGCGGCGGCGTCTGGAAGGACCCCGTGGGCGCGGACGTGGGAAAGTAGCGGCGGTAAGGGTCGTAGCCGTAGCGGTAGCGGTGCGAGGCGTAAGGGTCGCGGCGGGCGGGGGCAGGGGCGCGGGCGCTCTTGTCCACCACCCAGCTCCAGGTGGGCGCGGTGTAGAGCCGGGGCCGGTAGGCCTCCTGGCTGAGGTTGTGGCCGAGGAGCTCGGCCAGCAGCGGCAGGGGCACCGTGTGGAACTCCAGCGCCTGCAGGGTCCGCTCCCGGATCAGCGCCCGGTGGCCGCGGTACAGGCCCAGGCTGCCCTGCAGCTGGAAGAGCTCCTCGGGGGGGATCATGGGGAAGCGGACCTCCCGCAGCAGGCCCTCCACGTCCCCCGGCTCGGCCCCCCGCTCCCGGCTCCAGGCGTCCAGGGCCGTCAGCAGGGCCAGCTCGCTGGGCACGGCCAGCTCGCTCCGGGAGAGCAGGGCGCGGAGCAGGGCCGTGGGCACGCGGGCCCAGGCCTCAGCCGCCGTCAGCGCCTCGAAGTTCCAGGCCAGGAACCGCACGCACAGCTCCTCCAGCTCGGGGTCCCGCGTGGCCAGCGCGTAGGCGTGGAGGTCCAGGGCCGTCCGGAAGGACAGGTCCTGGGGCAGCAGGAAGACGAAGAGGCCCGCGCAGTAGGCCTGCAGCTGCCGCGCCCCGAAGGCCGAGGCCAGCCGGTGGAAGCACTTCACGCTGCGCAGGGACACGTCGATCCGCCGGGAGTAGAAGTACCTGGAGGGGCGGGGGGCTGAGCCGGGGCCGCCCTGGGCCGCCCCTCGCCCCGCAGTACGACGGCGGGGGCCCAGGGCAGCCGCCACCTCTCTTCCGCGTCTGCCACTGACCCGCTGACCCCCGCGTGCCCCCATCCTCCCCCGGTTTGTCCCAGGTCAGCCCCCATCCCACGGAGTCTGCTCAGAGCCCTGGGCCTGGCACTGGGGCGGACCCGGCCTGGTCGGCTAGGAGAGGCCCCCCACCTCCTGTCTCCCTCTTCCATCGCCACCCTCGGGGCCACCGTCCCTGCTGGCGGGCGAGCCCGGCCCTGCTGGCGGGAAGGCCTCGGTGCCAGGACCTGCCGGCCACCCCGGGCATGACCGCTTTCACCGCACCGAGCCCCCGCCCCCACCCGGGGCCCAGCCAGCACCCTGAAAGCAGTGGGTGTCAGTGACCTGAGAAACCGCGGGCACTGGCGAGGGGCCGGTAACTGACAGGTCTCAGCAGCGGAAGGGGGTGCTGTGGGCTGGCCCCATGGAGAGCCGGGACAGGACGGCAGCTCTGCCGTGGGGGAAGGAGAGACAGACAGGCCGAGAGCCCCCGCCCCCCAGCGCTGCCCGAGGCCTGGAAACCACCGCCAGGGCCAGGGCGCAGCTGGAATCGGGCCGGTTCCCCAAGGCCAAGGGGAGAGGCGGCTCTCATAGGATTCTCAGCCACGGCTCCAACAGCCCCTCGGGGCCCCCTGGTGGTGGCATGTGAGCACTACCAGCAGGCCTTGCCAGAGAGAGAGAGAGAGAGAGAGAGAGAGAGAGAGAGAGAGAGAGGGCGGGGAGAGGTGGTGGTGGTGGTGTGTGGTGTGCGTGCGTGTGTGTGTGTGTGTGTGCACGATATGTGTATAGTGTGTGGTGTGTGCGTGTGGTATGTGTATAGTGAGTGTGTGTGTGCGTTTGTGCACGTGTGTGTGGTATGTGTATAGTGTGTGTGGCATGTGTATAGTGTGTATAGTGTGTGTGGTATGTGTATAGTGTGTGATATGTGTATAGTGTGTGGTGTGTGTGTGGTATGCGTATAGTGTGTGTGGTATGTGTATAGTGTGTATAGTGTGTGTGGTATGTGTATAGCGTGTGATATGTGTATAGTGTGTGGTGTGTGTGTGGTATGTGTATAGTGTGTGTGGTATGTGTATAGTGTGTATAGTGTGTGTGTGGTATGTGTATAGTGTGTGATATGTGTATAGTGTGTGGTGTGTGTGTGGTCTGTGTATACTGTGTGTGGTGTGTGTATAGTGTATGTGTGGTATGTGTGTAGTATGTGTGTGGTATGTGTATAGGGCATGTGTGGTATGTGTGGTATGTGTGGTATGTGTGTAGTGTGTGTGCGCGTGTGTGTGTGCCCAGCCGCCCGGACACCCACCTGATGAAGTCCGTGACCACGGGCAGGCACTCGGCGTCCACCTCCATGGTGACCGAGCTGCCCGGCTCCGCCCACAGGGCCTGGGCCTCGGGGTTGCTGGCCAGGATGAGGCTGTGGGCGCACAGGCTCAGCGGCTCGGCGCCCTCGGCCTTCACGGCCACGGTCAGGTCGCAGCCGCGCTGGCCGTCGAAGATCTGCGCCAGGGCCGCGGGCAGCGCCGCCGACAGGTCCAGCGTGTGGGCGCCGCCGGTCTCTGGGACGGGCAGGGAGGCACCGCTCGCTGGGAGGCTCAGCCAGCTCCGTGACCCGGAAGTACTTCTCCCGGAGTCAGGTCCCCCTTAAACTGCGGCCTCTGCCCCCCGCCCCCCACTCAATACGGCTCCTGGGCCATGGACGTCTGCCCGGAGTCAGGGTGCTGCCGCCCCCAGCGGCCCCATCCTCCCGGCCTCACCCAGGCAGCCCCTCCGGGGGCGGACCCGAGGGGCTGCTTCCACAGCGAGGCCCGTCCTTTAAACTTCAACCGATCGATCGGTGGATGGATCATCACATCGCCTTCTGACCCCACGCCTCCTGTGACGGCCCCCAGCAGAGGCCTCGGGGGCCTCAGAGCCTCCTTCGGGCCCGGGCGCGGTGGCGGGCATGCGCCCCACCCCCCAGGCATCACGGGAACTAACTCCACCTGCTCTTCCTTCGCCCGTAGGCTTAGGTCGGTCCCGACACCCAGTGGGCTCAGCGCCCGCCCCTCCCCACCCGCCTCTCGGAGTGTCCTGTGTGCTCCACACGCATGGGGGGCCACTGTAGGTGCTTCCTGCCCCGCACCCTGGCCCTGCCTGGTGCTCCCCTGCACCCTGGCCCTGCCTGGTGCTCCCCTGCACCCGCCCCAGCCTGGCTCAATCCCCAGGGGGGAAGGAGGGCACACAGGAGACAGCCAAACAATGATTCTCTCTCATCATGATGTTTCTCTCTCTTTACCTCTCCCTTCCTAAAATAAAAAAAAATAAAAAAAATAAAATAATAATAATAATAAAAAGATGCCCCAGCCCTGGCTGGTGTGCTCAGTGGTTGGAGCACCCTCCTGTTCACTGAAGGGTGGAGGCTTTGATCCTTGGTCAGGATGGGGCGGTACGGGCAACCGATGTTTCTCTCTCTCTCTCCCTTCTTTCTCTCTCAAAAAGAAAGAAAAACCCCCAGGCCCCTCAGCCCCAGACGGACCCTCAGCCCCAGGCGAACCCTCAGCCCCAGGACAGACCCTCAGCCCCAGACGGACCCTCAGCCCCAGACGGACCCTCAGCTCCAGACGGACCCTCAGCCCCAGGCCGGACCCTCAGCCCCAGGCGGACCCTCAGCCCCAGGCCGGATCCTCAGCCCCAGATGGACCCTCAGCCCCAGGCGGACCCTCAGCCCCAGGCGGACCCTCAGCCCCAGGACAGACCCTCAGCCCCAGACGGACCCTCAGCCCCAGGCCGGATCCTCAGCCCCAGGCCGGACCCTCAGCCCCAGGCGGACCCTCAGCCCCAGGACAGACCCTCAGCCCCAGACGGACCCTCAGCCCCAGGACAGACCCTCAGCCCCAGACGGACCCTCAGCCCCAGGCCCCTCAGCCCCAGACGGACCCTCAGCCCCAGGACGGGCAGCTGTGGCCGGGCAGCCGGGGCCCGGGTGAGGCTGCGTTGGGGCCGCAGGAATGAACCACTGGCGCTTAAAGAGCGAGGCCTGCACTCTCAGCCCCTGGGCGCGGGGCCGTGGCTCGGGGACGACCCGGGACTGCAGGCCGGGCTGCTGTGCGGGCTCTGCAGGTGGCCCGCCTCCTGGAGCTTGAGCTACCTCCAGCCCGCCCCCAGGTGTGTGTGAGCTTGGAGGGCCGCGTGCTGGGCGGGGCAGGGGGCATCCTGACTGGCTCCTGGGCCCCGGGCAGGATGCTGGGGGGCGGGGAGCCCCGGGGGCCCAGGCTTTGGGGGGGAGCGCGCACCGTTGCTGCAGATGACGCCGGCGTCCTTGCTGTGCTGGCACTTGCTCTGCATCCAGCCCAGGGACGAGCAGTTGGCCAGCGAGGGCTCGGTCCCCGAGCACTGCACCTCGTCCAGCATGACGGGGCCGGTCCCTGTGGACAGAGAGGGCGGGCGCTGGAGGGCCGCTCCCCTCTCTCTGCGCCTCCAGCTGGCCTTCCTCCGGGCCTGTCCGCTTCGTGGACAGCGAGGTGCTGGAACCTCGGGCACCCCCTTTAGGAGTCTTCCTGCTCCGAGCTTCCCTTTGGGGTGAAGGCTCTGAGCCCGGGCACAGGGCAGAGCGGGACACCCTCCGTGTCCCAGGCGATCCCCCCACCCCAGGGCCGGCTGCTGTGGGGCGGGGGGGGCCTACCTGGCCCAAAGGCGGCCCCGCCCAGGGCCTCGGTGGCGTTGGCGAACCCCAGGGCGCGGCAGACGACGCCGGCGTCCACCAGGTCCCACAGGTTGTCGCACACGGTGCCCCACTGGCCTCCGTAGAAGATCTCCACGCGGCCCTCGTTGGGGGCGTCCCCGCTGGCCAGCCGCATGTCACCATCGCTCATGCCTGCGGGGCTCCGAGGGGACCCGGGTCAGCGGGCAGCGGGCAGGGCTGGGGCGGGACAGGCCGGAGGCCGGCGCAGAGAGCGGTCCCGGCCCCGGGGCCTGGTGCCGCCCCCCGGCTCAGCCCTGGCTGCAGCGGACGGTGTCCGGGGCAGTTCTCAGAGGGCACTGCCGGTTTCTGGGGGGCCACAGTGAGGCAGGCCCCCCCCTCGGGGTAGAGAGCCAGGGGCAGGCGCCGGGACTCTGCAAGCCATTGCACCCCGCATCTGGCTGGGTGCACACCCACCGTCCCTGCCCCCATCCCTCCCCTGGGAGCTGGAGGGAGTGGAGAATTCCTTAGTATCCCCCAGAAGGTGAAGCCTGGGCCTCAGTGAGAGGTGTCCTGAGCTGACCTGTGACCTGAGCTGACCCTGTGACCTGAGCTGACCCATGACTGAGCTGACCCATGACCTGAGCTGACCCTGTGACCTGAGCTGACCCATGACCTGAGCTGACCCATGGCCAAACTGACCCTGTGACCTGAGCTGATCCCTGACCTGAGCTGACCCATGACCTGGGCTGACCCATGACCTGAGCTGATCCCTGACCTGAGCTGATCCCTGACCTGAGCTGACCCATGACCTGAGCTGATCCCTGACCTGAGCTGATCCCTGACCTGAGCTGACCCATGACCTGAGCTGATCCCTGACCTGAGCTGACCCTGTTACCTGAGCTGACCTGTTACCTGAGCTGACCTGTGACCTGAGCTGACCCTGTGAACTAAGCTGATCCCTGACCTGGGCTGATCCCTGACCTGAGCTGACCCCTGACCTGAGCTGACCCCTGACCTGGGCTGACCCTGTGACCAGCACCGGTGGAGCGCTGCCTGGCCGCCTGCAGGGACTAAGCCTGCCCAGCCAGGGAGACACCGGCGGGCGCTGGGCCCAGCTCACCTTGAGTCCCTACGACCAGCAGCCACAGGCAGAGGAGCCGGGGGAGGGCCATGGCGGCCGGGGGCCACGCCCTGCAGCAGAAGGCGGCGGAGTGAGGCAGCAGTGAGCCTGCCCGGAGCAGGCACAGCCCTCGGCCCTCACTGAGGGGAGGGCAGAGGGCGTCTTGGGGACCCTACGCAGAGCAGGGAGGGTGCTGGCGCCCCAGGGGTCCCTGGCCTCTTCTGAAAGACGTGCTCCAAGGACCTGCAGGACCTGCCGGATGAAGGGGGCTGGTGTCTCTGGGCAAGGGCCGGAAACAGCTCATCTCAGAAACCAGGCCCTGGGGGGCCGGGGCTGGGGGCCGGGGAGGGTGGGGAGGGCCAGACTGGGCAGGGCGGGGCGGGGCGGGGCGGGGCGGGGCGCCGGGCCAGGCAGAGAGAGGCCCAGGCCCTGCATGAGTGGCTGGAGGTCCTGCAGACGGAACATTCCGTGACCCTGGGGGGAGGGGAGCGAGAGCAGGCTGGGGGGGTGCACGGGGGGCGCGGACATCCCAGCCGGCCAGGGGGACAGAGGCCCTGGGCAGCCAGGAGCGGGGACAGGCCTCCGGCCTCTGTGCAAATTGGCGAGAGGGCTTGGTCCTCTGGAGGCGCAGCCTGGGCTTGTGTGCGGGTCAGGGATGGTGAGGCTGCCCCGAGCCGGCGGTCCACAGGCGGCGACCCCCCGCCCTGGGGACCCGGGAGCAGGCGATGACCCTGGGCTGGGGGCGGGCAGCGCCAGGGCCCCTCAGGCAGCACCCACCTGGGCTCGAAGGCACCGCACGGCCTGAGCGACGCCGGTGGCCCTGGGTCCCGGCTGCAGGGCCTCGGAGACGGCCTTTGCCCGACCACAGAGCAGCGCTCCCCACACCCGGGAGTTTCGATTCCCAGAAGCCACGTGACTCGGGGCTCTGCTGGGGTTGGCTGCTCCGCTGGGGTCCCTCTCCTCCCTCCCCCCTCCCTCCGCTCTGCCCTGGGTGTGGGTGAAGGCAGATCGGGGTGAAAGAAGTCTGCTGTCCGGCCCCAGGGGAGGGGAATGGCGGGAAGGCCGGGTGGGCTGGGTCTGCTAACAGCTGGTGGAAACGCTGACAAACCTCAAGCTGCTCAGTCTTCAGCCCAGGTCCCAGGAAAGCCCTTCCCGTCACCAAAGCCGACGGGTCCGCTCCCGGGCTTCATGCCGCCCCCCCCCCCCCCCACCGACCGAGGGAACGTGGGAGAGCGGGAGACGGTCCCCAGGGTCTCGGCTCTGACGGGGACGGCAGGCCCCAGGCCATCTGCGTCCGCGTGACAGTGTGGCTGGCGCTGCCGGGCCGGAGCCACTGCTGAGAGCGCCGGGGCTTCTGGGATGCTCTCCCGGGCCCCAGCCCGGCCCCACAGCAGGCAGGAGCCGCACTGCGTAACCTCAGACATGAGCTGCTTACTGGTTCACTAACCCTCATCCGAGGGTATTTTCCGTTGGTTTTTAGGGTGAGGGGGAGAGAGCGGGAAAGACGGAAATATCAAGAGAGACACATTTGCCGAAGCCAGTTTGGCTCAGTGGTGGAGCATCAGTCTGCGGACTGAGGGGTCCCGGGCTCGATTCTGGTCAGGGGCATGTGCATTGGTTGCGGGCACATCTCCAATGGGGGGTGTGCAGGAGGCAGCTGGTCGATGTTTCTCTCTCATTGATGTTTCTAACTCTATCCCTCTCCCTTCCTCTCTTTAAAAAATCAATAAAATATATATAATAAAAAAAAAAATCACTGATCTCAGAGAGAAAGGGATCAGCTGCCTCCTGCAGGCCTCACACTGGGATGGAGGCTGCAACCTGGGCCTGTGCCCTGACCGGGAATCGAATCGTGACCTCCTGGTTCACAGGTGGACGCCCAATCACTGAGCCATACTGGCTGGGCTAAATGCTCTTCTATCATCTGAAAATAAGGGGTGGGCTGTTTACAAAGTGTGGAACCTGGAGCTGTGGCCCCTCGCAGGCCGGGAGGGTCAAGGGCCGGAGAGTGCGGAGGGCGCTGCCCGGACAGGGTCAGGGCTCCCAGGGCCCCGAGGTGGCGGCTCCCCCCGTCAGCCTCTGGGGACACGGGGGGTGGGAGGACAGGAGTGGGGTGAGGGACAAAAGGAAGAGGACGGCCCGCCTGCTGCCGCCAGCGAGGCCTCTCCTCCTGCTCCTGCTGTCCGAGGCGGCCTCCTTAGGGCCTGTGTGGGGTCCTCGGCCCGGCGCGGCTCCAGGCTCCTGTAAGTCCCGCACCTCCAGCCGCTGCACAGGTGCTGGCGTGAGTGGCTCTACTGTTGCCTTGTTCCCACGCGGACAAGGAAGTCAGGGCACCTGGCCACAGCGAGCACCTGGGAAAAGCCAGGCCCGACGCCAGAGGCCCGGCCGCGAAGGTGCTGCCCACCAGCAGCGACTGGGCCCACCCGCCCCCTGGTGAGCCTGCCCTGGGTGGCCCTCCGGCTCTGAGCCCCCCGGGTGAGCGTGAGGTGCCGGGGCCTCTGCCAGGCCCCTCTCGGAGCCCTGGGCAGCCACACGGAGCAGGAGACCAGACCAGACCTCGGCCCCCTGCGCTTTATTGTTCACAGAACCTCGGCTCCTGCGAGGAGGAACCGTCAGTCACAGCGGCAAACGGGGGGGGGGGGGGCCCGCTTTACGGAGTCTCCAGCCTGAGGGGTGCTGCAGCTGGCCGGGGCGTGGCGGGGCACACGAAGGCCCGGGGTCTCCGGCGGTGACTGTCCCCACGCCCGGCTTCCCAGTTCCACCTGCACCTTCACGGGAGCAGTGCCCGTCGCTGCCGCCCGCCAGGGAGGGCTCAGGAGGCCCGGGCACTGGGACGGGCAGCCCCGTGGGAGCCGCGCTCCAGGGACACAGGACCGCCAACAGCTCGCCTCCGTTCGCTCACTTTCACGTCTCGGAGAAGCAGCGGGTGCTCAGCTGCACAAAGCATGAGGCCCGAGGGCTCCCTCCCCACCCCCTGGCGGTCATTTCCAAGCTGAGAAGTCTGGGACGGGTCCTCGCAGGGCAGGCGGCCCTCCTCGCAGTCCCGCCCGCGCTCTCCTGGGGATGAGGCAGCTTCTGGCCAGGGCCTCTGCCACTCCGTCTGGCTGGCCCGTCCTAGCCCTCCGCCTGCTCCCTGCGGCATCGGGACAGGCCCGGGGCCGGGACGGCAGAGACAACCGGGGCTCGTGTGGAGTTTCCCCGGAGACAGGCTGCTGGCTCCCGGGAAGAGAGAGGGCAGGAGGGACAGGAAGAGCGGCAGGGCCCTGGCGCCCCGTCCAGGAAACCAAATCCAGCCGCTCCTGGGAGCTTGGAGGGCACGGGGCCGGGGGCCTCGGTCGCTGCGCCCCTGGGCCCGGGCCCAGGGTAAAACCCGCCTCACCCACTGCAGCTCTGACTTCCTCTCGGCCGCCGCGGGGAGGGGTCTCACTGCGGGACTCTGCTCTGTGTCATAAGAGTTGGCCATTCCTTTTTATAAGGAAGGAAGCTGCTTTAATTCCAGTAAGTTAATAATTAAAGCTTCAAAGAGCTTCGGAGCCACAGAGTTTCCCTGGAGGAGGAGATGGAACCGGCCGAGGAGACAGAGACGGCCATGTGAGGCTGGGACCTGCTCACAGCCCTGCCACATCTGCCCATCCGTCCGTCTGTCCGTCTGCCCACAGTGCCAACAGGTCCTCTCCGGGCAGGAGGGGTTCGGGATGGAGCGGGGCTGGAGGTCCCACTGGACAGGGGCACTCCAGATCCCGTCTCTGCCGTGTGCCAGACGGGCTCGGCGCTGGCCGACAGCAGGAGCCAAGACACATTTAGCGAAGAGAGAAGAGAAACGGAGGCCAGAGGGAAGGCAGGGCCGCCCGGAGCCTGCCCTGGGGTGGCCCCTCCGGCTCTGAGAGGTCCCTCAGCTGCTCCCGGGGCCCGAACTCTCTACTCTGGAGACTCCAACCCCAGACCCACCGCCAAGTCCCGGAAGCAAAAGAGCAAAACAGACACCCGCAGAGGGCAGCCCGGGCTTTTCGGAGCGCGGGGCCCCGACGGAGCGCACTGCCCCCGCGGCCCCGCGTCTCCCATCAGATGAACTCGATCCCCTCGTACTTGACGTCCCCGACCTTGGTCTCGGGCAGCAGGAAGCGCCCGTCCAGCGTGAAGGCCATGATGTAGGTGGCCACGCGGCCGCCGTCCTCCTCGGACTTGAGGGCCACGATGACCTGGTCGCCGGTGCCGGGCACGAACTTGAAGGAGGAGAAGCCGTGGGTGGGCACGGCGGGGCCCACGCGGCGCGCGGCCACGGCGGCGAAGTCGGGGCCGGCGCTCAGCAGCAGGTTGGTGCCCTTGCGCTCGTCGTCCCGCTCGCGGTAGCGCTGGTGGCTGGCGCGGCGCGGCAGGAAGAACCAGCGCTGCAGCGTCTCGCTCCAGCAGGCCGCCTCGTGGATCAGGTAGCCTGCGGGCGCAGGGCCGGGCGGCATGCACTGGCTGCTGCAGACCCCGGGGGGAGGGGGGTCCCACACAGCCCTGGGGCGCAGGGCAGGGCCCAGCATGCACTGGCTGCTGCAGACCCCGGGGGGAGGGGGGTCCCACACAGCCCTGGCCCTGGCGGGTGGGGGGGGGGGGATCCCACAGCCCTGCCCTCCTTTGGGTCCCCGCGTCCCCCGGAGGAACGAGGAGGGACATGACAGCCCACAGAGGCCCTCCCGCCCGGGCCCGTCTTCCTGGCCCAGCTCCCCCGGGAGGCCCGGCCGCGCGGTGCCGTCTGTCCTCCGGCTCCCCGCGCTGGCCAAGCACAGGCGCAGGGGAGGGGACCAGCAGGGGCCCTGCGGGGCGGGCTCTCACCCTGCGGGGCACGGGGCCTCGCTGGGGTCCTGGGCCGCATCCCCCCAAGTCCGGAGCTGGCCAGCCCTCTCCGAGCACCACGACACCCCACTACGACAGCGGCCTCTGGGGGCTGCGGGGAGAACCAGGGCTGCCCCCACCTCCGCCCAGGTCAGCCCCCCAGCCCAGCCTGGGGGCCCTGTCTCGGGGGCGCCTACCTGGCGGCTGGATGCCGGCGGCGGCCCGCAGGGCGTGGTAGTGGGCCACCCAGTTCTCGTGGTGCACGCTGCCCCGGAAGCTCACCACCTTCACCCACTCGGGGTTCTCGTTGACCACCTCGCCCGTGGTGGTGGTCCACTCCTTGCCCAGGCCGCCCACGTACAGGTGCTGGTCCTTCACCGCCAGCCACTCCGCCTTGAAGCCTGCGGACCGGACGCGAGGGACTGAGCCCCGGCCTCTGCCCACGGGCGCCCGGCTCCGGGGGTCGGGCCACCCTGGGCGTCAGAGGTCACCGGGGTGAACTCGAGTGGACAGGGCAGCCTGGGCCAAGCCCCATCCTGGAGGGTCAGCAGCCGGCACACTCCTCAGCAGACTCCACAGAGGGACGTGCTCTCCCCTACAGTCCCTCCCGGTCCTCCCCCCGCACGTGCTCCCCTGCCCCCCGTGTGCTCCCCTGTGCCCTCCACGCCCCCGTGTGCCCCCCACGCACCCCGTGTGCTCCCCCAACCGTGTGCCCCCCACGCACCCCGTGTGCTCCCCCGTGTGCCCCCCACGCCCCCGTGTGCTCCCCGCCATGTGCTCCCCACGCCCCATGTGTGCCCCCCAACGCCCCGCGTGTGCTCCCCCAACCGTGTGCCCCCCACGCCCCGTGTGCTCCCTAAGCCCGTGTGCTCCCCGCCGTGTGCTCCCCACGCCCTGTGTGTGCCCCCCACACCCCCCATGTGCCCCCCAAGCCCATGTCTCAACCCATGTGCCCCCCACGCCCCGCATGTGCCCCCCACGCCCCCGTGTGCCCCCCCCGTGCGCTCACCCTTCCCCACGCTGCCGTCGCCGTCGGACAGGATGACCCAGGGCACGGCCGTGGCGCCCTCGATGCGGTAGACCACGCCCGTGCGGTCGTCCACGGAGTAGAGCTTCCCGTTGAAGACCGCCAGGTCGGACAGCTCCATGCCCCGCCCCTTCTCCGCCAGGTGGGACTCCAGGACCCGGGGGCTCGGGTCCCACTCCACGGCCACGCGGTCGCCGCTGGGGGACAGGGTCAGGTGGCCCTTCTGCAGGTAGCTGAACCACGTGTTCTCCTCCCGGGCCTTGGAGTCCGTGTCCAGGTCGGCGATGACCGCGATGCGGTAGCGGGTCCCGCCCGGCGTCCGCTGGGGCGCCGACAGGGGGTAGGTGTCATTGTACCGCTCGGCGGCCGCCTGGCCGAGCCGCCAGTTGTGGGCGCTGGGCGCGGGGGGCCTGCCCGGGGCCGGGCGGTGGGCGCAGAGCAGCCAGAGCAGGGCGACGCCCACGGCGGACGGCAGGAGCACCCTCCAGCGGACGCGGAAGCGGGGGTCGGCGGGCTTGCTCATGGACGCCAGCGCGGGAAGGCGCCCCGCACTGATCCAGGCGGAGGGCATAGACTCACTCCATGCCGGGGGCGGCGGGGCTGGCGGGCGGCTGTGCGGCGGGCTGGCGGGACCTGCACACGGGAGGGAGGGGGGAGGGGGGTCATGACAGCACAGCTTCCTGACACCGGGCTCCAGCGACATCTCGTACCCCTCTTCAGGGAGAGGGCCGCCTCCCACAGCACCCCCCCCCCCCCCAGCTGCCAGAGGGCTGGCAGGCCAGGTACTGAGGGCACAGGGCTGCGTCCTGTCAAATGCGCCTCGTCCGGGAAGCCCTCCCTGGAGGCCCTGCTCCTGACAGCACCTCCACCCCTCCCCGGCCCCGCACACACCACGGTGCACACACCACGGTGCACACACCCCTGTCCACTCGCCCCGGCCGGCGCCTGCCTGCCAAGCAGGTGAGCTGTGGCCCCTCCTGGGCTAGATCTGTGGCTTCGAGTGCAAACACAGAACAGCTGCAGGCCAAGCAGAAATGGTTGTTTCTCGGCAACATCTGCCCCTGGCACCTTCCTGTTCATGCCCAGGACGGGAGGGGCCAGAGCCCGCAGGGCCTCACTGCCTGGAGCCCAGCGGCCTCACGGGCCAGTGGAGGAAGCACACACCACTTCCTCCGAGCCCCGTCCCCACCCCCCCCCACCCCCCCGCACAGGGACCAGCCCGAGGCCCCGCCGTCAGGGCACAGGGACCAGTGGGCAGGCTGCCGGGCGACGGCGGCCACCACATCATCCGCACCGCCTGGCGACTCCCTCTCCACCTCCCCCTCTCCCAGCCCCCGTCCCCGTGCCTGGGCCACTCTCTGCCCTCTGTCCGCTCACTCCTGGCGGGTCAGTAACTCCTGTGACTGTGGCCCACCTGCCACCCCGTCCTGGAGGAACAGCCCCGTCCGTCCCTCCTTCCGAATCGACCTCGTAACCCACAGCGAGGGCTCCCCACACCTTCCAGGCTGCGTGCCCGCCGCCCGTGGCACCTGGCACAGGAAGGTGAGCTGCCGGCCGCGGGCACCTGGCACAGGAAGGTGAGCTGCCAGCCGCGTCCGCCGCTGGAGGCCCGGGGCAGAGGAGGGCACGGATCTTTATAAAAACCCAGCAGCCGCCGCCGCCCGGGGGGCCTCACCCACACGGCCGAGGCCGAGGCCCGAACCCTTCCTGCCACACCAGGCTGACCGCACGGCAGCGGCAGCCGGAAACCAGGGCACCCGCTCTGTAACCGTAACCGCTCCCACCAGCGGCTCCGCGCTCAGGTGGCCGCAGACAGCGCCCGGCGAGGACCGGGGACGGCACCCTCCCGCACCCCCGCGGGGCAAGGCTCCCGCTTTCCAGGGAGAACGGCTCCCGGACACGCCTGTTCGTGGCTCTCGACAACCAGCTCTTCCTGGTGGAGCAGGTCGGCACCGGCGCGGCACAGGCTCCCGGCCCCGGGGCGGCACCAGGGAGACCCTCGGCTCGGAGTGAGCGGGCTCAGGCCCTACCTTCCCGGGCCATGCTCGGCGGCCCCAGCCTCAGGCCTGGCTCGGCGAAAGGGGACCCTCCGGGAGCCGCCAGTGACCACGGGGTCCTTTCCAGAGCTCCTGCTCTGCCAGGGGTGGTGCCAGGAGCGGTCCGACAGGTGGCAGAGCAAACAGCCCAGCGGCTCCGCCCTCAGGGCAGGGAGGGCATCCCGGATCTGAGATAAGGGGCGGCTCCCAGCTCCCGGCCTCTGCCCCGGACTGGGCAGCGCTCTCCTCCAGCGCCCCTGCGGCCGCCGCCTTCCTTCCCGCCAGCCATGGCCTCTGCTGCGCCCACAGAGCCCGAGTGCCCGCCCCGATGGGAAACAAGAGCTGAACCCCCTGCCCTCGAAGACCCTTCCGAGGCCAAGGCCGCCAGCCGACCACCTGGAAGCATGCTCGCCCGCCGCACCCCTTCCCCGGCACCCCAGCATGCACCGCTCCCTGGGCCGCCCCTCTGTCCTCAGCCCCCACCCCAGGGGAGTGCAGGAGGCTCCTATTCCCGCTGTCACGGCATGCGGACTCGACAGCTGGGACACAGCTACCCTGCAGCCCCGCAGGCCGCAGCCGGAGGGCAGTATCGCTGGACTAAAGCAGAGGGCCGGTCCCTCCTGGGACTGGAGCAGAGAATCCGCCTCCTGCGTGTTCATTTCCCGCCTCCAGTGGCCGCCCGAACCTCCAGGCTTGTGCGCCGCCCCCTCCCCACCTTAGAGCCAGCATCTCCGTGCCTCCTGCTTCCTGGGAAGGACCCCGTGGTCCCCTGGGCGCTCCAGGGCATCCAGCACGACCCCAGTTTAAGGTCAGCTGACTAGCACCCTGAGCGCCCGTGGCCCTTCCTCTGCATGGGAACCGTTCCATCCACCGCCAATGACGGCCCTTACCCACGCCTCTACCCTACATGGGTAAGAGAGAAAGATGGAGACTGACCATACCTTCGCAATACCCACCAGACAATCAGGAGTATGCAAATTAACCCAACAAAGATGGAGGTTTAATTTGCATACACAGGTGAAGAGCAGCTGGGGGGCAGGATGCTTCCATGGTCGCCATGGCGATGACACAGGTGGGCCACACCGCCCAGCCCCTCCGGGCCTCTGGGCAGCGTGGGAAGGCGGAGGGCAGCTCCAGCCGGAGCAGAGGCGGTGCCGGCAGCCGGGGAGGCCCGTTCCTGCACGGATCTTCGTGCCTCGGGCCTCTGGGTACAAATAAAGGGGCACCCCAGAGAGAAACGCACATGTTCCCGGGTTCCTCTGGCATCAAGACTTCTTCCCAAGCAACTGTCCTGGTCTAACTCAGGGCCCCGTGGATACTGATGACACCGCTGACCGGCCACACAGTTACCCACGTGCACATCAGCCTGCTGTACCTGGCAAAGATTTCACTGCCGCACCCTAAGGCTCCCCACCCCTGGTCTAAGTCAACACAAAGTCCTAAATAGTCACCAGGAGAGTTTTAAAAGCCCTAAAGTTGGCACGCACTAAGCGCGCTCCAGGGATGGCCACGCTCCTGCGTGGCTGTGGGCCATAAAGCCAGGGCGTGGCTGGGTCTGGGGCACAGCTCCGGGGAGAACGGAGACCTGGAGCTCAGGGGAGGCATCCAATCGCCTCGCCGGAGCGGGATCTGGCCCCAGCGGCACCTGTCTCCCTGGGGGTGGGGTTCCCTCCCCCACCCTGTGAGGTCAGCTTCACCTGGACCAGAAAGAGCAGGGAGACCGGGAACCCTCCGTCCGACCACGGCGGCAGCCCCTGACAGCGCTCTGCTCAGGGCTGCCAGGAGGTGAGGGCGGGCCCACCAACCGCCTCCCAGCCCTCTGGCGGGCAGGCGGGCGGTCCGCCTGAACAGAGGCTCATTGAGGCCGCAGGAGGGGCACCGGGAGGCCACCTTGTCCGCAGGCTTGGGCTGGACTTCTGGAGGGGAGGTCGTGGGGAGGGGTTGGGGGTCGGGGGTTGGGGGGGCCCACAGCCCAGCCGGGAAGATCTGTCAATGGAGCTCCTCCACGGGCGAGGACCGAGGGCTGCAGAGAGCCCGCGGCTCCCGACGGATGTGCCCTGCTTCCTCCCGAGCGGCCACGCTGCTGCCAGTGCGGCCCTTCCGCCCAAGAGCCAGCGAGATTCGGTACCAGCACAAGCGTGTTCCCGCACGCATGCTTCGTTGGAAATGTGGCAGGAAAGCTGCCAAGCACATCCCCCGAGACAGGCATGAGCAATGGGGCTGGGTGCTGAGAGACTGCCCTCCTGGGGGACACAGGGAGCTGGGAAGAAGGGGATCCCAGTGCCACACAAGCCTGGGACACAGAGGACACGGAAAGGCACCGAGCCACACGGGAGAGAGGGAGCTGCTGGTCCCAGGGTGAAGCGATCCAGACCAGGGGGCGGGAGGAGCGGGGGCGGGGGCGGGGGCGGACGGTGATAGTCTGAAGCAAAGGAGAGGAAGGCCTGGGCGTGGGGGTGAAGGCTGGCCTGCTGCAGGTGTGACCAAGAGTCAGGCAGATGGGGGAGCCTAATCCCTCAGGAGAGGCCGGCTCAGGTCGGAGTTGGGGTACTGAAGTCAGAGGGGGCAGGAAAGGGCTGTCCTCAGGGAGAGGAAGGAATGCATCCATCAGGGTCAAAGGGGGTGGTGTCCCCTAGTCAGAGTTCGAAGGAGTCCACTAGACAGAGGGGGGAGGAGCCCCAGTCAGAGGGGGGAGGAGCCCCCAAGTCAGAGGGGGGAGGAGCCCCAAGTCAGAGGGGGGAGGAGCCCCAAGTCAGAGGGGGGAGGAGCCCCTAGTCAGAGGGGGGAGGAGCCCCAAGTCAGAGGGGGGAGGAGCCCCAAGTCAGAGGGGGGAGGAGCCCCAAGTCAGAGGGGGGAGGAGCCCCAAGTCAGAGGGGGGAGGAGCCCCAGTCAGAGGGGGGAGGAGCCCCAGTCAGAGGGGGGAGGAGCCCCAGTCAGAGGGGGGAGGAGCCCCAGTCAGAGGAGGGAGGAGCCCCAGTCAGAGGGGGGAGGAGCCCCAGTCAGAGGAGGGAGGAGCCCCTAGTCAGAGGGAGGAGGAGCCCCAAGTCAGAGGGGGGAGGAGCCCCAGTCAGAGGGGGGAGGAGCCCCAGTCAGAGGGGGGAGGAGCCCCTAGTCAGAGGGAGCAGGAGCCCCAGTCAGAGGGGGGAGGAGCCCCAGTCAGAAGGGGGAAGTACCTTCAAGCCAGAGTCTGCGGGAGAGCGGACGGCGGGGGAGGGAGGGACCGTGCGGAGCGGCAGCAGGCCCGTAGCAAGCGGAGCGCGGGCGGCCGCGGGGCCGCCGTCACTCACCCGGTGCGGAGTGGGTCCGGGCCCGCGGACGCGGGGACCTCTCTGCAGGCCGGACCGGGACCCAGCGGAGGGCCGACTTCCGCCCGGCGCGCTCGCCCCGCCTCCGAGCAACACGCTCCCGGCAGCCTCTGCTCTGCGGCTGCGCACCGGCCGCGGCAGGGGCTGCTGGGAGTTGTAGTTTTTGTGGCTCAGCTAGCGGGTCCCGGAGGAGGAGGCGCGGGCGGGGGAAGGGCGGGAGGGACTTTGTGCCTCCTACCCTGGCCCCTTCCCTCGCGTCACTCAGGAACCTCACGGAGCAGAAACAGGAGGGGGCGGCGGGGAAGGCTACAGCGAGGAGGCTGTCATTCCTCGAGCTGAGACTCTAGGACCCCTTGCCTGGGCCTCTTTCTGCCAGCCCCTTCTCAGAGACCCCCTCCCCCGGCCCTCCGGGCACCCGCATCGGAATGTTGATCAGTTTCCAAAGCAAAGACTAAGGGTCTGATTGCTCCAGCGGCCTGGGCGGGAGTTCCTCTGACAAACCCCTTTTTAAGTAAGGGTCTCGGGTTCATCCCTCTTCTCCAGCCCCAAGTTATCTCAGTGGAATTCATTTAGACATCCCTGCCTCTCACTCCCAAGTCCTGCAAGGATGCTCAACTCTGCAATCCTAAAAAAGCCTGGTGGGAGTGGAGCCAGGCAGGAGCAATGGGGTGGAGCTGCTGCAGGGCCTGCACCTTCAGCGTGTGAGTGTGTGTGAGTGTGAGTGTGAGTGTGAGTGAGTGTGTGTGTGTGTGTGTGTGTGTGTGTGCCTGCAAACCCCGGGCCTCTCAGGAGCCTTTCCTTAAAGTTACAGGCACAAAGGAAATTTCAAATTATGTTAACGGTGCACAGTGAAAAATAACCCCCCTCCCCCTCCCCCTACATTCCCTCCCCAGAGGCAAGCGCTATTATTAGTTTCTTGCGGTTATTCTGGCAGAGAGTTTGTGGCGCACAAACAAGTCATAAACACACATATTACATTACCTTTTACAAAAACAAATGGAAACGTGCTAAACACACGGTTCTGCATTTTGGGGGGAGGGGAGAAGAGGCAAGGGGCCAAGTCTGTTTTAATTCACTTGTGTTTCCCATCATTCTAAACCACGTCCCAACCATATATCGTGTATTACTACAATTACTTTAAATTATTCAAACTTTTATCTATATAATATATAAAAAGTAACGACCAGAGCAGCCAGTCGCTGTGATGTCCACAAGGGCCAGTGAACCAGCCAAATCTGGGGGTGAGGCCAGCTGGCCACCCCCAACCCCCTCCTCTCCCCCTGGCTAGCCCCACCCCCAGTGGGCCTCCAACACCCCATCGGCCTGCGGCCCCTCCCCCAGCCAGCTCCACCCCCGATGGGCCCCTCAACTCAATCAGGGACAGGGCTGGCCAACCAACCACCCATGGCCCCTTCCCATGGCGCCTCACCTCGGTCAGCCCCCGCCACCCTATCAGCCTGCGGCCCCTCCTCCCAGCCAGCTCTGTCCCTGATTGCCCCCCACACACTAATTGGGGGTGGGACTGGCCAGCCCACAGCCCCGCCCCATGGCTGGCCTCACCCCCAATTGGCCCACCCCACCCCAACTGGGGGCGGGGCCCGCTGGCCAACCTCCCGACAGGCCCAGCCCAGATGCACCTGATTGGGGCCAGGCTGGCTGGACCCCACCTGTGCAAAAATTTGAGCACTGGGCCTCTAGCATATAGTATATACAAAAGCCTAAGCGACTGGCCGACTGGCCGACTGGCCGGTAGCTATGATGCACACTGACCACCAGGGGGCAGACGCTCAATACAAGAGCAGAAGCCACAGGCATGGAAACATAGAACAGCTGATGAATCTCAGAGGGAAGAGGGGAGAGGGGAGGGTGGGAAGAGATTAACCAACGATCTTATATGCATACTAAAGGCCCTAGGCCTGAGGCTCTCCGACATCCCCCGAGGGGTCCCGGATTGCAAGCGGGCGCAGGCCAGGCCGAGGGACCCCACTGGTGCTCGGATCCGTGGACCAGGTGGGCTTCTGGTATCTTTATATGCCTCCCGAGCTTAAAAAAATGAAAACTAGCCCTCATCAGTTTGGCTCAGTGGATAGAGCACCGGCCTGCGGACTCAAGGGTCTCAGGTTCAATTCTGTCAAAGGCATGTACCTTGGTTGCGGGCACATCCCCGGTAGGGGTTGTGCAGGAGGCAGCTGATCAATGTTTCTCTCTTATTGATGTTTCTAACTCTCTAGCCCTTTCCCTTCCTCTCTGTAAAAACTCAATAAAAAATATATTTTTTAAAAAGAGTGTAGCATCTTCGTGGGCATGGTCAGGCTGTGCCAAACTGGTGCCCCTCACTGTCAGCAATGACTCCGCGGCCACCAGCACTGCGTTTTCCTCCGATTCCCACTCTCCGGGCCACCTCTGTGTCCTGGGAGCCCTCGCCCCCGCCTCCTGCCGGGAATTCTGTGCTCCGGGTTGTGGATCTGCACAGAAGACTAAGAATTCTTGGCTGTAATCACTCATCCACTCAGCTCAGTAGCTCATTCATGCCCCAGCCCAGGGCTGGCTCCTGGGCCCTCCACTAGGGGGCCCTCCCATTTCACTTGTTAGGGAAAACATTGCCTAACACCGTGGTCGGCAAACTGTGGCTCTCTGGCTCCTTGAGTGTGGCTCTTCCACAAAATACCACGGCCTGGGCGAGCCTATGTTGAAGAAGTGGCATTAGAAAAAGTTTAAGTTTAAAAAATGTGGCTCTCCAAAGAAACATCTATCGTTGTACGGTTGCTATTTGGCTCTGTGGACTCATGAGTTTGCCGACCAGGGGCCTAAGCCCTCGGCCTCTGCCCACCTCTGTCTAACCCGAAGCCCTGAAAAGCCCTCCCCGCAGGGAGGCCAGCGTGGAGAGCGGGGAAACGAAGGCCGGAGGCACGGGGGCTCGATTCGGGCCAGAAAGCCCATGAATGGTGACCGTGAGCCTGGGCAGCGGCTCCCCCACAGACCCTCCGTCGGGGCCTCCGGCGGGCCGAGGGGGCGTCCCCGGAAAGACCTTTCGACGGGTGTGAGGAGAGAGAGGACAGCTGGTCGGCCCGCTCGGTCTCGGTAGCTGCCGGTCCCGATCCCCACGTGCCCCGAACCTTCTAGACCTCGGGCACGGCCATCCGGGAGCCACCGGCGTGGACGGGCCGCCAGGGAGCCGGGCCTGGCTGCCAAGCTCCCATCTCAGCCGCTTCTCCAGACCTCCGAGGAGGCTGTCCCGCCCCGCCCCTTGGCCGCGGGTCCCACCATCTGACTGCCCGTGGCTACCCTTTGGCACGGAATGCAGAAGTTTGCAATTCCAGACTCTGCGCTCCTGGGACCACTGGGCAGCCCGGCCCGAAATAGCCGGGAGAGGCAGGCCGTTAGGGCCTGGGGGGCGGGAGGCCCCAGGGGCCATGGTGGCGGGGAGCTGGAGTCTGACGGACTGGAGCCAAAGGTCACGTCGCTCCCGGACAGACGTGGTGAGGAGCAGTGGCTCAGGGGGCCGAGGGGTTGGCTCACGGGGGACCCGGTGGGCTCCCCGGGCTTCTCTTCCCGGAACGTCTGCTCGGTCTGGGTGGGGGCAGTCTGGGGCTTGGGGTGAGGGGTGGGGGGCAGGAGCTGCCCTGTCCTGGGGATACTCAGGCAGCCCCTGGAGGAGCCCAGACATCCTGGTGGAGGAGGCCTGAGCTCAGGAATCCCGGTGGGCGTGGCCTGCCCAGCTTCGGGAGGCGGGGCCTCGCCGCCGGTTAGCCCCGCCCCGAGCTGGGAGATCTCTCCCAGGCACTGCTGCCGCTTCGGGCTCTGATTGGTCAATGTCGGGTTTTTGTTTTTGTGTTTTTTTTGTCCTGACTCCTGTTCTGGAGCCGGCCAGGACTCTCTGTCCTGCGGGAAGGTATTTGCCGATCGGGGAACATTCGCCCCGGTTTCTGGGGAGACCTTTGGCCGGCCATGGACCGGAACCAAGCTGTCCGGGAGACCGCCCCCGGCTGGCCGAGTTTCCCCTCTTCCTTACTCACACTTTGTTCTTTAAATATGTGTGTTTCATTGCTATTGATGTCAGAGAGGAAGGGGGAGGAGGGAGAGAGAGATAGAAACGTCCATGATGAGAGAGAGTCGTGGATCGGCTGCCTCCTGCACACCCCACACTGGGGATCAAGCCCACACCCTGGGCAGGAGCCCTGACCGGGAATCAAACAGTGACCTCCTGGTTCATAGGTCAACACCGGACCCCTGAGCCGCGCCTGGGATCGAGGACAGAGCTCCGGGGGAGGTCAGCCTGCTGGGCCCGGGCTTGTTGACAGGAAAGGGCCTCCCGTCACGCCCGGGGTGAAGGCCGGCTTATCGGGGTCTTCCTGTCCCTGATCAGCCAGGGGCAGAGCCGGGCCGAGCCTCAGGCACATGCCGGAGACCGTGCGCCGCCTCGAGGCCTCCGACAGGGACGACGGGGTTCCTCAGTCACGCCGGAGCGCCCTGAGCTCCCCCAGGCCCCGGGCCCGGCATCTCCGCGGCTCCCACGGGGGGCGGTGGCGGCTGGGTCTCTGTGGAGTGGCCGCTGGGCTCTCTCTGGCCCCCTCAGAAGCCCCCTCTCCCTCCACCTCCCTGCTCCCCGCCGGGTGGATGTCAGCCCCCCCCCCGCCTTGATGTCTTCCAGGCAGACACGCGGAGCAGAGGAGGGAGGACGGCTGAAGGCCGGCGGGGGGGGGGTCGTGGGCCCTCTGCTCTGCCTGTGGCTCCCGAACCAGCGTCCCAGGGCCTACGTCCTCTGTCCGGGTCCCAGGGACGCGGCCCCGCGTGGGGGGGGCCAGAGGGGCCGGCACTGCCTCAGGGCGGGCGGAGAGGGCGTGGGCGCAGGTCGGGAAAGAAGCAGAAAGATAGAAGGGTCACCGCAGCAGCGTCTGCTTCTCCGGGCAGACCCTGTCTCGCCCCGTGATGGGATGGAAGATTCCAGAAGAAGCCGCCTGGCTCCGGGGTTGGGGGGAGGGGGGGAACATCCGGGAACGCCGGGGCAGTTATTGGGCTGGGAGGCAGGACCAGGGGCTGGCTGGGAAAGAACGTGGGTCGCCAGCCGGTGTGGCTCAATGGTTGAGCATCGACCTAGGAACCGGAAGGTCGCTGGTTTGGTTCCCTGTCAGGGCATGTGCCTGGGTTTCAGGCTCCATCCCCAGTAGGGGGCGTACAGGATGGATGGATGGATGATTCTCTCTCATCATTGATATTTCTCTCTCTCCCTCTCCCTTCCTCTCTGACATCAGTAAAAAAATGTTTTAAAAAAGGAAGACAGGCCGGCACCGGTGTGGCTCAGTGGATAGAGTGTCGGCCTGTGGACTGAAAGGTCCCGGGTTCGATTCCGGTCAAGGGCATGTACCTTGGTTGCGGGCACATCCCCAGTGGGGGGTGTGCAAGAGGCAGCTGGTCGATGATTCTCTCTCATCAACGTTTCTAACTCTCTATCCCTCTCTCTTCCTCGCTGTGAAAAATCAATAAAATATATTAAAAAAAAAAAAAAAAAGGAAGACGGAGTGTGAGAGGGAGGAGAGCGGGGCTCTCCTAGGAAGAACGAGGCTGAGAAGGCAGTGCCAGGCCCTCACGCCCTCCTGGCTCTGACCAGGGCGACAGACCAGCTCGGTCCGAAGAGGCTGGTGTGTGTGCCCCCAGGACCTCTGCGCTCCGCTGTGGGGGTCCGCAGGTCTCCCCAAACCACCGTGGCCCCGTCCCCAGGGGGCGGCCCTGGTCCAGGGCGCGTCTCAGGGCTGCCCGGGGGAGACTCCATCCCTCCGGGCGAGCTCCCGGAATCCCGCCCCCGCCACCAGGCACCCCGGGGTTCCCAGGCGCCCCGCCCCGCCCGGGTGGACTTGCAGGCACTCCGAGGGCGCTCCCCGGGGGCCGGGGAGGAGGCGGCTCCCGGCCCGCCAGGCACACACACAGTTAACGCTCGGCGGGCTGCTGTTTGGAAGGCGGATCGGGGCCGGGCGCTCACATCTGGCGGGGCTCCGCTCCTGACGCGGCGGCCGCTCCTCCGGCTCTTCCTTCACTTTCCAGAAACCCGTTTCCGCTTCTGGCCGAGACCGGAGCCCAGGAGACCGAGGTGCCCGCCGCCTGCACCGCCGCCCCTCCCCGCCTGCCCCGGACTTTCTCCGGCTTCCCGCTCTCCGACACGTCTGTGCCCGGCCGGCCGGCGGCCCGAGATGCTCTAAGAGGCGCTGGGCGGAGGCCCGAGGACCGGCCGGAGGTAGGTGGTGGGGACGGGGCGGGGGACGGGGCGGGGGACCAGGGCTGCCGGCTCCGCTCCGGCTCCTCAGCGGCTCAGCGGGAGCCGGGCGGGAGGACAGGCAGCCGCCTGAGCTGCCAGGCCGGCCGGGAGCCGGTGGGAGGGGCCGGTGGCAGTTGTGGCAAAGCGGCCCAAAGACTGGGAGCTGGGGGGGGGGGGTGTGAGCCTGGGTCCTGCAGGGAGGGGGCTGGGCTCGGTGGCCCGAGGGTGCTGCCAGGAGTGGGGGTCTCTCCTGTGTTTTGTGGGGTGCTCCTCTCGCGTCTCTCTTCTCTGCAATTTTCGGAGGGTGAGAAAGGGAAAGGAATTGTCCCACGTCCCCCTCTGCTCCCGTGGGGAGCCCCCGCCCCGATGCCACCTGGCCCCCTGACAGCAGGGCTGTCCCGCCTGCCCGGGGCCACGGGGCGCCACCCGGACAGGAAGTGCCGGCCTGAGCCGGGCTCCGGAAGGACTCCGGCCGGAATGGGAGATGCACGTGCCTTTTCCGGGCCCCCCGGGTGCGGCCCTGACCTGCCCTGGCGCTGGGTGCGTGGCCTCTGGTGCTTCCGGGCATGGCCAGGCTGCAGGTGCGCTTCCCACCGCCCTGGCCCCGCACCGGTCCGCCTGGCCCACCATGCCGATTGCGGGGCAGCCCGTGTCTCCCAGGGAGCCCCCCCCCCCCCGGCACTCGCAGCCTCCTGACCTGCTGGGGGGCAGGGAGCCGCCTCGCTGGGGACTGGTTCTGTCCTTTTTGTCACTTAGTTTCTGAGCATGGAGGCCGCTGGGCCCACGTGGAGCTTTGAAAATGAGGAGTGGCCCTGGCCAGTGTGGCTCAATGGTCAGTGCGCCCGCCCATGCGCACATGGGTCTCGAGTTTGATTCCGGTCAAGGGCAGGTACCTTGGTTGCAGGTTCTCTCCACGGCCCCTGGTTGGCTGCGTGTGGAGGCAACCAGCCAGTGTGTCTCTGTCTCTCTCACATTGATGTTCCTCTCTCTCTCCCCCCCCCCTTCCTCCCTCCTTTCTACTCTCTCTGGAAAGCAATGGAAAGATTACCCTCAGGTGAGAATTAACAAAAAAAACAAACAAACAGAAAAGGCAGAGTGTCCTGAGGAACTGGATTGCCGCCGCTGCTGGCTGGGTCCCGGTCCCCGGGGGCTGTGAGGTCCTCAGAGGCCTTTTCCCAGGCCGGAGAGCGGCCGGCAGGCCCAGGCCCAGGCCCCAAACCGAGGCCCTGCTGCTGGGCGCGAGGGAGAGGCCGCGGGGCCCGGTCCCTGTGACCGGAGGGGAGGAAGGACGTGTGGGTGGAGGGGAGTCAGGGGTCAGAGGGGACTCGTCCTCCCCGTCTCCTCCCTCCTCCCCTGGACCTGGGAGCTGAGGGGGAGAGAGGAGCTCCAACTACCATCACGGCACTGAAAACAGTGGCGGCCTGGAGGTGTGTGTGCGTGTGCATGTACATGTGTGTGTGTGCGTGTGCGTGTACATGTGTGCGTGTGCGTGTGCCTGTACGTGTGTGCGTGTGCGTCTGTGTGTGTTTCTCACACAAGCAGGCCCAGAACAAAATTCCCAGCAATCCCACCATGGCACGTTCGGCCTCGAAGCTCCAGAGGCTCGCCCTCGCCCCGATGCTGCCGCAGTGGGACCGCTCCCGCCTGCTCTCTGGGCCCCGGAGGGCATGGGGCTGAGCAACCGAGCTCCGGCCGGAACCCGAGCTTCCCCTCCCAACGTCCTCGTCCCAGCTGCCCCCAGAGACAGGCCTGGGCACAGGGCAGGCCGGCTGCTTTCCGGGACCCTGTTCTCTCTCCTCCTCTCTCTCCTGCTCTCTCCTCTTCTCTCTCTCTCTCCTCTCTCTTCTCTCTTTCCTCCTCTCTCTCCTCCTCTCTCCTGCTCTCTCTTCTCCTCTCTCCTCTCTCTGGTGCTCTCTCTCCTGCTCTCTCTCCTCCTCTCTCCTCCTCTCTCCTGCTCTCTCTCCTCTCCTCCCGCCCCATCTCCGGAGAGGCCCAGGGCAGTGCCCGTACTCGGCATCTGCCCGGCAGGCAGCGGCGCTCCGTACCGGCGGCTGCTGCCCATCGGGGCACCGGGAGCAGGCGGCCAGGGGCACCCACAGGTGGGAGGGGACGGGCGACGTGGCCGGGGCGGTCCCAGGCTCCTCCCCGGGGTGGGGCAGCCCCTCACGTTCAGTTGGAATCTGCTGCTTTCTGTCGTTCTGCCGGTGCCTCTGCCCGCCCCCAGCCACCAGCTGTAATTAGCATGACTCACCAGCCGAGCATTTGGGCCGTGAACGTCACCCATCGGAGCAGAGATGAAAGGAATCCGGCAGATAGAGCCGGGCTGCTGGCGCCCTCCGGGACTCCGCGGCTCCTGCCCTTTTCCTCGGGGCTGGAGGCCAGGGGGTCCCTGTGCCGCCCGGGCCTGGCACTGGAACCTGGGAGTTCCGGGTCCCAGCCCCCACTGCCCCGGCAGCGCCGCCTGCCGCTCCGCCGGGGGAGCCCGTCTCCCTGCCCGAGACCCAGAAATGTTTAACCGGGGGCTGGCTTCGCAGCCACTCCTCCCAGGGCTGCGGAACCTGTGGGTGCCATTGTTGTCCTGTTTTCACCTGTGGAACTCTGCCCTCAGCGTGCTCTCTCGCCTCTCTCTCTCTCTTTAAAAATATTTTTATTGATGTCAGAGAGGAAGGGAGAGGGAGAGAGAAACATCAACGATGAGAGAGAATCACGGACCAGCTGCCTCCTGCACATCCCCGACTGGGGATCGAGCCCACAACCTGGGCACATGCCTTGACCGGGAATGGAACCGTGGCCTTGACGCTCCACCACTGAGCCACACTGGCCGGTGAACTCTGCCTTCCCTTAAGGTCAAGCGAGACCAGGCAGCTCCCCGAACAAGATCTCAGGCACATCCGGCCTCAGGCAGCGCCAGGAGCCTGCGGCGTGGAGGGCGGTGTGGACAGGCCCCGGGAAGCCTGCACGGCAGGGGGTGGGGGGCGGGGGGGCGGGGAGGGAGCAGCCCCAAGAGCTGGTCCCGTGAGGCCAGGGTTCGGCACCCTCAGGAGCCTGCCGGGTCTGTGCGGGGTCCCTGGCCTGGCAGGGCCAGTCTGCACACCGGAACCACAGACACCGCGGCCGGGCACACTGGGGGTCCCCTCTCCCCGAGCTTCTGTGACCTCTGACCCCCTCGCCTCCCGGGACAGGCTCAGCTGTGAGAACAGGGCCTCTTGGCCCCTTTGGGTCGAACGGAGTGGCCCTCAGCGCCCCGGGCAGCCCCCCGCCCGCCTCCCAGAGCTGGGCTCCGAGGGGGGCAGTGTGGGCAGGGGTACGGGAGGCTCCCTGCCACCCCCCACAGGTGCTCCTCGCCTGCCCCGAGGCCTCTGAGCCAGCCCTCCTCAGCTGGCACGGGCCTGGCACAGCCGCCTGGGCATCTGCCCGTCCAGGAGGCTGCAGGGACAGCCGCGGGCAGGCTGCCCTGGTGCCCGACCGGCCCTGGCTCCCTGCTCCCTGCTCCCTGGCTCTCTGGCTCCCTGCTCCCTGCTCCCTGGCTCTCTGGCTCCCTGCTCCCTGCTCCCTGGCTCCCTGGCTCTCTGGCTTCTGCAGGAATTTTCCTTGAAAAGAGAGGAAGCTGCACAGGAGGCTGCGGGCAGGGGCAGGGCAGAAGCAGACGGCGGGTGGCGGCCGGAGCAGGGCGGGTAGAGGGGGGCGGGGGCACCAGGACATCCAGGGCCCAGGCCCGGCCAGGTCCCTGGTGGCTGCTGCCCCTGGTGATGCCGACACGTTCCCTAACCCCTCAGGGTGAAGGGTCAGGCATTTGGGGCTCACCTGAGCCCCAGCCCCTCCCCACTGTGGGGCCGGGGTGAGGGGTCACGGGCGACACGTGTGTGAAAACACAGCCGCCCGCACCGCCACCTCCGCCCTGGCCGGTGCTTACGTGGCTCAGGGGGCTCGCCCTGCCGGGGCGCAGGGATGGTTCCTGTCTGTCCGGCCTGACCCGGTCCACAGCTGGGCGTCTGCTCCCCGCGCCCCAGAGCCCACCCTGCCGGCACAGTCACCAAACACCAGGGCCGAATTTGCCTGGGGACCCGGTCCCCTCCCCCACCCTGCTGCTCTGTGCTGGAGGCGAATTCCCGGGATCTGGAGCCCCAGGGCGGGGCTGTTTGTCCTTCTCGGGGCGGAAAACAACGGGACTAATGGGGACAAGCTGGGCCTGGTGCGCCCGGACCCAGGGCGGCGCAGGCCCCCGGCACACCCGGGCTGAGCGCCCGAGGGGCGGCCGCCGGCAGCCAGGTGGGTGGCCGCCGGGTCCTGTGTGTGCATGTGTGTGGGTGTGTGTGCACACGTATGTATGTGTGTGCATGCATGTGCGCGCGTCCACACACGTGTCTGCAGCCCGTGCTTTCACCATCACCACTTGTGACTGCCTCTCTGCGTCCCTGAACGGCCGTCTGTCTGCAGAGGCCGCTGAGGGCTGCGGCCGGCGGACCCCCCCTCCGGCGTCAGTTACCGCTTATTGAGGTGCGTGCCCTGGTTCGCAGCTCTGCCGCCCCCTTATGCGGCACCAGCGGGGCGCAGCGGGAGGTGTGTGCCCCCCAGTTTACGTAGCTCACGGCTCGTCAGGAGACGGGTGGGGGCCGTGGCCACAGGCGTGGGCCGTGCCGCTTCCGAAGCAGCGCTTTTCGGAGCGGGAGAGGCCCGTTTGGAGAAGGACGGTCAGCGGCCGCGCCAGGATCCCGTGTCCTGTGCCCTGCGTCACTCCCCCGCCCCTGTCCGTCTGTCTAGCCACCCGGCCAGTGTGTGGGCTCCCCAGCCCCTGGGAGGACGGCTCTGCCGGGAATGGCCGGGAGGTGGCGTGGAGGCCACCGGCTTCAAAGCCAGCCGCCAGCGCCGGGCCGCGGGCCGGAGGCCCCGCCGCCACGGGGAGCGCCTGGTGCGAGGGGCCGGCCAGGAAGCAGCGGTCGCAGACAGCCCGCCCGGAGGCCTGCCCGGAGGAGGTGGCATCTGGCCGGAGTCTGCAGAGCGCCTTGGGGGAGGGGACGGGGAGGGAGAGACACGGGGGGCTGGGACTGGTGTGGGGACTGCGAGTGGCTCCAGGAGTGGAGGACACGGTGTTGGGAAGGGGGGGCGGCAGGGTGAGGCGGGAGCTGGGGCGAGGCGGCCCTTTATCTCCCCGTGGCCCCGGGGCTCGGCCTGCAGTGTGGGCGCCGCCCTGGTGAGCGGGGGGTGGGGGGGATGCGGCGAAGAGCTGAGGAGGCCGAGGGGAAGGACAGAGACCTCGGAGCGAGGGGACGGGTCAGAGTGGCGGGCACGGGGGCCGGGGCCACATGGCTCCCCAGCCTCTGGCTGGGCCCGGGTCGCGGGCGCCGTCTCCACCCGCTGAGCACCCAGGCAGCGGGCACGGTGGGCACGGGGCCCGGGTCTAAGGAGCCCCGAGGGGTTCAGGGTGGTCGGGCCTGGCTCCGGCCCAGCGCTGCCGGCAGAGCTTCCGCAGAGCGCGTGCCCCTCCCCGGGCGTCCGTCAGCGCGTCCGCTGAGCTCCGTCTGTTTGTTTTGACTCAGTGAGCAGCCGGGGGCTCGGGCTACTGTTTGGAGAGCACAGCCCAGGCGGGCGGGACCGACGCCACGGCCACGGCCACGGCCACGGCCACGTGGGGAATGACAGGCAGCGGGTGTTTGGGGGAGGCGCCGAGGGCCAGGGCTCAGCGGGAGAGCCCCGTCCCTCAGGGGGCAGCCGCTCCGCGCCTGCGGCCGATGGAGGCAGGACGGAGGACATGGCGCTGTGAGCCAGAGCCGGGGCCGGGCCGGGCTGGGCCGTGGGCTGACCGGACGCCGGGCTGGATTCTTTTCTTGCCCGGCAGCCGGCGGCATGGCTCAGGGCCCTGTCTCTGCCGGCTCCCCTGGCGGCGGCTGCACAGCTTGAAGGTGCTGTCCAGGCCCTGGGAACGCCGAGACGGGAACGCTGTGAGCGGAGGGCGGTGGGCGCAGGCTCAGGCCCGTCCGTGCTCCCGTCGGACACGCGGTCGGCTCCGGAGGGGTGGGCTGCGGGAGGTGCGGGCAGCCACCTGCGGCGGCTCAGGGCGCAGCACCGGCTCCTGGCTCCCCGGCTCCCCGCTCCCCTCCGCGGGCTCTCCAGGCAGCGGCCAGCGCCGCCGGGACCACAGCCGGGAGGTCGGCCGAGGACGCCCGTCAAGGAGCCCTTTGTGAGCGCGGCCGGAGCGAGCGCCGGGCGCTGGCAGTTGCCCCGGAGGCCGGGCCGGGCCTGGGCGGCAGGCTGGCTCTCTGCCCCGTGAGCCGCTCCTGGCGGAGTCGCCCCAGGAGGATGGGGATGTTTTAGGGTGCGGGGGCCGAGGCCCCGCTTTCCTTCGCTGCTCTGTCCCCAGCAGAGCCGCCCCGAGTCCCTCCGAGTCCCGGAAAGCCCCGCGGGCCCTGGCCGTGGGCCGGGGGCACAGGCAGCCTCAGGAGCAGACGCTCCCCGGGCCCCGGGGCCGCTTCTCGGAAAGGGGGGGCCAGTGTGTGGTCACCCCGTCTCTCAGGAAAGCACCGCTCACCCCCGTGACCTGAGCCCCCGCCCCCCTCCCCCATCCGCCTCCTCTGCAGGCCTGGGGGCCCCGGAGAGGCCGGGACCGGGGCTGCCGGGCAGGAGGACCACGAGCTGGCGTCTCCCTGCCCCTCCTCCGGGGTCTGGGCGTGCGGGCCGGCTTCTGGGGAGAAACCCCATGGTCATCGGGGCTGAGGGCACCCCAACACGACGCCTCCTCCCTCCGGGCACCCGGGCCCGAGTCCAGGAGCCCTCCTGCAGAGACTCCCGCAGCACCCATGTCCACGGAGAATTCGGCGGAGGCCATGGCAGCCAGGGGCGGGGGCGGGGGCCGGGGCGGGGGGCGGAGGCAGCAGTGGGCGCTGAGCCTGGCACAGGAGGCTGCTGGCAGGGACGCCAGGCTGAGGGCTCCGGACCCAGAAGGCACGGGGTGGGCGGAGGTCCCAGCGGACGAGGGTCCTCGGGAGACACAGATGGGATCGGGGAACGTCTGGGCCCTGTGGCCAGGCAGACACTGGACTGAGTCTGGGGCAGATGGGGTTGGGGTGCAGGACGGGCAGGCGTCTGCGGACCCCGAGTCCCAGCTGCTCTTGCTTTGCGACTCCTTCCTGCCTGCCAGCCGCCCGGCGCCAGGACACGCTCACGGGCGGTCCCTGCCCCGCCGCCCGCTCGGTGTGGTGGCTCCAGCCACGTGTGGCTCCCAGGAGCTTGGGACGTGGCCAGCGTGACCAGGATCTGAGTTTTGAATTTTGTTTCCGTGTCAATCATCTGCCGTGAAACAGCTCCCCGTTGGGCAGCGCCGGCCTCGAGTGCCACCCACTCGCCATTTCAACTCCACGCGTGCCGTCCGCCCGGCGCTGTCCCCGGCCTGTCCCCTCTCCGAGGCCGCGGCCCGGGAGCTGTGGCCGCGTGGCGGGCAGCTGGCCGTGTGCCGGGGGCGGCCGATCCGGAGGTCCGCCCTCCCGCGCAGCAGCTGGCGCCCACGGCGGCGGAGGTGGGAGCGCCACGTTCACCAGGCGCTGGGCCGGGTGTGGCTCCCACAGGTGGTGCTGAGTGAGCCCCCCGCCCCCGAGGGGGGTGACTGTCAGCCTCGGGGTGACCTCACGGAGGTGGGCGGGGACAAAGGTGCCGGCCGGTTTTAACCAGAAGAAATCTCGCTCGGTCAATGTGAGCCTCACCTCCTCAAAGGGTGCACCCAGCCGCGGCCAGTGTGGCCCAGTGGGTAGAGCCTCGGCCTGCGGACCAAAGGGTCCCGGGTTTGATTCCGGTCAAGGGCACGGAGGTTCCTCCTGGGGCCGGGCCCTGGTGGGGGCTCCTGTGGGAGGCAACCCGTCTCTCACATGGATGTTTCTCCGTCTCTCCCGCTCCCACTCTCCCTAAGGATGGTGGGAACATACCCTTGGGTGAGGATGGGAGAAAAAGGGGTGCGCCCAGGCCCAGGCAGGACCGAGAGGGCAGAGTGCGGACAAGGAGGGGTCTGCAGCCTCCTGCCTCCTCCAGGCCCTGCGGTGGCCCTCCCCTGCCCCTGCTGGGAGGGGCCGCTCCTCCCGGCCCGGAGCTGGGGCCGCAGGGCGGGGAGGAGGGGTCTGTCCGAGCGGCCAGGCGGGAGCAGAGGGTGCCCTGGGCGCCCTGGATCCTGGCAGATGGGCCCCCTCCCCGGGTTTGGGAGGCGAGTCCAGACTGGAGTCACGCTGGGAGGGACCCCAGACGCAGAGGCCACGCGGGCCGGTCTCCCGGGAGCACTGCCCGCCCCGCCCGCCCCCCGAGCCTGCGCCTCTGAGAGCCGCCTCCCCGCAGGCCTGCCCCTCGGCGACGTCTGTGGGGGGCGGGCCGGCTCAGCGGGGCTGCAGCCACCGGGTCCGGTCCGGCCGCCCATGGCTGAGGGAACAGAGGCCTCGGCACACGGTTCCAAAGACGTGTCTGGAGGAGGGGGGCGTCCAGAGCGGAGCCCTGCTGCCGCACGGTCCACCCGGGGCCCCGCCTCTCCCTGGGCCGTCACCACCCCCGGCCGTCACCCCGGCCGTCACCCCGGCCGTCACCCCGGCCGTCACCTCCCCCTGGCCGTCACCCCAACCATCACCCCGGCCGTCACCCCGGCCGTCACCCCAACTGTCACCCCGACCGTCACCACAACCGTCACCCCGGCCGTCACCCCGGCCCACCGCCGCTGCCACCTCCTCCTCCGGCACAGAAGCCCTCCCTCATGAGAAGAGACCAGCAGCATCGCCCCACGGACCAGCAGGTCCCGTTCGGGTCCCGGGCAGGGCACACGCCTGGGTTGCGGGCTCGATCCCCAGGAGGGGGCGTGCAGGAGGCAGCCAACCAGTCTCCCTCACTGATGCTTCTCTCTCCCTTCCTCTCCACCTGACAAGCAATAAAAACATATTAGGAAGGAAGGAGGGAAGAAGAAAGAGAGAGAGAGAGAGAGAGAGAGAGAGAGAGAGAAAGAGGAAGGAAGGGAGGGACAGTGGGGCCCCATTTCTCAGGGGGGGTGCCCCGGGACACGTGGTGCCGGGGGAGGTGTGTTTTGGGGACCCCTCTGGGGTGGGTGCTGAGGGCCCCTAGGGGTGGAGTCAGAGATGCTGCGCAGTCTCCCACGTGGCCCAGCCCGCCCCCCCCCCCGAAGACAGAGCAGCTCTGCCCCCCCGCCCCCGTTCCAAAGCGAATGATTTGGATTTCCTTCCGCCCCCCCCGCCCCCCTCCCAACAAAACTCCAGCTTGAAGAAAGGAAAACCTCTTTCCTTCCAAGGGATGCGAGTTGGCATTTAAAAGGGAAAAAAGCGTGATTATTGAGGCGACGGGAAAACAGGAAACGCGGCGATAGGGCCGCCGAGCACGATCGACGGCGCCCGGTCAGCAGTCCGTGCAGCCGCCCGGGAGCGCGGCCGCCGAGGGACCGGCCCCGGCAGAGCGGGCGCGCACAGACGACGGACGGAGGGCAGAGCAGACGGAGCAGGAGGGCAGGGCTCCGCCAGCCGCGTGGGGGAGGCACCCAGTCAGGGCTGAGGGCCGGTGAGTCTCTGATGGGACAGGAGGGCAGCTGTGGAGTCCGCACCCCAACCCCTTCCCTGGCGCCTAAGAATTAGGGAATCTCTGGCTAACTGCTCTCTCTCTCTCTTTCTTTTTAAAAAATATTTTTTGCCGGGACCGGTTTGGCTCAATGGATAGAGCGTCGGCTTGGGGACTGAAGGGTCCCGGGTTCAATTCCGGTCAAGGGCATGTACCTTGGTTGCGGGCATATCCCCAGTACAGGGTGTGCAGGAGGCAGCTGATCGGTGACTCTCTCTCATCGATGTTTCTAACTATCTCTCTCCCTTCCTCTCTGTATAAAATCAATAAAATATATTTCAAAAAAATATATATATTTTTAATGATTTCAGAGAGGAAAGGAGGCGAGAGAGAAACGTCGATGATGAGAATCATTGATTGGCTGCCCCTACTGGGATCGAGCCCGCAGCCCGGGCCCGTGTCCTGACCAGGAATCGGACGTGACCTCCTGGGTCTCATAGGCCAGCGCTGCCCCCGAGCCAATCGCCGGGCTGGGCAGAGGGACTAACGTGCACGTTACGAACCACAGTCTCTGGCGTGGACTGAGGGCCCAGGGATTGGGGGCGGGGGGCCTGGGAGGGTCCCTGGGCCCGATGCTGGGCTGGTGGGGGACTTGGCGGTGGGGCCCGCTGACACCCAGCGGGGAGGTGGGTCCTGCGGGGAGTGGGTGCAGGGAGAAGGGGGTCCCGGGGCGGCCTTTCTGGGTCTGAGCTGTCACATGTGCCCTTTCTGTCCGGCTCTGCCTGCCCAGGCCCCTCCCCCAGCCGGCCCCGAGCATCGCCCTGGTCCCGTGGCCTCCGCGCTGTCAGGGTGAGGGGCCCCGTGGCCTCCGCGCTGTCGGGGTGAGGGGCCCCCGTGGCTGTCGGGGTGAGGGGCCCCCGTGGCCTCCCTGCTGTCGGGGTGAGGGGCCCCCGTGGCCTCCGCGCTGTCGGGTGAGGGGCCCTGGCCCAGGTGACAGCCGCCTCCCCGGGCAGACAGACCGTCACCAACAGAGAAACCGCCTCCGAGTCCCGGACCGTCAGAGGAGAAAGGCAGGCATGGATGCAGGGAGCTTGTCCCCCTTCCCGCGCCCCCGTCCCGTGGTCCCCCCGGGGGGCGGCCCTGTTCCCACGGCCGCTCCCTCACAGGGCAGCCCGGCCGGTGAACTCGGCCACAGGTCCTCGGGGTTAGGCTGGAGCCCAGGTGGGTGCTGTGCACGGGCAGCGGAGCCCGCGGCGGAGCCCCGGGGCTGTGCCTGTTGGAGCCCGAGACCGCCCTCGCCTTCCGTGGGCTCACGAGGCCCCAGGGACAGCTCGTCCTGAAGGGCTGTCCGTGCTTTCCCCCCCAGCACCAGGAGCGAGAGCGGGGCTGGCCTCCAGGAGACAGCGCTCGGGCCGGGCCTGGGCCTGGGCCTGAGCCCCGCTCCCAGTTCGATGCTCCGGGACGCTCGCTGGTGGCGCCCCCTGGTGGCCACAGAGTGCCGTGCAGCCACCTGCCTGCTCACGTGGTTGTGGGACTCGTTACTCACTGTGTTGGGTTCTGCTCATCGTGCTAATCGGGCCGGTAACACCCCTCTGGGGCCCCGCAGCTGCGGGGTCCCTTCCCGGGCGGCTGTGGGCTCGGGCAGCTGGGTGCCCCCAGGGGCCCTGGGGCTGAGGCTCGGGGCGAGCGGTGTGCACATGGATTCCGGGAGGGCTCCCGGGAGGACGTGAGTGTGCGGAGTGTGTGAGCATGTGTGTGCATGTGGCAGGGCGTGAGTGTGCATGTAGAAGTGGACCGAGGTGTGTCAAGTGTGCGAACATGTGTGTGCTTGTGAGTCTGTGATAATGTGCATGTGTGTGTTGCATGTGTGACTGTGTGACTGTGTGTGTGTGAGACAGTGTGTGTGTGTGTATGTATGAGGCAGTGTATATGTGTATGAGACAGCGTGTGTATGTGTATGGGAGAGCGTGTGTGTGTGTGTATGTGTAGGAGACAGCTTGTGTGAGTGTGTGTATGACAGCGTATGACAGTGTATGTGGGAGACTCCATGTGTGACAGTGTGTGAGATAGTGTGTAGGAGACGGCGTATGTGACAGCGTGTGTGTGTGACAGTGTGTGTGGGAGGCAGTGTGTGTGTGACAGCGAGTGTGTGTGACAGCATGTGTGACAGTGTGTGTGACAGCGTGGTGGGAGGCAGCGTGTGTGACAGAGTGTGTGTGTAACAGCGTGTGTGACAGTGTGTGTGACAGCGTGTGTGACAGCGTGTGTGTGACAGCATGTGTGACAGTGTGTGTGTGACAGCGTGTGTGGGAGGCAGCGTGTGTGACAGCGTGTGTGACAGCGTGTGTGTGTGTGTGACAGCGTGTGTGAAAGTGTGTGTGACAGCGTGTGTAGGAGACAGCGTGTGTGTGTGTGGCCGCCCTCCCGGCAGGAGCGGGGACACTGCGATGTCCGGGCCGGGAACACTCCTCTGGGCTGTGTCTCCGCAGACCTGCCGACGCCCCCCGTGTCTCCCGCAGGCGCTGGGACCATGGGCTCCCGCGGACCCGCACGCGTGGTGGCGTGCTGCCTGCTGCTGGCCTTCGCCTGTGGCCCCGTGCTGGGCCGCGTGCCCCCTGACCAGGAGCCGCAGGAGCTGGAGGGCACCAAGGAGCCGCTGCGGGACAGGGACCCTGCAGAGAGGTGCGGGTTCGGGTGCGGGTGCGGGTGCGGGTGCGGGTGCGGGTGCGGGTGCGGGTAGAGGTGAGGGTGCAGGAGAGGGTGAGGGTGTGGGTGAGGGTGTGGGTGCGGGTGCGGGTGAGGTGAGGGTGAGGCTGTGGGTGCGGGTGCAGGTGAGGTGAGGGTGAGGCTGTGGGTGCGGGTGCGGGTGCGGGTGAGGGTGAGGGTGAGGCTGCGGGTGTGGGTGAAGTGATTAAACCATCCAGGAGAAGTGATGAACTCCCAGTGGCACTGTCCGCCCGGGCCCTCAGTGAGGCAGCTCTGTGGGGCGGGGGCGGTGCAGGAACGCAGGCTCTGTGGGGCGGGGGCGGTGCGGGAACGCAGGCTCTGTGGGGCGGGGGCGGTGCGGGAACGCAGGAACGTGCAGGTTTCCGTGGAGCTGTCCACGTGAGCGGGCGGCGCTGACACCGGTGGCAGCCGGCTCGGCTCTCAGGGCTCTCACTGGAGCCCTGGGCGGCCTGGTCCCCGCTCGGCTCCTTCGGGGAACAGCGGGACTCGGGGGGCTGGGCACAGGAGCCCCCTTCCCCCTCCCCGCCCCCCGCTCCTCCGGCCCCTCTTCTGCTTCTCACTCCGCAGACACTGAGTGGCTGCTGTGGCCGCCGTCTCCCAGGCCCCGGCAGACACACAGGCACCCCCTGGCCTCCGGGGACTCTCAGGTTGTGGGGGGCACAGACACAGACCAGTCAGCCTGGCCCACAGTGCCAGGGGGGGAGCTGGGGAGACTCAGCCGAGGGGGGGCTGTGCCTGGAACGGAGGGAGCCTCCGGGGCAGGGGCGGCCGGCCTGCAGTTCACACACACACCCCTGGGGGCGGGTGAGTCTCTGGATGGAGTCCTGGCCAGAGTGTGGGTGGCTGAGCCCGGGCCTGTAGCCCAGCTTCCTGGGTGCTCTGGGTGCGGGGGCAGGAGAGGGGGCAGGTAAGGAGCTGGCCGTCCAGAGGGACTGTGTCACCTCCAAGAGGGTCCTGTCCGGCCCAGAGCCTGAGTGCGGAGATGAGGGTGCAGTGCATCCCATGGCCACACGGTGGCAGCACAGGGCCGCCACCATCCCCTCAGCCAGGAGCCAGGTCCCCCATGTCAGGCTGCACCCCCACCTCCAGCTCCTGTGGCTCCGCGGGACCCTCTCGCTCACAGGGAGTCCGCTTAGAAGCCGGAGCATCTTCTGGAAGCCCAGGGGCCCGAGGGGGACGGCCCGTCACCGGCCCCCAAGGCCTGGTCTCCAGCCCGTCCTCCCGCAGCCGCCCTCCTGCAAAGCCTCCGGTTATGGCGGCTTTGTCATCACTGTTTCTTCTGTCCATCCTCGCCCGAGGGTATTCTTTCATTGGTTCTTAGAGCGAGTGGAAGGGAGGGGGGAGAGACAGAGAGAGAGGAACATGGGTGTGAGAGAAACACATCCATCGGTTGCCTCCCGCACACGCCCTGACCAGGGCCAGGGATGGAGCCTGAAACCAAGGCACAGGCCCTTGACCGGGATGGAACCTGGGACCCTTCTGCCCGCAGGCCGACGCTCTGTCCACTGAGCCACACTGGCCAGGGTCCATCACTATTGACTCCTGTTTGCAGAAGGCAGGGGCTCTCTCCCCGTCTCACTGCAGGCCCCGGGGTCTGTGCAGAGGGGAGGCTGACGGGGCGCCGGGCCCGGCGGAGGGGGGTTCCGGCCCCCGGATCGCGGTGCCCCTGTGACCGTGCTGTCCTTGCCTCCTCAGGGCGGAAGACAGGCATGGCGGGTACGGCCCCCGGCAGGGCGAGGAGCCCCCGGCCTCCCGGTGTTACCGCTGCTGTGACCCCGGCGCCCCCCTGTACCCCTCGGTGCCCGTGCCGCAGATCAACATCACCATCCTGAAAGGTGGGGCCCCCGGGGGGCTGCTCTGTCCACACGGGGGCCGAAGGGCTCCCCGGGGCCCGGAGCGGGCGGCGGTCCCGGGGGGGGGGAGAGGAGGTGCCGTTTGGGGGCTTCGGGCCCCTCTCCCAGAGGGACGGGTCCCCCACCTGCATTCACACGCTGGGCCTCGGGGTTCCTGTTTGGGGCTTGGTGCTCCCCGCCCCCCATCAGGCCATCTGCGGGCCCTCGCCCCGCAAAGTCATGCCGGGAAGTCGAGGGGCCGGGCCCTGCGCCCCAAACACCTGCGTCCATTTGTGCCATGAGCGTGGCCCGGCCTTGCTGTCCCCGGAGGACAGACACACCCTTAGCTCCGTCCGGGGCCGGGGCCTCCCGCAGGGACCGGGTGGCCGCCCTGGGGCACGGCCCGTCCGTGGGGGGGGGGGGGGGTGCGGCTGTGCCTGACGCCCTGCTCTCCTTCGCTCCAGGGGAGAAGGGCGACCGGGGCCTGCGGGGCCTGCAGGGGAAGCTCGGCCGGCCCGGCGCCGCGGGCGTGCGCGGCCACGCCGGCCCCAAGGGCCAGAAGGGCTCGGCGGGCGCCCCCGGCGACCGGTGCAAGAGCCTCTACGCGGCCTTCTCCGTGGGCAGGAAGAAGCCGCTGCACAGCGACGCCTACTACCAGACGGTGGTGTTCGACACGGAGTTTGTGAACCTGTACGGCCACTTCAACATGTTCACCGGCAAGTTCTACTGCTACGTGCCCGGCGTGTACTTCTTCAGCCTCAACGTGCACACGTGGAACCAGAAGGAGACCTACCTGCACGTGATGCGCAACGCGGAGCCGGTGGTCATCCTGTACGCGCAGGTCAGCGACCGCAGCATCATGCAGAGCCAGAGCCTGATGCTGGCGCTGGGCGAGCAGGACGAGGTGTGGGTGCGGCTCTTCCGCGGGGAGCGCGACAACGCCGTCTTCAGCGACGAGTTCGACACCTACATCACCTTCAGCGGCTACCTGGTCAAGCCGGCCGCCGAGCCCTAGCCCGGCCCCCGCCCGCCCCCGCCCGCCCCCGCCCGCCCCACGCCCTCCCACGCCACCCCCCGCCCCGCACCGGGCGCCCGCCGCCCGCAGCTCTCCCCACGCTGGGGGCCCCACGCCCCCGCTTTGGCGTTCGACACGAGGCCCCGCACAGGAAAGGGAGGAACGAGCAGCCGTGGGCGGGGGGCCGGGGACCGGGGGCTGGGGGGCCGGGGGCCGGGGGGCAGAGGGGCCGGGGGCCAGGGGCCGGGCCTTGCCGTCTGTGGAGGTAGGATCATCTCCGGAGGTGTGATCGTGGTGGAGCAGGCGGGTGAGGCTGGCGAGCGCTCCCCGCTGTGGGCGAATCCTTAAGTGACCCCGGCCGCCCCTCCTCCTGAGGCTCCAAACGATCATGCAGATTTTGAAAGCGGAGCCGAGCCCAGGAACCGCAGGGAGAGGAGGGTGGCGGCTGCCCTCCCACAGCCCGCAGCCCCCGGGGCCCCCCCGTCTCTGAGGCTGCAGGAGAGCCTTTCCCAGGAGGAGACAGCGGCCACACCGGCTCCGTGCCTTAGGCCACAGGCAGCCTCCACGGGCCAGCCCAACCGGTGTCCACTCCCGGGACTCCCTGGGCCTCGCCGAGGGCTCGGGGTCTTTCTGAGCCGCAGCAGCGGAGGGGGGTGTCGGGCTGCAGAGGGACCGCCGGCCCTGACACAGCTGCACCTCAGGGCCCGGACCTGCAGATGTTCCTCCTCCAGCAAAGCTCAGGGCCCCCAGCGCGGAGCGGCACGGCCTGGCCTGACCCCCTCACTCCCGTCCTCGGTCCTCACCTCTGCCCTCCCCACAGACACGCCGCCCGCGCAGCGGCCTCGGAGGCAGCAGCCGTGGCGGTTAGACGGTCAGACACTTTCCTACGAGACCCCTCCCGTCTCAGCTCGCAGCGGGAGGAGCTGGAGGTTCGGCCCCCGCCTGCCTCGGGTTTCAGGGACAGGCAGTCCCACCCACTGGGGCCAGACGCCCGCTGGGTGGGGGTGGGCGCCCGGGGGCTGCTGCCGGCATCGGTGCTCTGGCCTGCGGCCACCTGTGGCCGGGCAGCCGTCCCCGCTCCGGGAATGCCCAGGCCGGCCACTCCTACTGCCGGCCTCGGCCCCCGAGTCTCCCCTTCACCATCCGGGGCCCCCGCGTCCCCCCCGAAGGAGCTCTGCTGGTCAGACGCCCGACTCCGTGCCTCTGGCGTGCCCCCCGGCAGGGTGCCCACCGCCGCTTCCCGCTGCCCTGACGCTCTCAGAAAACATTAAACTTGGCATTGTGTGTTCAGCAGCGCGGCCTCCTCCTGTGGTCACTGAGCCTCCATCGTCAGCCCTGAGCACGCACCCCCCCCCACCTGTGGGAGGCCCGGGGCCTCGGATGGGTGCCTGGGGACGTGGGAGCCCAGTGGGCACTGGCTGGGTCCCCAGCCGCCTCTGGCCTCAGGGGACGCAGCCTGTGGGGTGCCCTGTGTCGAGGAGCCCTGCGTGGCAGGTGGGACTCGGACCCCTGCATCTGATGGCTTCCAACAGCAGAGACCAGTTCTCCCCGGTCCCGGAGGCTGAGAGCCCGAAGTTGAGGTGTGGGCCGGGCCTGTGGGAGGTCCTCCCTGCTCTTCCAGGTCCGGGCCCGGCGCTGGGGGGTTTGGGGCGGCGTCACTGCCGTCTCTGCCCTGTCTGTCTGCACACAGCCTTCCCCTCGGGTCCTTACACCCCCCCCCCCCCCCCCGGCACTGGTCCCTCCCGAGGGCCCAGCCAGGTCCAGGACAGCCTCCTCTCAAACCCTCAAGCCCCTGATCTCCGCACAGCCCGCAGCTCCAGAGGAGGCACACGCACATGCACATGCACACACACGCACATACACATGTACACGCACACACATGCACACACACACGTACACGCACGGGGTGAGGATAGGGCTTCTCTCTCAGGGGAACACCACCTGCGGGCTCGCCCCCTCCACCCCCAGGCCTGCCCTCTCCTGCCCCCGCAGCCCATGTGGCCGGGGCAGAGGCTGCTGCTCCCGGCGCCTGCCAGCGGGCGCTCAGCCAGGGCCTGACCGGCTGCCGGCGGGCAGTGCCGAGCTGCCCGCTCCTCTGGCCGCACGCCTGGCGTCCTTCCTTCCTGGTCCTCGGTGAGTGTGTGGGCGCTCAGCCTGGGGCTGGGGCCAGACCGGGCAGATGTGCCATCTGCTTCCTGCAGACAAAGGGCAGGTCCCGTCCCCCGTGAGGCCCGGGGCAGGGCTCCCTCCCGCGCTGGGAGCTGGCCGGCTGAGCGGAGGAGTCAGCTTCACCAGGTGCCCCCGCCAGCCTCCCTCCTGGGACAGTCCCGCCTCGAACATGCCAGCTGGGAGAGGAGGCTGTGTTTGCAATGGGCCCACCCACTGCCTCCTTTTTATAAAAAATATTTTTCATTTCAGAGAGGAAGGGAGAGGGAGCGAGAGATAGAAACATCAATGGTGCCAAAACCGGTGTGGCTCAGTGGATAGAGCGTTGGCCTGCGGACTGAAAGGTCCCAGGTTCAATTCCGGTCCAGGGCATATACCTTGGTTGCGGGCACATCCCCAGTGGGGGGTGTGCAAGAGGCAACTGATCGATGAGTCTCTCTCTTTGATGTTTCTAACTCTCTGTCCCTCTCCCTTCCTCTCTGTAAAAAATCAGTAAAAATATTTACAAAGAAAAAAAAAGAAGAAAGAAAGAAACATCAGTGGTGAGAGAGAATCATGGACCAGCTGCCTCCTGCACCTGCACGCCCCCCACTGGCAATGGAGCCTGCGACCCCAGCATGTGCCCTGACGGGGAATGGAACCGTGACCTCCTGGTTCACAGGTCGACGGTTCCTGCCCCCTCTTTCTCTGAGTGTCACCCGCTCCCTGCCAGGCGCTGGGGCATGGTCACCCACACACACACAGGGGACAGCCGCCAGGGGACTGCTCTGGGTTAACTGAGGTGACGGGCTGCCAGCCGTCACCAGTCCCCTGCGCCCTCTGACCCTTCCTCACGGCCGCCCCGCCAGGAGGGAGCGGACGTCCCTGGACACCCCTCACGCTCAGGCGGACCCGCCGGCCGGAGCAGAGGGACCCGGCGGCGCAGACTCGGGAAGGAGAGGCTCCGGAGGCCTGCGGGGCAGCCAGGGCGGAGGGCGCTCCCGTCCTCCGGGGTCAGCATGTGTGTGTGTCCGTCGTGTGTTTAGCTTTCTGTGGGGCTCACCATGGGAACCCCGCCCAGGGCGGCCGGCCGGCTCCCGGGGGCGTGGGGACGGGGTGAAATGAGGCTGCTCGCCCAGCCCATGAGAAAAACAACAAACACCAGGAAGTGGAAGAAAAGGATGAAAACAAGACGCCTCCGTGTGTGGAGGGAGGCGGACCTGGCCTCACACCGCACACTCTGCACACTGGGCCGGCCGGAGGCTGCACGCAGAGCGGGAACTGTACGTGTGCAGGGGAAACTCCGTGTGAGTGATCACAGCCTGGGACTGGGCCACGGCTCCCGAGCCGTGGGCCACGGCAGGAGTCACAGGGAAACAGATAAACGGGGTGTCGTCAGCATGTGCGATTCTGGGACCCCATTAGGCCCCACGGGACCCCTTAGGACAGCGAAAGGCCCTCCGAGGAGGAGGAAACGTCTGCAGACCGTGGACCTGAGGAGGGACTGCCACTCGCCGACACGGACCACCTCTGTGCCTCAGACACACAGACACCCTGCGAACGGACACTGGACCCCAATCCACTCCAAAGGGAGGAGGCCAAACGACCAATGAGCACACGCGGAGCGCTGGCATCATCAGTCGCTGGGGAAACGCAGGTCAGAACCACAGGAGACACCACTTCACGACCCCCAGGGGCCCTGGTCGGTGCTGGCGAGGACGGAGACGTGGCGTCCGCTCGCTGCTGGCGGGGCCCAGGGGCAGCCGCTGCGGGAAGCAGCGGGCACAGCCGCGGGAGCCGGGCACAGCCGCGGGAAGCAGCGGGCACAGCCGCGGGAGCCGGGCACAGCCGAGGGAAGCAGCGGGCACAGCCGCGGGAGCCGGGCACAGCCGAGGGAAGCAGCGGGCACAGCCGCGGGAGCCGGGCACAGCCGAGGGAAGCAGCGGGCACAGCCGCGGGAGCCGGGCACAGCCGAGGGAAGCAGCGGGCACAGCCGCGGGAGCCGGGCACAGCCGAGGGAAGCAGCGGGCACAGCCGCGGGAGCCGGGCACAGCCGCGGGGAGCCGGGCACAGCCCCAGGGTGCCAGCCAGGGAGCCCCAGGGTGCGGGCCAGGCCGCGGCGAGGTGCAGACCCCAGAGAGAAAACCCGTCCGCCAGCACGCGCTCGCAGCCATATTCATAACAAACAAACATGCAGAGCCCTGGCCGGGGCGGCTCAGCGGACAGAGCGTCGGCCTGTGGACCGAAGGTCCCAGGTTTGATTCCGGTCAAGGGCACATGCCCGGGGTGAGGGCTTGATCCCCAGTCGGGGCGAGCAGGAGGCAGCCAATCAGAGATTCTCTCTCATTGGTTTCTCTCCCTCTCCCTTCCTCTCGGAAATCAATAAAAACATATTTTAAAAAAAGGAAGTAAGAGGTTTATTATGTTCTTTAAAATGTGGAACTAACACAGGCGTCTGTCAGCTGAGGGTCAGACCAGTATGAGCAACGGGAAGGCGGGAGGGCGGACCCTGCCGAGGGCTGACCCCCCAGAGACCGACCCCCCAGAAACCGGCCCCCCAGAGACCGACCCCTCAGAGACCGACCCCGACCCCGACCCCACAGAGACCAACCCCCCAGAGACCGACCCCCCAGAGACCGACCGACCCCCCAGAGACCGGCCCCCCAGAGACCGACCCCCCAGAGACCGACCCCCCAGAGACCGACCCCCCAGAGACCGACCCCACAGAGACCGGCCCCCCAGAGACCGACCCCCCAGAGACCGACCCCCCAGAGACCGGCCCCCCAGAGACCGGCCCCCCAGAGACTGGCCCCTCAGAGACCGGCCTGGTGGGAGGAGCCCCCGTGCTGCGGGCCCGATGAGGGGAAGTGCCCACGCGGAGGCGGGTCAGCGGCTCGGGGCGGGAAGGGGGGCGGGAAGGGGGGCTGGGAGGCTGGTGGAGTCCCCGGTCCCACCGGGAGTGGCCTCAGGCACGTGGCGGCTGGGGCCCTGTGGTCCCGGCTGTGGCCCGGCTGTGGCCGCTCCCGAGAGCGGGAGGAGAGGCCCAGGCCCGATGGCTCCAGAGATGCTGCCCGCGTGGGGGTGGCCGCCCCTTCCAGGCCGCGGGGGCGGGGGGGCTCCCACAATGGGGGGGGGCTCGGAGGCTGGGGAGCGTGTGGTCCGGGGAGCACCCGAGCCCGGCCCCGTCTGCCGTACCGGCCGTCGCTCTCACTCCGGGCCCGCTCCTGGTGACAGGTGAGGCTCATCCCCATCGGAGCATGGGCAGCCCTCCCCCTCCCCCCCCCCGCCCCCGGGGCTGGGCTGGGCGTGTCTCCTCGAGAGCCCGGAGCCTCTGCACAACCCCCCCCCCCCCCCCCGAATCTGTCAGCTCCCGCCTGAGCGCCCTGCCCGGCCTTTGAACCGGGGCCCCGAGCCCTCTGCACACCCCCTGGAGTGGAGTGGGCTCCTGCCTGGGCCTCTCGCCGAGACAGAGGCGGCAGCTTGTTGGGTGGCTGACCATCCTCACCTGAGGAAACTTCCCCGGGAGAGCGGAGCGGGGAGGAGGGGAGAGAGGGAGAGAGAGAGAGAAACTGATGTGAAAGAGACTCGTTGATTGGTTGCCTTCTGCTCGCACCCCGACTAGGGCCAGGAATCGAACCCGAGACCCTTCGGTACACGGGCCAACGCTCTACCCACTGAACCACGCCCGGCCAGGGCCACGAGGCGTCCCGTTAGCCCCCCACCCGGCAGCCCTCTCCGCGTGGGCCCCACACCAACCAGGAAGCCCCCCCAGGCCCGCCTTGTCCCTCTCCGCTGGGGTCTGGGAAAGCGGGGAGCCCCGAAGCCTCACCCCAGAGCCAGCCCCATTGCTCTGGGCGGCTAAGGCTGGGGTCAGGGGTCAGGGGTCAGGGGTCAGGGGTCAGGGAGGGAGACGGCAGGGTGAGGTGACTTCTCCTGAAGGGGGACCAGCGAGCATGCTGGAGCCGCCCGGCGGGTGAGATCACCCAGCGCGGGTGCCAGGGGCGGCGTCCAGAGCCCAGCCGAGCCGGCACAGCCTGACAGGATGGGGGAGGGGCGGAGTGGCCTCGCCTGCCCCGGATGTGGCTCCACAGGCCCAGTCACAGGAACAGCAGCCACTCCGGACATCACCAGCACGAAAAACTCCGGCCCGGCGGGCTCAGGGCTGCGCATCGGCCTGTGGACCAGGGGGTCCGGGTTCGATTCCTGGTTAGGGCACAGGCCCGGGTTGTGGGCTCGATCCCCAGTGAGGGGCGTGCAGGAGGCAGCCGGTCCATGATTCTCTCTCATCATCAATGTTTCTCTCTCTCCCTCTTCCTTCCTCTCTGAAATCAATAAAAAAAATTTTTTTAAGTAAAATTCTGTGCTCCCAGGGACACCATCAGGGCAGAGGGGCCTTTCCCTGCACCCGGCGGCCCGGCGAGGGCAGGGGCGGCCCTGGGGGGCTGCACGGGCCGGAGGCTGGGCGCCAGGTACCTTGGGGGGCCCCCCCCACAATGGAGGGAATGTCTTCACTCCGGAGGCAGCGCAGGGCCAGCCGCCCGCGGGGCCTGCGCTCTGCTCCCTGACGCCGCGGGTGGGGGTCCGTGCCCAGTCCGTGGGGCTCAGTGGGGTCATCGCCATCGGAAATGAAGACCCCCGTCTCCTGGCCCCCGCCCCCGGCCCCGCCTGCCGCCTCTGAAGAGAGAGAGACAGGACTGAGCGCGGCCGAGCGCGGTCTGGTCCAGCGAGGAAGGCCCGACCGGGACTCCGGACGCGGGACTGGAGCGGGGTCAGCGGGGCGCGCGGAGCGGGGTCAGCGGGGCGCGCGGAGCGGGGTCAGCGGGGCGCGCGGAGCGGGGTCAGCGGGGCGCAGGGAGCGGGGCCCAGCGGGGTGCGCGGAGCGGGGTCAGCGGGGTGCAGGGAGCGGGGTCAGCGGGGTGCAGGGAGCGGGGTCAGCGGGGTGCACGGAGCGGGGTCAGCGGGGTTCGCGGGGTTCGCGGAGCGGGGTCAGCAGGGTGCACGGAGCAGCCCCGGAAACTGGTGAACTGGAAGCTGAAGCAGAAGAAAGAGGAAGTGAACATCAGGACGAACTTTATGGCTGTCCGCTGGAGCACCGAGGCCAGGACCACTTCCTGTTTTGTTTTTAAATATTTTTTTATTGATTTCAGAGAAGAAGAGAGGGAGAAGGATAGAAACATCCATGATGAGAGGGAATCACTGAGCAGCTGCTTCCTGCAACCTCCACTGGGGACCGAGCCCGCAACCCGTGCCTGGGCCCTGACCGGAATTGAACCCACGCTCTATCCACTGAGCCACACCAGCCGGGGCCACTTCCTGTTTTTCGACCGCACGCCTTGCCTTCGGGAGGAAGCGGAGCCCTGGAGGTCTGAGCGCCGAGGCCGCGGTGCGCTCTCCGCAGTGAGCTCGGAGGGAGGCCCAGAGGCCGGGGGTGAACGTGCCGGGTTTGTACAGGGAAGTGGGAGCTTCCAGAAGAGGAAAAGGGGCCGGTTCCCGGTGCGTGGTTATCAGTCACACCCGAAGCCCGGTGAGAACGTGGCAGGAGAGGAACGCGGACAGAAAACCCCAAACTCCGTCCTCGCCGCAGCGGGAGGATCTTTCCGGAAGGCACAGGAGCAGCCGCCCGCCCCCCCCCGCCCCCCCCAAAGCGCAGCGCGACCCTGAATTATAAACAGCCTGACCCGGGCCGCCTCCCGAGGGGAAAGGCCCGGGCCCGCCTCCTGGGCCCGGGACGGCGGACACAGGAGCCCGTGTGCCTGGCTGCGGGCGGGGGCGGCGTGAGACACGCGGTCCGGCGGGGAGAGAGGGGCGGTCTGCTGGCGGGGGCGGGAGGCTGCGTGGAGGGGCCGGGAGGGACCAGGTGCTGCTGAGCCACACCGGGGCCCAGGGGTCCCTCAGAGGACAGCCCCCCGCGGCCCCTCACGGCCAAACAAGAGGCTTAGCCATCAGCCGGTCAAACACTAAAAGGAACAACATACACCCGGGCAGCGAATGCGGGGAACACGGACACGGGAAGCACACGGGAAGAACACGGGAAGCACATGGGAAGCACACGGGAAGACAGAGGGGAGCTCAGGGGGTGCTTTGAAAAGACGGGTAAGACAGACAGCCCTGCCTGGCCTGGATGGAACGTTGGCCTGTGGACGGAAGGTCCCGGTTCGATTCCGGCCAAGGGCACACGCCTGGGTTGTGGGCTCGGTCCCCAGGAGGGGACGTGCAGGAGGCAGCCGATCAGTGATTCTCATCATCATGGATGTTTCTATCTCTCTCTTCCTCTCCCTTTCTCTCTAAAATCAATAAAATATATTTTAAAATAAATAAAAAATGAATAAAACAGACAGTCCTCGAGCCAAAGGCGTCCAGACAGAAAAAGAGAGAAAGAGGCACAAACATGGGGCGTCGGTCGAAGGGCCGCGCCCGGAGAGGAGGAGCCGGTCAGAGGCCGCGGGCGGGCGGGCACCCCGGGGCATGGACGCCCCAGGACAGCAGGGTCCACAGGGTCAGCCGGGGAGAAAGCGGGGCGTCTGAACGGCCGAGACCAAACAGGAAGCTGAAACCCGAGAGGCCTGCGCGGGCGGCCCTGGCGGTGTCCCAGGAGCCTGACCCGGGCCGGGGACGCCCCGAGAGCAGGCGCCTCCGTTCCAGGGGGAAAGGCTCTGGCTGGCGGCCGCCCCTCCGCGGCGGGCCAGCTCGGGACACCGGCCCGGGGGGCATTGGACGTCATCCAGGCTCAGGCGGAACAGCACAGCCCGGTGGAGGCTCAGGGGGAGCCCTGACCTCCGATCAAGGAGGCTGCGGGCTCCATCCCCCGTGGGGGGCGTGCAGGAGACAGCCAATTCTCTCTCATCATTGATGTTTTTCTCTCTCTCCCTCTCGGAAATCAATAAACATATATGTGTGCACGGCCTGATACCGTTGTTACAAAGCACAAACCGTGTTACGTAGCTTCGGTCCGTACGTGCGCACACAATGATGTCAAACCACCGGGAGGGACGGGGGCCAAGCTGCTGGTTCTGGGGACCATGGGGGCCTCTGAGGGTGGGGAGGGGGCAAGGAAACCAGGAGGGAGGGGGCTAAAGAGACCCTACTGACTGCAGGGCTTTCCTCGTTAGAAGGCGAAGGGAACGAAGTGTTGGTGCAGCCCAAGCGTTAAGACAGCAGCCGGCGAGCACGGGCACCCCGTTTGCCGTGTAGATTAAGGTGACAGATGTCCCGCTTTTGGCGGGACAGTCGTTTTAAAAAAGTCCCAAATCTTGCTGAAACCGGTTTGGCTCAGTGGATAGAGCGTCGGCCTGCGGACTGAAAGGTCCCGGGTTCAATTCCGGTCAAGGGCATGTATTGTACCTTGGTTGCAGGCACATCCCCAGGCAGCTGATCAATGTTTCCCTCTCGTTGATGTTTCTAACTATCTCTCTCCCTTCCTCTCTGTGAAAAATCAATAAAATATATTAAAAAAAGAAAAAAGAAAAAAAAAGAAGTCCCGAATCTTTCCAAAAATCAGGACTTTTTAAAAATGCCGTGGGATGGGGGACGAATTGTTAAAAATCAGGACTGTCCCGCCAAAAGCAGGTCATCTGGTCACCTGAGTGTAGATGGTGGTTTGCCATGTAATATGGCAGTTTGCCGTGCATCGCGGTGGAGAGTCTGTGCTCACAGGTGGAGGCGCCAGGCGGTGGGGAGGTAGTCATGTGCAGGATGTGGGGCAGGTGAAGCCTGAGTGGGTGTCAGGTGAGAGGCCGGAGCCCGGCCCCGCCTTCTTGCACTCCGTCGGCCTGTGCTGAGGCTGGGGGGGAGGGGAGGGAATCCTTTCGAAGGAAGCAACAGCTCCAAAGGCTTTGACGCCACCTTTGCTCTTGCCCAGCTGCTCCGAGGCGTGGGTCTGAGTGAAGGCACACGCCAGTCAGCTAAAAGGTTTGCCGAGAAAAGATGATGGCTACTGTTGTGAGCGGGCTCTCCGTGTGTGTGTACATATTTAATATATATATTTTATTGATTTTTTTACAGAGAGGAAGGGAGAGGGATAGAGAGTTAGGAACATCGATGAGAGAGAAACATCGACCAGCTGCCTCCTGCACACTTCCTACTGGAGATGTGCCCGCAACCAAGGCACATGCCCTTGACCGGAATCGAACCTGGGGCCCTTGAGTCCGCAGGCCGACGCTCTATCCACTGAGCCACACCGGTTAGGGCAAGAGTTCTCCACATTGGGTGTAATTACCGGGAGCTTCTTTCCTCTCCTCGGCCCAGGCACACAGCCCAGGCGGCACAGTGGTCGGTGCTTCCGGGGACCCAGGCCCCGTCCCTGCTGTTGCTCCGCGCCCTCCACACAATGCTCCCACCGCCTCGCCTCCGACGGCCGCTGCAGCCGCCCGCCTCGCACACAGCTGGCGGCCAGCGGGAGGCAGAGGGAAGGCGGAGGGCACCCCCCACTCCAGCACCCCGTGCGTGTCTGAGTTAGAGCCCGCTCCAGTGGCCCTCAGAGGCACTGGCTCCAGCCGGGCAGTGCGGGCAGCCGCTCTCCATGGTGAGGCTTCCCTCCCGGAAGCAGGGGAGGGATGGCGGAGCCGTTAGTTCCTGCCACACCTGTCCCCTAGCAACAGCCCCGCCTGGGGAGCGGGTGACGGCGATGGCCACTCCACCTGCCTCAGCTTCCGCCGGACATCCTGGGAGGCTGAGGGAGGGGCTGGGGAAGGCAGCACAGGCCCTGGCTGAGTGGCAGACGCGGCAGCCAATGAGGTAATCCGAGTGCCTGTGCTGGTGCACAGAGTCCCGCCCAGCGGGGACCCTGCCAGCAGGACTCCGGGGAGGCCCATTTAAGTCTAAGGACGCTGATTCAGTTCTGAGGAGGAGGACATGTTTACTGATTCCCGGTCACCTCTCACCTCTCAGCTGCCGGCGAGCGCTCGGAACACCTGGCTCGGTGCAGCCCAAACGATGGTGCATCCTCCGTGCTCCCTGCGCACCGGCGCCCACTGGAGCCCCGCGCCCGCCCCCTGCAAACTGCCGGCCTCTGGATCTGTCCTCCCTCTCCTGAGTGGCCGGTGCTCCCGCAGCCTGGCCGAGGCCGGCGCCAGCCTTAGTCATTGTCGGGTGCTCGCTCGGTTATGGACGCGCTGGGGCCTCCTAAAGTTCAAAGTCCCCAGGATAATGAGGCCGTCGGCGTGGGCGGTGGATGCGGGCCAGCTGGGCCCTCTGGGCCCTGCCCCCGCCTGTGCACATGTGTGCACACGCTCACACTCACCCACACGTGCCCTCTCACACCCACACCGGCTGCTCCTTGAAGCCATTCCTGCCAGACACCCCCCCGCACCCCCCCCCCAGCCCGGCTCCGCGTTTCCCCCATCCAGGCCGCAAGTCTTAAAACCTCCTCTCCCCTGCCTTCCTCTCCCCTCCTCTCCCCTGCTGCCCCCGCCCCCGCCTTCCTCCCTTCCTGCCCTCCTCTCCCTTCCTCCTCTCCCCTGCTGTCCCTGGTCCCCTCTGACCCTCTCTGTCTGGGTCTCTCCCACCTCCTCCTGTCCCTGTTCTGGGTCCTCCGAGCTCCGAGGACAGGAAGCTCCTGCCCGCCCCCTTCATTCCCCCCTCCCCACCGCAGCTCCTGCTCCCCTCCTCTCCACCTCCCGCAGCTCCCTGGAGCGGGGCCGGGAAAGCCAGCCAGCTGGCCACAGCTGGGCAGAGGTGCAGGCTCACACCCAGCGGGGCCTAGAGGCCCAGCTCAGCGCCAGGCCACTCCTGGGCCAAGTTCACTTGGGGAGACCTGAGCCACGCGGCCTGCGCTCCCCCTCCCAGCGGCCCGCCTGCGGGGGCACAGGGCTCAGCTGCTCCCAAAAGGGGGGGCGCGGGGGTCCGTTTCCTGGGGCCGCTGCTCTGAGGACTGCAGAGGGGCTGCCCAACAGGAGCAGGGCTCTCCGCTCTGGGCCGGGGCCTGAAATCAGGTGTCGGGGGCTGTGCTCCCTCGGGGGGGAGCCGGGAAACCTCTTCAGCTTCTGGAGCAGAGGTTCCCAAACTTGTTTGTGCCGTAGACCCCTTGCCATGTTTTTCGGTTTTGGGTAGACCCCCTACTTACCTGATATTGATTTTTTTGTAAATTTCTAACTGTAGTGAAGTTTAGTGTTAAAAACTTGAAATAAAAACACATGTTAAGTTTTATACGTTTATTTATTGAATTTAAATTAAAACTACTCAAAATAAAATTTTGTATCTGTTATATAAAATATACGTAACATAAAATTTAATAAAAAATAATGTACCTACTTTTCTCCGGCATTCTCAAACAAAATAACACTGATTCACTATAATTTGTATGATAAACTACCAGTTTATATTTTTTAAAATATTTTCTCAGCACTTTCCTATTCAAGATTCAGGAAACAACGAATGAACATATTTTTCTCACATTCATATTTATAGAGTGACGAATTGAACAAGTCGGTGCAAGTTTGCGAAGCTTTGAGACAAAAATTGGCAAGAATGTTTACTGCGCGTATGCTTGTAACAAGATGATACTGGTATATCATTATGTGCAGGTTTTTATCCTACAACTTACACAATTTTATAAACATATATAATAAATTTTTTACTTCATAGGTACTTTTATAAATATATGTTTTTATATTATAAGATAATATGATGTAAGTAAATAGGTACTATCAGTGTATGTTGAGATCCACTATCGTGGACCCCCATTTTCATTTCATGGACCCCCAAATTTCTTTTTCGCTGACGTAGACCCCTTGCAGGTTGTCATAGACCCCTGGGGGTCAATATAGACCACTTTGGGAATCACTGAATCCAGAATCTGGAGGCTCCAGGCCCCTTCCACCTCATTCTCTGTCCTCACATGACCCTTCTCCAAGTTCATGTGACCCTACTCCCTCTTCGAGTGACAGCCCCCCTTGTTCACGTGACCTCGCCCCATGTTCACGTGGCCCCACCCCCTTATTCACATACTGTGTTAATGCAAAAAGCATGCAAACCTGGAAAGAATTTTTGTACGTTTATTTGAGCCAAACTCTCGACAATACCGGGAAGCAGGACCTCAATGTCTGAGGATAACGCTCCGGAGAAGTAGCTTTTCCCCGTGTTTTCTTGTTTTGTTTTTAAATATATTTTATGGATTTTTTACAGAGAGTTAGAAACATCGATGAGAGAGAATCATCGATCAGCTGCCTCCTGGACACACCCCCACTGAGGATGTGCCCGCAACCAAGGGACATGCCCTTGACCGGAATCGAACCCGGGTCCTTTCAGTCCGCAGACCAATGCTCTATCCACTGAGCCACACCGGTTTCGGCTTCCCGGTGTTTTATACATTACACTCGGAGAAAGAGCCGTCAGTGGGCCACGTGGAAACCATTGGCGATGGATTAGGGAGGCGGGAGAAAGCAGGGTGGGGAACCTCCGGGATTGGGTAGAGTGAAATGATGGACACACTTCTCTAACAGGCGGGCGGACCGTTCACAGTGGACAGGAGCTGGTGGCTTCCGCCCTGGCGCCATTGGTGTGTCCTGAGGGGCAGCGACCTTGATACCTCACGGCTGTTTCTTAGATGCAAAAGGCAGTAGGCTCGGTCAGGGAGGAAGTGGTCTCCGTCCCGGAGATGCTGGCCTGTCAGAGGCGCTGGGCTGGTGAGGAGGGCGGCCTGAGTGTGCTCTGTGGGCCCGGCGGAGTCCGGCCTCCTGGTCCCGAGACCCAGCTCGGTGCCTCCAGGCGGGGCGAGCGGGGCCCTCGCCGCACAGGGGAGCCTGTGCCCCACGGACTCGCACCTCCTCGCCATCTCTTCACAAAGGCAAGCTCACTTGTCCGGAGTCCGCCCCGTGGCAGAAGGGAGCTCTGCCTCGGGCTCCCGACCCACACACAGGTCCCCCAGGCTGCCTTTCGAACCGGTGGTGACGGCCTGGCCCCCGCGCCAACGAGGAGAGTAGAGCCTGAGCCCTTGCCCGGATGGGTGCACGGTTTCGCCGGTTTTGAAAACTGGGAACAGGGATTAGAACTGAGTTCGGTTCTCACCTCTATGGCTGGCTGACTGCGTGACCTCCGGAAGGACGCGCCTCTGAAGGAGGCTGTGAGGACAGGAAATCCGCTCAAAGGAAATTCAGGGGCTCAGACCGGGCCCGCGCTCTCCCCGCCCCTTAGACCAGGCCCCGCCCCTCTCAAGATAAGCCCCGCCCTCTAAGGTACAGGCCCCGCCCCCTCAGCCCCCCGACTGCAAAGCCCAGGCTGCACTGGCCCCGCCCCTCAGACACAAGCCCCGCCCCCTCCGGTATAAGGTCGCCTCCGGCGCCGGCACAGCCCGGAGCGGTAGCCGGGACCCAGGGCCCGGTTGGAGCCGCGCAGCCGCGTCGCCCGGTGCCCATTGGCCGCCGGGGCGGGCCCGGGCCTGCGATTGGCCGGCGGCGGGCTGTGGGCGGCGGCGCGCGGTGTCATGGAGGCGCCCCGGGTGCCGCGGGAACCTCCCTGGCCTGCCCCTGCGATCCCGGAGGAGCCGCGCAAGCTGCGGCCGCGGAGGAGGTGCGGGGCCGCCCAGGGGCCGCGGAAGGGGCAGGCGGGTCCGGGCTCAGGACGGGGTCTCCGGACCCCACGCCTCCCCTGGGTCCCGCACGCCTCGCCCGCCGCGGGCGCCTCCGTCCCGGCTGTGCCCGTAGCCGGGACGCCAACCGCCGGGCGGTGGGTTCCACGCGGCGCCCGCCCCGGGAGCTGCCTGGCGGAGCCCGTGCGGGCGGAGGGGCGGCTGCGCGGGGCTTTGATCGGTGCGGGGGGCGGAGGGAGGTTTCGTGAAGTCCAGGCCGGTGAATGGCAGCTGCGGTGGCTTCTCGCTGCTGCTCTGGGAAGAATAAAAACTTTAAAGAATGAAAGCGGCGCGTTTGCCGGGGTTTTCTGACGCCGAGTCGCAAAGGGGTTCTTTTCCCCCAGAGCAAGCCCCCTGAGGACCCGGTTATACCCCTGGCCGTCCTCCCCCGGGGAGGGGTTCCCCGGAACACACTTAGGGAAACACTTAGAAAAACGTGGACGGCAGAGAAAGCTCGGCCTCTGCTCTCTGAGGCCCTTCCTCGTCCTGGTCCCGGAGCTGCCCTGCCCCTGGGGTATAGCAAACCCGGGGAGGTGTGCCTCTGGGCTCAGCCGGCCCACACGCCTCTGAGGCTCCTTTTCTCCCCCCTTCGCTCAGAGAAAACTTAAAAAGCCCCTCTCTGCTTAGAGCCGAGGAGGCTCGGGAGGAAGCTGTCTTCCGGGAGGAGGTCCGATTCGCCCCGGACCCTCTGCCAGGTGAGACCCCGAGGCGCCCGCCCCCCCGCTGCCAGGTGAGACCCCGCGGCGCCCGCTCCCGGAGTCTCCGAGCTCACGCCGGGCTTGGGGCCGACCCCCACTTCCTGCCTCAGGCTTCAGGGATGACCCCGCCGCCTGCTGCTCCCTCTGCCCAGTCAGGTATTATGACCAGGACACCGCCAGGCCCGTCAGCTTCTACCTGTCGTCCCTGGAGGAGCTCCTGGCGTGGACGCCGGGCCCGGAGGACGGCTTCAGTGTGGCGCTGGTGCCCGCCCAGGGCCGGCAGCCCCCCCTGGCCAGCCGGCGGCCCCGCACCTTGCTCTGCCATGACATGATGGGCGGGTACCTGGAGGACCGGTGAGGATGGCGAGGAGTCGGTCGCCCGGTGGACAGCTGGGGGGGGAGAGTGCGGCTGGGGGGGGGAGGCCGGAGCGGCGGAGGGCAGCGCAGGCCTCGGTGGTGGTGTGCCTGCGCGGAGAAGGAGGGGGGTGGGTTGGGGGTAGCCAGGCTCTGTGGGCTCTGAGCCCATCCCTTTCTGCCTGCACCCGGATCTGGCCGCTGGGCTGGGCACAGCCGCAGGCACCCTCCTCAGAGCCTGGCTGGGACCTGGCTCTTCCCCGAAGGCTCTTTCCCTGCCTGGGCTCTGGCAGGCCTGCCCCGGCCCCGGCCCCGCAGGCCTGAGTTATTACAGGCCCGCCCGCCCGCCCCAGCCCGGGCCTGTGCTGCCCGTCAGCTGACTGTCTCCACCTCAGAAAACAGGCCTGTCCCGTGCGGGAGGCTTGTGGGAGAGCTGGCCATGGGGGGGGGGGGCGCGGAAGTGGCTGACGGAATGGGCGCCTCCCTGCGGGCCCCGGGCGAGAGGTGCTGCGTCCTCCCTGCAGGGTGTCCTCCCAGCAGGGTGTCCTCCCAGCAGGGTGTCCTCCCAGCAGGGTGTCCTCCCAGCAGGGTGACCTCCCAGCAGGGTGACCTCCCAGCAGGGTGTCCTCCCAGCAGGGTGACCTCCCAGCAGGGTGACCTCCCAGCAGGGTGACCTCCCAGCAGGGTGTCCTCCCAGCAGGGTGTCCTCCCAGCAGGGTGTCCTCCCAGCAGGGTGACCTCCCAGCTGGGCGCCCACACCGGGAGCTTCGGCACGGGTCCTTCTGCCTCTGTCCGCACAGCCTCATGGGACGTTTCCCTCCGTGACAGCCCGTCCACCCCATCACAGTCCCCGAGGAGTCAGGGTCCAGGGGCGCACGTGGGGAGCGTGGGCTGGCGGACAGCTTGCCGGCGGGTGCCCGGCGCAGCAGGCCCGGACGTGTGGACGGCGGGACCAGGAGAGGGGCCCTGGGGCGGCTCTGACCTGGAGGCGGCCGCGTCCTCTCCTGTCCCCCAGGTTCGTGCAGGGCTCCGCGGCCCCGAGCCCCTACGCCTTCTACCACTGGCAGTACATCGACATCTTCGTGTACTTCAGCCACCACCTGGTCACCGTGCCCCCGGTGGGCTGGACCAACGCCGCACACCGGCACGGGGTCCGCGTGCTGGGTACGAGCCGCGGCGGGGCCTGGCGGGGGCCGGGGCGGCGGGGCTGGCTGTGCCGGGAGGGCGCCTGGCTGTGCCGGGAGGGCGCCGTGCCTGGGGCTGCCCCGATCGGGGGACCAGACGAATGTCTTCAGTTCTGCGGCCGCTGGCTCGCCGTTGAGCTGCGGCTGAGACAGGAAGTGGCCCCGCAGACAGCAGCGGGCTCAGGGCTCAGGGCGGCCGTGCGGCCGTGGAGTCCTGTTGACCGCGTCCTCCCGCCGCAGGCACCTTCATCACCGAGTGGAAGGAGGGCGGGCAGCTGTGCGAGGCCTTCCTGGCCGGGGGTGACCGCTCCTACCGGGCGGTGGCCGACCGGCTGGTCCTGCTGGCCCAGTTCCTGCGCTTCGACGGCTGGCTGATCAACATCGAGAACTCCCTGAGTGTGCGTGAGCCGCCCCTGGCCGCCGGCTCGGGTCCCTCCCTCCCGGGTGCTCCTCCCCTGCCCACGCCCAGCCCAGGCCGGCTCCCGCTCCCGCTCCCGCTCCCCGCGGCAGCAGCTGGGGCCACTTCTCGCTCCCCAGTGAGAGCCAGCTGCCGCCCAGCACCCCGTGAGGCTGAGCTCTGTTCTCTGGCTCCTTCCAGGGGACTCCCCATCCCCTCCCCCTCCTCCCCCTCCCCCCCTCCTCCCCCTTCCCCTCCTCCCCCTCCCCCTCCTTCTCCCCCTCCCCCTCCTCCCCTCCCCCTCCCCCGTCTGTGCGTGGCTCGGGCTGTGTGGCTTCCTCTCCCGACACCCTCCTTTCTCTCGGTGTTTATCGCCCTGGCCGCTGTGTCCGTGTCCTTCCTGCTTCAGGGAGGACCGCAGAGGTCTGGCTGGCCCCGCCCTCTGTGGCTGTGGGGCTGAGGGTTCGGGGCCCTCGGTGGCTGTGTGCTGGGGCTCGGGGGCCAGTCTGCCCCACCAGGCACTCATGCCAAACGCCTCGGGGCCTCACGGGGTCTTGTCTCGGCCTCTGCAGGCGGCCGCCGTGGGGAACACGCCCCGCTTCCTGCACTACCTGACCACCCAGCTCCACCAGCAGGTGCCGGGGGGCCTGGTGCTCTGGTACGACAGCGTGGTGAGCAGCGGGCAGCTCAGGTGGCAGGACGAGCTCAACGAGCAGAACAGGTGAGCCCCCAGAGGGCGGCACGGCGCACACGGCTGCACACAGTTGCACACGGCACACACACTGTTGCACATGGCTGCATGCACATGGCTGCACACAGTTGCACACGGCACACACACACGGTGCACATGGCTGCAGAGCCTCCTGGCCGCCGGCGCTGTGCGGGTTTGGGCCACGGTGCTGGGCCGGCCCTGCTCGGGGTCGGGGGGCAGCCCGGGGCTGTGGCCGTGAGTGGGTGCAGGTCTGGGCGGGCGGCGGGGGGACAGTGGAGCCCGGGGCCCTCACCTCGGCCCCCACGCCGCAGGGTCTTCTTCGACTCCTGTGACGGCATCTTCACCAACTACAACTGGGGGGAGGCGCACCTGGAGCGCATGCGGGCCGCGGCCGGCGAGCGGCTGGCCGACGTGTACGTGGGCGTGGACGTGTTCGCCCGGGGGAACGTCGTGGGCGGCCGGTTCGACACCTACAAGGTGGGTGGGGGCCGCGGCCCCTGAGGCCGCGCTGGCTGAGGGCTGTCCATCCCAGGGGGCGGGGAGGGCAGCGGGCTCTGCCAGGCCGCCCGGAGCCGGGTGCCCTGCTGTGCCCAGCGCCCTGACGTGTCTCCGCAGTCGCTGGAGCTGATCCGGAAGCACGGGCTGTCGGCCGCCCTGTTCGCGCCCGGCTGGGTGTACGAGTGCTTGGAGAAGACGGAGTTCTTCCAGAACCAGGACAAGTGAGTCCGCCCGCCCGGCTGAGGGCGGCAGCGGGCTCGGGGCGACGCCAGCCAGGCACACACTCTGGCCCTGCCCTCGGGCGCTGGTGAAGGCAGGACGAGCGGCAGCCACCTTGGCTGCGTCCCACGTGGGCCCTCACCCACGGCGTGGTCCGTGGTCCGTGGTCCGTGGCTGGGGGCTGCAGTCTCTGCGGAGGGGGTTGGGGGGGGCGGGGAACACCCCGTCAGTGAGAGCTCAGGGCGTCCGGCGCCCCCCACTCCGGACTCCAGCTGCCGCGCCGTTCTCGCAGGTTCTGGAGTTTGCTGACGCGCTACCTGCCCACCCACAGCATCTGCTCCCTGCCCTTCGTCACCTCCTTCTGCCTGGGCATGGGCACCCGCAGGGTCTGCTACGGCCAGGTGCGTGCCCCACGCCGGGCGGCTGGGCAGCGGGGCCTGGGAGAGGGAGGGGCCTGGGGCTTGTGGGGGCCGACGTCACTTCCCGCACACCCCACCGTGTGCCCGCAGCCGCCTCCAACCCCGCTTCCTCCCCAGGAGGAGGCCCTGGGGCCCTGGTACCACCCGGGCGCCCAGGAGCCGCAGCCCCTGTTTGGGGAGCACCGGCCGGAGGGGCCCGGGCAGGGCTGGGTGAAGACGCACAGCTGCCTGGCCGACGCCTGGAACGGGGGCAGCTCCCTGCTGGTCCGGGGCACCATCCCGCCCGAGGAGGGGCAGGTGGCTGTGAGGTAGGTGCCCGGGCCCGGAGCCCGGAGGACGGAGGGCGGGACCCAGGTTAACTGCAGCAAAAAGCACGTCCCACACTCGACCACCTGACCCCATTCTGAGTGTCTACAGGGTGGGCCCTGCGCCGTGTGCGACCTCCCCACACCCCTCAGCTTGCAAAACCGGAAGTGTCCCCACGCCCCCGGCCCGGGCCATGCCCGCGCTCTGGTTGGCGCCCTGGAGTGAGGACCTCAGAGCGGAGATTTCGGGGTCACCAGGGGGTCTGGCCTGGGGAACAGCGTCCCCAGAGTGGCAGGACGGGGCGTGGCAGCCTGGGCCGCCCCAGTGCCCTGGCCCCGGAGGGGGAGGGGGCCCGCCTGACCGCCTGGTGCTCGGCTGTGGCCTCATCGCTGGACTTCCCTCTCCAGGCTGTTCTCCCTGCAGGTCCCGGTGCCGCCCAAGCTCCTCCTGTCCCTGGTGTATAAGCTGGAGGGGCCGGCGAAGGTCAGGGTGGGTCTGAGCTCACCACCGGGGACGCGGGCAGCTGCCACGTCGGTGGCATCTCGGCGTTGAACGGTGAGGGGCCCGGGCTCCTGCCTGCCTTCCAGGCCTCTCCCTTCTCGGACGCTGTGGGGAGGAGGCGTCCAGGAGGTGCTGGGTGCAGGGCGCGGGTGTGGGCAGTGCCCAGCACCTGCCTCTGAGGGGACGGCGCCGCCCTGGCCCAGCTCAGGGCAGGGGGCGGCTCTCAGCGTCTTCTGGCCGTGGCCTCGAGAGGGAGGACAGCCAGGGTCAGGGAGGGGCCTGGAGACCGCGGAGGGACCCGAACCCACCTGAGTACTTGCTGCTCTCCGCCCTGCTCTCCCGCTGCGGCCTCAGCCTGTCGGGCGGCCATGAGCGCCGGGCGCCTCGGGGTCTGGCCAGCCCCGGGTCCCGCTCAGGTCCTCTTCCTTAAGCCCCGTGTCCTTTCCCAGCAGAAACCAGCGACAGGCACAGACCCCGGCCCCTCCGGGTGCCCCCCACCAAGCTGGCCAGGTGGGCGGCCCGCTGTGGCCGGCGGCTCCGCGGGGGCTGGGTCCAGCGGTGAGTCCCTCCTTCCCGTCCGGCCCCGACGGGAGGGCCCACGCTGGCGGGGCTGGAGGTGCGAGCGGGCCCGGCGAGAAGCCCCGGGACTGGAGGGGTCGGGGCGGAGCCTCTGTGCAGGGGCAGAAGCCACGGAGGGGCTGGGTGTAGGTCAGGGCTGGGTCTGCCCCCCGCCGCGGCTCGGCTCTGACGGCAGCGGGCGCCTGAGCCGCGGCGGCCGTGACCGCCCGTGACCGCGTCCCGTTGGCCCCCAGCTGCTACGAGCTGAGCCTGCGCGGCTGCCTCCTGCAGGACCTCTTCGTCAGCTTCTCGCGGGACCCGGCCAGCCGGGAGGAAGAGCACTTCGTCTGCCGCCTCGGAGAGATCCAGGTCAGGGTCCGGGCCCCGTCCCGTCCCCGTCCTCCCTGGGGGCTCAGCAGGCAGAACACCGCCCGGCTGAGCGCCCCGTCCTCTCTCCTCGGGCTCGGGGAGGCGGGTGGGGAGCCGGGGGGTGGGGAGCCGGGGCGGCACCATGAGCCCTGGGACTTCCTGCTTTCTGTGCCCTCTCTCCCCCCCCAGGTGGTGGACGCCGACAGCCTGCTGAGCCCTCTGCACCAGGTGCAGGCCATCGCCGTGTCCAGGGTCAGCTGGCAGCGGGCGGCCCCGGAAAGCGAGGGCCCCCCGGAAGGCGAGGGCCCCCCGGCCGGGCTCCGGCTCAGCTGCACCCTGCACTGGTCCTACCCCCTGCCCCACGCCCGCTGCTTCCGGATCCACTGCCGCCCGGGGCCGGGCGGTGGCCCGCCCAGCACGGGGCCCCCGGGGCCGGAGAAGCCCGCCTTCCTGGGCCTGGCCTTTGCCAACCAGTACCGCGTGGTGGGCCTGGCGGTGGCCGAGGCCCAGCCCGGCCAGGACGGCCGCGTGGAGTTCCTGGTGGAGCCGGTGCCCCGGGAGGGCTTCCTGGTGCCGCAGGCCGAGTGGGGCCGGGCGGCCCTGCTGTACTCCACGCCCGGCGCCTGAGCGGACAGAGCGGACGCCGGGCTCCTCGCCCACGGGGCGTGGACTGTGCGGACGGCGGCGAGGACCTGGGGCCGCGGCGTTCCTGGTGGGGCCTCGTGACGGGAACACCGAGGAGTCGGTGTGCTGGGCGCTGATCCCCTGCGGTGCCCGGCCCCCCGGCTCTGTCCAGGCCCTCTCTGCGGTGCACATTTCCCGGGGGAAAGTGGGAGGATTGGGGAACGTTGAGTCCAGAAAATTCCATAAAGGACGCTTCCTAACGGCTGGTGCTGAGCGTGGCCACTTGATTCCGCCGGCGGAGCGATCAGAGCGAGTTTCATTGTGGCCGGGAGGCTTCGGAGCAGCCCCAGGGGCATTTCTGAGGGCGCAGGCCCCCAGAGGCCCGTGGGGTTCAGTGGGGTGGGTGCAGGGTGCTCCCGGAGATGGTGCCGGGATAGCCCTTACCCGGAGCGGCGGGAGCCTGGAGCCAGGCCACCATGGGCTGAGCGTTCCTTGTACTGTCCCCGGGGCCCCGAGCACTGCCCTGGCCTGCGCCTGCCACGTCTCCCCAGCGGTGGGCATGAGGGCCGCGGGCACGGGCAGTCTGCACCCGGGCTCCGCCTCTGCCTGGTGGGCGTGGCCTCAGGCTTGGGAGCGGGGGGGGGGGGGGGGGGGTGGGGGGTCCAGGCAGGCCCAGGCGTGCAGCCCAGTCCCCCAACCCCCATCCCTTCAAGCCCCCGGTCTCCGTGGCGGACGTGAGCGGGGTGTGTGGGCAGCCTCTGCACCGCGGCTGCTTCCTGTTGCTCCCTTCCCGCCCAGCACCTCCCTGCTCCCTCCGCGGGCCGAGGAGGCCAGTGGCTCCCCGGGGGTGGGGGGGGCCCCTCCAGCCATGAGCTCCCAGCTGACGGCTGGCCTGCTGTGGGGCTCCCTGGTGTGTGTGTGTGTGTGTGTGTGTGTGTGTGTGTGTGGAGGTCTCCACCCCACGGCCTCGGGGAATTCTGCCCCTGGGGTCCCTCCGTAGGCCTCTAGGCCCGTGGTCGGCAAACTGCGGCTCTTGAGCTTTTAGCAAAGGCCAGCTTCGGAGGACCCTAGTTAATAACAATGCACCTGCCTATATAGTTTGAGGTTAAAAAATGTGGCTCTCAAAAGACATTTCAATCGCCATTCTGTTGCCATTTGGCTCTGTTGACTAACAGTTTGCCGACCACCGTCCTGGGCCATGGGGTGACTTCCCCATCCCTGCTGCCCTCGTGTCTGCTACGAGATGCGGAGTGGCTCTGAGGCGCGGACGCTGGGGTCCCCTCCCCGCTGCCCGGTGTCCAGGCCGGGGGGGGGGGGGGGGGGGGGGGGGGGCGGAGGGCCGGGGATGGTGTCAGCCCAGTGGCTTCTCACTGTAGTGAAGGGGGAGGCCACCAGGTGGCAGTGCAGCCACTGCCTCTGCTCAGGCCCAACCACATGGGGAGGGAGGGGTGCAGGGTGCAGGGGGCCCTGGCAGCATCTGGACTGGGGGCGCCTCGGGGCTTCTGGGAGACACTGGCCTCCACCCCCGCCCGCTGTCCCAGGTGCCACGCCCTCCACCGCGGACACGGGCGCCTCGATTCCGTCTTTCCTAATGGGGAACATCTATGCCCACACGTGAGGCCCAGCGGCTGGGGCGGGGAGGGCCGGGCAGGAAGACCCCGGCGGGCTCGGCTTTTCTTGGTCCTAACTGTCCCCCCAGCACCTGAGCCCCTCGTTCTGAGCCGGGGGGGGCTCCTGGCCCTGCCCCGCGGGGGACCTGGCGGGCCGGGTGGGGGGCCTGGCGGCTGGGCACCCGAGGCGGCCCCCACAGCTGGGACTTATTTCACGAAGCCCTTTTTCTTAAAGTGCCGGCGCCCCTGAATGCTCGATGCAGAGGACGGGGCGTTTACAGCGGCAATCACTTCCTCCCTGTCCGGAGGGCAGCAGACGGGCTCCGCCAAGCACGGGGCCGGAGCTTCCAGCCCCGCGCCCCCGGAGCGCAGCCCCGTCCCCCCCCACCCCTGCCAGGGCTCACCCACAGCAAAGTTCACAGGTGGCACTGAAGCCTGCCCCCTACCCATCCCCCAGGCGTACGGCTCCGGAATAAATTACCGCCTGGAGGAAGGGAAGAGCTCACCTGTGAGAAGGCTCGGGCTACCTGGCTTGGAGTCAGCCTGCCCCACCCCCTGCCCCTGCCCCTGCCCCTGCCCCAGGCTCCTGCCCCAGCCCCAGCCCCAGCCCCAGGCCCAGCCCCAGCCCTGGCCCCAGGCTCCTGCCCCAGGCTCCTGCCCCTGCCCCAGCCCCTGCCCTAGCCCCTGCCCCAGCCCCTGCCCCAGGCTCCTGCCCCAGCCCCTGCCCCAGGCCCAGCCCCAGCCCTGTCCCCACGCCCAGGGCTTATAAGCTCGCGGTCCAGGGCCTGCTGCTCCCCTCCTGGTCATCCCTCCTCTTCCAGGGGCATTGATGGTGGCCCCGCGCCTTCACTCCCGGCCTCAGGACTGGGACCCGCGGCCGGAGCGGAGAGCTTACCTCCTAGCAGCTCCTGGGGCTGCAGCTCCGAGTCACACCAGCGAGGCTGTGGGCGGGGCTTAGTGATCTCCTGCCCAGCTCCACTGACAACAGCCCCCCCCCCCCTCCGCTCCTTGCCCCTGCAGCCCCTCCGCCCCCCTGTGCCCAGCTCTGAGGCCAGGCAGGGCTGTGGGAACCGTGAGCCCGCCCTGGCCGGGCCTGGGATGGTGGGACAGTCAGCCTGCAGGAAGACTGGGCGCTGGACTCTCGCCCACCCCCTTCTGGCCGCCGGGGCGCAGTGCAGCCAGGCTGCTCCACTGACAACAGCCCCCCCCCCCCTCCGCTCCTTGCCCCTGCAGCCCCCCCGCCCCCCTGTGCCCAGCTCTGAGGCCAGGCAGGGCTGTGGGAACCGTGAGCTCGCCCCGGCCGGGCCTGGGATGGTGGGACAGTCAGCCTGCAGGAAGACTGGGCGCTGGACTCTCGCCCACCCCCTTCTGGCCGCCGGGGCGCAGTGCAGCCAGGCTGCTCCGGGACATGCCGCCTACCCTCCGCTGTCCTCCCCCCAATCAGAGCGCTGTCCTGGTTTGAAGAAAGACGTCTTTATTAATAATCTTAATAATAATACTGTGGGTTTGGATGGTCACACCTGGGAAGCATACCGTGGTGAGAAAGGAAGCCGGCCTGGCAGAGGCCCGGGCGGGCGGGGGCGCAGCGGCTGGGAGAAGAGGGCTGGCTGGGGTTCGGGGCTCTGTACACGGAGTAGAAAAGGGGGCGCTTCGGGAGCGGATGCAGATACAAAGTGAGGTGGGCCTTCCCCCGTCAGTGAGGGAGCCATCGGGGCCTGGAGGGGTGTTTTTTGCTATTTTTTGCTGCTGCCCCAACTCTAGCTCGCTGCCTGGCCTGGGGCTTTATCCTGTGACCTGCCATTGGCGCCTCCACCCCCAGGTCTTTCTCCTGCCCCCCCCCAGCCCCACCCCTGCTCTGGCCTGGCCGTCCAGCCCCATAGCACCGTGACTCCCAACCCCGCGGTGAGCCCGGCGCCGGCCGACCCCCCGGACCAGGCCCAGAGCCGCCTCCGAGGAAACCAGACTCAGCAGTCAGAGCGCGTCCCTGGCCTCCGGGCCCCTTGGCCCCGCGTTCTCGGGGCAGGAGTCAGTCCTGGCTGGCTGCCCGGGAGCCCCTCACGTGGAGGGCGGGGGCCTGGGCGCCCCGGGTTCTGGGACCACGTCAGCCCTTGGTGCGGGGGTCGGACCCCCAGGTCCGCGGACACGGGCTGGGGCATGGCGCGGGGAGGGCGGGGCCCGGGGCGGGACTCGGTGACGGCGTGGCCGGAGCCGGAGCCGGAGCCGAGACGGACAGCTGCTGCTCCGGGGCCGGCGGCCACCCCTCTGCCTGCACAGTCCGCAGTCGGCAGCAGAGATCACGTCCTGCGGCGCCCCCCGGGGCCAGGCCCTCTGTGCGCGCCCGCACGGCGGCGGCGGGAAGGAAGACTGGATGGAGCCGCGGCCCTCTGCTCCCTCCCTCGCTCCTGGAGGGTGCGGCCGGCTCTCCCTGGCCTCCGACGGCTCCTTGCACGCGGGACCTGGGCGTGGCGGGGGTGTCTCGTTTGGCTGGATTTGTTGCTTGGATCTTAACATCTTTTTTTGTTTTGTTTTTTGTTTTGTGATTTTTTTGTTTGTTTTTGCGTTTGCCCTTCATGATCCGAGAAGGAGGTTTCACTACAACAGAAACAGAGAGGGACGGGCCGTTCCGGAAGCCACTCGGGCCAGGAGGGCGGCGCTGCGAGGGCGGCCGAGGCCGGGGGGGCCGGGAGGTGCCAGGGACGGCCCCCCAGCCCCCACTGGTCCCCGGCCCGCCTTCAGGACCCCTCCCCTCCTCTCCGGAGCTGGAGGTCAGGGGATGGCTGTCCCAGGGCAGGAGGTGCAGGAATGGAGGGCCTGGGGACCCGGTGGCAGCGGCTCTGCTGAGGTGGGCAGGGGCCTGGCGGGCTCTGGCAGGAGGAAGGGGTGAGGGGTGTGGCCACGTGGGCGGTGTGGCCTGAGGCAGCTGAGAAGGCTGTGCTCCGGCCTGATCTGCCCCCCACCGCAGGGAGCCACGCCCCCGGCCCACGCCGCCTGCTCCTGGACCGAGGTGCATGGCCAGGCCGGGCCTGGGTGGCGGGCTTTCCGGAGGCTCCCTGGCTCGGGGTTTGGGCCTGGGAAGGTGTGAGCTCACTGGGCAGAACTAAGCCCAGTGCCTCCCGGGCTGACCCGCCAACAGGAGCGCCGAGCCCAGGTGGGCATCACCGGCTCCCACCCGCTCCCCCGACCTGACCCGCTCTGGCTCCGGCTCCCCCTCGGAGCAGACCTGAGGAACGGGCATTTCTGAGCTGGGGCCGGGAGGCGGAGCCGTGGGTCAGGAAAACACCAGGCCCGGCGGGCCGCCACCCGCCACCCGCCCCGGAGGACAGCGGAGGCGGTGCCCGGGGCTCCTGGGGGAATTTCTCCCTTCTTTTTGGTTTCTGATGCCGGAGGCCAAGGCGCCTCCGCAGCTGGTGTGGCCCTGCCGGCAGCGGCACTGCCCGTACACAGGGCCAGCCCTGAGTCTCAGCTGGTGGAGAGGGGGCATTGTCCTGCCCACACTCTGGCAGGAGGAGGACTGTGCCCGGCATCTTCTGTGGCTCTGCCCCCCCCCCGGCAGGGGCGTGGCCCTGGTGCTGGCTGGGCCGTCCTGCCGGCTCAGCCCGCCCGCTGGGGGTACTGTACCTGAACCGGCTCGGGGGTGGGGAACACAACGTCAACAAAGCCAAACCCAGGGCTCAGACACACGGGGACCGGGCCACACACACGCCACCGGGGCGGCCAGCGAGCGGCTGGCGGGGCGCACTGTCCTCCTGAGGCTGGGCCTGGCTCGGGGTGCTGGGTGTGGTGTGTGCTAGAGCCTGGGACTGCGCCTAGGGGTGGGCCTCTTGCTAGTAGGGGGTGAAGCGGCTGTGCCCTCCTCGGCAGAGGCCTGCCTGCAACATCAAAGATGGAAAACAGCCAATCAGTACCGCCTTCCGGAGCGGGCGGAGAAGCAAAAAGAAAAAAGAAGAAGGAAGAACAAAAAGAGAAATAGCGAACCCCGTGTTCTGCCCCCTCTCGGTCTGCCTGGGGAGGGCGGGCGTGGCTGTTCCGGCCGCAGGAGGGTATGTGTGGGGGGCAGGGGCATCTGAGCCACGGCTCCTGGGTAAGGTGTGGGGTGTTGGGGGACTGTGGCTCTGGCCTGGCCCTCCACTGCCCTCCATCCGGGAGGCCTGAGCAGGAGCCCTCCTCCTGGGGTCCCAGGGCTGCTGTGGGGTCTGAGTTCCCCAAACATGGGGGGTGGGCGGCCCTGTCAGGGTTCCCCGGCCTCAGCTTCCTGGGGTCCCTCAGGCCAACAGCTCTGACATTCTCGCTGTCTGTCCCCGGCTCAGCTCCTGGGCAGGGGCGGGGGGGGGGGGGTCTATAGGGACCTCCCGCCCGCCCACCAGATGTCAGAAAAGGCGAGAGACTGCAAGGGCCAGGAAAGTTGGGGGGAAATAAAAAATCTTAAAAAGAGAAAAAACCTAAACGGGGCCCCGCTGAGAGGGCACGAGGGCCCTCAGCGGCAGCTGGTGGAGGCTGAGCGGTCCGGAGCCACGGGGCCTGGAGCCCAGCGCAGGCTGCGCCCGCTGCACCCGGGAGGGGGGCTCCCAGGCCACCTCCCAGCTGCCAGCACTCACCCCGCTGGGGTGCCCGAGGCTGGTTAAAAACCAAAACACAAAACAGAACCTGGGAGGGCTCACCAAAGCCAGAGGAGGTGGAAACCGCCCACGTGGCTGAGCCCCCCTCCCCCGAGGCGTTTTCATCTTTGATGCTGGACCCGCTAGCTACGGTCTAATCCCCGCCTGCCGGTCAGCCTGCCGGGGAGGGCTGCAGGGGGCGGGAACGAGGAGCCGGCTTCGGGGCAGAGTGAGCCCGGCTCTATGTGCTGACAGCAGGCGCGCGCGCACACACACACACACACACACACACACACACACAGAGACACACACACAGAGACACACACGGAAAAACACAGACACACACACACACACAGATATGCTGGGTCTCGGGGGTGTGCCATCCCCAGAGCTGGCAGAGGCCGGGAGAGCAGCCCATTCCCAGGGAGGGCCTCCAGGCAGGAACAGGGAGGGAGGGCGACGAGAAACAGAGGGCAGCCCCATGCCCCACCTCCACGCGAGGAGAAGCACAGCAGGAAGACGAGGGGGGGGGGAGGGAATGGCACGGACACACCCACACGAGGGCCCTGCCTGCCTCAGGAGCGGCCTCGGGAGGCTGGTGGTTTCCTGGCGGGAGAGGGGCCCCCCAGGTGCGTCAGGGCCGGACATGGTCCCCGGGCAGCTGCCGGCAGGGCACACCTGCCTCCGCTCCACGAGGTCAGGAGGAGCAGGGCCGCACCCTCAGCTCAGAAGCCGGCCTGGTCTTCCCGCCTCCAGGCCCGAGCCCTGCCCGCGGTCTGGGCGGTCCCCGAGGACCAGCCTGTGTGCCCCCGCCCCCGCCGCCGCCCCCCGCCCCTTACCATGGTCCCGATGCTGTAGGCGGCCGTGGGGCCGATGGGGGGGTGGTAGGGGTCGGCAGCGGTGTAGACTCGGCCGTAGCTGGGGAGACAGCACAGGGAGGGGTGGGGGCGAGGGAGGCAGTGAGGGGGAGCAGACCCCCACCTCCTCCAGGACGTGTCCTGAGCACCTGCCGTGGGGGGGGGTCCCTCCCGGCGCCCCTCCCCTTGTCCCCTGCCCGTGTGGAAGGAGGCCGGACACGCGGGCCACCCTCTCGGCGCCCCCCTGTGCTGACCTGGGGAGCTGCCCACAGGTGCCCGGGACCAGAAAGGGGCCTCACGCTCGCGTGGAGGAGAGACCCCGAAAGGAGGCCAGGATTGGGCACGGGGCTGGGGATGGGGACACGGGGGTGGAGTGTAGGGACTTGGCCACCAGGGGGCAGGCCCCCCCATGACCTTCCTCCCCCTCAGCAGTGTCACCTGACCCTGACTGCACACCTGGGCTGAGGGGGTGAGGAAGGCGTGGCCTGGGACGGGGTGCCGCCCCCACTGGGAGGGAGGGCCAGGCGGCCCCCAGGCCAGAGCCGCCCGTGGACAAGAGGGGCTGCCCTCCTCACAGCGCGGCCATGGGCCCTTCCCCGGGCTCTGGGGCTGACGGGCCGAGTGCCCACGGGGAAGGGTGCCAGCTGGGCCGCCGTGGGGGCCCCTGGACCTGACGGCAGACCACACAGCGCCTCCCCCGGGCGGAGGCCGCTGCTCTCAGGGTCATGCCCTCCCTGCCCGGTCCCACACAGCCGGAGGCAGCGGGCACAGCCACCCCCACGGAAGCACGGAGGACGGCCGGCGAGGGGCCCGGAGCACGGCCGCCGCCTCCCGATGGCGAGCGGGAGGGACTGCAGGGGCCGCCCTGGGGTCGCCAGGCCCATTCCCACCCGCTCTCCTCGGCCCAGGCCCTGTGCCCCCGTGGGGAGCCATCCCGGCCCGGAGCAGCCGGGCCTCTGGCCTGCGGGCCCCGTCCCGGGCGCACCTGTCGCTGTAGGCGGCGGCGGCGGCGGCGGCCGGCTGGGCGTATCTGTAGGCGGCGTAGCCTCCCTGCGGGCACAGGGGGAGGTCCCAGGCTCAGGCCGGCGCGGCCTCCCACCCTCACCTTGGCGGGTGGCCGGTGCGGCTGGGGCACCTGGCTGGTGCCTGAGGGAGGGGGGTGTGTGGGGGCAGCGTGTCCGCCCACATCACGTGTTCACTCTCTCATCCCTTCCTGCGTTCCGCTCACACAGCTGGGCACCCGCTGGGGGTCGGGCTGCGTGCGGGGCTGCAGCACCCGGGGGGGCCCCGGCTGACTCTGGGTGCATCCTGGCCGAGGGGAAGGTGGAGGGAACTATGGGTGCCGTGCCCGGCCAGGCCCGTGTGTGAGCGGGGCTCTGAGCCAGAGGAGCAGTGAGTGCGGCCCCATGGAGGGGGGTCCTGCCCAGGAGCCCTGCCTTCTGTTTCCTCAGGCCTCGCCCTGTGGCTCCTCGGGGATCCCGTCTGGTTAGGGACAGAGTGGGGGGCACGCTGGTGGCTCATTGGGCTGTTGCGTGGACACAGGTGGCCCTGGCGTGGCTGTGTGAGGTCCCAGGGGCGCGGTGCCCTCGCCCTCCTGGGTTCCGAGGGGACGGGACGGGGGAGAGAGCCGGGCTGAGGGGAGTGGGGAGCGGGCAGGGACGGGAAGCCACGGACGGCTCCTGGAGAGGAGCGAGCCCCCCCACCCCCCCTCTGGGCCGCACTTACGTAAATCTCAGCACCGTAAAAGCCATCCTGATACACGACCCTGGAAGCAAACGGACAAGACAGTGGAGGGAACGCCGGAGAGGGGAGGGCCGGCTCCGGAGGCTGCTGAGGAGGGAGGGGGCAGGGTGCCAGGCCTGCCCATGGGACGGGCATTTTAACAAGCGTTTGCTCCAGTGCCCTGTTTGGTACAACAATAGGGTAACAGCCTTGCCGTCAGCTCCTGTCCCACAAACCCAGGGCCCTCGGCCGCCTGGCTTCCCCCCTGCCCCCCAGGCCGCATCCCCCCACAGGGCGGGCCCCGCTGGACCCACTGAGGACATCCGCTGGGGCCCCGCGTCCCCTACATGCCCGCGGCCTTCGTTCCTGGGGCAGGTGGGCCTGGGGGTACTGCCCCTCAGCGCGGCTGCAGCGCCACGATGGGGTCCCCAGGCCCCCGCGTATATGGAGAGGCTGTCTGCCCATCCGCTCGCCCGGCCCCTCCCGGGCCCCCAGGTACTCACGCTCCGTAGGCGGGGATGGGCGGCGGGGGCGGCGCTGCCCGGAACGCGTTGTACACGGCTCGGCCCCGGCCCCGCAGGTGCGCGCCCCGGTAGGCCACGGCCGTGCCCGTGGTGGGGTAGGGGAACCCTGTCACTGCAGGAGAGGGGCAGGGTGAGGGGCAGGCAGGGTGAGGGCACGCCCTGCCCGGCCTGGCCCACAGGCCCCGTCCCGCCAGACCACGCCCTGCGGGCCTGACCACGCCCACGCGGGCTAGACCACGCCCCGCGGCCAGGCCACGCCCCCAACCCCCGCTCCTCTTCTCCAGCCTTTTACCTGCATAGAATTCAGGCCCATAGACTGCGCCGACCACCGGGTTGAGCTTCCAGCCTGGATCAGGAGCAAGGAATCCAGTCACCATCTCCCCCTCCTCCCCCACCGCACGCTGCACCTGAGACACCCCCTCCAAGGGCGGGCCCCGCCCTCTGCCATCTGGGTGGGCACAGGAGGGGGGACCCCATCCCCACCCGCCCCTCTTCCAAAGCTGCAGCCTCCAGGGGGCTCTTCCTGCTCCCCACTCACAGGGGCCAGATCTCTCCCGCCCCGAGGCCGGCGGCCGCCCTCCCATTTCACAGACGCACAAGCGGAGGCCGTGAGGCGCAGCAGCCTGCTCACAGGGCCGGTGTGCGGCGGAGCCAGCCGTGTTCCTGCCGCTCCCGCCCAGCGGTGCCCTCGCCAGCCTCCCCTCCCTGCGTGCCGGCCGCTCCGGGCCGGCCGCTCTGGCACCAGGGACCCGGGCACAACGGAGCCTCCTGTGAGGGCACGCTCCGAGCGCCCAGGCATTCAGACAGCGCGCCCACAGCTGGGTTCTGCCTCCTGGGGAGACCTCCAGGCCGAGGACGGAGTCCTTCGGGGGAGGACCCAGGACGGAGCAGAGTCCCAGAGGCAGTGATCCGAGCTGCCTCCTCAGCTCCTCTGCGGCTCTTCTCCGCCCGCTCTGAGGCCGGGCTGCTATCCAGCTGCCCCGGAGTCCCCGCTGGTCACTCTGCCCCCTGGGGCCTCCCCTGGTCACTCTGACCTCCCGGGGCCTCCCCTGGTCACTCTGCTCCCCCCCGGGGCCTCCCCTGGTCACTCTGACCTCCTGGGGCCTCCGCTGGTCACTCTGACCTCCCGGAGCCTCCCCTGGTCACTCTGACCTCCTGGGGCCTCCGCTGGTCACTCTGACCTCCCGGGGCCTCCGCTGGTCACTCTGCCCCCCAGACCCTTCACTGGTCACTCTGACCTCCAGGGGCCTCCCCTGGTCACTCTGCTCCCCCCCGGGGCCTCCGCTGGTCACTCTAACCTCCCGGACCCTCCGCTGGTCACTCTGACCCCCTGGGGCCTCCCTGGTCACTCTGACCTCCCAGAGCCTCCGCCAGCCGGTGCTGGCCCCGTGTGCTGTCAGGCCCCGGTCAGAGGCAGCGGGGACCCACCTGGGTGGTCCCTTGTCTTGTGTAAATGGCAGCACCTGCCCACACGCAGGAGCCTCCCTCAGCGTTTCTGGGCAGCCAGCACTCGGCATCGGCCGCTTGTTCCCGAGGACCAGCCGCCTGCCCGGTGCGGGGTCTGGCGCTCCGCGGGGCCGTTAGCGCTCGCTCTGCCCGCCCCAACCTCACACGGTGTTCCCACGGCCGGCGACCGCCGCCCTTCCCACACAGCTCACTGCACCTCCCGGCCGGGCGGCCTCAGCGCTGGGACATGAACCCCAGGGAGGGGCCGCTGAGCCCGTGTGCGAAGCCTGTCCTGTGGCCTCTGGTGGCCATGCCCACGTGGGAGCCGCCCTCTCTGCCAGGGCGAGCCGGAACCCGGCGAGGTCAGCCTCGGGGCCTGCGTCCCGGCCGGCGGGGTCCAGCCTCCCAGGTCCCGGGCCCTTACCGTTGGTGTAGGGGTTTGCCGTCTTCTTGTTGGTCATGACGCGGGCCGTGGCGTTATTGACCTGCTCGGCGGGGAGAGGGGAACGTGAGCTTCCGGGGGCCACCCCGGTCCTGCTCTGCGCTCCCCGCCCCGGGGCGGCGGCAGGGTGGGAAGAGGTGCTGGGCCAGGGCCCCAGGCCTCCTTCCCTGGGCCCTCCCGGCCCTCCCCCCGCCCTCCCTACCCCCACCCTGGCTGTCTCTCGGGGACCCTGCCTCCTCCTCCCGCGGCTCCTCTGGGCTGGGTCCCATCTAGGCCCTGGCCTCTCGCTGTGACCCGGTGGGTGAGGGCAGGCAGCGGGGGGAAGGGGGGCGGGAGGCAGCTGCTGGTCCCTGTGAGGGGGTCTGGGACCACTGGCCCCGCCCAACTGGAGGCGGACTGGCCTGGCTGTGGTCCTTGGAGCTGCCAAGCCTCCAACGCACAACTCTGGGGTCCTCCCAGGGTCTGGCTGACCCCCCAGGTGGGAGGCGGGCCGGGGGGAGCCTGGCTTCTAGGCCCACAAGGACAGTGACGGGCTGGGCTCTGGCCTCAGGGTGGCCCGGCCCCCCTTCCTGTTCCGGCGGAGGTGGTGGGGGGACCCTGGCTGGTGCTCCACGGGCGGCAGGGAGCTGGGCGGGTGCCCCCACAGCGCACGGATCTGAGCACCTCAATTTTCCGTCCCTCTACAATCGTCCCGTTCAGCTTCTCCCGGGCGCGGTCAGCATCCGAGCTCGTTTCAAACGTGACGAACCCAAAGCCCTGCGCGGAGAGGACAGACACGGGAGACACGGGGTGAGAAGGAAGAAGAGGGGAGGGGGCCGGGGGGGGGGCAGGGGGGGAGAGAGGAGAGAGAAGGGGTGAGTCAGCCGAGTTGAGACAGCAGCCCAGAGGTCTCCCTGGTGCCACCAGGGGGCGCCCAGGGGTGCGGCTCAGGCGGGAAGCCTTTGGCTGGGCCTGAGCTTACCGCCTGGACTCTCCCAGGGGACAGGCCAAGGCTGCCAGGGACACTGCCCAGTGCTGCCAGGGCCCAGGCCTGCGGCCCTAAGCCCACCTGGGGCCTGAGGCTGGGTTTCCGACCTGCGGGGCAACCAACACCTTCACCCTAAAAGCCGGGGGCGGGTGGGGGGCAGTGTCTTCTTTTCCCACAGCAGGGAGCAGGGCTCTTCTCTGCCGGGCACCCTCTCTCTGCCCCTGCTGCCCCCCTGCCCCCTGCTGTCCTCCCCCTGCCCCCTGCTGCCCCCCCCCCCCAGCCTCCGGCTGACCCGGGCGGGCCCCGCCCCCGGGAGGCCCAGGGCGGACAGAGGTCCCGGCAGCTTAGAGAGAAGGGAGCGGCAACAGCGGCAGCAAGGACAAGACACAGACATGGGGGGGGGGGCGGGCATACAGGCACCCGTGTCGCTCAGGGGTCCTCGGGCGGGTGGGCGGGCGGGCGGGCGCAGCTCTCCAGGAAGGGGACGCACATGGCACACGCTAGCCTGCGGCCCTACACGGCTGTAATGGTGGCGGCCTCGGGCGGCACCCACCTTGGAGCCCCGCTCGTTAAAAATGATCTCCACGTCTAAAATTTTCCCGAATTGCTGCAGAGACAGAGAGGGGGCGGGAGGGACAGGGCACGGTGGGTGAGGGCTGCTGGCTGGGCAGCCTGCCTCCCAGACACCCTCGCCGCTGCTCCCCGCCCTGGGCCCTCCTCCATGTCGCTGGAAGACGCCTCCGCCTCCTGGTGCAGGGTCCCCCCACCCCCCACGGGGTTCCCCCACCCCCAGAACAAGGCCCCTCCCACAAGCTGGGGCTGTGCCTGGTGTCAGGTGAGGGCGTCGCTGCCACCCAGGTCCCTCTCTGCTCTGCCACAGCTGCTGGTTGGCCCCGAATTCACACCCACGGGCAGGGGCTGTGGGAAGGCCCTCCCCCGCGGGAAGGGGCGGGAGCGGGCACCAGGCGGGGCTAGGGGCGCTGCAGTGACTGCACCCCAGGCCCCTCTACCGGCCTGGGCACCGGACTCTGACTCCCCTTCCTGCCCTCTCGCTGCCTGGAGCTGACGGCAGCCCTGACTCGCTCGCTGGCACGTGAGACCCTCAAGCTGTGACCCGGTCCCCCCAATGCCAGGGAGGTCCCAAGGTCTCCAATGTGTGAAATGACGGGCTCCCCTTCACCCCGAAACATCCCGGAGGTGGTGTCGCGGGTCACTGAGGCGACGTGGAGCCGCCAGCAAGGCAACCCCAAGGCTGCCCCGAGTGACGGTCCCCCAGGGCTGGCAAGCTAAGGGTGGCCTGGGGCCCGGGCCCCCAGTTCTATGTGGCCTAGGCTCAGGGTTTGGCCGCCGCTCGGCTCCAGGGCCAGGAGCGGGGTGTGTGCGAGGGAGGGGCAGATTCCTCATTGGATGACTCCCCGTCCCGCACCCAGCGGGGCTCAGGCCAGTGCCAAGGAAGGGACCCCAGGGTGCCGGGTTCCCAGCGGCCGGCTGGCCCGACGGCACGGCCTCGGACAGCCCGGGAGGAGCCAGGAAGGACAGGGCCAGGCGCTTGATTCCCGTGGACTGGATGTTGTCCCGGAGCCCAGAGGCGGGTGCCCAGCCCCCCGCACAGCAGAGGGAGCAGGCGCCTGCTGGAGAGGCAGGGCGCCCTCTGAGGAGACGGCCCCCGGACCCAGAGGCGGCAGCAGCCTGGAGGGGACCCAGGAAACCGAAGGCTGGAGGAGGAGGTGCTGGGCCTCCCTCCCTCCCTCCGTCCCTCCCTCCGGCTCAGGTCAGGACTGGCTGGACCAGGAGGCAGGAGGCCAGGAGGAGGGGGGAGTCAGGAACGGGGGGCCGCACACACTCACCCCGAACATTTGCCGCAGGTCGGGGTCCCTGAACCGGAAGGGGATGTTGGAGACGTGGAGCCGCTTGGGGTGCTGCTTCTCGGTGGGGTCGGAGGGATGGAGCGGCTGGCTGTCCGTCTGGGCCGCCTCGTCTGTGTGCTGTGGGGAGAGACCGGGGTGAGAGCTCCTCTCAGCTCCTATCGCACGGGGGCGTGGGGGCAAAGACCAGTCTGGCCCAGCCCCTCAGACCCTCCTCCCGGGCTGGGACCTGCCGGGGGCCGAGATGCTCACAGGACACGGCCCCTCCAGGCCTGTGCCCAGCTGTGCCCGGACACCAGCGCCCGGCCGGGTCTCCTTGGCCCTGTGTCCCCTCCTGGCTCGGCCCAGGGCTGACCGTGGGCCCTCAGCTCCAGGGACCACTGGGTCTCAGGGTCCTGCGTTTGCTCCGTTCCCCGACGGGACCATTCAAGGTGATGACAAAGTGGGCGTTTCCGAACCCGCCTCCGGGCACACCCATCGTGGGGGCGCTATCCCCCCCAGTCATGGGGGCTGCCTCCCCGCACTTTGGGGACAGGCGCAGTGACCCGGGGAGCCGGCCCTCACTTTGGACTCAAACAGTGTTTCTGCAGAGGGCGTCCGGGAGGCCTGGCCTCAGGAAGAATGCTGCCACTCAGCCCCCCACCCCCTCCCCCGTGACGACGGGGCTGGGATGAGGTCTGAGGCACCACGGTGTCTGGGGAAGCAGGCCCTGGCCGAGGGGGCGAGGCCCGTCTGCGGGAAGCTCCAGGATGGGTGCCGGCTCCCGCCAGGCTGGCCTTCAGCCCGGCCCCTCCCTGCCAAAGGCCCAGCGGGTGCTCCATCACTGCTGCTGGGTGTGAGCGGCTCTGACCGAGGTGCCGGCCAGCTCCCCAGGACCCGACGCCGGGGCCCGAGGCCTGCTGTGTGCCACTCACAGGGACGTGCCTGAACCGCCCACGACCGCTGGAGACTCCCTCCCCTGCCTCTGCCCACGGGCCAGGCAAGTGGGGCGTCACCGTCCAGCAGCCATCCTTAGTGGCGACAGACAGGACGGTGGACAGCGCCATGGGGCTCCTCTGCCCCCACACCCCACCGTGGGGGTGAGCTCAGCACCGAGGGGGTAACGAGACGAGAACATAACCTCCATCTCCTCCTTCCCTTTCTTGCCTCTCTGCCCTGCCTCCTGCCCCCGCCCCCCTCCCCCATGTTATTTTGGGATGCATCCTTGTCTCGGGATCAGCTTCCCGGACCCCTACCTCCAGCAAAGCCACCCGGGCCTCCTGCCCTGCCTGGCGGGAGCGAAAGCGGAGGGTAGGCCCCCTGAGCCCACAGGGAATTTGTACAGACTGGTGGTTGCGGTCTCCCTGGTGGCCTGGGGAGGGGGTGCATTGCTGACGTCCGGCCAGCAGAGGGCAGTGGTTCACTCGGCCACGAGGCCTGGCTGGAGATGGGAGCCCCGCATGGGGAGGGCGGGGAGGACCACAGGAGGCGGAGGCCACTGGTGTCGACAAGACCCAGTCCCCCCCCCCCCCCGAGCCCCCAGGGAACAGCAGAGGGCGAGGCGGGAGGAGGGGGCGTGGGGCCGGGGCACCGGGAAGGAAGCAGCAGATACGCGGGCTCAGTGAGTGTGAAATTGTAGGATGTGCTGAGGAGCCCGGCGTGTCACGGCACACTGGCTGCCCGCGGGGAGACGCGGCCGGCCCACCATTTATCGCCGCGGCCCAGGCAGCCTGCGCCCCGCCCACACACAGGCACGGAGCCACACCACGACACCTCTGCCTCCACCGCCAGTCTCGGTGGCTTTGCTCCTGCGCCCTCCTCTGTCAGCTCGCCACCCCCCCTCACCCCTCCGGGCCAGGAGCCATTCCCCCCCCCGCCCCTCCGGGCCAGGAGCCCCCCCCCCGCCCCTCCGGGCCAGGAGCCATTCCCCCCCCGCCCCTCCGGGCCAGGAGCCATTCCCCCCCCGCCCCTCCGGGCCAGGAGCCACCCCCCCCGCCCCTCCGGGCCAGGAGCCATTCCCCCCCCGCCCCTCCGGGCCAGGAGCCACCCCCCCCCGCCCCTCCGGGCCAGGAGCCATCCCCCCTCACCCCTCCAGGCCAGGAGCCATCCCCGCTCACCCCTCCAGGCCAGGAGCCACCCCCCCCCCCCGCCCCTCCGGGCCAGGAGCCATCCCCCCTCACCCCTCCAGGCCAGGAGCCATCCCCGCTCACCCCTCCAGGCCAGGAGCCATTCCCCCCCCACCCCTCCGGGCCAGGAGCCACCCCCCCGCCCCTCCGGGCCAGGAGCCATCCCCCCTCACCCCTCCAGGCCAGGAGCCCCCCCCCCCCCGCCCCTCCGGGCCAGGAGCCACCCCCCCGCCCCTCCGGGCCAGGAGCCCCCCCCCCCGCCCCTCCGGGCCAGGAGCCATCCCCCCTCACCCCTCCAGGCCAGGAGCCACCCCCCCCCCCGCCCCTCCGGGCCAGGAGCCACCCCCCCCCGCCCCTCCGGGCCAGGAGCCACCCCCCCCCCCGCCCCTCCGGGCCAGGAGCCACCCCCCCCCCCGCCCCTCAGGGCCAGGAGCCATCCCGCCTCACCCCTTCAGGCCAGGAGCCCCCCCCCCCACCCCTCCGGGCCAGGAGCCATCCCCCCTCACCCCTCCGGCCAGGAGCCGGCCCTGGCGGACCTCAGGAGCGGCCACCCTCCGAGGAGCCTGCAGCCCCCTCCACCTGGGCCTCCCCAAGGCCAGGAAGGAGGAGGCCAAGAAGGTGGTGGGCAGGGGCTGTGGGCCAGGGGCCTCGGGCAGCAGACTCAGACCCGTGCCCGGTGCTGCCATGAGCCAGGCTCGCCGACGTGTGACAAGACGGAGCGGGTCTTGCAAAGCTCCTTTCTCTGCAGCCCTGAGCCCTCACCCTCCTTCAAATCCTCTGTGCCTGTGTGCTGCCTGCCAGCCGGCTGTCCAATGGGGCTCCCCCCGCGGGGGCCGGCGGCCTGGAGGAGGCGTGTCCCGAGGGCGGCCTCCGCCATCCGTCCGGACATCTTGTCCCGCCTGGGGCGTGGGCAGCCGCTCTGGGCAGAGATGTATCCGTCCCTCGCTGCCTCTGCCAAGAGCACGAAGACGGCCGACCAGGGGATCCAACGTAGAAGAGGGGTCTGGACAAGAGGGGGCTCGTCGGCCTGCATCCCCGGTCTGAGCAGGCGGCTCGCTGAGCTGAAGGACCTCGGAGAGGGCAGGGACCGCTGACCAGGCAGACGCTCAGCCTTCAGGTGGCAGCGGAGAGCCTCCGGGGAAAGGCGGCTCCTGGAGTCCAGAGCAGGCGGGTGGACATGGCCAGGCTCCAGCTCCGAGGCGGCGACAAGGCTCCGGCAGCTCGGGGTCCAGCCGCCCAGCGAGGGCCCCGCGGCGCTCCTCGGGCCGGGGCCTGGGCACGGCCTGTCCTCCTCGAGCCCGGCTTCTGTAGGACCCGGAGCCCGGGCAGAGCGAGGGCCGCCGATCCCTCAGGCCGGCGCGGCCCCGGGGGCACTCAGCTGGTGCCCGAGCCTCTCCCCTCTCTCAGGGGGACTTCACCCAGGACTCTGGGGTCCCCTCCGGGCATGGACTCTCACAGCCACCGAGGCCACGGCTGGCCCCTTCGACTTCTGTGTCCGTGGCCAGTGAGCCCGGTGGCCGTCACTGCTTCTGCCTAGTGCTGCTCGGTGCCAGTCATGGTGCCCACGTACCCGCCGAGGGAAGGCAGACTCCACAGGCCCCGGTCAGGCATCGGGCTTTGGCGCCAGCTGCGCCCTGATCCTCTTGCCTCCCACGTGTCCACTTCCCAGGCGAATCCGGGCCCCCATCCGTCCGTGAGGCGGCGTGAGGCCTGACCAGGCGCCCGTCCTTCAGTCCATCAGGAGGCCAGCGGCCGGCAGCACGTTCCCGGAGCGCAGTCACAGACCGCGGCGTCAGGAGGAGCAGGGGAGCGTGGGGCCTCCCAGGTTGGCAGCCCCCGGGCCCGGCTCCTCCCACCGGCAGGAGCCCCGCGTCCGTGGGAGACTCCGCACCGGGGACGCAGGGCGCCGAGGTGGCGGCTTCCCGAGGACTCCGCTGGCCAGCGCTCCACGGGGGGACGGCCCTGGCGGGGCCCCAGCCGAGGGTCCGGTCCAGTCCAGTCCAGCCGGGGCGGCTGGGTGGCTCTCCCCAGAGCTAGAGGGTGCTGTCCACGCAAGAAGGGCAGGTAACAATTGCATCTACGCAGCACCTGGGGAGCCAGACTGGATCACGGGGAGGGGGCACCCATTGGGAGCAGGGCAGTGCCACTCCTGGGCAGCTCCTTTGAAGCTGCTGGCCCCTTGCCCGGACTGGGCAGCCAGCGCTGGCATGGAGCCAGCAGGGAAGTTGGATGGCTCCCCAGCCCAGCACAGCGGTGAGGCGGGCAGGGGGCGGGGGCTGGAGACCGGTGTGGGGGGGTGCGGGGTGGGCCAGGATGGCTGGGGTTTCAGGGGGATCTCAGGAGGGGGCCAGGGCAGGCTGGGGTCCTGGTCTCGGGAGGGGGGCCGGGGATAGCTGGGGTCCCGGGGCTGGTCTCAGGAGGGGGCCAGGGCAGGCTGGGGTCCTGGGGCTGGTCTCAGGAGGGGGCCAGGGCTGGCTGGGGTCCTGGGGCTGGTCTCAGGAGGGGGCCGGGGCAGGCTGGGGTCCAGGGGCTGGTCTCAGGAGGGGGCCGGGGCAGGCTGGGGTCCCGGGGCTGGTCTCAGGAGGGGGGCTGGAGCACGGCCACCCCTCTCCACAAGCTCACATTGAAGTGCAGGCTCAGCCTGCATGACAACCACATAATGAAGCTATCTGATTGGAGGGCAGCCAAGCAGGTAGATTACAAATGATCAGAAACGAGAGGAGCGCCCGCCACCAACAGCTCCGAGGCCCTGGGCTCTCCCGCCGCCGCCCCCCACTCACCCCACACCGTGAGCCCAGGCTGCCTGCCTCCGCGTGTCTCCACTGCCCGCTCAGTCCCTGGCAGCCGCACGCTCCCTCCGGGGAGGCGAGGGCTGGGCCTGGCTGGGCAGGGGCCGCCGAGAGAGGCTCCAGGAGGACCGAGAGCTGCGAGGCTGGGACCCCCACGAAGTCCCTCCCTCCACCCAGGGGCTGGCCTCGCGCCCTGAAGCTGGGTCTCGGGTCCTTACCGGCACTGTGGGGGTGCCCGCCATGGGCTGCGTGCTGGCCTCGGTGCCCGGCTGCTCGGGGTGGGTCTGTGCTGGTGTGAACAGGGTCAGGCCGTGCTCCGGGGGCACCGGGGTCTGACCTGGGTAGTCCGGGGTGGGGTGCGGCGGGGGCGGGGCGAACTCGGCGGGGATGCTGTTCTGTGGCGGAGGCGGGTACTGGGCGGGGGGGTAGGGCTGGGCCATCGCTTCAGGCGGAGCCGTGGCGTCCTGGCTGCCCTGTGGGGAGAGAGGAGGCTGGTTAGACTCGGGGGGCCCGGGCACTGCCCCCCTGAAATCGGGGTGCTGTGGGGACCAGCGATGGGGGGCACACACGCAGCCTCCGAAGAGGGACTGGGGCGCCTTATGGTGTGTGTGGGGGAGGCAGGCTGGGAGCACCCGGCCCGAGAAAGCCCTTGGCCTGACCCCGGTCACTGGAGCTGCCTCCACAGCCCCCCACCCTCACGCCCCCCGCCCGGCCCGGCCCCTCCTCTGGCCCCGGCCTGGCCCGGCGGGCACCGGGGAGGCGGGGCCGGCGGCCACGGAGGCGGCGGCCTCGCTGCCCGTTTGGCGCCGGCTGGCTCATGGCGGGCGAGCGCGGATCCAATCTTGGGCTGATTAAATGTCCCTCATTAACGAGCTTCTTTAATTAATGAAGTTTGGGTCCGCTCCACTGCTTCGCCCGCCGCTCTGCCTCCTCAGCAAGGCCGTTTCCGCGGTAATGGAGGCAGCGCCTTCCTGCCGACGCTGCACTTTGCTGATTGCGCCCGTCAGCGCGGGGCTGACAGCTCCATTTTTAAACGCTGCTTCCCCAGCAGCCGCGGCACGTGTGGGCTGGCACACGCAGACGGCCAGGCCCCGGGCCCCCGCCCGTCACGGCAGCACATGCACAGAGATGCTCACGCGTGGGCATGCTCACATGGTCCCAGGTCATCTCGGGTGACCCAGAGTGCACACGGCCAGCACACACAGGCACACGCTCCTGTACGGGACCCTTGCGTGCACACAACACGCCTGCACATGGGCCCTCACACTGTGCATGCACACCCACACGCCACACCTCGCCGTATCCAGCTACCATGTGCACCCACACACACCTCGCCCACATGCGCACACAGGGCATGTGCTCTCAGTCCCGCCCTGGTGGGCGCTCATACCCATGTCCACACTCACGCCTCCCACACGCAGTGCACACGCACCCAAACCCCACCAAGAGCCAGCCCGGCAGGGAGAGCGCACACAAGCCCACGCAGGCAGGCCTCGGCACCGCCCGCCCTCCCGGGGTCCCTGACCCTGCTGGGCTGCCCTCGGCGCCCGCCCTGCTGTGCCAGGTGCCAGCTCGGGCCCTGGGCCTGGGGGTGGTGCACCCCCTCTCGCCGGCTCCTGAAAAGCTCCTGAGTTAAAGACGCTCGTCTCCCGCCGACGAGGCGCACAGCACACAGGAGACCGGGCGGTCAGGGGTCACCGCGCCTCAGACGGAGGGGCCCGCTGCCTGTGGGTGGGGACAGGAGCGGACAATCTGTGGGACCAGGACTCGGCCCCAGGGCAGAGATGGGGCTTTTGGGACCAGGCAAGGCTTCGGCCGGGCAGGACCGCACTTGGCGGAGATGACACCCGGGGGGGAGGGCACGTTGGCTGTACAGCTCTGTCCCCAGTGCCCAAGGAGCCAGGCACACTGTGTGCTGCGCACCTATCACGCGCAGGCGCTGTCACCTCCCCACGGCCCTGGGAGTGCTGCCGCCGGGGCCAGCGGAGCGCCCACAGCTCGGAGGCCCGGCCACCGCCGCCCAGCTGTGCTCCGGACCAGCACTTGCGAGGCGCATGGACTCTAGTCTTCTGGAACGTTCTATAAAAAGGCCCCCACCTTCCTGCTGCCAGCACTTGGGCCGCCCGACTCATCCCCAGGCAGCCCGGCGGCGGACCGGGGTCCTGCTGGCCACCAGGCCGCCTGCGCGTCAGCGTTCACTGGCCCGGCTCCACGTCCAGGTCCTCTCAGCCAGCTGCTTGGCTTTTGTCTTTTTAAAAATATGTTTTTATAGATCTCAAAGAAGAAGGGAGAGGGAGGGAGACAGAAGGATGCATGATGAGAGAGAATCATTGACTGCTGCCTTCTGCACGCCCCCCACTGAGGATGGAGCCCGTAACAGGGCATGCGTGCGGACCAGAATCAAACGGGACCCTTCAGCCCACAGGCTGGCACGCTTTCTACTGAGCCAACCGGCCAGGGCTGCTTTGTTTTTAACTGATTTCGTTGCACTAAGACCAGTGGTCAGCAAACGGCGGCTCGCGAGCCCCATGCGGCTCTTCAGCCCCTTGAGTGTGGCTCTTCCACAAAATACCCCGGCCTGGGCCAGTCTATTTTGAAGAAGTGGCATTAGAAGAAGTTTAAGTTTAAAAAAAAATGTGGCTCTCCAAAGAAATGTCCATCGTTGTGCTGTTGATGTTTGGCTCTGTGGACCGATGAGTTTGCCGCGACCACTGAGCTCACTCTGATCCTGAAACTGCAGTCACAACACGAGCAGCCACCCTGGGCTTCTCTCCTCACAGACCCCGAGGCGGAGCCTGGGGCCAGAGGTCACACAGCAAATCAGCAGGGGGGGGGGGGGGAGGGACGGGGACAGAGGACAGGGCTGCGCGTTCTGAGGTCCAAGCACAGGAGGGCACAGCCAGCGCCGGGGCCACGACGGCCTGCGCTCCAGCCCTGGGAAGCTGAGGGTCCCCGGGAGACCCCTCGCCTGTCTCCTGGCTGGGAGGCAGGTATGAGGACAGGGCCACCTGGGCGGCCGGGCCAGACGGAGGTGCCACCCAGGTCAGCGGCGGCCAGGCCGTGTCATGCCTGTGAGCGCTCCTGCCGGGAGCCAGCACGTGTGTGTGTGTGCATGTGCGTGCGTGTGCGTGCGTGTGCATGTGCGTGTGCAGATGCCACTGCCAGGCGCCGGAGCCTTTGGAGAGCCGCCTGCTGCCCACCTGCCTCCGAGGAAGACACACACAGCGGCGCGAGGCGCAGGCCTGGTGGGCTCAGCCCGACGGCTCCGAGTCCGGGGGAGTGGGAAAGGGAGGGACACGGCGCTGCTTACTATGCGGCAGGAGCACTGCCGGGACCAGGGGGATTACACGTCGCAGCTTTTAACGCAGTAAATGAGCACCGGCTTACCGCCGTGACACGTTCATCTGACACCCCCGCCCCCGCCCCTCATCTGCAATCACTCCCAAACCCCGGGGAGGACGGGCCCTCCCGCCCCCAGGCTGGGCCGGCAGTGACCACAGCCCTGTCCAGAAGGTGGAGCGGGGAGGAGGGGAGACCCTGAATGTGGCTCATCACGATTGAGACTCAACTGAGAAATCAATTTAAAAAAAAATTTTTTTTACATTATTATCTGTGTACATATACCATGGCCCCCCCCCCCATACATGCCCTCCCTCCCCAGAGTTTTGTGTCTATTGGTTGTACTTATACGGAGAAATCAATTTTTAATTGAGGTATTCTCCGAGCAGGCCTGCTGCCCACGGCCAAGCACCAGCGGCATTTCCACCCAAGCTGCCCCTTCCCTGTGGGCACCCCTCCCCGGCCTGCTGGCCCCAGCAGGTGGGAGGGGCGTGCAGGAGGGAGGGGCGTGCAGGTGGGAGGGGCGTGCAGGTGGGAGGGGCGTGCAGGTGGGAGGGGCGTGCAGGTGGGAGGGGCGTGCAGGTGGGAGGGGCGTGCAGGAGGGAGGGGCGTGCAGGTGGGAGGGGCGTGCAGATGGGAGGGGCGTGCAGGAGGGAGGGGCGTGCAGGAGGGAGGGGCGTGCAGATGGGAGGGGCGTGCAAGTGGGAGGGGCGTGCAGGAGGGAGGACCAGCTGGTGGAGAGCCTGCCTCCCCCACACGCTGGTGGCAGGGCTCCTGCCGGTACTGGGAAGACTGGCCACTTCTGGACTCGGCCTGGGTGCTGCATGGCGTGGGCTGGCCTGCTGGGAGGGGGCAGATTCTCATGGGCTGGGCTGGGCTGGCTCTGGGCCCTCATCACGGGGCCAGGACAGGGGCAAGAGGGTCCCAGGGAGCGCTGCCCCGCCCTGAAGCCTACAGGAGGCCCCCCCCAACCATCCCCCCCCCCCCCCCGATCTGCAAGAGGCTCCTCCTGAGTCCCGAGGGATCTGGGCCTCAGAACAAGGGGAGGACGTGAGGGGCCTGGAGCAAGGGGTGTCCATTTTAAAAGTTATTTCTTATTGATTTCAGAGAGCAAGGGAGAGGGACAGAAACATCAGTGCTGAGAGACTCACTGATCGGCTGTCTCCTCCGCCCTGACCGGGAGTCCAACCGCGACCTCTGGTTCACAGGTCAACGCTCACCCACTGGGCCGTGCGGCCAGAAGAGCCGTTCCTGGGGGGACCTCATCACGGCCCCCTGGACCGGCTCCCGGCACAGGATGACACCATTTATCTCCTCTTTGGGGGCAGCCGGCTGGGTCTGGGATGGACTGAGCCCAGCAGGGGGTCCTCATGCTGCACCTTGGAGGGGTGTCCCGGGCCCCTCCTGCTCCCGCCAGGTGGGAGGCAGGCCTGTGAGACCTGGGAGGGCCGGGCGATCGGGGCCACCAGCCAGCGCCCCGCACCCGGGGCCGAGCCAGCCGGGGACCCTGCCCGCACCCACGGGGGGCCGGCCCCGCGCCACAGCCCGTGACAAGGCGGCAGCTTGTCCTGAGCCCTGACAAGTGTCTTCGATCCGGCCTCCCTCTTGTGCTGATGGCAGTAACACAGAGCATGGCTGGAGGAGAGACAGTGACTCCGAGAAGGAACGTACTGATCCCATCATTTCTCCAGGAAGCACTGGCCTGTGAGCATTTCATTACCGAACGCCGCGCCACCCACACAGCAGCCGCGGCGGCACGGGAGCCACCGGGACCAGCCCCCCGCAGCGGGTCCCCCTCCCGGCTGTGTCCCCCGGGCACGTCCTCAGCACCCCAGTGACCGGCCCGAGGCCTGGGTGCATCCCGGGCGTGACCACCCGCACCCCTGGCCCTGAGCACCTCCCAGCGTCCAGCCCCAGGTCTGGGGTCCTGCCTGCAGCCGGGGTCCCTCCCGAGCCTCCCTCGGTCCTTTTCTGCTCGTGGGGGGTCTGGCCTAGATGTTTCCAGAAGCTCCTGCTGCCCTGCTCTGTGACCTCGGGGGGCGGGGGAGCAGTGCTTGGCCACGTGACTGCTGAGCCGCACCCCGATGCTGGCTGGGCCTCCGCTTCCAAGCCCCCAACGAGGCTACAACCCGGGGCTCCCCCAGGTGAAAGGAGGCTGAGGGGGAACGGAGACAGGAACCCGTCCGGGCACCCTGGGGACGAGGAGCGGCCGCCGGCAGCGGGGTAACCGGGAGACGCTGCCCAGGCACTCGGACAGGGTCTGAGGGCGGAGGGGGGCGGCCCTCACGGCAGTCCCTGCACCTCCAGGGCCTCCGAGGCGCAGGCGGAGGCAGAGGCTGAGGCTGGACTCCCCAGAGGACGGGAAAGGCTGGGACCCTCAGCCACTGAGTTTGCAGGACTGGCGGGCGGAGGGGACAGGCGGCCTTTCTGCAGGAACTGCAAGGGGCTGAAACTCATGTAAGAAACACTAACAAGACCCCCCCAACACGCCCCCTCCCTCCCTCCCTCCCTCCCCACGCTGCTCTGGGCTGGGGGAGGGGGAGGGCCCAAGCACCTGGCCTGCTGGGGACGGGGCACCTTTAAGCTTGAGACACCAGCAGACCCTCCGGGCCTGAGGCTCCTGCGGCTGCAGCTGTGGGGAGGCGAGGGCGAGGCTGTTCCTCCGTCTCCATGGGGGGCGGGGGGGGGGTTCCAAACCAGAGGCAGAGGCCTCCCCTGCCACCGGGCACGGAGGAGGCAGAGCCTCCCCAGGTCAGGCCTGGCTGCAGAGGAGCTGGTGCAGGCAGCAGGGAGGAGGGGGTGCAGGGCTACAAGGAGGAGGGGGTGCAGGGTGGCAGGGAGGAGGGGTGCAGGGCTACAAGGAGGAGGGGGTGCAGGGTGGCAGGGAGGAGGGGGTGCAGGAAGGAGGGGTGCAGGGTGACAGGGAAGAGGGGGTGCTGTCCTGCGGGGGGCGGGGGGGGGGAGAGCAGAGGCGGGCAGGGCCCTGCAGTCCTGGGACGGGCTGCCTGCTGGAGGAGCTGGAGCAGCCAGGCGTGTGAGCCGGCGGGAGGCGTGACCTGGGGGCCTCGGTGGAAAATTCCTGCCGCAGAACCTCACAGTGTCCTCCCTGCCGCCAGGAGAACCCCGGAAGCCCGGTGCTCCCTGGAGCTCCTCCCGCCTGCCCAGCGCCCAGCTGGTCCCGGGGCACCGAGGGGGCCGGCTGCTGACTGAGAGACCCCCAGCTCCCTGCAGAGAAGGGCAGGACGGCCGCCATCTGTCCCAGCACGGGGCCTCCCTGGGCATCTCTGCGCCGGGGCCCATGGGGGAGGGAGCACTTCCCCAGGGGGACCCTGGCAGGGCAGGCGCTTCCCCGCTGCCGGGGGGGGGGGGGGGGGGGCTGTTCCCCATCCCACAGGGGCTGCAGGCGCCATGGAACGGGACAGGGGCACAGTGAGGGCTGAGGTGAGTGAGGCCGGGACAGGGCAGAGCCCAAGGCAGCCATGCTGAGGCTTGAGTTCTGAGCTCACCCCCCACCCACGGACCCTCCACTTCCCGGACTGGCCACGTGGCCCCTGTGACTCAGTGCTCCCGGCCACACAGGCAGCCCTGCTCAACCACTGAGCCATATGTGCCGGCTTCTTTTCTTTTCTTTCGTTTTAAAAAATATACTTTATGGATTTCTCACAGAGAGGAAGGGAGAGGGATAGAGAGTTAGAGTCAACCATGAGAGAAACACGGTTCAGCTGCCTCCTGCACAACCCCCACTGGGGATGTGCCTGCAACCAAGGTACATGCCCCTGACCGGAATCGAACTCAGGACCCCGCAGTCCGCAGGCCGACACTCTATCCACTGAGACACACTGGTTTTGGCCGGCTTCTTTTCGTTTCTCTTCTTCCCGACCATCGTTTGTTGCCCTCAGCTGACCCCCACAGGCCTGGCCCCCCTAGAGCTGGGAGGGACGGGCCTACCCCCGACGCCTTCCTCAGAGCACCTGGGTACTTCTGTGCCACCTGCACACACACACACACACACACACACACACACACACAAATACGTGCATGCACGCGCACACACACCTGTGCACACATGCACACACACATGCACATGCATGTACACACAGGCAGCCGCCCCTTCCCAGGCCCTCGGGTCCTGTCTACAGCACCCCCCCCCCGGGGCGGGGGGACAGCCTGGCCTCAGAGCTTGGGGGGGCCAAGGCCGCTGTGCCAGGCTCCGGGGGCCCGAAGTGGAGGTGCCCGCACAGACATGAACGTGGGCTCCCTCCCAAGGCCTGGGGGGGCGTGGGGGGTCTGCCTCGCCCACTGACCGGCAGCGGCCCGCGCCGGAGCATTGTGGGAAATCAGCCAGCGGGGCTGTGGCTCCCGCCCTCCCCAGGGCTCTCCACCACACGGAGATTTTATCCTGAACGTTCAGCCCACAAAGTGGGGTGTGGCCGCCCCAGAGCAGCTCCGGACCCACTCCACGTTCCCGAGCCCCCCAGTCCCCCCAACAGCCACTGAACCCCTCAGAGTGCCCGGTCCCACCTCCTCGGGCACCCCGAGCCCCCCAGTCCCCCCAATAGCCACCGAACCCCTCAGAGTGCCCGGTCCCACCTCCTCGGGCACCCCGAGCCCCCCAGTCCCCCCAATAGCCACCGAACCCCTCAGAGTGCCCGGTCCCACCTCCTCAGGCACCCGAGCTCAGCCACGGGCCCGCTGCCCCCGCGGGCGGGAGGGGGGGAGGAGACGGGAGGGGGGGGGTCCGGACGGCGGCTCCGCTCTGTCAGACGGACACCCGGAGCGAAGCCAGCATGAAATATTCATGCGGTAAGTGGTGCAGCTTTGCCTGCATCCAGCCAAGTTCATGTATATTTCAGAGAATTATGAAACCGTAATGTGCGGCCCGGCTCTGAGACCCGGTGGTGGGGGCGCACCCAGGGCTTGGGGTGGCCAGGTGGGGGCCGGGCTGTGAGGTGGTGGCCTGGGCCGGGTGTGGGGGGCAGGGAAGGTCTGAGCAGAAGGAGGAGAGGGTGTACCCCGTTTCCACCTTACCCTGCTCCCAGTTGGTATCCCCGTCAGGAGCACAGAGCAGAGGCCACTCGGAACGGGGTGAGGGGGAGACGGGGTGCACACCAGCTCCCGGCAGGGCATGGCGAGGGAGCCCCTGAGGGCTGCAGGACGGGGAAGGAGCCGGCCACCCCACCCCTGGCCAGAGGCAGGGGCACCCTCCTGTCCTGTGGCTCCCCGCAAGCACCTCTCCCCTTGAGGCCCAGACAGCTCCGGTTTCAGCCACGTCAGCACCAGTGCTCTGGGCCCGGAGCAGCCGGCGCCTCTGGGGGTTTCGGCGGGTCCTGCTGTCCCGAGGCGGCCCCTGGGTCCCCCCTCAGGCCCTGCCCCAGCGGGCGGACGGCAGCTCCGGCCGAGCCCTCCCTGGCCAGGGGGCTGATGTGGTTGCTGCTCTAGGCACCGGCCCGCTGTGCGTGACATCTCGAGGGACGCCTGGCCCTGGACGGCTCTGGACGCCTCCTGGGACCTCAGCTGGCTCTGGGCTGCAGGGCCACCCAGGGGGCGAGCAGTGTCCTCTGGCCTTGGGGCCCAGGTGTCGTCTCCCGGGCCAGGCTGCCCTGGCCTCCATTCCCATCCACCCCCAGGGACAAGGACCCCAGAGGCCTGGCACCCTATGTCCTGCTGAGGCAGGAGCCTTCCCCGAGCCCTGGGCTGCTGACTGGGTTTCTGTGTCCCGCCCTGCCACCCCTTTTGGGCAGGCCTAGGGTTCCAGGGTCAGGTGGACCAGGGGATGGCCAACTGGAGCCCACAGGACAAAGCTGGCCCTTGGCTTGTTTGTGCAAATAAAGTTTTATTGGAACCCCGCCACACCCATTCACTTGCACAGTGTCCGTGGGCGTCTCCGCGCTGCAGCAGCAGAGCTGACTGTGAGAGACGGACAGGCAGCTGGCCCAGCTTGGCCCAGGTATGGCCTGGCCCCTCCCCGGACCCCCGGGCCCACGAGCTGGGCCAAAGGACCGGGCATGCTGGCTCGCTGGAGCCTCAGCGTCCGCGGAGGGGCGCTGGCCCTCCCGGGAGTCAGAGGACGCAGGGCCCTGGGGGCGAGCAGGGACTCCACGCCCTTGGCTGGCGGCGGCGGACTCCACTGTGGTCACCGGTAAGAATGAATTTCCTTCCTGGCGAACCACAGAGCCACACTGGCTGGTCTGCAGCCTCCCTGGCAAGGGCGGCCTCCCCCGCTGCCCCCCACCTCCACGTGGGCCAGGAGGCGGGGGAGGGGCGGAGGGCCCAGGACCCGGGGAGAGCCTGTCCCACTGGACACTCCCCGTCTCTCTCCGTCTCAGGTCCAGTCTCGGTCTGTCCTCTCGCTGAGTCTCCGCCCCACCCCCGTCTGTCTGTCCTCACCCTCTGCCTCTGCTCTGGCCAGGCGGGTGCCATCAGCACTGGGCACTGTCCAGGCTGCAGCTGGCCCCTGTGGCTCGGGAGTGGACTGACTCCTGGCCAAGAGCCTTTCTGCTGGCCCCCGGCCAACAGAGTCCCCGCCCTCCGCCCCCGGGCCGCCCTCCGCCCCCGGGCCGCCCTCCGCCCCGGGCCGCCCCCCGCCCCCGGGCCGCCCTCTGCCCCGGGCTGCCCCCCGCCCCCGGGCTGCCCCCCGCCCCCGGGCTGCCCTCCGCCCCCGGGCTGCCCCCCGCCCCCGGGCTGCCCCCCGCCCCCGGGCTGCCCCCCGCCCCCGGGCTGCCCCCCGCCCCCGGGCTGCCCTCCGCCCCCGGGCTGCCCTCCGACCCCGGACTGCCCTCCGCCCCCGGGCTGCCCCCCGCCCCCGGGCTACCCTCCGCCCCCGGGCTGCCCTCCGACCCCGGACTGCCCTCCGCCCAGCCTCCGGAGGACACCACCCCCCCCCTCACCATTCCGCAAACAGGGACAGCTCCTGTCTCCCCTGAGGCCGCAGGACCCGAATCAGAAACCCTGCGGGGACCCTCGATGTTAGAAGCTGGCCCCGCCGGGCTGATGACCGGACTCGGAGGAGAACTGGCTGGTGCGGTTAACGATGTGCCCCAGGAGCCGGCACGGAGCCTGGAGGACACCCCGAGCCCCAGGAGGCGTCTCCCGGGGGAGGCCGGCGGGGGCGGGGCAGGAGCGGCCCCCAGGCAGCTGCCACGGGTCCGGACTGTCCACCTCCGCCTCCCGGACGCCGTGGGCAGCGTGCTTGGCTGGGCTTGGCACACGCTGGCCGTGCTGGCCGAAGGCACTGACAATGGCCACCCAGCCCCAGACGTTTAACAGTTCCTGCCGCTGGTTTAATCGCGTGACGAGAGACCATGCAAGGGGTGGCTCTGGGCTCCGGTGGCGTTGGCGCTGCCTCGGCCCCATTCCGGCTGACCTGCGTCCCCTCCACACTCAGACGGCGCCCGGCCGGCACCGGGCGGTGCTGCAGGGGAGGCCACGGGTTAGAGGCGGCCTCGTGGGCGGGCCCTCGTCCAATCTGACGGCGTCCTCCTGAGAAGAGGTCAGGACACCAACGCCCAGAGGGAGGCCGAGCGAGAACACAGGGACAGGACGCCCGTCCGCCAGCCAAGGAGAGCGGCTGCCACGGCCCTGCCAGCACCCGTCTCCGCTCCAGCCTCCGGCAGAGACGCCGACACTGCTGTCCGAGCCGCCCGGTCCCTGCAGATCGATATGGCCGCTCACAGACAACGGGCAGGCTGCTCCGCCCGCACCCGCGCCCGCAGCCGTGCAGAGGGAGACACGGCCCCCGGCAGGGGCTGGGCGGTTGAAAGGTGTAGAGAGCTTCGTCCAGGCGGGCATGGGGCGCTCTGCACACGCTCACTCTCACAGCCGCCACCTTTCCTCACTCTCCCGGGCAGGACCCCCCTCCGAGCCCCAGACAACCCGGGGACCAGGGCCTCCTGCAGGTTAGACAGTGGCCGCCACATCAACCCACAGCTGCCGACCGGGTGGCTCAGTGGTTGAGCAACGACCTATGAACCTGGGGGTCAGGGTTTGATTCCCGGTCAGGGCCCAGGCCTGGGCTGTGAGCTCCATCCCCAGCGGGGGGCGCGCAGGAGGCAGCGGATCCATGACTCTCTCATCAGGGATGTTTCTCTCTCTCTCCCTCTCCCTTCCTCTCTGAAGTCAGTAAAACTATTGTAAAAAAACCCCACAGCTGCCCGAGGACCCCAAGCAGCCACACCGCGAGCCTTTGGGGAGTGGAGACAGAAAATCCCGGGGCCGGCGGGTCATAAATGACCCCCAGCCGCCCCCTAAAGGGCCCCTCCACGCCCCTCCCCGAGGTCCCTCCGCCCCGTGACCTCGGGGCCCATCACCCCCGCCGCCCAGTCCCGCCCCTCCCTCCCCACCCCCCCCGCAGAGCTGGCGTCACGGGCGTTAGACGTGAATTGTATTTCCCTTTAATGACGAGGCCCACGGAGAGCGTGTGCTTGTCACCGGGAGTTAATGTGGCTTCCCCTCCCACCCCGGCTGTCTGTCTGCGCGCGCACACATACACACACACACACACACTTCCCCTCCCACCGGGGCTGTCTGCGTGCGCGCACACACACACACACACACACACACACACACACTTCCCCTCCCACCGGGGCTGTCTGCGTGCGCGCGTGCACACACACACACACACACACACACACACTTCCCCTCCCACCGGGGCTGTCTGTCTGCGCGCACACACACACACACACACACACACTTCCCCTCCCACCGGGGCTGTCTGTCTGCACACACACACACACACACACACACACGATCGGACCCTCGGGGACAGGGCGGGACAGACAGGACCCTGCCCGGGGCCCTGCCCTTCAGGATGCTGACGCGGGACACGCAAACCTCCCGCCCTCGCCAAGCCCACCCCGCACAGGCCGACCGTGTGGCCGTCACATACATGTCATGCGGCTCACGCATGCATGAGCTGTCCTGAGCGGCAGACGGGAGCATAATTTCCCCTCCAGATACGTGCTCAGCGCTTCTGAGAAAATGAGGGTTTAGTGATTCAATTGGACAGAGAAGCGGGTCCATAAAAAAATGAGATTTGTAACAATCGTGCGGCTAAATTAGTTAAATGGAGAGGAAGGCGCTGTGGAGAATTGACCCCGTGCTCTCCTAAGGATGATCAGCGTGTGAACGAGCTGTGCTGACAGAGCCCCGGGGTGCTGCAGGCGGTGGTGCGCGGCGGCCGGGCCGGGTGCGGGCCGGGGTCTGGGGGAGGGGGGGACAGGGGGGGAGGGGGGGGCAGGCAGGCCTGGCCCAGGCCCCAGGACTGTGAGGCAGTGCAGGAGGGGGAGGAGCCGGAGACGCAGGTGGCTGGGATGGAAAAACCCAGGCACAGGCTTCCTGGATCCGGCGGTTCCCGCTGCAGCGAGCTGGAGCAGCCCCTGTGCCACCTGGCGTGGGAGGCGCCACGGGGACCTGGCTGCCAGGCCCGTGCGGGAGCCGGTGCGGGCGTGGCGGGGGCTAGCAGGACGAGTGACAAGCGGGGGCAGAAACTGCAGGGCCCCGTGCTCCTCCGACCCCAAACCCAGAGGCTCAAGCTGGTGGGAGGGGAGGATGGGGGGGGGGGAGGCAACCTCCCCCGCGGCCCAGCCACCTCTCCCCACCTGCCTGGTCCTCCTGGGGCCCCTCTAGCGGGGGTCAGAGGTCACTGGAGTGGGGCTCTGCATTTCAGGGTGGCAGCAGGCCGGGGCCTTTCTGGGGGAAAGAGGCCGCCTGGCTGGGCCCCTTGGGTCAGCGCTGGGCACGGACCCCCAGGGCCTTGGTGTGAGGACCGGCTGCGGGCGCTCGCTCCAGGGGAACCCCAGGCCCCAGGAAGGAGGCTGCAGCTCTGCTCTGCAGACGGGGGCCCAGCGCGGGAGGGTGTGGAGAGGCGGGGGCACCCACAGACCCTCTTCCTGACTCTGACCAGCCCCCTCTGCTGTCAGAAACGCCACCAGGGGAACAACCAGTGGGCCCCCAGGCAGAGCAGCACAGTGCTAGGGCCGAGGGCTGAGCGGGGCAGGATCTGAGCGGGAAGGAGGGGCCGCTCAGCCACGGGAGGGGCCAGCTGCTCCCAGCGGGGCCACAGCGCTGGCCAGTCCATCGGGCCTGCTTCCCGTCCAGCGGAACCGAGAGCCTTGCAGACAAGGTGCCCGCGCTCCCCGGCCGCCAGGGACCCCAGAGGCAGAGCTCCCGGCCACACGGCGGCCCCCGACCAGCCGCTGGCCCACCCTGCCCAGCCTCCGGCGGCCTTTGCCGAGGCCTGAGCCTCACGCTGAGCCATGCAAAGGCCAAGGGGGTGGCCCTGCGACCCGCCCGCCCCGCCTGAGCCGATTCTGGACCATCAGCAGGAGCCTCGCCCGCAGCTGGAGGAGGCAAAGCCCCTGGGACGCTGGAAGCGATGGCGGCAGGAACGGCCTGGGAGGGTGGGCGTGGCTGCAGTCCGCAGGCTACCCCACCCGCCCGTGGGTCCTGGGCAGAGGCTGTAGGTGGAGAGTGGGGGTGGGGTGGGGGAGGGGGATGTCCAAGCGAGGTTTGGGGGGGCGGGCAGGGCAGCTCCCTGCATCAGCAGTTCCACGCAGGCCCAGGCCAAGCTCCTTTGGGGCAACTCCATTTACCCCTCACATCCCCCCAGACCTCCATGCTGGCCCTCAGTCCCCAGGGGACATACCACACACACACACACACACACACACCACACATACCACACCCCACACACACCCCACACACACACCACAAACATACACACACACCTCACATATACACCCCACATACACACCCCATACACATACACACATACCCCCACACCACACACACACACACACACACACACACACACGAGGATGTATCATGGAAACGTGGTTTTCTCCCATTTCCCCACGGAGGCAGAGACTGGGATCTGGGACCCTGTGCAAGGCCAGCCCCCCCCCCGCCCCCCCCCCATTGTCGGGAGGGTCTCAAGGCCATCCTGTCCATGCCCCCGAGATGGAGGTTCTGGAGCAGCGCAATGTGCGCCCCCCCGCTCCCGCCCCTTCTGTGCGGAGTCCGCCGCCTGCAGCCTGGGCTCCGAGCTGTGCTGTCCGGTCCGACGGGCCATCACCACCCGCTGAGCCCGAGCCCATGAGCGCGACAGTGCCCACACGAGGACGCTGTGGTGGCTTCGCTGGCTCTGCAGCCTCCGCACGGATGGGGACGGGAGCCTCTGCCGCACTGCCTGCCTCACGCCGGGGGAGTGTCCGAGGCGCACAGGCTGGAGAAAGTGAATCCGCCGGGCCTGCTCCAAGCACTTCCTTTGGCTGCGAGCACATGTCAGCTGTGCGGCAGGCGGCACCGTGTCTGTGTGACAGGAGCATCGCCCCGGAGCCTCCGAGGCCCACAGCGGCCTCTGGTTCCTCCGGCGGTGGGGAGCTCACCCCCTCGCCCTCACCTGACAGTCACGGCGGCCCTGGGAGTGGCCGAGGCACCAGCGGGAGCCCAGCTGCGCCACCCTCCTCAACAGGCCGCCCCCCCCCCCCCCCCCGCCAGGATATGACGCCGGGACAGGGCTCACACACTCTCCGCTTCTCAGCCCACGTCCCGCCCGGCCGGCCCTCTGCTCGCTCCTGGGGAAGGAAGGAGGCCCAGGAGGTGCCCGTGCCCTCTGCCCGCGTGGGCTGGGCCCTCGCTCTGGCGCTAGCTCCAGGCCACTGGCCCCGGGCAGTGGGCCCCTTCCCGCCACTCGCTGGGGGTGGGGCTGTGCAGAGGGCACCTCTCAGGACCACCTGGTGGGGCGCTGGAGGGAGTTGGCCTGCTGGGCCCGAGGAGATGGCGTCTGCGCCACAAGCACAGCCCCTCCGGAACCGCGCAGCCATGACCACGGCTGGCAGGCCACCGGGCGGGGGGGGGGGGGGGGGGGGCGGTGCACAGGTGGCTGGAGCGCAGGATGGGGAGGGTCTGAGGAAAGTGGGAGGACGGGGGAAGGAGGAGAGGCTTGGGAGGCAGGAACCTTCTAGAGCCAACACTGACGGAGGCGGACCAGAGGCCGAGGGCTCGCTGGGCAGCACAGAGGCCAGTGCTGGGGGGGCTGGGACAGGCGCTGGGGGCCCCGGGGTCTGGGTCAGACCCACCCGCCGGAACAGCCAACCTCCCTCCTGATGCCCGCCCTGCCCGTGGGACCCCGCCTTTGGCCCGGGGGAGGCAGGCACACCCAGAGCTGGTGAGGGCCCCGGCTTCCTGCCCTCCCCGGCACCCCGGCCCTCTGCGGTGAGCGGCCCGCGGGTGCGTGTCCCGGCGCCAGGGCTGGGATTGGCCTCGCCGCCGCCAAGGACGACGACGCGGTGACTCGGGCTGTGCGGCTCAGCGCGGCCTGCGGCTGGCGGGCGTGGGCACCGGCTGTGCCTGGGGGGGAGGGAGGCCACGGGCCCAGTCTCTGCCGGCTGCAGGTTCTCCCTGCCCTCTGCGGGCCTCCCAGCATGCCAGCTGGCTGTGGGCTGCACCTCAGAGCCCGCCATGAGGGGAGAGGCGGGGAAGCCGGCACTGCCCACAAGGCCACCGAATCCCAGGCCTCAGGGGGAGCAGGCAGGACCAGCTTCCTCTGTGCCCCCCGGGTCCCCGAGCCTCAGTGCGGGGGGCCCGCTGCCCAGGCCGTGGGGTCCCTGGGGCAGGGAAGGATGATGGCGGAGATTCTGGGATATGGGCTGTGGGGGGTGCGCCTTAGCCATCAGCTGTAAGCCCAGGAAACGGACGCAGGCCTTCCTAAGGGGAACGCGTGTCAGGATGCGCCAACTGGGTCCCACACGCCGCATCTCTGTGTGCACTGGGGGGCCCGAGACTGCTCCCCGAGGCGCAGCCTTCAACTCTGCTGGGTCTGAATGCCGGCGTCCGGCCGCCTCTGGTCTGTGCCCGGGGCTGGTGCTGCCTCGGCCGCCGCTCTGTGCCACGCTCACTGCCCAGGGTGTCCCGCGTCCTGCTCACCATGACACCCAAGCCCTCGTGCCTCAGTCTCCCCAACTGTATAGCGTGCACGAACCCTCAGCAGAGTCCGGAGCAAACAGGAACCACAGGGAGCACAGTGGAAAAGGAGTCCCGGTGGGAGGGCCGCCTCCAGGGGCCCCGAGGGGCAGGAGGGCTCCGGACCAGGTGGGCCAGTTGAGAATGAGGTTGATGAGACCTCACCTACCTGCCTGGTTAAATTCTCTACCGGTAGGGTCATTCCATTTCATGGTTTTTTTGTTAATCCTCACCGAGGGCATTTTTTCCATTGATTTAAAAAAAAAAAAAATATATATATATATATATATATATATATATATATATATATATATATATATTATTGATTTCTTACAGAGAGGAAGAGAGAGGGATAGAGAGTTAGAAACATCAATGAGAGTCACTGATCCTTGACTGGAATCGAACCTGGGACCTTTCAGTCCGCAGGCAGACGTTCTATCCCTGAGCCAGACCGGTCCCGGCTCCATTGGTTTTTAAGGAGAGTAGAAAGAACGGGGAGGGACAGAGAGGGAGAAACATCCATGTGGGAGAGACACACACATTGGCTGCCTCCCGCATTCGCCCTGACCAGGCCCAGGGGCTGAGCCTGAGCCAGAGTACGTGCTCTTGACCAGCATGGACACTGACCACTGACCCACACCGGCCAGGCCATAGGACACGTTTCAGGACGTGGCGCGGGCCCCGGGGCCAGACCTCCTCAGCGTGCACTGCTGAAGGAGAGGGTGGGCGAGCCGTGTGCGTGGCCCCTCGGGCAGCCAGGGTGTTCTCACAGGCGCCCATGCCGCCCAGAGCAAGTGGCCCCGGACGGTCCCCGAGTCGCCGGCCGCGCCAGGCGGCACGCTCCCGGGAGAGGTCCCCTCGCTGCCGTGACGCACCCTTCCTCCCGCGCCGGGAGTGGAGTGGTTGCTGTGCCGCCCCAGAGGCAGCGCCGGCTCCCCACGCAGGCTCTGCTAGCGAACCTCAACACCTCGAGACGTCCGACTCTCCGAGGGGGTGCTTCCTGACTGCTGGTGCCGCGCCCCGAAATGGGATGGGAGCCCCACAGCCCCCGGAGACTCCGGCGATGGCAGCCGGGCCCCTGTGCGCTCACCGTGACTAAGAGCATAAAGATGACAAGACGGGGAGGACCAAGAGGCAGCCCCAGGAAGGCCCAGAGCGCCGCCCTGGGGGCCAGCGGCCCCTCCCTCATCTCCACCCCACTCGCTTCTTACACTCAGGCTCTGGCTCTCCCTCCCCGGAGCGATCCCCGGTGTGCCGAGCAGCAGGAGGCTCTGCGGGAGGGCGCCGCAGCGGAATGGTAAGTAATCACCGGACAAGGCCCGTTCCCCTGCCTGGGGCCTCCCTCTCTCCCAGTGTCTCCACGGCGCCAGCCCGGCCGCCCAGGGCGCCCCCTGGGAGTCTGCATGTCAGACCAGCCCTCCCTCCCCAGAGAGGAGACCAGTCTCTCCATTCCTCACGGACACGGTGCGCAGGGACCACAGCCTCCCGTGTCGCACCCCAGGGCTGCCTCCCCGCTTCCCAGAGGGCCAGATGTGGGGGGGCCAGTGTCCTGGGCTGCCCTGGAAGGGAGCCAGAGCCCCAGGTGGGCCGGGCAGGTGGGGAAACCAAGGCCAGGCCTTGCGGGGCGTCACTGGAGTGGCACCAGGACCATTCCGGGAGTGAGCTCTTAACGAACACAGCCCTCCCGGCGTGGGGCCTGAAGTTGGGCACCCGGGAGGGTTCTCAGGGCCGAGAGGTCGAGAGGAGGGCAGACAACACGCGCCTCTAATTGGCTGCAGAGCCGCTGTGTCTTGGGGGGACGGCGCCCCATCTCAGCACCCTGGGCGCAGCCCACGCAGCCGGCAAAGGCTGCTGCTCCGGGGGGTGGGGCTACTGGGGAGCTGGTCTTCTCACTCCCGGAGCCGGTCTAAGGGGGCCGGCTGACGCCCCTCACGGGGCGCACACCCCGTCTGGTCTCCCGCGCTGCTAGCGAACGTGCTGTTGCCTCAGACCTGCCGCCCTCCCGGGGAGACTGCGGGGAGCGAGCCTGGCTCGGGACGGGGCCCCTCCTCAGCCGCCCTCCGCGTCCAGGACACCGGGGAGCCGCGGGCGCTCGAGAGCCGGTCTGGGGACAGACCCCCTGCCTCACTTCTTCTGTGTCAGCCTGGGACCTCAGAGCCGTGTGCGCCTGTGCAGGTGCGCCCTGGGAAGAGCCAGGAGGGGCTGCGTTCTGGAACCTTCCACCCCGCTGAGACGCAGGGCACCCTGCGACGGCTGTGACGGAAACTGGGGGCTCCGAAGCGAAGCCTGGCCCGATGGCAACTGTCTTTTCCCAACAACTGCCCTCACGGGACGGATGGCTCCCAACACCACCCACTGCGGACGCCTCCACCCAGCTCTGGAGGGACCGGGGGCCTTCACCCCACCGTGAGCACCGGTCCGACCCCGTGCAGGCGGCACCCTGCCTGGCACCCCTGGAGGCCTGTAGCTGCATCATCGGCACTCAGGCCGCCGCCCAGTCTCCGGGGGCGCGAGCTGACCTAAGGGGGCAGCCCGAGACTCCTCTCCCATCTACACACCGCCCCCAGGCAGCCCGCAGGGGTGGGGCACATCCTGGCTCCTCCGAGCAGCTGCCCCTGGGAGGGGGTAGACGAGCAGGGCCTCAGCCCCAGCTGAAGTCCCCTGGGGACCCCAGCCATCACGCACATCGGGAGGTGCAGGAAACCCACCTGTGAGGTGCCCTGACTGTCTGCACCCCAAATGACCCTGGGGAATTCGGGGAGCCGGCCTCGGCCCGGTGTGGGGGCCCCTCGCCCGCTCTCACGGCCCTGGGCGGCGAGCAGGACGCCCAGCTGTCACAGCTGGCCCCGGGGACGGTGCAGACCGGCCTCTGCAGTCGCGGACACGCCTGGCAGTTCTGCTGCGTGAGTCCTGGTGCCGAGCCGACCCAACCACCCGGAGCCCAGGGCTGGGCCGGGCCCAGCGCCTCCTGAGCCACCTCCCCGGCCCTTCTCTCTGGGGTCCCGGGAGAGCCCCCCGGGCGCCAAAGACAAGAACCCCCATGCCAAGGCCCAGCCGCCCCTGAACTCTCACTGTCTCCAGGGGACACACTCTGGTTCCTCCCTCCCACCCACTGGGGAGAGCAGGAGGGGCGTTCGGGACCCCAGGCCTGCCTGACCCTGACCGCGGGCTCAGGCGGCGCCCCACTCCCACCCCCAGCGCCGGGCGCCCGGTCCTACGGGAGCGTTCCCCCTGGGCCAGGCAGGCCGGGCAAGGCAGCCGCAGCTCTCCGGCCTCTCCAAGTCGCCCTGGGCCCCTGCAGACCCCGCAGAGGGCACGGGACTAGCCATAAAGGGGGCTGCGCCGCACCCACACGACGGGGGGGAGGGTGGTCGGCCAGGGCGCTGCGGGCCCCCGGCTCTGGCCAGCCAGGCGCTGGGAAACGCAGACCCAGAGGCCGGGCCTGGGGGGGCGAGGGAAGCCCTGGCCGTGCCCAGTGCGCGGGCACTAATCCGCATCGGGTGGGATGGCAGGGTCCCCGCCCGCACTGGGGCCCAGAGGGCTGGAGGCAGGAGGCAGCCTGAGGCTGTGGTGCGCACCCTCCCGGGGCATCCTGGGGCTGGGGTCCAGAGTGGCTGGGTTCCCAGCTCTCCTCGCCGGCCCAAGCCTCCTGCGCAGCCCGCAGATGGCACAGTCTGGCTGAGCCCCCTTCCCCCCGGAGCTCCGGGCCTCCCCTGCAGCCCCTCCGGCGGGTGGCCTCCTCCGTAGGCCCAGCACGCAGTTCCCGCTGCAGCAGAGCTGGCGTCCGCCGCAGCCTCTCCGCCTCCGCCCACCCCGGGCTTTCCCCGCTCGGCTGGAGGGGGCCCGGCTCCCCGACCTCCCACCCCGGGCTGACGCGAAGTTCCCCAAAGTGACCAGGGCGCTGAGGACGCCGCCCCCTCCCCGGCTTCCCCCGAGACTCCGCCCGCCGCCCCCTCCCGCGCCTTCCGAAAAGTTGCAAACGAAGCCCCAAACTCCCGTTCTCCCCCGCTCCCCGCCCCCGCCCGGCGCAGCGCGAGCCCCGCCGCCCCCCACGCACAACCCCTGCGCAGGGGCGCAGCTACCCGCCCCGAGCCCGCGCCGTGGCCGGGGACGCAGCGGGCCCCGCGCGACAGGCGGCGGAGGGCGGTGGGCGGCGCGGCGGCACGTGCGCGGGGCGGGGCGGGGGGCGCGGGCCGGGCCGCGGGCGGGGGGCTTACCTGTTGGAGGAAGAGGAAGGCGGGAGAGCAGGGCACGGCGTGCGGGAGCATGCTGCCGGCGCTGGGCAGCAGGAGGCAGCCGGAGTTGGCCATGGAGCACAGCATGGGGCGGCAGGGGGGCGCCCCGCGGGCGGCCGAGGCGGCTCTGCGCTCGCTGCGCCGCCCGCACCCTCCGCGCGTCCCTGGGCGAGTGCGCGCGCCCTGCCTCCCAGGCGCCCTCTGGGTCTCCGTCGCCGCCTCCTCCTCTTCCTCCTCCTCCTCCTCCTCGCCCCCTCCTCCCCCTCGTGGCGCTCCTGGAGGGGGGAGCGGGAGGAGAGCCCTGCGCCCCGGCTCCTCCGTGCTCCCGGCCGGCGCGGGGAGCGCGCGCGAGAATATGGCCAGAGCGGTCTGTGCGCGAGACGAGAGGACGGCGGGGCGGAGGGGGGGTGGAGGATAGGGGGGCGCCACCTCAGAGCTCCCGGCCTGTCTGCTAAGAGTGGTGTGTGTGCCAGTGCGCGCGCGTGCAGGGGCGGGGGGGGGGGGGGTCCCCGGACTCCGACGTCAGACAGCCCCGCGGAGGGCAGGGAACCCGGACCGGGCACAACAGCTGACCCAGCGCTTAACCCCTAGCCCGCCGGCGCAGGGGCCACCACCTCCGCCCTCCCGCAGCCCCAGCCCCCCAGCCCCCCAGCCCCGCCGCTGCTCAGGTTTGGGGTCTGGAGCTGCCTCCCCTCCCCGGTCCACAAGCCACTGCAGAGGAGCCCGCCGCTGCCGCAGCCGCTGCCGCTCGGCTCGGAGAAGCCCGCTCCTAAGGGAGCCGGGCGGGATGGCGCTGATGCAATGAGGCCAGCTAGGCAGAGGCCTCCCCTCCTGGCGCCCTGGGCTCGGGAACCCAGCAGGAGCCCCCGGGAACTCTCCTATCTCCTTAGCCACAGACTCCCTCCCCCCCGCCTGCCACAGCACGCGGTCTTGTGGATCCTTATCATGGGCTAGGGGGCAAGGGGCACTAGCTACAGCACGTCCTCTCCCCCCCACACCCACACGCCACCCCGCAGGAGGGCACGGGTCTCCGCCCCTGGCCCTACACCACCAGTGACAGGTGTGTGCGAGCCCACATAAACCTGCAGCTTCACCTGGACCCCCACGGGCCTGCCACGCAGCCTCGCTCGCCAGATGCCCACCGGCCAAGCTCTGGCAGGACCAGCCGCAGGTGAGCGTGGCTGAGAGGCAGCGGCAGCAGAACATGCCCCCACAGACACACCTTCTCCCTGGCAAGGGGCGCCTCAGGGGCCCAGCAGCAGCTCTGGACTCGCCCGTCTACCTAAGGGCAGCTGGGACCCCCTCTTCTCACTTCGGAGAACAAGCCCTCTGGAGGGGGCAGGCCTGGGACCCCCGGGCAAGGGGCAGCCCCGGGGGGAGGCGTGCCGCGGCCCTCACTGCCGCCTGCAGACAGGGGCCCGCAGGCTGGAGCCGGAGGAGGGCGGAGGGAGGGTGCCCTGGCTCCCTGTGCCCAATCTGGGCACCTCCTCTGAGCGCCTTCTGAACAAGCAGGAGGGTGTGTGCCCCTGGACACCCTCTCGCGGGCACCCTGCCGCTCGAAGGAGGCAGCCCTGGCTCCCCTTTCTCCTGGAGAGCGAGGGGGTCGGGGTGTCTGGCAGGGACCGGAAGGGCCGAGATCCAGAGAGTGGCGCCGGGGAGAGCGGGCTCCCTGGCCTGGTCGCTGCACCTGCCTGACCTTTTCTGGAATCCAGGCAGGGATGCCGCCGGGGTGGCTCGGGCACACCGCGGGGGGTGGGCACCTAGGCTGTGGACTGGCCAGGGGGCCCCCTGCTTTCCCGCCGATGATCACTGAGGTGGTCTCTGCAGCGGCGCCCCTACCGCCTGAGGCGCTGGTGGGGGGCCTGGCGCCGAGGCCCAGGCGTCTGGAGCAGCAGCACTGCTGGGCACCGCGTTTGCAAGTGGAGACCTGGCAGAGGGCTCTCCTGTGGCGTGTGCCAGCCCAGATCGGCTCGCTGCAGGAGCAGGGGCAGCCCTCCCCTCCAGTGGCACAGCTCTGCCCTCCCCCCTGTTGCTGAAGCCCCCAGCCCCGCTCTGCCCTCTGCCAGCCTGTCAGGTGGCACTGCTCCGCCCTGCGGACACTGGAGTTTGGGGCGGCCATGACAGTTCACCCTCACCTGGGACTCCCGACCCACCCTGCCTGGGACCATTCCCTCACGGACTGCCCATCGCTACCCCACCTCCACGGAGACGCAGGCTTGTTCCTCCCGCTAGAGGGCTGGGGAGCGGGCCCCGAACAGTGCCCAGCACACAGCTTCCGACCGAGACCCAGGCCCCGTGCGGGAGTGATGGCGGTCTCTGTCCCGGAGGGAGACACGGTTCGGTGCGGAAACCAAGCCCTCAGCCTGCTGTGCTGAGAGCCGGAACAGCCCAGGGTTGTGGGAGCTCAGACCTGGGGTGCAGTCAAGGAGGGTCCCCAGAGGGGCCCTTGCACTCAGCCCCCAGACCCCAGAAAGCCAGATGGGTCTCGGCACCTGGTCAGCCTCGGGCTGCTCAGCCCAGCCACCTGCCTCCATCAGCCGCTCCTCACACCCGGCTCCGGCCCCGGACGGCCACCGGGATGGACGAAAACCTCCCCAAAGGACCTGAGCGGCGTGCGTGTTCGGCTCACGCCTCAGGACGGCCTGGACTGTGGGCGGTGATGAACGGCAGGCGAGGAGGCTGGCCCGCTGGGAGGCAACCGGGGGTCAGGGAGGAGCAGCTGGACTCGGCAGCCCATCTGGACTCCCCGGTCTCCCCTTGAGAGTCCAAGGGCCCGGGCAGCACAGCCCCTGAGGTGGAGGTCCCAGTGTCCACCGACTGCTGCCCCTCGACCCTCCAATATGCTCATGGGCACTCCCAGGGCACGGCCGCCCACCCAGACTCACTGTGGGCAGCCTTGCCCTCCTCACCTCCCTCAAGGGCCTGGCCTGGGAGGCGTGTTAGACGGGGAGACAACAGTCTCCAGCCCTCCCCCAGCCCTCTGGACACCCTCTGCCCCTGGGCCAAGTGGGCGGCCTGAGTGGCAGGTGGGGAAGCCGGGCCCGGGGGAAGGAAGGCTGTGAGCGGGAAGAGCTGTCAGTCAGTGCTCATGTTCACGACGCACGCCGGGAGCCAGGGAGAGATACCTGTACGCCCTGACTCGGAGAAGGGCTTGCTAGGGCGGCAGGAGCTGAGTGTAATTATCTCTGTGCTCCTGGGCACCCTATAAATACCGCCGGCCCAGATGGTTTCCAGGCTCCGAGAGCGCCCGGATCTTCCTGCCCCCGCCCCACCTGCATCACCTTCCCCCAGGAGCCCCGCTGGGTGCAGGCGCTGCCCCCACTGGCCCTCCCAGGGCAGGGCCTGGCTGTCCTCCCTCCCTGGCGAGCCGTGCAGACACCTCGGCCCTTTGGTGTGCTCCTCGGTGACACAAGAGACATCAGGGAGAGAATGTGCCAGAAAGTGCTCACAACGGCCTGGCCTTTGATTGAAAATATAACGTGGGGCTCTGGCCAGTGTGGGTCAGTGGATAGAGCATCCGCCTGCAGACTGAAGGGTCCCGGGTTCAATTCTGGTCAGGGGCATGTGCCTAGGTTGAGGGCTTGATCCCTAGTAGTGGGTGTGCAGAAGGCAGCCAATCCATGATTCTCATCACTGATGTTTCTCTCCCTCTCCCTCGTCTCTGAAATAAAAAAAATATTTTAAAAATAGTAATGTGGGCAGTTCTGTGACCGAATGGTTTGGGGGTGTTGCTGGGACGGCACCCCAGCCCGCCCTTGGGGAATTCCACGGCTGCACACGGACCCGCCTGGGGAAGCAGGAGGCCCTGCGGTCCCTGTAGGGGAGCCGGGTGGGGGCGGGGGCCGAGTGCTCATGGGCCTGCTCTGCTTCCCGCTCTGAGTGCCAGGCTGGCATCCGCAGCTCCGCCCGCAGAGAGGACAGTGTGGAGCCCGGTGGAGGCATGCCAGGACGGGAGGGGGTGAGCTCACCGTCTCCGGTGGCAGCTGGCCGTCATCTCCGGCTTCGCAGCGCCAGGCCATCCTGCCCGGACTTCAGGCGCTCGCTTGGCACAGGCTGGGACCGGGCGGGGGCGGCAGAGCCGCAGGGGGCATCCCACGGGGAAGGGCAGTGTGGGTACAGTCCCTGTGCTGCGTGAGGATGTGGGGGACCGGCCAGACACCCACATCACCGGCGAGCCCTCCCGGGAGCTCCAGCCCCCGTCCCGCGGTGTCTGATTCTCCCAGAGCGGCAGGGATGGTGGCGGGGGAGGCCCTGCAGGGAGAGAGGAACACGGCAGGAGGGAGCCCCCTGGCTGACCAAGTCACTCCGGAGGCATCCAGCAGGGCGCCCCACACCCGCCAGGGGTCATGCCTGTGAAGTGGGGGCACTAGGGAGCTCCCCGCCCCTGAGCCCCTCTGCACCCCGAGCCGCCCAGGTGCCCAGGCTGCCTGGGCAGCACCCACATCCAACCGTGTAGGGGGCTCCCTGCCACGGTGCCAGCCCCCGGCCCAGCCCCGAGGGCGGCAAGCGAAGCAACGGGGAAAGGAAGCTTATTTATCTGCTGAATTAGGAGGCCTTTGCCAGTCGTATTCGGTCCTCCATCTCACTTACTGGTACAACCATGTCCCAGCAAAACTAAACATTATAAATGCCGAGGCTGAACGCACAGGGCACGCTACACGCGGGAGGTACATGCTCCGGTTACACGCTCGAGGTACACACTCGTGACGTTTACGATACACACTCGGGGTACACGCTCAGGGTACACGGGCAGAACCAGAGCCGCACAGGCTCATAGCTGCCAGCACCTCTTCCCTGGTAGGCTCCTCTCCTTCGGGGCCTGGGACCCGAGGATGGTGCGCGCAGAAGGCCTGCTCTGCCACTTGGTACTGGACCAAATTTACTTATTTTCCTTTTAAAAAAAAATAAATATATTTTTTATTGATTTTAGAGAGGAAAAGAGAGGGAGAGAGAGAAACAACAAAGATGAGAGAGAATCATGGATCGGCTGCCTCCTGCACGCCCCCCACTGGGGATGGAGCCCACAACCCGGGCCTGTGCCTGACCGGGAATCGAACCCTGACCTCCTGGGTCATAAGTCAACGCTCACCCACTGAGCCCCGCAGGCCAGGCTTTCTTCCTTTTCACTGAGCTCTCAGGACTTCACCCTCCTCCTCTCCTGGGGACGGAGCTCGGCAGAGCCCAGGAGAGCAGGTGAGACCGGCCAGTGGGGGAGAGGCCGCAGCAGGGGCAGCCGGGAAGCCCCCATGGTTCCACGGCCTCTGGGCCCACCCCACCCCCGGCAGAAGGCGCTCTTGGTGCCAGCAGTGGCCCCGCCACCATCCAGGATCCCGGCCCAGAACCACAGGAGCCGGTGGAGGTGGGCTGCCCAGCTAGAGCCTCAGAGCCGCTGCCTGCTCCGACTTCCCAGGAGGGAAGAGGGTGGAGGAGGACAGGCCCACGGCCATTTTCTGCTGACTGCTAATGGGGCGGCACCGCGCACCCGCTCACTCGCTTCTCTCCCAAACCCCTCGTCTTGCCGGCCGGGTCCTCACAAGGGGCACGGGAAGGAGAGTGATGACACGTCCAGGGTCAGGGAGGTGGCCTGAGGTCACGTCCAGGGTCAGGGAGGTGGCCTGAGGTCACGTGCCCAAGGGACGAGTTTAGGCTGTGGAACAGGCCTGGCCCGTGGACCCACGCAAGATGCGTTGCTTGTCTTCCCGCCACAGCTGGCCAGGCTGGGCCTCCTGGGAGCGTCCAGGCCTCAGCCCTGGGCTCCCCTCCCAAACCCCACACCCAACCTCTTAACTCCTCGTCGTTAATAAGCACGGCTTATCCCAATCAACTGCCCGCTCAACTTCCTGGCGATGATCTCGCCTCCTCTCTCGTTAGGCCAGAGGGAGAGCGCGCAGTGGGGCTGCTGAACCGCTGAGGCCGAGGAGAGCAACTCCGTTGGACTGAGGGGCTCCTCAAGGATCCCCCTGGAGGTGCTCCGTGTCCTAGCTCCACCCCCCACACTCTGAGCCTGGTGCCCCCAGGGGCCCTCTGCCCACCTGCACCTGTGATGTCCACTCGGCGCCCTGTGCCATGACCACAGAGGCCATGGGAGGCATGGCAGGCAGCGGGGCGTTCAGCTGGTGACTGGCTCCCAGGCGAAAAGCCCTTGCGGCCGGGTCCCCCATGGGCCATGACTAGGGGCACCCTCTGCCCACACCAGGGCAGGGCTCACGGTACAGGCTGATCACTGGCGGAGGTTTGGGCCACGAGAAACCCACATCACTCCCCCCACACTTCACAGGCAACCCAGCACGAAAACCGACCTTGGCTCCCCTATGGGCTAGGTGTCAGCACCAGGGACAGCTCAGCCCCTGCTCCTCTCAGGTCACCCCATCGCCCACAGGGGACGGGTGGTCGGCACCCAGGTGGGACGGGTGGGAGGGAGATGTGGGTGACACTGCCCAGCAGTCGCCTGCCTTTGGGGACAGGTGTCTCCTCTCCCTTTCCTCCCAGGAGCCCTTCCGGTCTCATAGCCCTGAGATTCTGCCTCACGTCTCACACAAACCTTTTCCTCCTCCTTTTCACCCAAGGGGGAGAAGCCGAGAGGCGCGTTGAGGGGAGCGTGGACCGGCAGCCGAAGGCACAGTGGCTCCCAGGAGGGCAGGGTCACCCCCAGAAGCTGCAGAACAAAGCGGGTACCCCGGGGGACAAGCCCAACAGCAGCCCTGCCGCCTTGGGAGTCAGAGAGGGAGGACTCCACGCGGTTAGAACGGACTGAGGGAGACTGGCCTCTTCCCCGCCGGGAGCAGCGGCATCCGGACAGGGAGCCCGCGGCTCCTTCCCCCCTCCCCGGGATGCGTGACTTTTGTCTCCCTCTGGGCGAATACACCGCCGGCGGACACCGCGGCTGAGGCGGCTTCAGTTCTTCGGTCACCCCCCTGGGGAGCAGAGCTGTGAGGAGCCCGCCCGCCACAGATCAAACACGGCCTTCCAGTCGCTCCGTGGCCCCATTTCTCATCGCTGCCGCCGCCTGACAACCCTCCCGGCCCCGAGCCTGCACCCCGCTTCTCCAGGGCTGGGGCCAGGGTCGGACTGGGATGTCCTCAGCAGGACCCTCCTGCAGCCGGGAGCCAGGGCGGAAGGACTGGGCCCTCCAACTGGGCAGATGGAGCCGTCAGCACCGGGGACAGCTCCCGCGGCCCAGGGCGTCCGGCAGGCACATCCCGCCTTCCTCAGCCAAACAGGGGGTGTAGGGACCTCCCTGTGAGGTCAGGTGGCCGGTGGCGAGCCCTGCAGATGGCCATGTGTCCGGCTTTCCCCACACGGCCTCCCACCGGGAGCCTGTACACCTTCGCCAGCAGCCTCGGCCGGCGGACTTGCTCTCAGCCTGGCTTCTTCCTTCTCGGGCTCCTGAGCCCTCCCCAGAGAGAAGCCACTGCTTAGCGCTGCCTGTGGGGCCCCGCTGGGCCCTGGTGCCCACAGCTCCCGGGGGCCAGCCGTCTCCCTCCCGGCGCAGTCTATCCCCTCCCCACTCGCCTCGCTGGCATCTCCCGAAAGGCAGGCTGACTTCTCAGCGAGCACCGGGGGTGCCCGTGCTGGGTGGGGGTGAGGTGAAGCTGGGGTGGGGTGGGGGAGGAGAGAGGAAGCCTGTGTGGCTGCCATTTCTCCCCACCCTCTCTCACAGACCTGGCCCGGGTGCCACACCGAAGGCACCGCGCAGCTGCACTATGGGGAGGCTGCGCGGGAAGCGCCGTGTGAATCACCTCCCGGTGGGGCAGGAGAAGCACGTTCGGCGCGCACAGCCGTTCTCACTTGAGAGCGGGATCTTCCCGCATCAGAGCCCGAGCCTTCCTTTGGGCCACCCCCACGCCAGGCACCAGGGAGAATGTCCGCATCGCGGCCGAAGGAAGCCGCACATGCGTGCCCCCCTCCCCGGCCGCCTTTTTATCAGGACACCCGGGACCTCACCCCCAGACTGCCCCGCCCCCTCTGCGTCTGTCCGCTCACATGCATGGTCCCTGAGTGCAGGGACCACATGAACAGCCTGTGGGGAGGAGTCCTGTGCGGCAGCCACAGGATGGGGACAGCACAGCGGCCTCGGTCTGGGTGCGGCCACTGGAAGCCAGCTGGGAGGCTGACCGGGTGCGTTTGGGCGGGAAATGCCAGGAGAGAGTCCGTGGGGCCTGCAGCGGCCGGTTCTCCGCTGGAGGGAAGAGTGGCTCACTGTCCCTTCTTGGGTGGGTGGGGCAGGTGTCTGGGGCAGGTAGGAGGTTGGTGTCTGAGGCAGGTGGGAGGCGGGTGGGAGGCAGGGGCCCAAGGGCGGGGCAGCCCTGATGCCTGGTGTGGAGATGGCAGGAGAGCGAGTGAGGGCAGGCTCTTTACCAGCTGAGCAGAAGGATTGATGCCCACAGGGGTCAATCCCCACCTACCCCCCTACAGCCAAAAAAATTGGTGTCCGGCCAGCATGGCTCAGTGGTTAAGCATCGATCTATGAACCCTGAGGTCAGGGTTCGATTCCTGGTCAGAGCACAGGCCCGGGTTGTGGGCTCGATCCCAAGTATGGGGTGTGCGGGAGGCAGCTGATCCATGATTCTCATCATTGATGTTTCTTTCTCTTCTTCTCCCTTCCTCTCAGAAGTCAATAAAAAAGTATGTATTTTAAAAGTTGGTAAAAATACATTGACGTTGTTAGTACGGACACAAACACTGTCTCCCCCGCTCCCCCAGAGCAGCCTCCGCGCCCACAGCTGCCGCCGCAGGAAGCAACATGCGGCCTTCTGCTCTCTTCCCGCCAGGCCCCAGGGCCCGGGGTCCGACTGAGGAGGGAGTTCTGCCAGGAATCCAGACACAAGCCGCCTCCTGGTTCTGGGCGAGGTTTCTCGGGACCTGAGGCAGGCGGTCCACGCCGGGGCCACGGGCTCCCACGTGCGTGGTACACGCTGGGCTGGGGGCCGTGGGCCATGGAGCGGGAGCGCTCTGGGTGACTGGGATAACGGGGCTGAACAAAGCGGACTGTAAATCCACCTCCTCACTCCTCTCCATCTTTCTGAAGGGCTGCTGGGAAGTCACGCGTGGGCACACGTGGTGTGTGCCGTGTGTCTGCCGGGAGGCACGGGCTCCGGCTCAGGACGCCGTGTGCACACCCGGCCTCGGCACCGCCCGCTTGTCATCGTCAGCACCGCCGGCGACACCGAATCTGCGCCCCAGGAGGGAGCGCCCCCCACACTCGGGAAGAGTGGGAGAGCACGGTGACTCCTGCTGGCCTCTGAGAGCCGGTGCTCATTTCTCCTGGGAGTTAACTTCCCACCACTGCTGTGTTCCGGTGATGCCCGACCTGTCTGCTCTCAGAACACCCTCCGCTGAGTGTGTGGGTGAGTGTGTGTGTGTGTGTGTGTGTGAGTGTGTGTGTGTGTGAGTGTGTGTGTGTGTGTGTGAGTGTGTGTGCGTGTGTGAGAGTGTGTGCGTGTGTGAGAGTGTGTGTGTGTGTGAGTGTGTGTGTGTGAGTGTGTGTGTGTGAGTGTGTGTGTGTGTGAGTGTGTGTGTGAGTGTGTGTGAGTGTGTGTGTGTGTGTGTGTGAGTGTATGTGTGTGTGTGAGTGTGTGTGTGTGAGTGTGAGTGTGTGTGTGTGTGGGTGCTGTGCCAGGAGCAGGCTGGGCCCAGCAGCCCAGGCCCCGGGGGCGGCAGACACCTCTCAGGATGAAGCCGTGGGCGCTGGGCTCGTCCTGAAATGTCCCCGGAGGAATGACAAGGACACCTCTTCCCTTCGAGGCTCTGCCTGTGGGGGCGGCTGGGCCCGGGGGCTGAGCGGAGGCCGGGGCCATGTGGGCTCCCGAGCTGTGTTCTCTGTCCCGGGAGGTGTCGCCGGAGCCGGGTGCCCACCTGCCGTCTCTCCCGGCCTTGCTGTCTGGGCCGTCTCCACCACTTGCTCCGCCTCCTCCCCAGGTTCTGTTTCTATTTCAAGCGCTTTCCTCCGGGCAAACCCGGAAACAGGTCTCCCCCGCCACAGACACCTCTCCACGCGGGGGCGGGTGGTGGGGCCTGTCTTCCCCTGGAACCCTGAGCTTCGCTGGCCAAGGGGGTCGAGTGGAACTGGACACTCCTCTTTACACCCCCCCCCACTGCCCAGTGTAGGGTGGGGGTGGGGAGAAAACAGTGAACTCCGCCTCCTGGGCCTGCCTCTTCCTCGGCCCCCCTGCCGCCCCCCACACACAGCAATCTCCAGTCTGGGGGTCCCGCCCGTTCACTCGGTGCCCCGTGGCCTCGCTCCCAGGGCCGTGCTGTGCCAGGAGCGTGGGGGCGGCTGGCACCCAGGCTGTGGTGGGGCCTCCGTCATCCTCCACCCGGGCCAGAGTGACCGCCCAGGAGCCCTGCCCTGCCTGCCTCTTCTCCGTCCACACGGTGGGGCGGTGCTTCAGACGCAGGTGCAAGGTGGGGGGGAGATTTGGGATGTCCTTCAAGCTCTCAAGGGCGCACCTGTGTCCCACACACGGCTCATGACACACGTTCCCTACGTCACCTCAGTGTCCTTCACACACCCGGTGAGACAGACGGGTACGGGGAGACTGAGGCTCAGAGAAGGTAAGGGACCCCAGAACCCGCCGCCCAGGCCTCTGGTCTCCCCTGTGGTTTTGGGGGTGCCAGAGCCCCCGCTGAGCCCCGAGCTCTCCGGAGCGTGTGGTCCGCGGTTTCCAGGGGTAAGACGCCACCTGCTCCCTAAAGATGCAGAGACACGGGAGCGGGGCTCTGGTTCGGGGGAGGAGCGGGCCCCCCACAGGGCAGTCGCTGGGGAGCCAACACCACCCGGGAGCTGCGGGCTAGCGGGGTGACTGTGGCCGCCCCAGCTTCTCGAAGGCAGAGGCGGGACCATGAGGCCGCCAAGCCCTGGCCACTCTGGGGGGCAGGGAACACGCTGGGGGGGTGCCCACACTCCTCAGGTGGGCCTCACACTTGCTCTGCTGTTTCCTCCGTCTCAGTGGGACCCGTTCTTCCCCCAAACCCTCACCTCTGCAGCCTCCTCCAGCATGTGCAGGGGGCAGGCCAGGGCCGGAGTGTACTGTGCCCCCGCCCCCAATCCTGGCCCTGCAGCCCCCAGCTGAGCTGCCTCCGGGCTCTCTCCAGGGAGGGAACTCACCCCTGCAGGGTAGGAGGAGGGCCTTGGAGGCGCCATCGCTGTTCCTGGTGCTGAACAGGCCCGGGGCAGTTAAGGCACCTCTCTTAACTACCCCCCTTCACCAGGAGATCCCGTTCCATTCTTGAGGGTGGGACAGGCGACCAGACGGCCTGGCTGGTCCCAGCTCTGAAAGGAATTAGATGCTCGTATGTCAGTCTCTACCACTTTAAATGAAATGCAGTGAGACCAGCCCTGCCCCCTCCCCCCCACGTCCCAGGTGCGCACAGGGCTGCCCCGGGGGCAGGTGGGAAGCTCTCCTCTCATTGGACAGCCCCCACACCCCGCAGCTCTCCCCAGGCATCCACGGTGCAGGCTCCTGATCATCAAACGCAGCGAAAAGCGAGAGAGCAGGCGGCAAAGCACGGCGCCCGCGTAAACGAGGAGCCAGCGGCTCGGCCCAAGCTGCCCGTCTGCTGGGTGTGTGTGGGGGATGGGGGGGCACTGGGTCTAGGAGGGTGGCGAGCCCACAGGACACGGGTGCTTCGCCGTGGCCGTGGCCAGGCCCAGCGGGTGGGCGAACGGCCTCCAGGGGCTATCAGAGCCTCTCAGCAACGGGCAGGCATCGCGGGACCAGCCACCCCACTGATACTGCCCCCACTCAGGGCAAATACAGGAAAAAGAGGAGACAATCTCCACAGACAGAGCCCCGAGAGGGCGGCTTCCGGCAGAGCCGCTGGGACAGCTGTTCCACCCGCGGGCTCCTGGCTGCGGGGAGAGCCCGCGGGCGGGTTCCAGGCGGGAGCGACCCCCGGGGAGTCCTCGGAGCCAGGAAGCTTTGCTGGGCTGGCGGAAACCTGCCATCCGCTCCATCGGGACACACAGGGAACTTCTGGGAAAGGAAGAAACACGAACGGGCCTGTGGAGGGCTCTGCCCGCGCCAATGCAGAGCGGGTCCTGAGGGCCCTTCCTCAGGCCACGGAGCCACAGCCACAGGCTGCCCTGGCCCTGGGCGTGTCCTGGAAGTGGGCAGCTGGGCCAGCCCGTCCGATTCCCCCAGCAGGAGCCCAGCCCACCCCCCAGGGCACCTTGCCCTCCGCTGCCTCCCCGCCCGGCCCCACACACCTCTGCTCCCCCAACCTCCTCCTCTCCTCTCCTCGTTTCCAGTATCACCTTCTCTTCCCACAGAGCAAACAGAGCGAGCGGAAAACCACCCCACTCGGCCAGAAGCCCAGGTGTGTCCTGACCGGCCCCTCGCTCCCCAGGTGCCCTCTCCTGCTGCCCAGGTGTGGGCCCACCCGCCCTCCGTGGCTCCGCTGAGAGAGGGGGTCCTGGGGCCGCGGAGAGGGGAGTGGGAGGTGCGAGGTGAGAGAGGGAGGTGGGACGTCTGCTTCCCGCAACCCCAGCGCTGGCAGCCTCTGCGGGAGGCAGAGTGCCAGGCACAGCAGCCCTCGGGGCTGGTGAGCCAACAGGGCTTGGCGGGTGCGTCGCTGTCCCGTTGGCACGGGGGCTCGGTCGGCCTGACACGGCGGAGAGCTCCGTGCTCACCCTGGCCTGAGTGAGAACTGGCCAGGCTGCATCTCCGCTCGGGTTGCTCTCGCTCCCTTTGACCTTGCTCTGCCCCTCCCTTCTCCTCCCCGCCAGGTGAGGCTGCCCTCCCGCATGGGCCCTTCTTCTGCAGACACTTGTCCCGGTTGGTGGTCGGTCGAGGCTCCTGCCGACCTCGGATGCGGATGCGGCAGAGGCTGGCCTGCGGGGTGGGCAGTGCGGCTGCTCCGTGCTGAGATGAGATCTTGATTCCGCCCTGCCCCCCTCTCCCCCGCCCCCAGCTGAAGCCCAGCCCCTGCCCTGCGACCTCGTGCCCCCACCTCTAACGTCGCTTCGCATGCCCAGGGACCTGTCCCACAAGTCCCCCCGTGGGCGCTGGGCACGTGGGCCAGCGTCAGACCAGGGTCACCCCTGCTGGCCCAGCAGCCGAGCCACACGCTCCCTGCCTCCTCCCTGCGCACCTGCTGAGGGACGGGCAGGCGGACACTCAGCATCGCGCCCCGGCCCGTCTGCCTGAAGCGCCGCCTGGCAGATGCCAGAGTGCCATCCTGACCCTTCACGCCAGCCCCACGCCGGGCCCATGTCCTCGGGACACGATCTCAGCAAAGAAGAAACACGTGACTGCGGAGGTATTTATAGCGCGGCAGCAGCCGGGCCGGCGGGGTCCTACCTGTCCAGGCCGGGACGACGGAGTGAACTGCACGGCCACTGCTCGCCCGCGGGAAGGGCCGTACGGGGAAGGTGTCGGAATGTCGGGGAGGGCAGGGGGACCGGCCAGGCCCAGGGACCCTATCCACGCACGAATTTCATGCACTGGGCCTCTAGCTTTAAATGAAAGCAACATGGATGCCCGTGGGGGTGGGGGGTGAAGGGGCCAGGGTCTACCTGAGGAGAGAGTGGGAGAGAGGCGGCTGGAGACCCAGGGGCCCCAGATTCCAGGCCCCGGGAAAGGAGAGAACCAAACCCTCAGACTGAGCCTTCTCCCTGCATAGACAGGGAATCAGCTCGCGGTTAACCGGCTTCCGTGGCCCGGGCAAACTTTAAGAAACAACATTTTCAGGCTACTCGGCCCTGTTTGCTCCTTATTTCTCAGCAATTACCGCTAATTTGGAGGTGGTTTGCTTTGCCAGCTCTGCCAGTTGCCCGTCAATTATGAAGCCACCCACTGCCCACCCTGGAGGCGGCGGAGGCTGGGGTGCCTGTGCCACAGGCTTGCTCCCCGCCCGATCTTCCTCCTCCAAGACGTGGCCCTGAACCCAGGCCAGGAGGTGATGTCGGCCAGGAATTCAGTCCCCGCCTGCCCTGCCGACGGGTGGCAAGCAGCGTGCAGGGGACAGAGCGACCTCCGCCTGGAACAGCAGTTAGGAAAGAACGATGAGGAGAGGGACTGCGGGGAGCACTCCTCCACCGCGGGGCGGGGCGGGGGCGGGAGGGTGCAGGGGACCCGAAGTACCCCTTGGGCTGCGGCACAGTCCCACTTGGCTCTCCCACTGCCCCCAGCACAGCCGCAGAGCCCCCGCACTCTCAGGGATTCCGCAGAGGAGAGGCGGGCGGAGAAGGGAACGGGGGGGGGGGGGGGGGGGGGGGGGGAGGAGGCTGAGCTCCGCCCTCACACCCGTGGGCTCTGCGTCTGATCTAAGGAGGCGCCGCAGGCTCTTCCTCCCCAGCAGTGATTGACGGCAGCTGCCTGCACTGCCTCCGCTGCCACACTGGAAGTCCTTCTTGGGGCAGCCCCCAAACCCGCCTTAGCCCCTCTGAGCCACACGGAGAGGTCACCTGTGTCCCCTGAAGGCCCGCCCTCGGGACACAGCGCCTGCCGCCCAGGCCTTCCTCCTCTGGGCAGAGCTCACACCTCATCAGGCAGTCCCCTGGCACTCTCCAGAGTGAGCCCGCGTCCCAGGCCTCCGGGCCAGTGTCTGCCTTCCCCATCCGGTAAACCTCTGCTCACACAACCCAAATAGCACTGGCTTCCTGGGGTTGTGAGGGGCGCTGCCTCCCGCTGGCCGGACACCCCTGGCTGACAGCACGTCAGCGACAGCACCTCCAGCTCAGACGACACACTACTGGGTCGCTGTTATGGACTGAGGGTGACCCTACAGATTCACGTGTTGAAATACCCCCAATGTGGCGGCCCCAGGAGCGGAGGCCTTGGGAGGGGATCGGGTCTCTTGAGGTCGGGGGTGAGGCCCCGTGAAGGAATCGGTGCCCTGAGACTTGGAGGACACGGGGAGGAATCCACAGTGGAGGGGGCCCTCCCCAGGACCAGCCGGGCCGGCACCCGACATCCCACCTCCAGACCGTGAGCAACAAGCTTCTGTGTCCGCAGCCGCTCAGCCTGTGCTCCGCACTCGGCCTGGAGGAGCGCAGGCAGCCCCACCCCGAACTGGCCGGTCAGCGCCGATGCCCGTGGGCAGGAAATGCTGCCGCCTTCAGCCGCCCGTCGGTACCAAGCCCACTGCCCCGGTGCCCTGCCAGTCCCGCGGCCCCCCAGCCTGACACCAGCCTCAGGACCAAAGGCACCAGGTGTGGCAGCCGGGCTGGCCAGGTGCCGCCTGTCTGCCCGTCTCCCCCCCGAGGCCGGCGTCCAGACGAGACCGGCGGTTCCTCCCTCCAGCCCAGGGCACACGCGGCTCCCCCCGCGGCTGTCCCACGGGATCGGTGGTGTCGAGGCACGCTGTTCCCCTCCTCTTGCCCCGCCTGAGCTCTCCCTCTGCCTGTGGCTCCCGCTGTGAGCAACACTGCCGCCCCCCACACCCCAACCCCGAACCCCCAACCCCGGAGCAGGGGCGGCTGGGAAGCCTGTAACAGACGCGGGTCCTGCTCTCTGCACCGTGACCCGCCCGCCGCCGCCCCCGCCCCGGATGATAAATGACTCCGGCCGGCGGAGCCCGGACCGGCCTGCTCCGCAGCTGTAATTAATGCCCCGGGGAGCACACAGGCCGGGTTTTACACTTTCACGCACACAGGCACGCATGCATGTGCACGGCTCTGCCTCAGCCTCCTCCCATCCCGGCTTCAGTGTCTCAGTGCGAACCGCGCTGCACAGACCCGGGAGCCAGGAGAGGAGGCTGTGGGGGCCCTCCCCAGCCCCGGGCGGGCCTGAGAGCCGGAGCTGGCTTCCGGCAGGCCGGCCTGGGGCGGTTCGACGCAGCTCTGGCTTTTGAGGAAACATCTGTGGGTTGGGGTGGTTAGTGTTCTGGGCATCTCCCCTCCCCTGCCCCTCCTCCTCTCCCCCGGACAGCCTGAGGGACGCACTGGCCCGAACCCCACGTGCGTGCGTATTGGGGCCGGACAGCCACCCGCCCTGACCACCGACAGCTTTCTCCACGGGCGAGCTGCCAGGGGCCAGGAGGTCCGGTCCCGGGTCACAGCCTCCCGCTGCCTGTGCACCGAGCGTGGCTGGAGCCCGTGCTCCCGACACAGACGAAGGGACGGGACCCCAGCCTGGCTCCGGGTTCCCCACGCACTCCGCCTGCCCCTTCCCATGGCCCCGAACGCCAAGGTCCCGTCTTCCCCTCGCCACCCAGTTTCGGGGTGACCTCCCCTGGGACTTTGCAGGGGCCGACGGCGGCCTTTAACCCCCAGTGGGGCCCCTGCTGCTCTGCAGATGGCCCCCCCAGGGCCTGTGCATGGGGTCACCAGATGGACACCACCCACGCAGCCCCAGTGCTGCACACCTGTGGATGCACCCCACCCTGCCCTTCACTTTGGAGATTAGACAGGTGTGTGCGTGTGCGTGTGGGGTGGGGTGGGGTGTGTGTGTGTGGTGTGTTGTGTATGGGGTGGGGTATGTGTGGTGTGTGTGTGGAGAGTGTGAGGGAGTGGGGTGTGTGTAAGGGTGTGTGTGTGGGGGTGTGTCATGCACTAAGTTCTCCTTGTTTATTTTACTAACAGTGCACGTGTGGTGCATGTCTTTCCTGAACGTGAGACTCACCACTTTAACCGTTTTGTTTTTATCGGTGAATCTTCACCTGAGGATACTTTCCGTGGATTCTCAGAGAGCGTGGGCGGGAGGCAGAGCCTGAGAGAAACACTGACGTGAGAGGACACCGACTGGCTGCCTCCCACACGTGCCGACGGGGGCACTTAGAGCGAGTTCTCCCAGCTCAACCCACTTCAGCTGCACTGAATTCAATCCTTGCAGCTGGCGAGCGAGAAGCGGCCGTTGCGGCCTGCGGGCGGGGCGGGTGGGCAGAGGGCCTGCCTCCCACTCGCCCCTCCCCACCTCTTCTCACCGGGCGGCCGTCTTCCCGGGATGCAGTGCCGGGCCTCCTGCCTGTCCCTGTCTTTCTCCGGCCCCTCTCCCAGCCCATGGCTTCCTCTCACACAGGGAGGGCTGGCCTGGAACCCAGTCTCCGGCGACCTCACACCGCCCAGAGCTGGCACCCTCATCCCACCCGATCCCCCCACGGCCCGAACCCCTCAATGACCCAGGGCCTCTGTCCTTGTTGGGTCCAAGCAGAGGAGCTGGCGGGGACACGGGTCCGGGCCCTTCCCAGGGGCGCTTGCTCCTGGGGTTCGTCCTCTCTGCTCCCTGGTCCCCACGTCTGTCTGCTGACCCCCTGCCCTCTTATTTCATGGTGACGGACACGGCTCAACCGCCTCTGGAGTGGGTGGGCACCAGACACCCAGCCAGTCTCCTCACGCAGCTCCCCACAGCCCCCAGCTGTGCCCCCCCACCCCGGCTGTGCCCCCCAGGCTGTGCCCCCCAGGCTGTGGCCCCCCAGGCTGTGCCCTCCCCGCTGTGGCCCCCAGGGTGTGACCCCCCAGGCTGTCCCCCCCCAGGAGAGCCGGGGCGGCACAGCTACGGTGTCACAGTTCGTCATTCGTGTGACACGTGTGTCGTGTCCGGGCGGGAGGGCGGAGCCGGTCCTGTCCTCCAGGTGCCACCACAGGGACCCGGGACTGGACCGCCCGCCGCCAGCCTCGGGGCGTGGGCCCTCTCCGGGCGCGGGCCCTCTCCGGGCGCGGGCCCTCTCCGGTGCGGGCCCTCTCCGGTGCGGGCCCTCTCGGGGAGCGGGCCCTCTCCGGGTGCGGATTGCGCTGAGGCGGCGGTTCTCTCCGCAAAACAAAGGCCCCGCCACGCCGTCTCCGCGGAGCCGCCCGCGGTGCTCCGTCCCCTCAGCGGACACGGAGCTGCTGGGGCCGGGCGGGCGGCCGTCCAGCTCCCTGGCTGCGGGCCTTGGCGGCCGGCCCTGCTGCTTCTTTAAAAGCCGCGGCCCGGGTCCGAGAGCCGGCCTGGGTGTCAGCCGCCGCCACAGCGTCCCCGGCCTGGCGCCCCCCTCCCCCGCCCCGGAGGCGCCCGGGACACGCCAGGGGGACGCCCCGCAGAGGGCCGGGCGGGCGGGAGCGCGGCCCCGGCAGAGGCGCTGGGTGGGCGCTGCCCTGAGGCCGGAGCGGCTCTGTGGGGGCGGGGAGGGCGCAGGGAGCTGAGGGACCGGCGGCACGCACGCGGCACGCACGCGGCACGCACGCGGCACGCACGCGGCACGCACGCGGCACGCACGCGGCACGCACGCGGCACGCACGCGGCACGCACGCGGCGGGCACGCGGCACGCACGCGGCGGGCACGCGGCACGCACGCGGCGGGCACGCGGCACGCACGCGGCACGCACGCGGCACGCACGCGGCACGCACGCGGCACGCACGCGGCACGCACGCGGCACGCACGCGGCACGCACGCCTCTGCCTGTCAGGAGTCCTGCGGGGCCCCTCCTCCGGGGAGCGAACCCCGGAAACCACTGCGCACGTCCCCGGAGGTCAGAGCCCGCTCCCCCCTTCACCCAGGACAGGCCGGCCAGTCCCGGAGCCCGCGGTCCCCGGACCACCCCGGGCGGTGACCCCGGGCGGTGACCCCGGGCGGTGACCCCGGGCGGTGACCCCGGGCGGTGACCCCGGGCGGTGACCCCGGGCGGTGACCCCGGGCGGTGACCCCGGGCGGTGACCCCGGGGGTTCCAGGATCACCCCGGCGGCGTCCCCTCCGGGCCCAGGCCTTCCCCCAAGACGGACGGCCAGTCCCTTCCCCGCGCCCCCCTGCCCGCCCACCCAGAGCCGGGGAGCCGGGAGGCGCCCCGCTTCATGCCAGCAGCTCTGGGGAAAAGGCCTCTGTTCACACCAGCGCAGGCGGAACCGGAAACGGCCATTTCTCTCCGCTCCACTAGAGGCTTAACGTTTGATTCATAGCGGCTTCTCCGGCGGGGTGTCCAGACACAGTGTCCACGTTTTTAATTAATGAAATTTCTTTTTATCGCGAAGACATACACGTGTTGTAAAAGCCACATCCGAACCAGCTCGCCGCCTCGGTGCTGTGGCCTGGGGCGGGTCCTGGGGGGAGGGAACCCCAGGGGCGGGTCCTGGGGGGAGGGCGGTCTGGGGTTTCAGGTCTCCGCCGGGTCTGTGCCCGCTGGGGAGGCGGCCCCGCGGTGTGGCCGGCGGTGGGAGGTGGCCGCAGTGTGATGAGCACCTGCTATGTGCCGGCCCGTCCCAGATGGTTGACACGATGCACCTTCGATGACCCCAGTGATGTCAAGCAGGGCAACTCGCGTGGACAGAGCCCAGACAGGGCCCCGCACAGGCCACGGGGGCGTGGGGGAGCTCACCTGTGGGGCTGGCCGATTCCCAGACCCACCTCCGTCCTCTCCGCACGCAGCCCCCGAGGGTGGGTGTGGGCAGGAGCCTGCCCCCTGCCATTCCGGTCATCAGTGACTAAGGGGGTGTCCTGGGCGCCAGGGCCGTAGGGAGGGGCCTCACCCACCCCTGCGCTCACTGCAGGTGGGGCCTGATGGGACCTGTGTGCCCCAGCAGGGACCGTCGGCCCGGCCCGAGGTGCTCCGGGCTTTCCTGTGGGCCCACACGGGCTCTGCTAACCCCTGCCTGCCCCTCCCTCCCCTCCGTGGCCAATCCTGAGACTGGACCTCTGGCCAGGACTTTCCTGGGGTCCTGCCCAAGCGCACACCCTCCCAGCCAGCCTGGTCTCGGTCCTGTCCCAGGAGGAAGCGGGCAGCCCGTGACAGTGTGGTTGGGGGCGGGGCGAGAGGAGGACACAGCAGCCCAAGAGGAGGTCAGGGGGACGGTGCCCAGACCGGGGTGAGGCCCCGCCCCGCCCGTGGCATGACACCGTGACACTTTGAGTGACATGTGGGCACCCCCACATCTGTCCTGTGACAGCCGTGCAAAGTCGTAACCTCGAGGGGCACGGCCATACCCCCATCTCCCCACCAGGGCGCTGTCCCGTGGCCCCGGAAGGAGTGAGAGGGCCAGAAGCGGGGGCTGGCAGAGCCGCCGCCTCTAATGGCCCCTCACCCCCCTGGGCGGCACGTCTCCCGGGAAGGGAAGGCGGGAAGACGCTGACTCAGCAGTGCAGGCGGCCGGCGGGCTCAGCAGCCAGCACCCGCCTGGCCTCGGGGCCCAGCGCTGCTCCCACCCCAGGGCACCGGAGGCTCGGGGCGGGCTGGCTGGGTGCCTCCCTCCCTCCCCCACCTCCCCCAGAGAACCCCGGAGAGGAAGCCCCTGCCGGACACCCGGGTGGGGGGACAGTGGAGCTGCTGGGGCTGACGCAGAGCCCAAACCAAGCCCCCGACTTCCATCTCTGCTTCGGGCCGGGGCGCCCGCACCCTCCGCCTGCCAGCGCCAGGGACCGGCTCAGCTGCCATCCCAGCAGCCTCGGGAGCTGAGATCCTGACGCCCCCAAGGTTAAGCCCGGAGGTCAGAGGCTGTGGGCTCCGCTCCTTCCTGCGGGAGGCGAGCGTGGCCTCCGGGGCCCCCGTTCCTATAAACTGGCCCCTCGTGTCTCATGTGAGTCCACCTCGATCCCAAAGCTAAACAGCGCGGAGGAGACATTAGGACGAAACACGCACGCACGCCACCTACCCAGAGCGCCACGCCGGGCGGCCACGTCCCAGCGCCGAGGCCAATGGCACTGCGATGGCACGGCGCCACTCACTAAAAGCCTGAGTGTCAGCCAATCAATAATTCATCTACTTTAATGAGATCAGCACTTGGAGAGCTAATTGCAAACCTGCTCCAGTTACCCCGACCCGGCCCAGCCCCAGTGATCATGCGGGGCAGAGGCTGGGGGGCGGCGGGTGTCTCGGGCGGGAGGCACCTGCTGTCACTCCCCCTTCCTTCTGAGAAAGAGAAAGAGGTCTCGTGGGGGTGGGAGAGGTTGGGGAGCCCACGCACTTTGCTGTCGTCCAGCTGGCTGTGAGAAAGTGGGGCTCGCCCTCGGCCGGCACGCGGGCTGCAGGCCCCAGCAGGCTCTCCGTGGGCGGCCCCGGCCCCAAGAGGCTCGGTCCCAGCGCACTGGCCTGCGGTGCGGGCAGCTGGAGCCGGATCCCTGGGGACAGATGCTGGCGGAGGGGAAAGCCAGGGGTGAGGGTTCAGGTCGGCATCACAGGTTCGTTCTCAGGGTAAATCTCGGCTGTTCCTGGCCCGAGGCCCCCTGGTCCCAGAGCAGGGAGCCGCCATGCCCGCAGGCCCCTGACCCACACCGCAGGCCCCTGACCCACGCCGCAGGCCCCTGACCCACGCCGCAAGCCCCTGACCCACACTGCAGACCCCTGACCCACACCCCTGACCCAAGCCGCAGGCCCCCGACCCACGCCGCAGGCCCCCGACCCACGCCGCAGGCCCCCGACCCACGCCGCAGGCCCCCGACCCACGCCGCAGGCCCCCGACCCACGCCGCAGGCCCCCGACCCACGCCGCAGGCCCCTGACCCACGCCGCAGGCCCCTGACCCACGCCGTAGGCCCCTGACCCACACCGAAGGCCCCTGACCCACGCCGCAGGCCCCTGACCCTCGCCGCAGGCCCATGACCCACGCCGCAGGCCCCTGACCCACACCGCAGACCCCCAGCTCAGGGCCACGGCCTCCTGGGTCCCTCGCGGGGCTCACAGGACGGAGCGTTTCTCTGAGTGCCACCTCGGCCCGGCCTGAAGGGGAGCCGTGGAGAGATCTCTGTGAATCACACTGCGAGCGGAGCGGGACCCTAAGTGGGGTCAGCACGCCACTGCTCCCGAGAAACCCCACGATCATTGTTGCGTTCCGAGGTGACCACGTACGTGCCCGCTGGGCCACGGGAGAGCCAGGCCGGCCCTGCGGCAGCCGGACCGGAGCTCCCAGGAACAGAACGCTCCAGCGAGCCTCCCCCTCCTTCCCTCCAAAGCCCTGGCTGCTGAGGCGTGGGCAGCAGCTGCACTGAGGCCCGGGAAGGTAAGGGGCTCAGGGAGGCATCGAGGCCTCGCCCCGAGAATGGGCCCTGGCCGCTCCGGTGGCTGCCACCTGGCTGAGTGGCTGGGCCTGAGCCCGGGAGGGTGCCCTGCCGGGGCTGATGGGGCTCTCGGGGCTCCCCTGGGGCTTCCTCCCCGGGACCAGAGGCTCCGGGAGGCGTGCGGCTCGCAGACACCGGGCTGAGCGCGGCCTCGGCCGGGCGGTCCCGGTTTCCCCTCGGGGCCTCCCCTGCTCAGCGCGCTGGAGGGGCCAGCAGGTTCGGGGCGCCCGTGGGGACGTGGGGTGTTATAGGCGCTTTGTCAGCTCCGGAGCGCTTCAGATTCACGCCGTTTGTTCGGAGCAGGAAGGCACTCGGCGGCTTTCTGCTGACGCGGCTCCCAGTCGGGGCTAACTGTTCTCGGCGGGCCCCACGCCTGGCAAAGAATCCGGCCCAGACGCCGGAGGCAGGGCCGCTCTGAGCCTCAGCGAGTCCGCCTCCCCCCGCGGCGTCTCTCCAGGCTGCGCAGGTGAGGCCGCGGGAGGCAGACCACAGGTGCCAAAGCCCCGGGGCCTAAGGCCCTCCCCACTGTCGCCGCATCTGGAATGGCGCCCGACACACGGCAGAACCGTGTAGGGGGTGGATGCACCCTCGCACACTGGGTGTCCAAGGCCTAACCCCGGAACCGGTACCCGGGACCTCACAGGGAGAGAGAGTCTTTGCAGGTGCACGAAATCGGGGCCTGAGAGGAGGCCGTCCTGGTCTGGCTGGGCCCTCCATCCAAGGACGTGTGCCCATGGGGGTGGGAGAAGAGGGGTAGAGGGGGGAAGGGGAGAGACGCCAAAAAGAGGCCCAATGAAGACAGACACAGGTGGAAACTGGACAGACAGAGCCACAAACCCCCGAGCGCCCGGGGCCCTGGAAGAGGCAGGAAGGACACCCGCCCCCCCCCCCCCCCCCCCCCGCAGACCTAGGTGGGGGCGTGGTCCTGCCCACACTCGCTCCCAGGCTTCTGGTCCCCAGAGCTGGGGGGGGTTCATGTGTCTCCTCTGAGACCACCTGTAACAGCGGCCACAGGCAGCTCACAGCACCCTCTGGCTGGGGCTGAATCCTGGCCAGGCTCCTCTCACCGCCCGCCTGCCACCTGCCCGCCGGTCCTGGGTCCTCCTCCCCGGCCTCAGGGTGGGCCCCGGTACGGTTCGGGCCGATTGTCATCACTGCCCGGGACCACGGTCCAGGAGAGGCAGAGCTGCCAGCAGTTAACACAGCTGTGAGCCCGGCCGGCGCGCTCAGGGTGAGCGTCGGCCTGTGAACCAGGAGGCCCGGCCTGACTCCGGTCAGGGCACAGGCCCGGGCTTTGGCTCCCCGATGCCCAGTGGGGGGCGTGCAGGAGGCAGCCGGTGAATGATTCTCTCATCGTTGATGTCTCTCTCTCCCTCTCCCCTCCTCTCTGAAGTCAATAAAAACACATTTAAACAAAGAACAGCAGCGACCCGTCCAGAAAGCAGCCGTGCGCCGAGAACTCCAGCAGCAAAGCTGCCCTCGCCTGCGGAGCCCGCCCGGCCCGGCCCCGGGAGCTGGGGGTCTGTTAATTGAGCGGCGGCTTCCTCCCCTCAGGTGCTGGGGTCCCGGCTGTAACGGTCTGCAGGTGGTTCTGGGGCAGCCGGCCGGCTCAGAGCCTCGCGTTACCGAGGGTTTAACCCCCAGCGAGACCGTCCTCCCTCCGCGCCCTCCGCGCCCTCCGCGCCCTCCGCGCCCTCCGCGCCCTCAGGAAGGACTCGCCGCCCCCGCTGCCGGGCTCCTGGGAACAACGGGGCGAGCACTCGGCGCGTCCCAGGCCGCTTCCTCCTCGCGGACACGGAGCTGTGGGAACTCATTACCCCCCACTCGGCTGTGACTTCCAGTCCCCCCTTCCCCTGCCCAGGGCAGGTCAGCACTTCCCAGCTTCCAGAAAGGCTGCCTTCCCGAATCCCTTTCAAGGTCCCGCTGTTTCCATGAGCTCGTTCCGGAGGCTTCCTGGGTGGGACCCGGCAGGCAGCCTGGAAACGGCTTCCCCGCCCCGGCCACCAATCCTGCCACCCTCCCCTCCCCCCCCACCCCCCGAGGACTCAGTGAGCCCGCCCAGGGCTGCCGCCCTCAACGCTCCTGCTCCCTCTCCGCGGGCTGTGTGACGCCCCCTTCCCCCCCCCCCCCTCGCCTCCGACCCGACGTGCCATCGGTGACCTCAGCTCCCAGGCCATGCCCACGCCCACACCCACTGCCACGGCCACGCTTGCTTGAAACCGCATGGCGCTGGGATGATCATCAGCGTTTCCCTCCGCGCAGGCAGCCTCTGCCGGCGTCTCAGCGTCCTGGGAGCTGGACCTGGTTCGGCCTCAGTGCCCCCCCTGCACCCCGGCCCCTCCAGGGAAGGCCCCTCGCTGGGCCGCACACACACAGCCTCCCATGTCGGGAAATGGATCCTCGGTGTCTGCACAGCTCAGCGTGGCGCCACGGCCCATTCTGACACTGACGTGCCTCAGTGTGGAGCCCGTCCCTGGGCTGCGGGGAGGCCCCTGTCTGCAGGGAAATGGCGGGGTTCACACCATCCCAGCTCCGTCCCCCACTCTGTCCCCATCGCCCAACAGAGGGGGGCTGCAGGGACCCCACACCACCTCCTGCCACAGAGTGGTCTGCCCTGCCCTCTGGGCACTGCCCGCTGGCTCTCTGGGGCTGCCGGCTGGCTCCAGGCCCTGGTTTCAGCCCGTGTGTCCCCCCCCCCCCGGGGTCCCCCCACACACACTCAGCCCTGTCCGATCCCGTACCCTCTGGGGCCTCGGGACTCAGCGGGTAGGGCCGCTGGGCTCCGTCTGCACCGGGAGCTGTAAACACAGCTACAAGCGTCGCACTCGGTTTAATATTTAATACGGCCGGTGCGTGTGCCTGGCTCATCAGTAACCACCGGCGGGCTCCGACGGTGCTGGTGGATCCGCCTCATGACTAATTTACAGGCCAGGACGTTCCCGCACCAGCTCCCCACAACGCCGCCAACCCCTCAGCCCGCCTCTGGTCAGACGACGGGTGGGCTGCCTCGGCGGGACGGCTGCCGGGGGCCTCTCCCCAGCTCAGGGCTGGCTCAGCGGGGAGCTGGCAGGCTGTGGGCCCTTACAGCCCCCGCCGCACTCGGCTAAGAACCAGTGGAAATACCCTCAGGTGAGGATTCACAAACAGACAGCAAAGCAAGCCGCGCCTCTGGTCAGGGCCCGGCAGGGCAGGGCATGGCGGCCGGACACGGCCAGCCCTCAGCACCGGGCAGGCGCGGGCGAGGTGGGAGAGCGGGGGTGGGAGGGCGCGGGGCGGGCAGAAGAGGGTGAGGGTGGGTCCTGGCCGGGCTGGACCCACACATCAGGGCAGGACTTCAGTGGCCGGGCAGGCAGACACGGTGCCCGTGCTGGCGGCGGCGGTCAGCGGCGGTGGCTGCAGTGCGTGCCGCGTCCTGCTGGCTGCGGCCCGGGCGGGAGGGAGGCGGCCGCTGTGGCGGAGCTGCTGGAGTCAGCACTGGCCGCAGCCCCGCAGGTGCCGCTGGGCCGGAGACAGGCGGCGGGCGCGGGACCGGCTGGTAAGTAAGGCCGAGCGCGGGGCGTGGTGGCTGGTGCAGAGAGCAGGACGGGGCGGGGCCCTGCTCCCGAGTGAGTGAGTGTGAGTGAGTGTGTGAGTGAACGTGAGTATGAGTGAGTGTGAGTAAATGTGAGTGTAAGGTGAAGTGAATTTGTGTGGGTGTGTGTATGAGTGTGAGTGAATGTGAGTGTGTGTGGGTGTGAGCATATGAATGTGTATGACTGTGAAAGGGAGTGTGAGTGAGTGTGTGAATGTGAGTGAATGAGTGTATGTGTGAGTGTGAGTGAATGTGAGTGTGTGTGGGTGTGAGCATAGGAATGTGTATGACTGTGAAAGGGAGTGTGAGTGAGTGTGTGAATGTGAGTAAATGAGTGTGTGTGTGAGTGAATGAGTGTGTGTGAGTGTGTGTGAATGTGAGTGTGTGGGAGTGAATATATGTTGTGAGCATGTGAATGGTGTGTATGACTGTATGAGAGTGAGTGTGAGTGAGAGGTGAGGGAAGAGAAAGGCTGCTGGGAAGGGAGTCTCTACATCAGATCCCCTCCCCCAGGCAGGACCGTCCGCAGAAACCCCCCCACCCCCGCCCAGAGCAGCGCTCTCAACAGCCGACAGGTGGGAGCCACCCAGTGCCCGCCGCTGGGTAAGCGTAAAGGTGCTCTGTGATGTGCTGTGACGTGTGTGTGTGTAACATGCTCTGTGACATGTATGTGACGTGGCCTGTGGCGTGGTGTGGCGTGCTCTGTGACGGGAAAGCTTGGGAAGGGGGCCAGGTGGAGTGAGCTGAGGGTGGATCACGGACGCTCTCCCCGAGGGCGCCCTGCTGACGCCTCCGGGTGTGAATAATTACCTGCTAATGGGTGTTGGGAAATGAGGTACAGGCTCAGCGGCTGATCCTGTTTTGTGCTGGGAGACCTACGGGGAAGGGGGGGTAAGTAAATGACGGAGCTTCTCCTTGATGAAATGGAGTCACGTGGGGGTGCCTCCACCGGAAACACGTCTGCGGACGCGGTCAGCAGCAGCACGGTTCCGCACCACGGCTGGGCACAGCCCACCGGCCAGACGCTTTCCTGGTCCGTGTCCACCCTGAGCACCTGCTGCCCAGCCGGAGGGCTCGGTGCCGGGCCTGACCGCTCTCCGCAGGTGCCGGGGCCCGCAGCACCCAGGCCGCCGCCCTGAGGCCTGGCTGCGTCCTGGGGCCGTGCACTCACCCCCCTGCCTGCAGACACCCCAGCCCCCTTCCACGTGCTGTTTCTCATCCTATTTCTCCTGGCAGCCCCCACGCATCCCTCAGACCCCACTCGGCCTCGCCGTCAGCCCGGGCTGAGCCCGCGGGCCACACGGGAGGAGGCCCGGCCTGCAGGAGGCACGGGTCCGGCTGTGGGTCATCCGTCATCCACCCTCCCGGGCAGACAGGCTCCCGACCTCTGACCTCACGCACCGCCTCCAGGGCTCGTGGCCTCGTGAAAACAATCCACCCTCCACTGTGTGCCCCCCCCCAAAGGCCCCACTGGGCCGTCCTCAGACCCGCCGGCTGGGCGCTGGGCCTGGGGGGAGGGAAGGGGGTGACAGGAGCCCACGCCCCGCCCGGGGCCCGTCGGCCATGCTCTGGGAGCGGCGGGGACAGAGTGGGCCGGGCCCTCTGGAGGGCTCTTCTCGGCATCTGTTAACCCACTTCCTGCCCTGGCACTGGGAGCGGGCGGGGCCTCCGCCAGGCTGTTCGCCGGCCAGAACCCCCGGGAGCCCAGAGAGCTGGCACGGACAGGCAGTCCCAGCCAGCAAAGGGTGCTAAGTCCGCTGGGACCTGGGCAGTGCCACAGAGGCGGCCGGCAGCAGGCCTGGGAGCTGAGCGCCACCGCCTGGTCTCCGCCCGCCCCAGCATCCTGGAACCAGATCCTAAATTCCCGTGCTAGTCCCGAGCCCTCTGCCAGGTGCCGGGGCCGCTGACCTGCGAGGCCCTGAGGTCAGGTGTGCAGCCCCGGCCAGGCCCGTGGGAGACCCGGGGCAGCGGGGAGGCACCGCCGGAATGACTCAGGCACACAGGACGCCGCAGACGGAGCTTAACGAAAAGGCAGAGAGGGAATGGGGGCAGCTGAGGGTAATCTAAGCCATTTCCCTCCTCACCTCCCCCCTAGCCGATCGTCTGTTAATTGTCTATGAAACACTCGCCGATTTGCATTTGGTGACGGGTCCAGGAAGAGCAGGGGAAGCACAATGGGTCCAGGAAGGACGGGGCGGGGGTGGGCCCGCCTCTTTCCCGGCGGGGGGGGGGGGGCGGGACCTTTTTTGGAGTCTAAATACACATGCTAGTCCAGACCACCATTTCATCATCCCAAGGTCCTGCCCTTGTCCCAAACATCCCACGTGGGCCCACAGCGCCCCCTGGTGACCACACCCCACCTGAGCACCCAGACCTACATCTCCAGGCCGGGACCGGAGAGCCGAGGCCGGGACCGGAGAGCCAGCGCGGGGGAGAAGGCACGCCTCGCACTCACCTGTCCGCAGGCGGCTCGGACGGGCCAGCCGAGGCCGAGGGCAGCTGGGAAACTCGACGGCTCCCGGACGGACAGACTCCACCCGCGCTGTGGGGAGAAGCACAAACAGCACGTTTCCACCTCCGACCGCCCGTCCCCTGCTCCTGGTCACACGTGTGCTAGCACGGCCCTGCCCTGTGGCTCAGGGGCTAGAGCGTCGGCCTGCAGACTGCAGGGTCCCCGGTATGATTCCCGCTCAGGGCACAGGCCTGGGCTGTGTTCGCCCCCAGTAGGGGACGTGCAGGAGGCAGCGGATCGACGATTCTCCATCATGGGTGTTTCTCTCTCGCCCCCTCCCTCCTCCTCTCTGACGTCAGTAAAATGCCCCAGGTCGAGGTCAGGGGCACAGCACCTGCAAACACTGCCCCGGAGGAAGCAGGAGGCCGCTCACCGCCCGGGGCACCCACGGGGCAGGCTGGGGCTGGGCTGGATTTTCCAAGTGCGAGTCGAAGAGGCTGGGGTGCCCACAGACACGGGGAGGGGGCGGAGGGGCCAAGCACTGAGCCCTGTTCCCGTCTGAGGGTCACGTTCTGGAGGACAACCGGCATGCGGACGGGCTGGGGTGGCGGCTGTTGGCGCCCCAAAAAGCCCTCTGAAGGGAGGATGAATGTACCTCTGCGTGTCTGCGGCTCACACGCGTGCACCCGGGAACGCAGGTATGGCTGCGCACACACGTGCATTGCATAGTTGTGCACACAGGAATTCAGACAAGCACATATGTGTGTGTGCGTGTACAGAGGCATGCACATAGCATCATGGGCCTCTGTACATGTGTGGGCATGTGCATGGTTACCCTCAAAGGGACTCAGGCATGTGCTTATGGAAGTGTGTGTGTGTTTGTGTGTGTGTGCACACGCGTGCGCCCACGCGCGTGCTGAGTCATGCACACAGCACTGTGGTCACCTGTACATGTGTGTGCACCTGCAGTTACCCCCACAGGAATTCAGGCATGTGCTTATGGCAGTGTGTGCACACATGTGCGTGCCTATGTACATGTGTGTGCGCACACGCACAGGAACATCCAAAAGTTCACCTGCTGCAGCTCATTTCTGCAGCTTCCATTGCACCTGCTCAGGCCGTCAGCACGGTTCCACACCCTGCCCTCCTGGTGTGTAACCACTCTGCTCCATGCTCCTGGCGCCAGCCATGAGGGTCAGGAGGCGGGGAGGGGGGGCGGCAGAAGGTGTGGGCGTCTGTCCCACCGTCACCAGAGCCGGGCAGGGCACACACCACGGCCCTCGCCTGCCCCGGTGGTCGCCTCTTCCTCGCTCCCTCGCCAGGTCTGCTCGGCGCATCCCCGTCGGAGCAGCCGAGGAGGGAGGCCTTCTGCTCCCGGGCGCAGCCTGCAAGCCCGCCGCCCGCCACCGGCCACCGGCCACCGGCCGTGAGAGGCAGCAGAGGCCCGCGCCCCGCCCGGCGGCTCCGGCCTGGGCTCCCGCCGCAGCAGCCTTCCCTCGGGAACGCCCGTCAGCGGTGTGAGGCCGCGGGGGAGCTCCGGGCGGGCGGGGAATAACAGGAGCCGCGGCGCTGGGCGGGCGGGCGGGCGGGCGGCTCCTCCGCCAGCCTGCAGCACGGCCTCCCCGCCACGGCTTCCAGGGGAATTTATGGGTATTTTGTTGGCATTTGTTGGTGTATTTTTTTCTCCTCTCGGCTGGGGGATGCCGGTCAGAGTCGGTTGGTTCTTCTCTCTCTCTCTCCCTTAAATATATTTTATTGATTTCCGAGAGGAAGGAAAAGGGAGAGAGACAGAGAAACATCCATGATGAAAGAATCATGGATCGGCTGCCTCCTGCCCATCCCCCACTGGGGATGGAGCCAGAAGCCGGGGCCTGTGCCCTGACCGGGAATCGGACGCTGGCTTCCTGGTTCCTAGGTCAGCGCTCCGCCCCTGAGCCCTGCAGCCGGCAGGCGGTTCTTCTCTCACACAGGGACCAGCAGAGGCCTGGGAGGCGGGCCTGAGCGCCGGCCAAGCACCTCGGACCTCGCCGGGCAGCGTGTCTCCTGTCCCACCCGCTCCAGTCCCTGGGGCCCTCGAGCCGGGCTACAGCTGCTCCCAGCGGGTCCCGGCGCCTGGCACGGGCGGCGGTCACAGCCCGGCCTCGGGGACAGCACTGCAGACGAGCCGCCGCTGCCCGGAGGGGCCCAGGTCCCGCCCGATGCGCTGTGTTTTGTCTGACCCCCGGGAGGCGTGAGTGACTGACAGACACCCGTCGCTGACTCCCCGGAGAGGTGACCACGGCCCCCCTCCCGCTTCCAGGGGGGCGAGGACGTGGGGCCCAGGGGCCGCATGGGGGGAGGGCCGAGCCACCGGCTCCCTCGCCCTGGGCCCCCGAGGGCCGTGTCTCCAGGGGACTCACCTGCCATCGGCCCCGGCTCCCCCTTATCTCCTCCTGAGAATCCAACAGCCCGCCCTCTGGCCACCAGGGACTGGGCACAGGGCTCGGAGCCCCCACACCGGCCCTCCTTCCTCTGGGGAAGCCGCCCCGGCCCCCTGAACCCCAGCTGTCACTCGGTCTGGCCTCTCTGAGTGCCTGGCAGCACCCACCCCGACCACTGAGCACCTCCTCCCCTCACCGGCCCTCCTGCCCCAGCCGGCTGCCGCGAGGCTCCCAGCAGAAGGACTTAATTGCGTGTCAGAATTAAATCGCTTCTGATGGAGAACAATCCAGCCACAGCACCGGCTAATCAAATTAACAAAGTCTTTTTGATTTTCAATTATCTCCTCCGCGGACACGTCACCGAGGTTCCCGCGACGGCTCTGACAGCCGCACACTCAACGAGGGTCCCGCCTGGACACACTGACCTCGCCAGCTGCTGCTCCCACCGGACAGGGCCCCACACACCCGGACACACTGCTCCCACCGGGACAGGGCCCCACAAGCCCGGACACACTGCTCCCACCAGGACCGGGCCCCACACGCCCGGACACGCCCGGACACACTGCACCACCTCAGCACCTGCCACCTGCCACCTGAGGGCAGCAACACCGAGGACGGAACCGGGCTCTCGAACCAGCTCCCCATGGGCAGAGGAGTGGGGACGGGGGGCGGCCTGAGCCTGTTTCCTCATCCTGATAATGGGCGCTCTGCTCCCTCCCTCTGCCCCACAGTGCCTGCCTGCCCAGCCAGAGCATCGCCACCCTTTCCCCGGCTCCGTGCCGGCCACGCGGGTGGGATGGATTGGAAATGAGGCCCCGACTGAGGCAGACGTGCGTTTGGGGGGGGGGGGTATGTAGGGACCCAGGCCACTGGGTCAGCAAACCTCCCTTCCGGCCCCCCGCTTCTTTACTGTAAGAGACGGGGTCCAATGGAAGGTCCCGGCCCCCCTCCCGCTTCCTGGATCCCAAGTTCACTTGGCAGGTGGCAGGTGGTTTGCGCGAGGACACTGCTGCCACCTCGTGGGAGAAACGTGCATGGCACTGCTCCCCACCTTGGCCAATTGGTCCCAGGTTTCCTGCTGCCATGGCAACGCTGCTGACCAGCATCCGCAACTGTGTTGGCCTAGGTCAGTGGTTGGCAAACTGTGGCTCTCGAGTTTATTTGTCCACTGGTTTTCTCCTCCTCCTCCTCTTCCTCCTCCGTTTCCTTCTCCTCCTCTTCCTCCTTTTTTTTTTCAAATTTCCCATAGCTTTCATTTTTTTACAAAAAGGCAATAAGCAAATATTTTTTTGATTTTCTGCTACAAAGTCAGTTATACCTATAAGAAGCCAATACACAAACAAAGCCACCCTCCGCTTTAAAACAGCATGTCAAAGGAAGGCGAGAGCTCTTCGGCAGCCAAAGGGTCCCAGTGGCCTTCTCCGTGGCCCACAGGATTTAGAATGCAGTGGCCCGGCCGGCGGGGCTCAGTGTGAGTGTCGACCTATGAACCAGAAGGTCAGGGTTCGATTCCCAGCCAGGGCACAGGCCTGGGTTGTGGGCTGGATCCCCAGTGGGGGGCGTGCCGGAGGCAGCCGATCCATGATTCTTGCACCGGCCCCCATGGGTGCTGAGTCACTAGTAAGTGTGAGTTCACGCGCGCACACGCACTTCCTTTTCCTGAACTGGAATTCCGAGCGAGAGCACCAGGAACGTGTGCAACTCAGAGACGTTGTCACGCAGGCGAGGCCACGCGGTGAACCCAGCGCCCACAGCCTGTCCGGAGGCCCATCCGGCTTCCTGGCTCCGTCCTGGCGTCCCCGAGACCGTCTGCCGACGGCCGGGAGGCACAGGCCTGGGCGCCTCTTCCAACAAGCCCCACTGGCCCGGCCGCTCACGAGGAGACCACGTGGCCGGTGGCTGGAGCCTGCCGGGAGGAGAGGCGGAGGGCAGGGGCCAGGTGCGCATCCTGCATCCTGGGAAGACTGCGCCCTGCCTGTGCCGCGGCCTTTGGCGCCGCCTTGTGGTGATGGTCGGTACAGCAGGGCCAGCTCACGGGCCAGCCCAGAGCACCTGTGCTCCACCCTCAGGTAAACCCGAGCCGCACCGGTAGCCGGGGCCGCCCTCCCCGTGGACAGAGGCGGGAACCACCTGCCGTTAATTCTGGGAGAAAGCACTAAAAGGCCGGCAACGTCCAGAGCGAGAGGCAGTCCCATCGCCACGTCTCCGCGTGCCCACTCGCTGCCTCGCCCAGGGTCTTCCCGACAAGGCCCGACCGACAGAAGGACCTTAACTTCCCGTGTGTGTCCCCCTCCTTCCCGCCAACGCCGGCTTCTGGGACTTCAGAAGGCCCAGAGCTGCCGGGGGAGCGGGGACAGCTCCTCCACGCCGAGGACACGGCCCCCCACACACCAGGCCCCGGCAACACGTGTTTTTTTTTTTTTTTAACAGAATGTCTTACATTGGTGTCAGCGAGGGAGGGAGAGAAAACAAACTTCAATGAGGAGAGAGCATCGTGGACCGGCCGCCTCCTGCACGCCCCCCAGTGGGGATGGAGCCCACAACCCGGGCCTGCGCCCTGACCGGGAATGAACAGTGACCTCCTGGTCACAGGTCCGCGGTCAGCCAGCCGGCGGGAGGAAAACCCAGACTTTCAGAACAGCCACGTGGGCGCTCACTGTCCCTCCTGCAGCCCCGGGCCTGTGTTCACAGCAGCCACCCCATGCACTTCACCGGGGCGGGTTCTAGAACGATCCACGGGCCAGCTGGGGCGGTTCACCCACAAAGGCTGCCCTGTGGGTGGTTCGCCTGCGCCACCAGGTGGTTGACCATGGGTACTACCGCTCTAAACAGGTACTAACTTTGAACCAGACAGAACAGGGAGGAAGGACAGAAAGGCCCGGAAAAATCCTCCCGGGGGCCATGGGCTCAGGCAGCCGGCCGGCCCCTCCAGGGCCCAGTGAGGGCGTTCCTCGGGCGGCACGGAAACGCCCACACGTGTCCTGCAGGAGGCACCTGGTTCCCCGGGCGCCAGGCGCCTGAGAGAGAGCAGAAGCAGGTGTGGCCATGCCCGGCCTGGAGCCTGGTGGGGCCGTGAGTGCCAGGGAGGGGCCTGGGGGTGCTGTGGGCGCTGTGGGTGCCGCCATGGGCAGCCCCGCTCAGCGGACAGCGGGTCTCCGGAGCTGTGGGAGGGCCGGGAGGCAGGACCCGTTGGCAGCTGCTCAGCCCCGGTTGGCACCTCCTGGGCCAGCAAATGACCTGCGAACCCGCGTGGGAGTGAGGCTCATTAGCCTGAGCGCTGACAGCTCCATTCTCTCCGCCGGGAGCCGGGAGCCGGGAGCCAAGGGTCCTCCTCTCTGAGGGGGAGGGGCCGAAGGGGGGCAGGGGGTCTGGGCACCCAGCCCTCGTCACCGTGGGTTCCCGGGCGTAGATGGCGGGAGTTTGTCTGCGCGGGAGGGGGAGGCTGCGAGGCGCCTGTGGGGGTGGGGGCGCTGGAATGGGGGGCACCTGGAAGGAGGCGCTGTGGGTGCCGCGGGCCACACGGCTGTTCCAGAGAAGGTGCCCTGGGCCCGGGCGCCTTTGGCTGTCAGTGTCCTTGTCGGGATGTGGGAGGCAGACACCGGGGTGAGCAGAGGAGGCCAAGGGCCGGGGCAGGGGGCAGGGCCTGGTCAGGGGGCAGGGGCAGGGGGCAGGGCCTGGGGGCAGGGGGCAGAGTCAGGGGGCTGGGCCTGGGGGTAGGGGCAGGGGGCAGGGCCTGGGGGTAGGGTAGGGGGAGGGGGCAGAGCCGGGCACACCTGGCACCTGAGTGCGGAGCAGGGTTGGGGTCGAGACTCGAGACTCGGACCCCGGTCGGCTCCCGCGGCCTCTCTGAGCCTCCGGTTCCTCATCTCCAATGTGGGGACACGCAGCCACGTGCCAGGATGCCACAGGTGCCACCAATACCCCCTGCGCAACCGCAGCCGACGGGCTCAGAGGCCCAGCCACAGCGTGAGGCCTCCTTCGTTCTGTGGTTTAAAGGGCCAGCGTCCAGCCAGGAGCCCTGCCCCACCCCCAGGCACAGGGCGGGCAGCTGGGTTGCCCGAGCCCCACTCGGGCCCGGCCCTTGCCTCCGTCTGCCGGAAGCAGGACCCTCGCCCACACATCCTCTGGGCTCACCAGCTGGCAGCCGGTGCTAACAGGCCTGTCTGTGGGGTTTGCACAGCAGCCCACACGGAACCACACGCCAAGTCACCTGGCGGTTTAGCTGTTACCTGCTGCGCGAGGGGCACCTTCTGGGGGACACAGAGCGACCAGGGCTGGGTGTTCCGAAGGATGACAGCGATTGTGGGGGGCCAGCTACGGGCCCCCACGCCCAGCGCGCCCCTGCGCCCTGCGGACACTCAGTGAGTGGCACACCGGGCTCTGGCGGGAGCCGGGCGGTGACAGCGCGGTGGCGGAGGTCTGGAGCGCCGGCCACTGTGAGGGGCTGCCGGGGGAGCCGGGAGGGCCTCCTTCCATGCTCCGGGCACGCGGACCGTGGAAATGTGGCAGAGCGTGTCTGCCTTCTCCCAGAAGCATGTCATTCCTCTGGAGAGGCAATCACTCACCACACGAAACTGCAATCAGGCCCGGGTCTGGCTGGGGTTCGGCCAGGAGGCGGGAGTGACAGGAAGACAGGAGGTTCCGGGGGGGGCGGGGGGGACAGGGAGGAGGAGGACCCCTGAGAATCGCAGGCCGGAGGGAGCCCTGTGAGCAGGCTTTGACTTGGTGACGGGCCCTGGGCTGTTCCTTGTCGTGTGCATTAGCTGAGCACCTACTCCGTGCCCTCAGCCAGTGGCCCTGCCAGACTCGCATGTGCTGGACGGGGGGAGGCTGGGACCCGCCTGACTGCCCTGAGCGAGGGGGGCCTCTGGCCCGCCGGTGCGGCTCAGCGGTTGAGTGTCCACCCGGGAACCAGGAGGTGAGGGTTCGATTCCCGGTCAGGGCACAGGCCCGGGTTTCGGGCTCCATCCCGGTGGGGGGCGTGCCTCTCATCACTGAGGCTTTGCTCTCACTTCCGCTCTGACATCAATAAAGATATTTTTAAAAGGAAGAGGATTCTGGGGAGCAGGGGCTCGGGGGGCGTCTGAGGACGGGCAGCAGGGCGGGCGAGGCAGGCCCCCTGCAGGGAAGGGCGCGGACAGCGCTCAGAGGGCACAGGGGCTGGGCAGCTGCAGGGAAGCCTCGAACCCTCGCACCCGCGCTCGGCGGCACCCTCCGCGCCCCGCCCGGCCCCAGGCCCCGCTCCTCTCCACAACGCGGACATGCCGGCGGCGGCATTCGGTGACAAGATGCAAGTCGGCGATTGCAGAGCTGAGAGGAGAGGGGCGACCACTGTAAACAAACCTGTCGCCATGGAGACCATTAAAAATAGCTTGGTCCCCCCCCCTCGGGTAATGCACAGCTGAGTTCCTTCGTGGGTCATTATTACTTTTTTTCACTATGTAGAGCTCATTATTGCTTTTTAATCATGAGGGATCCGCTGCTCCCACAGGAAGAGGGGGAGGGCACAGACCTTCCCACGCAGCCCTGAGGGTGCACCCCAGGTGCAGGAGAAGGGCGGGACCTCGGGCCCCGCCGCCCAGCTGCCGGGTGAGGAGTCCAGGCCTGGCCAGGCCCCGGCCACGGACAGTGGGCTCTGCGGCCTCCGGCAGGGTCAGAACCACCACCTGCGCCTCCAGAGGAAGCAAAGGCCCCCTGCGCCTCCCCACGCCCAGACCATCCCAGCCACACCCCTCCCCAGGCCCCTCCCGCCCCTGAGCGTGCCGCTGGCTCCCGCGGTCTGGCCCGGGCAGAGCCGCAGGCAGAGGCCATAAAGGCGCGCCTGCCCTCAGGGGTCTCGCCTCCTGGGCCTTGGCAACCAGAGAGGAGCGGGTGGCGCTCTCCTGCCCACGGGCGGGGTGCCCGTGCGGGTTAGGTCTGAGGTGGAGCGGGCAATGCCAGGCGGCTGCTCCGCTGGCAGAGGCTGGGAGGGGCAGGCCTGGGAGCCGGGTGCCCAGGGGAGCGGGTTCCTGGGCCGCGGGCTCAGAGGAGCAGGGTGACCCGTGCAGGGGCCCCTCCGAGGCCAGGCGTGGGGGACGTTGGAATCTGCAGAGTGACACCCGCCCCGGGTTCCGGAAGGACGGGGTTGGGGGGCGGGGATGCCTGGCAGCCTCGCGGGGGGAGACGCCCCTGAGGAAGCCGGGCTGTCACCGAGGACGCGGGTCACACACCAGGCTGTGGCCTCGTGCGCCTCCGATGCCTCCCTGCCCCTCCTCCTCGGGCGCCTGGGTTACCCCCTCCATTCAGGACCGTGCTTAGCCAGGACCGCCTCAGCGGGCACAGCGGGCACAGCGGGCACAGCGACTCCCGGCCCCTCCGGCCCTGCGGGTGTTGGCGCCCACGTCAGCTCGCGCCCGTGCACCGTCCTCCACAGGCAGCTCCACGCGGCCCAGCCCTGAAGGCCCGCCCCCCACCCCACCCCGAGTGCCCTCTCCCCGCCCCGCGCCCCTGCTGCTCCCCCCACGCTGCCCGCACCGGGTCCTGGGGATGCAGGCCATAGTACCCTGTCCTGCCAATCGTGCCTGGGAAGGTGACCCCCCCACAGCCCAGTCACCCCGTACCCCAGCCCCGGGCCCCCCGCGCCCTCCCCGGGCCTGCGGGCGCTCTCCTGCCCGCGGGCACAGCGGCAGATGGGCCTCCCGGGAGCGTGGGCGGCTGCTCAGGCAGCAGGCAGCAGCCGGCATCTGCCGTGTGGGCGCATGGAGACGGCCCGGTGCTGCCGGGAGGGGGGACAGGGCGGGGGCGCGGTGCCGCATTCGGGGAGCAGCCTCTGGGGGCAGCGGGAGGGAGGGTCAGTGGCCCGGCGCCCGGAGGAAGAGGGGGCCGAGAGGAGGCCGGTGGCAGAGGCCCCTCCGAGGCCGGCCTCCGCCCTCCTCCGTTTGTGAAGGTCACACTCTGGGGCCCTGGCTGCCCCCCACCCAGGCCCGGGGTCGCCCGGTCCCCCGGGGAGGGCAGGAGGGTCCTCGCTGGGCCGCGCCTCTGCTCCTGGGAGAAGCCCCGTCAGAGACGGAGGCCCGGAGCCAAGGCCAGGCCAGGCTGGCTTGTCCCTTTGTGACCCGCCCCACCTTCCCACCCCGGCCCCGCCGGCCACTCCCCTCCCCGCTGCCACTCGGGGCACTGGAGCCCCTGCCTCCGTTTTCCAGCATCACCCCTGCAGCTGCCTGCCCCCCACAAGCCTTCTGGAGTCGGCCCTGTCCCCACCCCACCCCAGACCCACCATGACCAGGACCTGTGCCCAAGGCCTGGGAGGGGCCTGGCCTTGACTGACAGCTGTTCCCTCAGAGCACCCTCCGGGGCTGGGGTGTCTGCCCCCTCCACATCCCCTCTCCCGTGACGCCTCCAGAGTCAGAGAGAGACGGTTAAATAAACGATGAGCGCAGGGCAGCCGGGCGGGGCGCCGCGGCACCTCCGACAGCAGCTGCCAATCACTGTCACCCCGTCACGCCGTCACTGCGCTCCGGGGTCAGAGGGCAGGTTCTCGGGGGCCTCTCGAGCCGTCCACCCCAAACACCCCACCCCAGGCAGACATCCGGCTGCACCCTGGGACCTGGTCTCCTGGCCTGGGGGCGGGGTGTTCAGAAGGCCTCTGGCCTGGTTGCTGTGCCCTCTGGGGTCTGGAGCATTTGTCCCAGCGCCTGCCACCCCATCCTTCTGCACACATACGTGCACATGCTTGTGTGCACACGTGTGCATACACATACACACACCACCCCCCGGCGCCCCAGGGAGCTGACAGGGAACTCCCCCCGCCCCTCTCTCTGCTGGCCCTGCCTCAGGCCCAGGCCCACACTGCGCTTCCTGTCCCATCTCCCCTCCAGGCCCTGCTCTCCAAGGCCCAGCGCCCGGAGCCGGCCCCGCGCCCCCGCCCGGAAGCCCGCAGTGCTGCGTGGATCTCCAGACACGGCTGGAGTCCGGCCACACGCGTGCTGCTGCAGACATGGGCCACTCCCGCCTGGGCCTCCCCTCTCCCCCAGCCTGGCCCAGGACCGGGGCGGGGGAGGGGGGCAGCGGGGATGGGCCCACGGGGCGCGGCCTCCAGGAGCCCAAGAGGCCGGAGTGCTGGGACCTCCCTTCTCCGCAGTCAGATCCCAGTCAGACCCGGTCACCCCCACCAGGTGCCCCTCCTGCCTCTCAGGACAGCCAGGCGTCCGTCTTCCCTCCGGAGGGCCGGCTCTGGGGCAGGAGGGGGAGCGGGGCGGGGCAGGGAGCAGAGCGGGGGGGGGGGGGCGGGGGGGCAGGGAGAGCAGTGGGGGGGGCGGGGGGGGGGCAGTCCCCAGGCCGGCGGGAGGAGGAAACCCATCCGGTGGGGCCTGGGCTCTGGATCCCGGTGTGTGTGGGGCTGAGGGGGGGGGTACTGGGGGGGGGGGGGCTGGGAAATCTTTCTTCCCGATCCCCCGGTCCCGGGTTTAATTTTACGGTTCACGTTCCTCCCGGCAGAGCCGGTGCCACGGTGGAAAGTCTGCGTGATTAACGGTCCCGCTGGCGCCCGGCGGCCGTGATGGATGGCGGGGACGGAGCGGGGAGGGGGCGGCGGGCGGCGCGGGCGGCCGTAAATCCCCTGATGGCCGCCTGAGTGGGCATCGGGGGGGCACCACAGCCAGCGGCTCACAGAGCTGGGCCCTGGCACCCCCCCCAGGCGCCCTGCTCTCCCGCGGGGACACTGTCTACGGGAGACGGAGAGGACGGCTCTGGGTGCATTGATTTCTGACAAAAGCGGCCATTTCTCTCTCCTCCCTTTGCCCCGGCCCCGCCAGCCCAGCGGCAGTGGCCGGTGCCGGAGGGGACGGGCCAGGCCTTTGAGGTTTCTAGGAGGTCTGGGCTCTCCCTCATCTTTACATACGTGTGCACAAGTGTACAGTGCACACGTGAGCATGCATGCAAGTGTATGAGCATGTGCACACATAAGCACATGCCACACATGTGTGGGCATCTTCACAGTTAGCACACCACACTCACGTGTGCGTGTGTACGCACATGCACCCTCACACTGCACATGTGTGCGTGCTCACATTACACACGTGCACATATGATTATCACACTGCATGCACATCCAGCACGCTGCACACACTTGTGCACACATGTGCTCACAGTGCACACTCATGTGCCCACACGTGCACACTCACATTGCACATGTGCACGCACACCCACACACTCTGCGCACTGCACGTGCGCACGCACACACGTACACGCCTGGTCAGCCAACGAGGAGGGACAGCGAGCCTGCGCTCCGCTCCGACCTAATCTTCAGCCTCCGATGACCTTGAGCGACCTGAGTACAGGACGCGCCAGGAGCGGCAGGTGCCTCCGAGGAAAGATGACAACGGAGGCTCCGAGGACCGAGTGGCTCCATGAGATCGTGGGAGCCGGAGTCTGAGCCCCAAGACCTGCTCCTCCTGATACCCAGTGACACACGATGCCCGAGGAGGCTGCCGGCTGCCCGGCCCCAATTCAATGCGGGAGCACCTGCCGGGCGGGCGGACAGGCACAGGCCCCGCGGACAGCGGCCGGCAGGCGGCGTGCGAGGTGTGGAGCCGGGGGAGGCCGCAAGCTGGTTACCTCGTGCCCAGGGGAGGGAGGAGGGCGGGAGGGAGGGCAGGCTGGGCGGGAGGCGGCTCTTTTTATAGCCGGAAAACAAACAAGCCGTTTTGCTCTAAGAAGCCGAAAAGAGAGAGAGCGAGCATGAGCCTGCTGCCCTGGCAGAGCCTCAGAGCGGCCGCCATGGTGCCCGGAGGAGGGGGAGGAGGAGGAGGAGGAGAAGGAGGAGGAGGAGGGGGCCAGGAGCGGCCCGCCGAGGCCAGGACCCGCCTTCCCGTGCGTGCCCCCTCCCCCCTGACCGCGAGGGCGGGCGGCCCGTGCCATGCGGCCCGGTCATGCGCTGGGCACCAGCGGGCACTGGGCCCCCACCCTGAGCAGAGCCCGGACGGGGCTCCCCCGGGGGCACAGCTCTGGGGCTCGGCGGGCGCATGAGGCCCGGGTGGTGAGGGGGAAGCGGGCTGGCCCAGCTTCGAGCCCGCCTACCGCACTGTGGGGAGGGACTGAGGGTCATTCCAACGAGCCCGCCTGAGCAGAGCCCTCCTGAGCCTCTCCCTCCTCCCCCTCCGTCCCCCTCCTCCCCCTCCTCCGGTCCAGTCTCCGTGGCCGCGGCCTCCGGCCCCCGCCCGCCCGAAGCCGGCCCCCTCCCGCTCCCCCTTTGTTTGCGGTGGAGCCCGCTGCTCCTCCGAGCGCTCCGTCAGCGGCGGGAACTATTTATAACCCGCGAACATCTTTATTATTACTCCTCCCTCCCCCACGAACAGCCGCCGCGGCTGCCGGTCCCCGCCGCCGGGCCCGGAGGGCGGCCCGCGCTCTCTCCGGCCGGCCCCGCGAGCAGACGGCGCGTGGGCGCTCGGTACCGGCCCCAGGCGATCGGAACATCTGTTCCCGTTAGAACACGCTAATTGCCCGCCATCAGGACGGCCCCGGCCCGCATTGACATGCGGCGCACATGCAGGGAAATCTACACGTCTCCGCGCCACGCTCACTGCATGCTAACCAGCGGGAGCGCCCCAGGCCAGCACCCCTCCGAGGGGCCGCCCAGGTCCCTCCGCGGGGTCCCCCTCCCTGGCCTCTCACCCGCCCGCCCTGGGTGGACACAGGGTCGGGTCCTCTGAACAGAGCACTGCGGAGACGGGACGTCCCGCACCTGAGCTCTCCTCCTCCAGGGGGACCGGGCGGCCTGGCTCGGTTCAAAGTTGGGGCGTCCCCATGTCTCCCAGGATCAGAGCTTCCAAAGTAGGGGGGCGCTCCCCAAGCTTCCCGCCCCAGCGCGTGGGGGGGAGGGGGGCTCTGGGTCCATGGCCTGGCGACCCCGCTGCTGTGTGTGCCGCCCGCGGAGTGCCCGTGGCAGGTGGGACCCGCCGGCCCATCCCCCATCCTCGCGCCCCGGGCTCGGGTTTCACCAGCCCCTGCGGCTGCCGTGTGGGTGACACCCCACCTCCCGGCCCCAGGGGAAAGCCATGGCCGTGGGGCGCTGTGGGCCTCTGTCCACAGGCACAGCCGCCCCTTTCCCCGGCCGAGCACAGCCGCCAGGGCCCGGCTGGGGGCGCGTCACGGTGAGAACAATTATAACCGGCCCTTCCCTCAGCCCAGACAAGGAGGAAAACCCGCCGCTCCCATCGCTTCCTGGCAGACCACGCGCCTGGGCCTCCCCAGCGAGCACGCCGGCATCCGCACTGCAGAACGCACAGCTCGGGCCACGCGCCCTGCAATGCAGGCTGGGAGGACACGCGGCCTCCGTGGGAGCGGCCCCCAGGGCCACGCTCCGGGTGTGGGGTCTCCCGTGGGGGCGGCCCCCAGGGCCACGCTCCGGGTGTGGGGTCTCCCGTGGGGGCGGCCCCCAGGGCCACGCTCCAGGTGTGGGGTCTCCCGTGGGAGCGGCCCCCAGGGCCACGCTCCGGGGTGGTGGGGTGGTCAGGGTGTTGGGCGGAGCCCAAGGCCGGCAGGTGCTCGGGGCGGGGGGGTGGGGGGGAGTGCCAAGCGTGTGAGCTGGGGAGGCACTAAATAGTTTAAGAGCCGGTCTGCCCTTGCCTGGGGAGCGCTGTGAGCACAGAGTCCTCTAGAATAACGACCGGCCAGCGACGTGCTAGCTCACAAACAAGAGACAACGTTCAGCCATCTTTACTGACTTCAGAGAGGGAGGGAGGGAGAGGGAGCGGGAGAAGACACATCATTCCGAACGCCCCCCCCGCCCCGGATGGAGCCCTCACCCCGGCCTGTGCTGACCCCCGGCTCACAGGTCGACACGCAGCCCCTGAGCCACCCCGGCCGGGCCTACAGAGAGCACTGTAAGGGAGCAACTAAAGGGGGCCCAGAGCCCTCCATCGAAGACGCGCTTTGGAGACCTACGACGTGTGGAGCCTGTGCCTTAAGAAAGCCACGGGGGACGGGACGGGGCGCAGGGGCACGGACCAGGGGAGGCCGTGGTGGGGAATGCAGAGCGGGTGCCCGCCCCCGGCTCCCCACCTTCCAGGGCCCTGGCAGAGGGGAGGGCAGCGCCTGGCGACGCCAACTGAACATCCCCCCAGACAGGACCACAGGTCTGTGCTGGGCCCCGGTGCCTCGAGCCCTTCCGGTCCTTCCCCGAGGTCGACGTCCTGCTCCCCCTCGGGAGCGCAGGCGGCCCCCTGCGCCTGCTGCCCTCCGGCCGCTGCTCCGCCAAGGTCAAGGTCACCGGCCCGCCCACACCATCTGCGCCCGCCCCCCCCCCACTCCTCCCTCCCGAGGAGAGAGGCGGCTCTGTCACACACACACACACACACACACACACGCACACGCACGCGCACGCACACGCACACACGCACGCACACACACACACACACACGCACAGGCGGGCTCACCCTGATGCTACGTCTAATTCCCTCTTTGTTCCCCGGCGTCTGCTGACAGCTCTTCCTCCTCTGCCAGAGCACAGGTGCCTTTGAACGGCGGGCCGGGAATTCTCACTGTGACGCGCGACCCAGATGAACAGTTTCCTGCGGCCCCTCTGCCCGCCGCGGGGGTCACCTGCGTCCAGGGTCCGAGGAGGACCGCGGCGAGGATCCCGGGGCACCGTGGCGAGGGGCCCGGCGGCTGCCCAGGGGCCGCCAGGTCAGCAAGACCAGCGTCCACCTCCGGGAAGGACGCCGCCCGCCCTCGGGGCCCCCGGAGAAAAGCCCATGAGCCCCCAGCGCTGCCCTCAGCGTGGCCCACGCAGGGCGGGTCTGGGGAGGTCGGTGCCGGGGGAGGGGGACAAGGAGGGGAGCATGGGGGTCACACAGAGGTCACCGTCCTCTCCTCGTGTTTCTAACCATTTTTTAAAAGTATGTATTTTTATTGATTTCAGAGCGGAAGAGAGAGAGAGAAACACTGATGATGAGAGAGGATCGTGGATCGGCTGCCTCCTGCACGTCACCCACTGGGGGTCAAGCCCACAACCCGGGCCTGTGTCCTGACCGGGGGTCAAACCGGGGCCAGCGGAGGGAGGAGCCTGTCCCCCCAGCGGCACCCGGGCTCCCCAGGCGGCAGGAGTGCATCCGCGGTGACAGGGGAATCCCCTTAGCCCGGATGCTACCACAGAGAGGCCCGCCCCCCTCCCACCCCCGCCACCGCCACCACCACCGCCACCACCACCACCGCCACCGCCACCGCCACCGCCCCCGCCACCGCCACCGGGAGCCGGTGCTGACAGCCGCGGTGACCTACGGGATGGCGCCCGGTGCCACGTGCGGACCCGTCCCGGGTGGACGGACAGGTTTGAGTGTTGGTGGCCTGTGCTGACCCCGGGGAGGGCTCCGTGCGGCCCTCCCAGCCTGCCCTCTCCCCCTCTGCAGTAAAGCCGGAGCCCTGGGCGGAGCTCACGTGGCTCCCCGGGTCTTTCTAGAAACAATCGAAGACAGGGGCATGGGCACCCTCCAGTTCACAGCCCCGGGGCCAGAGCCCGAGGGGCTGGAGGCGTGGCTGCGGTGTCCCGGCGCCAGGCCCTGGGCTGCGTCTGCCAGCGGGGAGGGCAGCCCCGTGAGGAGGCACGGGCGGGCACCCGTCCCCTCTGAGCCGGTGAAGGCGCCGCCGCCGCCGCCGCCGGGCCCACAAGCAGGGGCCGTTGGCCCACCCTGGCCCCTGGCGATTCGTGCCAACACCTATCAGGGCACCACCCCTGGGCCCCTCCGTCCCCACTGAGCTCCTCCGCGGCCAGCTGGGGATTTCGGGGAACAGAGGGCACCCGCTCCTCACAACTTCCCCAACACGTCCCGGGACCTGCCGACGCCCGGAGCCACTCGGTCCGCGCCCTGCCATCCCGGAGCGACCGTGTACCCGTATCCGTCACAAACGGCGGCTCAGCACAGACATGGCGGCCTCAGCCTTACCTGGCGGGGCAGGTGCGCCCTCTTCCGGGCCTGGGAGGCCCCGCGGGTCCCCACGGAACTGCCTGGGGCGGGCGGTGGTGGACGGCAGCCGGTGGGCAGTGGCGGGTTTCGGCAAGAAGAGGCTCAGAGCTCAGAGAGGGCCGCTGCGTCCCACCTGAGGGAGAAGGAAAGAAAAACACTGAGCGCCTGGGACAGAGGTCTGCTCTGACATGAAGCAAACCCTGGGCGGCGGGCCCTCTGGTCCCCGACACCACCACCACCACCCCTTTCCCCCACCCCGCCCCCCGCCTGCCACACCCTGGGCCGGACCACACCCGCCACGTCAGGCCCCAGGACCTCCTCAGGTGCCCTCCTCCAGCGCCACGCCAGCCAGCCCTCCAGGAGCCCCCAGGCCCCAGCTATTGGGGGCCTCACCCCTGAAGGAAGGGAGGGGGTCCCAGAGCTGCCGTAAACAAAAGGCGGCTCCTGTGTGCTCCCGGGAGGGGCTCGCTCGCCGGGGGGACCTGTGGGTGCCGTGCCTGGCACAGGGCGGGAGAGGGGTCAGAGAACCAGGAAGTCAGGACTGCACACATACCCCCTCCCCCAGTGCCCTGCAGGCTGTGGCCCTGGCCCTGGGCCTCCACGCTGGGCAGGCTGGAGCGTGGCACCCTGTGCCCGTCTGCTCGCTGCCCCGGGCCCGCCGTGGGGAGCGGAGGCTGGTGGGCTGAGCCATCACGATACTCAGGCAGCCCGGCCGGCATGGCTCAGTGTTCGAGCTCCGACCTACGAGCCAGGACTTCACGGTTCGATTCCCAGTCCCTGGCCGCAGGCTCGATCCCCAGCGCAGGGCGTGCAGGAGGCAGCCCACCCGTGTTTCTCTCCCTCTCCCTCCCTCCCTCTCTGGCAGAGGAGGCCCCTGCTGGGCCCAGGCCACCAGCAGCCACGAGGTGGGACCTGCAAGCGGACCTGGAGGAGGGACAGGGAGCCCGGAGGAGGGAGGAGGGCACTGAGACTCGGTTCCTGCAGACCCTGCTGGACCTCTGTGCCCGTGGCTGTCCTCCACGGAGCCGCGGGGGGCGGGGGGGGGGGCGCGGGGAGGAGGAGGCGGGCCTGGGAGGGGCCTGAGGGGTCCTGCAGAGGACAGGGAGCAGGTCCAGGACTCCAGCGTCCCCCGGCTCCCGGTGGCTGAGCCAGGAGCGCTGTGCCGCCATCTGTCGGGGAGCGGGGAGCAGGTGCCCGCTGGCAGGACGCTGGCCCGGTGACCTCGGCGTCCGCCCATCTGGGCTCCACGTGCTGCCGAGCGCTCCGGGAGGGAGCCGGCCGGCCCGTTCCAGCCGCTCGGCCCGCGACCCACGGCCTGAGCCCGGGCAGGGTGAGGCAGAGTCCGGGCAGCAGGACAGGCGCTGAGCGGGGCCCGGGCCTCACCCGTCCTGTCTGTCCCCGGTCGGGAAGCCGGGGGCAGGGATCACGCCGTCAGCTCAGCAGGCCGGGCGGGAGGAAACGCCGGGTCCGAGGAGAAACGGGGCGGGCGAGGGGAAATGTGCCGAGACCGCCGGGCCTGCTGGGGAGGAGCAGAGGTCTGCACATGCTCCCGCCCGCCGCCGCCGCGGGGACATCCCGGAACCCCGCCCCTGCGGGAGGCTGCGCGGCCTCAGACTCGAGGGGCGCCTCCGATGTCGAGGTGCTTCTGTCCACCGTGCCCGTCCCCGGGCTCCCGGCCCCACTCCCTTCCCGCCACGGTTCCCTCCGCAGGAGCCGGGCGGCCTGTGTGCCACAGAGCTGCCCTCCGGCCCTCTCGCGCCTCTGTTTCCCCAGCTGCGAAGGCGGCCCGGCGCCAGGTCATCGGCAAAGCCCCTCGGACCCTCCCGTGGGGCCCAAAGCCCCGGAGAGGAGGCGTTTGCCGGAAGTTTCTAATGAGCACGTGGCACTGCACAGGCGGAGAGAGGCCCGGCTCGCCCCGGAGCCGACGAAGGGACGTCAGCTCGTCCCCGCCAGCCCCCGAGGATGGCGGGGCCTCACGCACCCGGGGCACCGCCGGCCACGCCCCAGCCGAGACGGAGCCCGATGGCCAGGCGTGGGCAGAGGTGTCCCGGAGAGCCGCCCCGCCCGCCCGCCGGCAGGAGGTCTGGGCGTGCTCTGGGCAGGCCGGGCGGTCCTCTCGGCCCCGGGAGACTCAGCTCTGACCCCCGGGACCCCTGGCCGGCCAAGCCCTGGCCCTGGCTTTGCAAGGTGCCCACAGTGCACCCCGCCCGGGCCCGGCCAGCGTGCAGGCCACGAGGGCGGGAGCGAGGCGCGTGGCCTCGGACGGCAGGCTGACGTCTGTGCGCCGCGGCCGGCAGGGCCCACGGCCGTGGCGCCGGGGCCACGGGGCAGGACGCGAGCCCGCTCCGCCCCTCGGCCGCGTGTCCATTAGCATTCCGGGCATGCGGCTGTAATCACGGCCGCGGTGAGCGCCGCCGGCACCTGTCACGGGAGCAGGTTAACGGGAGCCCGGGCGCGCTCTCCTCGGACCTCCTGAGCCCCCGACAGCGGCACCCGGGCTGTGATTGATGGTGGAGCGAGCGGGCATCTCCGTGGCACCGTCTCCAGCCCTGTCCTCTCGTGGCCTGGCAGGGGGCGGGGGTGGGGGCAGGGAGGAGCAGGCCTCGCTCCACCTCCCCAGCCACGTGCACCCGGGCAGCAGCTCCCCAACCAGAGGGGGAGGCAGGGCAAGGCCACATCCACGTGAGCCACGGCATCGGGAGCCAAGAGACACGGCCCTGCCCTGCCCTCCCCCACAGAGCCCAGGCCGCCCTCTGGCAGGACTCCTGCCCAGCCAGGAGAGGGCGCCGGGGAGCCTGGGGCAGGCACCCTGCTGGGGATGATGGGCAGAACCCCCAGGCGGGGGGCGGGGGGGGGGGAAGTCGTTTGCAGGCACACGGATGTGCTGGCGTCCACGCAGAGGAGACAGCACTGTGTGCTTATGTCACAGGTGACACACAGCCGGACATGTCACCATTCACCCAGTACGAAAGCGCCCGCGCTGGGTGCTGGGTGCTGGGTGCTGGGTGCTGGGTGCTGGGAGGCAGACCGTTCAGGGCCAGCGTCCCGCCTGAGAGGCTCGCGGTCCCGCAGGGGCAGGTGGGCAGGGAACCGGCTCTGAGGACCAGGCCACGGCTCTGCCCGTGAGGGAGGGGCGGGAGGTGGAGGACCCCACGCACAGGCGGCCCCGGAGCAGTGAGATCCCCGGGTGGGGAGGGGGCTGGGGAGCAGGGAGTGGCTCATGGGGGCAGATGTCGGGGTGGGGGCGGACGGGTGGCGGCTGCACACCGAGGTGCAGGTAACTCCGCAGCCTGGGCCCGTAAACACAGTCACACGGTACATGTACACGGTGTGTGTTTGACCTCGATGAATGTAGACCCGCCCGCAGGCATGCTGGGCCCTGGAGGGGCGGAGGGGGTGCGGGAGGGCGCCTCCTGCTGGCCGGGCCGCCCTAGCACCCAGCGTGAGGAAGTGCGGGCACAGCCCTGGGCCACCCGGGAGGCCGGGCAGGAGAGCCTGCGTGCCCAGCGGGACCACCGTCACGCCAGCGTCCCCGCAGCCTCAGGAAGTTCCCCTCCCAGAGACAGCCCATCCTCCCGGCTCCGCCGGCGGCTCCGGAGGCCTCATCGGTCCTGACGGGACCCGGCTCCGGGCGCTCAGCCTGAGCCGCGGCAGCAGCGGCCAGGGACCGCCCCATGCGGCGGGCGGCGGGCGGCGGAGCGGCCCAGGCGCCGTAATTACAAGGAGATAAGGCGATCTGGTATAATTAAACCGCGTCTGCGGGCAGACCCTCCCCTCCCCGGAGCCCGAAATAAATCACCGGGACTCCGGGCTGGGCTGAGCTGTGGAAACAATTAACCAGAAATTAAATCTAATCCCTCCCGCTCCCTCCTCGCCGCCGGGACTGACGGGGATTAATCACCGGCCGGCGACGGACGCGATCCATCACGGCGAGCCCCGGCCAGCTCCGGCCGCCAGAGAGCTCGGAGGAGACGCCGTCTGGGGGACGCGAGGCCGGCCGAGGGGGCTGACCAGTCGGTGGGGCCGCCGGGAAGGACAGTTTCCTGCCGTCGGGGTCCGGCCGGGAGGAGGCGTGGAGCCAGCCCTGTGCCCCTGGGCCCGCACATCCCTCTGAGCAAGGCGCACACGTGTGTGCATAGGCTCCTATACCCGTGGGGGGGACACATGTGCACACGCACAAACACGCATGTGCGCCTGTTCGGCTCGGGGTGCTGGATCTGCGGTGCAGGAGGATGCAGCCACGCGGGGAGAGGCGCTCTGAGCCAACGCTCCCTCAGCCTGACAGGAGCCGGGGGGACCCTCCTCACCGTCCCCCTCGCTCTCGGAGCCCCTGAGCGGCTGCCCACCACCTCCGCCCCCCGGTGCGCTCCCCCCACCCCCACCCCCACCCCCCGCACTGGCTCCCCGACCGGAGCTCCTCTCTCGTCAGCTCTGAGCAGCTCGAGGCCAGGCCGTCTCTGCGCTGGGCACCCCGGCCTCACACACGGTCAGCCTGAGGGGAGCTGCTGCAGGCGGCCACACCCCATCGCCTCCTGCCGCGTGGCAGGGCCACACCCAGCGACGTCTGGGCCTCTGTGGCCCGTGGGCCCCACGTTCCCCACCCGCCGTGCACAGGCGGAGGGGGGGGGCGCCCACCGTGCGCCCGGCGGTCCCGTCCCCAGCTGGTCTCTCGCGTCTGCGGTGGGCCGGGGGCCTGGCTCCCCACAGGGCCACGGTGAGCGCCCATCCAGCCCTCCACGGAGGCTCCGAGCCCTGCAAATGGCGCCGAGTGCAAACCGTGGGCTCCTCCGGCTGCTCGCACGCCCCCACGCCCGAGTAACCGGCTCGGGGTGCAGCAGACGTCGTTTTGTAAACCCAGTCGGCCCTGGAGCGCTGCAGCCCCGGGACAGAGGCGCGGCCTGGGCCGGAGCCTGGGGGCTGGCGGGCAGGGGGCCGCGCTGGGACCAGCTGGGGGGGGAGGAGGGGGCACACCGGGTCCCGGCAGAGTCCTGCCCTCTGCCTGTCGGGATTGAATTGTGCCCCCCCCCCCCCGAAGGTAAGTGAGGCCCTAACCCCGCACCTTCGTGCGAACAGGGACTCGTAGGTTAAGGTGGCCGGCGCGGCTCAGGGGTTGACCGTCGACCTTTGAACCAGGAGATCAGGGTTTGATTCTCTGTCAGGGCACAGGCCTGGGATGGGGGCTCGTCCCCAGTGAGGGGTGTGCAGGAGGCAGCTGATCCATGATTCTCTCTCATCCTGTATGTTTCTAACCCTTTGTCCCTCTCCCTTCCTTTCAGACGTCAATAAAAATATATATATTTTTTTAAAAAGATGCAGGTTAAGAGGAGGGGGTGCTGGCGGAGGCTGGGCCTGGCCCAGTATTCCGGGGCCCTTACAAGAGGAGAGGACACGCAGGGAGAGGCCAGGCGAGGCCGGGCAGAGGCTGGGCTGCAGCAGCAGGAGCCAGAGGGGGGACGGAACCTCCCCAGAGGCTGCAGACCAGCCGAGCCTGCCCACTGCCCCCCTACCCGCCCCCCCGTCCCCGCTGCAGCCAGCCCCCCGCAGCCCCTGCCCACAGGGCCTCCAGGGGCAGCAGAACTGGGGCAGGGTCTATTTTTAACGTCCGCCGTGCCCTCACTCCCGCCTCAGGGCCTCAGGGCCTCAGGGAAGGTGCTGGAACACACCTGCAGAAGGAAGGCCGGAGGCTCAGCGGCCGCCCCAGGAGAGGGAGGGGGCGGGGGAGGGGACGGTGAGCAGGGGGAGGGGACACGGAAACACTGCTGTGTTTAACCCTCGTCTGTTCCCTCTAAGACCCCACGTCACGCCCCGAGGACGCCGCTGCCATCATGCCCGCCGCCTGTCTGTACACACGGTCTCCCTAGGACACGGCCCGTGTATTCCCGTGTCGGCCGCGTGGCCTCCCTGTGACCACGGCAGGGCTCGTCGCTGCCTCGGGGACCGTCCGGCCCAGCCGCCTGGACCCCCTCGGGGTCCTGACCAGCACGTGCACAGGTCCCGGCCCCACACGTCTGCCTCCTCCGCAGCCGAGGGTGACAGAACGGGAGCACAGACATTGAGCTCACCGCATCCCAGGAGGAGCCGCCCCGGGGACCCCGCGAGGCCTGCGGCCAGGGAGCTCTGCACGGTGACCCCACGTAACCCCGTGTCTTCCGGAAGGAGCGTGCCAGGCGTGGGGTCGGGTCCGGTGGGACTCGGGCAGGAAGCCAAGCGAAGACCACCCGAGTCCAGAGGGAGCCCAGTGGCCGGAACGGTGTCGAGGCAAAACCTAAGCCAGGGACCGAGGCTGTCTGGGACCCCCCCCATGACACTCGCGCTGAGTGGCCAGCAGCCCCGCGAGCCGTCCAGGGCGGGCAGAGACGAGGGGTCTCTCCCGGGGGTTCACCCCTCACTCCAGCCTGCACAGCCCGGGCCTCAGGGCGCCCATGGCGGAATGCGGGCGGGGGGGGGGGGGGGGGGACAGCGATGGAACCCACACCAATCATCACCCAGGGCAGCCTGGTGTGCGGGCGGGCGTGTGCCCCCGCGGGGTGAGCGTGGTGCTGGGGCCACAAGGACAGCCCCAGGGCCCCCCCCCCTTAGCAGCGACGCCAAGCAGCTTGGGGTTAGCGTGCAGGTTTCACTGTGTGTGGGGGGGCACTCTGTGCGTGCTCTGCCAGCCACAGCCTCTGGGGCATCGAGGGGGCTGCTCCAGGCCTGCTCCTCCCCCGCTGCCCCGGAGGGCCCCGGGGTCCGGGCAGCCGCGGCCGCGCGCTCTCTGCCTCAGCGCCCTCGGCACCTGAGCTACTCAGCTGGAGGACCGGCAGCTGAGCGGGGAGAGCGGCCGCGGCTGCGGCTCATCGAGGCCTGGGGAGGGGAGGGGGAGTGCGAACAGCCACGTGTCCGGCCACGCGGGCGCTGGCCACGGGGACCGCCTCGCACACACGGCCCAGGAACGGCCCTCCAAGGCCTGGCCCCAGCCCGGCCCGCAGGCCAGTGTCCCCACCGGGGAACTCGGCCCCACCTCCCACCCCTTCCCTTTCTCACTTTTGGCTAAAAATGTAGCCTCGTCTGGCAGCAAAACACACCACCCCCACCCCCACCCCCACCCCACCCCCCTCCACCCGAACAGTCGCTCCGGAAGCCGGGCCGGGAGACGCTGCTTCCCGAGCCCCACGGCTTAAGGCGCGTCAGGACAGTTTGTCCACTGTCCCGTCCTCCTGACTCACCGCATCCCGGACCCGCTTCCCTCCCCCAGCCCCGCCCGCACACGGCACACGGCACACGGCACGCGGTCACGGCTGGGAGGGAGGACGGCCAGGACGGGGCAGACTCGGCCCTCCGCGGTCACTCCTGGCTGGTGCTGGCGGGAGAGCAGCCCTCGGGGGCCTGGGGGCCCGGGCGGGGCACAGGGTGCTGAGGGTGGGAGGGGCGGCCGGGTTCCCCTGGTCGGGGAGACCGAGCTGCTTTTGGCAAGACCCGTGGTTCTCGTTTTGTCCTCGTTATAAAACAAAGCACATCCGTGGCAGCAAATGCAGACACTATTCGTACCAGAAAAGAAACGTTTAAAATAGCCCGAATCCCACTCACTTGAAATACTCTGCTCAGGCTGTGGCCCGGCCTCCGGCGGCCCTGGGCGTGGAGCTGCGTGCGAGCGTGGTCCCCGCAGCCGCACTGGAGTCCCACCCGGTCCCCTGTGTCCGGTCCCCTCCTTCCCTCCCCCACTCAGGCGGCCGCACGCCCTGCTTCTGCAGCTCCTTCCCCCACACCGCCGTGGCCCCGTGGCCCCGCACACGCCGCCGTGGCCCCGCACACGCCATCGAGACCGGGTCGGCGAGAACAGGTCTCCCCGCCTCCCCAGGAAACACCCTTTGCAGACAGGTCAGCCCTGTGACGGCAGGAAAGGTGGTTTAAACACAGACATTAAATGTGTTTTCATTGACGTCAGAGCGGAAGGGAGAGGGAGAGAGAGACATCAGTGAAGAGAGAGAGACGTGGACTGGCCGCTGCCTACACGCCCCCCGTGGGGGATCCACTCCCAAGGCGTGTGCCTGACCTGGAATCGAACCGTGACCTCCTGGTTCATGGGCTGGAGCTCAACGCCCCAGCCACGCCGGCCGGGTTGAAAAAACACGTTTTTCTCTTTAGTCCAGAACCTGCGAGACGGAAACAGCACTGATGCTGCCTGGCTGAGGACGTGACACGCAAAAGCGAGACCCCTCGGCGGGGACAGACCTTCACCAGGACATGGCGTCATCGTTCAGGGGCTGCAAACTCCTCTGTGGACGCCCTCCCCCTCAGTGTGACGATCCTGGGAGAGGACCCCTTTGGGAGGGCACGAGGTGAGGTCATAGGTCATAAGGGTGGGGCCCCTGCGATGAGATCAGTGCCCTTCTAAAGAGTGACAGGCAGCCCTGGCCCAGGCCTGGGCATGGGGCGGCCTCGGCGCTGCAGGCCCGGCACCCTCTGCGGGGACTGTCGCCGAACCGCGTGGTGCCAGGCTCTGCGTGCCAGGAGCCCGGACAGGACGCCAGCCTCGCGGCCGCCCTGACCCCTGCCCGGACGCTCGGCCTGTGAGCTCTAAGCAGCTGCCGGTGGAGTCCAGGCCGCGTCCTCGGCACAGACAGACCCGGCCGGCCTCTCAGCCCCGAGGGGGAGTCCACACGTTTCACACGGCCTCCGCCCGTACCAGCAGGAGGGGTAATTAGATTCCGGCTCGGGGTATGTCTATGCGATTTCATTACGTGCCCCTGAGCAAGCCTGGTTCCTCCGAGACGCGCTGAGTGAACACGGAGCGATTTCCCCGCCTCACCGGCGGGCGCTGGGCGGGGAGCGGGGGACGGGCCCCAGCGGGGACCGGACAAGAGGGGCTGAGCCCACCGCCCTGGCCCAGCGGTGCCCGCGGCACTCGAGCCTGTGCCCACAGTGCGTGCTGCGCCGGCCCGCGAACGGCTGGGCTGTCCTCAGTGCCCGGTGGCTGGAGGGCAGGAAGGCGGAGGGGACACGGGTTGTGCCTGGTGAAGCAGGGCTGGTGCCACAGCCGCGCTGCACACGGGTCCCAGGAGATCAGCCCCAGCGCCCACGGGTCCGAGCGAGCCCTGCCTGTGAGGGGCCTCCTGGTGCGGCTCCGTGGTCTCGTGGTGTGACGGTGTCGGGGGAGGAGGATCGAGGACATATGGGGGGGGCGCCCCAGCTGCTGGCACTGAGATGGAGAATGAGGAGCAGGAAGGGAGAGGGGAGGGTGACAGAGAGAACAGCCCTCCCACAGCCCGGAGGCTGCTGCTCCCTTTGGAGCTCCCCAGGCCCCACGCCGCCACGGCCACGCCGTCATGGCCACGCTGCCACGGCCACGCCAACAGACACCCTGATGTCCACCTGCAGGGGCACCTGCCCAGCACGGCCCGGGCTCCCGGCCGCCTTCCTGGAGGGACCGAGGCGGACGTCTGCTTCCTGCTCCATCGGCGTCCCCAGGCCCCCCCCCCCTGCATAATCGGTCCTTCCTCACCCCACACAGCCCGTCCTCAGTCCCACCTCCCAGACACGGGGGCGTAACATCTGCTCTCACTGTTCTCCCCAGAGAACACACACCTCCCCCACACCCGCACCCCAAACGGGAGCACTCCGCCCCAAGCAGCAGGGACAGAAAATAAAACACCTCGCCTCGGCGAGAACAGACCCCACGGAGGAGCCTCCGGCGGGAGGCGGGGCGGCGGGGCTCCCCTGCCCCTCACGGCCGAGGTCTCGTCCAAGCTGGCAACCTCACCTTTTTATCTTACTTTTAATATATCTCATCAATTTTTTACAGAAAGGAAGGGAGAGAGAGAATTAGAAACATCGATGAGAGAGAAACATCCATCAGCTGCCTCCTGCACACCCCACACTGGGGATGTGCCCACAACCAAAGTACATGCCCTCGACCGGAATCGAACCTGGGACCTTTCAGTCCGCAGGCAGACGCTCTATCCATTGAGCCACACTGGCCAGGGCTTTACTTTTTATTTTATTAATTCAGAGAGGAAGGGGGAGGGAGAGAGAGAGAGAAACATCACCGATGAGAGAGCATCATGGATCGGCTGCCTCCTGCACGCCCCACACTGGGAGTGGAGCCCCCACCCGGGCCTGTGTCCTGAGCAGGAATCGAACCCTGACCTCCTGGTTCATAGGTCGACACCCAGCCCCTGAGCCTCCCGCCCGGGCAGGTAAACTTTATTTTAATACCCACGTGGAGTGGCAAGGAGGCCAGAGCCGACAGGGACCAGGACAGGAAGTCCGGAACCCCAGTCCTTGGGGTCCCCGCCAGAGAGGGTTCGGCAAGCAGCTCTCCCTGCCATCCGCCTCCTCTCATGGGCACTGGGGTCTCCTCAGCTCTCTCCCCTTTTTCCCCCCAAATCAAGGAGGTGGCAGGGTGAGCCGCTCTGTGGGCGTAGATCCCTCGCTGCCGGCAGCAGGGGGATCGGATTCGTTCTCACCCCGGCCACACGCTTCATCCCGAATGAGCCTGAGGGAGATGCCGCAACGGACACTTCCCTCCTCCCGGCCCCAGGTCAGGGCCCCGGGGTGGATCCGGGGGGACGGGGCCCAGGTGCGGGGCTCCCACCCAGGATCCAGCAGGAAAGACTCGTGAGGGGCAGAGCAGGCTGTGGGGTGCGAGCCTGAGCCGAGGCCCGAGCCGCCCACGGCCTCGGAGAGGGTGCGGGCGGGCGGAGGAGGGCAGCAGGCAGCTCAGGGATCTGAGACGGCGGATCTGAGCACACAGCTGCCGGATCAATACCCGCAGAAACCGCCGCCACAAAGAGGCCTGCGCGGGGAGGGCGTCAGCCAGCCTTCGGGGGAAAAAATCGAACTCTCCGCAGAAGGAGGGGCCGGGCGGGGCTGCTGCTGGCCGGGCAGGGCGGCGCCTCGGGGGCGGGTCTGCCGGGGGAGGGCAGGGCCGCTGTGGCGGGGTTCCTGGGGGGGGGGGGGGGGGGCCTCAGGTGGCCAAGAAGAGCTACATCACCGGAAGACAGAGACGCCGCTTAGACCACCTCTGGTTGGTTTGTTTGTTAGTCCTCACCCGACACTTGTCCGCTGATTTTTAGGGAGAGAGAGAAACATTGATGAGAGAAAAACACGTCGATGGGTTGCCTCCCGCATGCACCCCAACCAGGACCCAGGCCAGGGAGGAGCCTGCCACCAAGGTGCGTGCCCTTGACCGGAATCGAACCCGGGCCCCTTCGGTCCCCAGGCCGACCGGCACTCTGTCCACAGAGCCACACCAGCCGGGGCTAAACCACTTTAACGCTGTTACTTGGGGTGGGGCGGGGGGCTGTGTTTCTGGTTCCAGGTCCCCCGGCGAGAGGCCGATGGTCCCCCAAGTGCGCGCTAACAGGACCGCGCGTCCTGCGTCCCCTCCCCGCCCGCCCGGCGCACCCCCCTGCGCATCCTCGCTGCCGGCTCGGAATTGGCTCCGGCTCCGGAGCAGCTGGTCACCCGCCTCCTCCCCGAAAGCCTGGAGCAGGGGAGGGGGAGGGGGAGCGGGAGCGGGAAGGGAGGAGGGGAGGAGGGTGGCCGGGCGGGACAGGATGGCCCCTGGACCGAGACTGCACTGGCTGCAGCGCCTCCATGCCCACGCTCTGACCGCGCCAGCCCGGGGCCCTGGCACGAGGTTCCCCTGGACCGCAGCCCGGGGCCGGCTCTGCGGGCCTCTGTGAGGGCCTGGCGTGAGGGGCACTGCCCACGAGCTCCTAACACAAGCATCCGCTCCGCCCGGCTCCCGCTGCCCCTGCACCTGGCCCTCAGCACCCCACTTCCTGCGGCAGGCCGGCCGGCTCACCGGAGGGCCGGAGGGGGGAGGGAGGGGAGGAGGCGGCGGAAACCTGGCCATCCCGGTGCCTCCAGCTCGCCCACCAGGGTTCGAGACACCAGGCAGCCTCCGAGCCCAGAGAACCCGCCGCTGTGCCCACAGCACGCTGGGACCACGCAAGGGCCTGTCCCCCCACTCCCGGCTGATCCGTAATGCAGCGCTGGTGGCCGGCCGGGCACGGAGCAGGCGGACGGGGCAGACAGGAGGGCGGGCGGGCACAGGCCCTGCCCTCCTCTGCCCCGGGGCCGTGGTCGGGGAGGTGACAGCACCCGCACAGGGACCGCCCTGTCCCTGAGGCCCAGGCAGAGGCTGGGCTCCCCGCGGTCCCAGAACCCCCGCCCCGGCCACGAAACCCGCGCCCACCGGGCCCCCCCGCATCCCCACATCCCCACGGGGCCCGCGCGGCGAGCTGCCCTCGGATTTCACAGTCTGTGGAGAGGGATTCCCTGCTCGGCTTTAAAAATAGAATAAAAACATGGAAACGCAGCCCTCGCTGCAGCGCCTTCGAGAAAGTCAGAGGCGCCGGAGCTGGTGCGGGAGGCTGGGCGTGCGGCCTGAGCACACCGGGATCCTGCGTGGGAGTTCCGAGCCTCCCGCGAGGCCTCGCCGAGCGTTTCCCATCCCCCGGGGCCTCGGCCCTGCGAGGCGCTCTCAGCGCCGCAGCCCTCCTTCCCATGAGCCTCCTCTCAATCCCGAGCGGTCACAGCGCCGGACGCAGCCGGGGGTCTCGCGGGCAGGCGGGTGGGCGAGAGGAGGGCGGGTGGGCGAGAGGAGGGCGGCTGGACGGAGGGGAGGGAGCCTCCCTGACCCGGTGCAGGCGCCAGACCCAGTGGCTGGGAAACCGTGGCCGTGGCTTCAGGTGACTCAGGGCACCTACTGTGTGCGGGCGCTGCGTCAGCCTGAGAGCACGGCCGAGGACAGGACCCTGCGGGTGTGTGTGTGTTTCCAGGTTAAAATACCCAGAATGCTCTGCGGCCTTCCCTCCCCGCCCGCCTGCGGCCGCTGCAGAGCCCACCATTGGAACACCCGTCTTTCTGGCCGGTTGTGACCGCCCCTCCCCGGGTGGGGGCCGGAGGCGGGTGCCAGCGCCGGGGGGAGAGGGCAGGTGCGGGAGGGCGGCCCTGCTCGCTCGGCGCCGGCTGCCAGGTCGCGAGGCTCTCGGGCGTTCCAGGGCCCTCCTGGAGGAGCGCGGGTGGTGGCCTTGGCCCGCGGACAGCACGTTCTTGGATCCCGAGAAGCACAATCGCAGCGGCCGGTCTGCCGGCGGGAAGTATGCAGCGCACGCCGCATATAAATAATATCGATTCCTCTGCCTTCACGAGTTACCCGTCCGCTGCTGCCTGCTGAGCATCGATAATCAGAAGCTGACTCCCCTGTAGACGGGCTACAATGCACCCTGAGGACGCAGCCAGCCCCAGGCTGGGCATCTAGAGGAGGCTCAGGCTGTCTTCCAGAACAGTCCAGCACCTTCCAGAACAGTCCGGCACCCTCCTAGGCATGACCCCTCCCTTCCATCGACTTCCCTCACTGAGCCCAGCAGAGAGGAGTGGCTCAGGCACGCACCTGACCCCCCTGTTGGAGGCAGGCTGCTCTCTTGGCAGCAAACCCCGGTTCTGGGAAAGCAGTGGCACACAATCCAGGGTTCGCGTCCAGGCTGCAGGGAAGGAGGCGGATATGGCCGGACACACAGCCCGGCCGCACCTGCAGGGCACCGCCTGGCTGTCGCCAACCCGGGGGCAGAGCCGGGCCGGACACCGCGGAGGCCTCCGATGGAGCCGCGGCTCCTCGTCCCTCTGGCAGCACCCGCCCAGGCCCAGGCACACCTCCACCTCCACCAGGCTGCAGCGCGCTGCTAGCCATGCAATCCGGGCTCGGTAACCACCCGGCCCCGCCGGGCGCTCACCGGCCAGAACGGGGCTAACGGCACAAAGCCCAATCCCCACCCGCCCACCAGCTGCCGGCACCCAGTGCCGAGCGGGACCCGTGAGGAGAGGGGCTCCTCCATGTGGTGGGGAAGCAGAGACGCTGCTTCGAAGCATCTACAACCCAACGCGCAGGAGGTGTGCACCTGCCAGGACGCGCTTCTGCTCCTCCTCGTCAGGCAGGTGCGGCTCCGGGAGCTGGGAGGGGCCTCCCCGGACAGGTCCCGGTCCTCTGTGTGCGCTGGGCCCAGAACACCCACGCACGGCGCTGCTCTGCCCCGGGCCTGGGAGGACACACACCTGCCCGCCTGCCTTCCCCATCGCCTCGCTGGCCGAGCATCCTGTCCGTCCGAGAGAACGGCGTCAGACCAGGCGGGCGAGGGCGCGGCGGCCACAGCCTGGGCTTCCTCCTCCAGCTGGTGAGTCAGCCCCGGGGCCCCACACGGCCGGCGGGGGGCCCTCACCCAGCCCGCGGGCCCACACGGCCGCCGGGGACCCCTCACCCAGCCCGAGGGCCAGCCTCTGCGCGGAGAGCAGTCCGGGCAGAAGGAATCTTGGTCCGGCTTCCTCCTGCCTTGACCCCCTTTCCCACCGTCCCTGTGGATGCTCCCAAAACACTGCGGAGATTCCCACCCGGTAGTGCGGTGCGGGCACATGCTCTCTGGGCTGCGGCCGCCCTCACACGCGTGGCCAGGTGCCGGCTGCCCCGCCCTAACACTCGTGGCCAGGTGCCAGCTGTCCCACCCTCACACGCATGGCCAGGTGCTGGCTGTCCCACCCTCACACGTGTGGCCAGGTGCCGTCTGTCCCGCCCTCACACGCGGGGCCAGGTACAAACAAGCACCGGCCCCCCGCAGCAGCACTGAGGCTGGGGCTGGAGCGCTTGCACGCAGCGCCTCGCTGTGGCCGGGAGTGGCGTGGTCCTGCTCTTCGATAATTAATCTCGGGTGGGAGACAGAATCTGTCTCTGGTTCCTCCTCGTTCCTACCCGGGACGGCGCATCACAAGGGCCCAGGACACCTCGTGGTGCCCCGCCTCCCCTCCAGAGTGCGCCGCCCTGGCCAGGCCACGCGTGGAGGGCTGAGGGCTGAGCGCCTGCCCCAAGCCGCCCCTCTTACAGCGAGGCCGAGGGAACCACGCATGCGGGTAACCATGGCAATGTCCAGAAGTTAAAAGAAAAGTTTGTGAGTTGTCACAGACACAGGACAGAAGAGGGAGGACTGCGGGGCCCGGTGGGGCTCAGAGGCCTGGCCTGCAGCCGGCAGGGGAATGTGCGTTCATACAGGGGAGTCTGGGGGTGTCCAGGAGGTAAGCACACACGACACACATGTATACACGCCTGCTCACGGGCACATACAAGAACATGAGCGTACACGTGTCATGTGCACCACGTGCATATATGCACAATTGTGCACTGCACTCGTGCACACACAAGCACGTGTGCACGCATATGCTATGTGTCACTGCTTGAACGCGCACACATAATGCACACACGTGTGTGTGAACAGGTGGTCATGTACACACACGCACACATGAGCACACTCTAATCTCAGGTGGGGTCACCATCTGCCCCACAAACATCCCACTTTGTGGCTCTCACGGTGCCAGGTGCTCAGGAGACAAACCCCCTCAATGTGCGACCCAGGACTTGCCCGCAGGCCCCACTGCTCACCCCACTGCCAGGAGGCCTGGGGTCTCCCGGCCCCACCCCCACGGCGCTGAGTCCATCAGACCCTCACCCTCCAGGGCTCCGCCTCCGAGGCCCCGAGGCCCCAGCCGTCTGAGTGACGGTGACTGGCTCCCCCCCCCCCCCCCCCCGGCCTCAGGCGGGCGGAGCGGCTGTGACTGCCATCAGCAGGCAGGAGGCCGTAAATCCTCCTCCTGCCGTTCGGCTCCGGCCGGCCACACCGAAGGTGACAGAGGGAAGGGGGGCAGGCGGGGAAGAGGCTGGTGGGGCGGGAGGAGGCAGAGCGAGCGGGCGGAGAGCAGGGAGCGTGGCCTCGTGCTGAGACTGCACACACACAGGCTGCTCTGCAGCCTCGAGGGGAGGTGGTGAGGCTGTGCTGTGTGCGTGTGCCCTGGGCCACGGCCTCCCGGGCCCTGTCTATGCGCCTGCCTCCCAGGCCCTCCGCGCGCAGGCAGCCCGAGTCTCCTACAACGCCAGACCCTGGGGTGTCTCCTCTCGGCACCCCCTCTCCTCCGGGCACCCCCTCTCCTCCGGGCACCCCCTCTCCTCCGGGCACTCCCTCTCCTCCGGGCACCCCCTCTCCTCCGGGCACCCCCTTTCCTCTGGGCACCCCCTCTCCTCCAGGCACCCCCTCTCCTCGCTGGGCCGCCGCAGAGCCCCGAGCGAAGCCCGTTGGAGGAAAGAACATCCCCACCCGCGGCCTCACTGTGGACAGCTGGGCGCGGCGGCGGGCCCGGGGACGGCGCTGGCCCCAGAGCAGGCCCCTCCCCTCCCACAGGCGAGCGCCTTCCGGAATGTTCGGTACATTAACGCACTCCAGGCGGCAAGCATCGCAGCTCTGTTATGGCGACACACTCCCTCTACTGCGCGTTTCCCAGCGCTGTCGCTTCCTGAGAGATCCCTGGGGCCGCCATGTCCCCGCCATGTCCTGGGGGCGTTCTTCCCGGTCTGAGCGCGGCGTCTGATCCCGACCTCGGCAGGCAGGGGGCGATCACTCCCCCCGCGGTCGGTCCCCGCAGTGCGTGTGACACGGACGGAGGACGCGGGGGAGGGGCGGGGGCGGAGACTGCCCTGTGAGCACGCCAATGCCAAAGCCCTCCCCGCTGCCCGGCAGCTCTGCCCTCTGCGCTGCGCCAGTTCTACTTTTATTTTTTAAAATATGATTTTATTGATTTCAGAGGGAGAAAGAAACATCAACGATGAGAGGGAATCCCTGACAGGCTGCTCCTGCTCGCACCACACTGGGGATCGAGCCCGCAACCCGGGCCTGTGCCCTGACCGGAATCGAACCGGGACCTCCTGGTTGATAGGCTGACGCTCAACCCCTGAGCCACAACGGCCAGGCACAAGATCTACTTTTAAAAGGAGGTTTCAGCCGAAACCGGTTTGGCTCAGTGGATAGAGCGCCAGCCTATGGACTGAAAGGTCCCGGGTTCGATTCCGGTCAAGGGCATGTACCTTGGTGGCAGGCTCATCCCCAATAGGGGGCATGCAGGATCTCACATCGATGTTTCTGGCTCTCTATCCCTCTCCCTTCTTCACTGTAAAAAATCAATAAAAATATATTTTTTTTAAAAAGGAGATGTCAGGCCTCGGAGGGAGGGGGAGGAGGGGCGGGGGAGCCCCCATGGACAGCCCGTCTCCCCGCTTGCGCCCGGGCCGGCCGGGGAAGTGGCGCTCAGCTCGGCAGGCGGTCAGACGCACACACTGTGGCGGGCACGCTCTCCAGCTGCAGGCACAGGGGCAGCACGACCCAGGCCCGGCCGGACGCAGGCAGAGCGTGGGCACGGCTCAGCGCGGTCTCTGGCATCGGCCGGGCAGCCCTGCCCGGGAGAGGGGAAAACGCGCTGCACAGAGCGGCCTTAGTCACTGGAATGTTTTCCCAGACTCCAACACGAGGCTCTCCCGGTGAGGACCAGGGCGACGGCTTCCTGTCCCTCCCGGGGGCCATCGGGTCAAATGCATCCGACAGGCGCCTGGGCGCTAAGACTGGAGACACCAGCTGTCTGGGCGTAGATGACACTGTCACTCCCCTGAGAACAACAATCCGCACCGCCCACGCCTCCACCACGTCTCTGTCCCTAATCTTAGAACGCGCTGCGGCCTGCACCCCCAGAGGGGGCCCCAGCACCCCGTCTCCCGGGGCCTGGGAGAGTCCCGTGTCCCTGCAGCGGGACCAGCCAGGCCTGCCGCCGCCGGGTGGCCCCTCCAATGAGGGGTTAATATTCCTGAGACACGCACGCTTCCCAGGGGTTTGCAAAGCCGCGGTGAGCCCCACCCGAGCGAGAAGCAGACGTCCCCACGCTGAACCGTGTCGGGGCGGCGGAGTCGCCGGGGCTGAGAGCCGTGCCGGGCCGGCGCATCACGGGCTCTCCCCGTGTGTCACGGAGGGGCTGCCTGGGAGGCGCTCGCGGGGTCGGCTCCTCCTGGCAGGTTGGTGTTGGTTTTGGTGGAGGGATCTCTGAGGTGAGAAGACACCAGGACGAGGGCAGCACACGGGATTCCCCGCCCTCCACCAAACACACCGCGAGGCCGCCTCCAGGCCTCCCCCGGCGGAGCGGGCGGCCGGCCGGCAGCCGCTGTCTGTCCACCCCGGCCGGGCGCTCCTCTGCACGCGGCTGGTCCCTGCAACAGCCACCTGCCCCCGCCTCCCTCCTGGCCCCGGGCTCGGCCGGCGCCGACTCCCCGGGTCGGCAGACACCTGCAGGGCCTGCGCTCGACGCCGAGGCCGCCATGGCCGCCATGGACGGAGGGTGCTGGCAGCTGCCTCGCCCACACGCCGTTATTCTGGAATCCCGGGAGGAAGCGTTGTGTGCAACCCCAACCAGAGCCCCGGGGAGACGCGGCTGAAGGCCGTGCGGGCCCCCTCCCTCGCGGCCGGGAGCACACTCCGACTGCAAACAGCTAAACCTTCGAGACAAAAGCCGCCCGCCCGCAGGGAGCTGCTTCGCTCCTGGTCCTGAGGAGACCCCAGAGTGCAGACCCTCCCCTCCCCGCCCCACAGGCCGCCCCACCCCACCCGGCGGAGCCGCGGGGCCAGTGCACTCACAGGACGCTGCCCCGTCACGGGCACACCGCCGGCCCGCGCCCTCCCAGGCCCCGAGGACCCCGCCAGCGGGCGTCCCTCAGGGTGGCCGGCTTGCTCCTGAGGTGCCGACTCCCCACACCTTCCGAAGAGCCATGTGAGGCCGCGAGCACTTCCACACACGGCGACAGCCCGGCCGGCGGGGCGCAGTGGCCGAGCCCCGACCCAGGAGCCAGGAGGTCAGGGTTCCACTCCTGGTCAGGGCACAGGCCCGGGTGGCGGGCTCCATCCCCACCGGGGGCATGCAGGAGGCGGCCGGTCCATGATCCTCTCTCCTCACTGATGGTTCTATCTCCCTTTCCCTTCCTCTCTGACATCAGTAAAATATATATTTAATGATAATAATTAATAATAATAATAAAGTGGCAGGCCTTGTGCTCTTTACTATCTCGTCGCCTCCCGTGGCATATTCCCATGTCACCTTATGTGCTGGAGAAGCTGTGACTGCAAATGAACGGACCGAGTGCCTGGCACCTAAAAAGATGCATTCTGTGAGCCAAATCCGTCCACGTCTCCAGGTGCTTCCCTAAGCGAGATTCTCCCGTTCCTGTCTGTGGATCCCAGACCAGAACAGGACCCCACTGCTGTCCAGGACCGTGCTCAGTCCCACTGCTGTCCAGGGCCGCCCTGAGGGCCAGCCCCACCTCGCACGGGTGCCCCTCAGACAGGATGGGGGACAGGCAGGAGAGACACGAACAGCCAGGGCAGAGGGGATGGGGCCAGCCGTTATCCTATATAATAAACGGCCAAACAGCGGAACAACGGAACCACAGGTCGATATGGCATGAGCTGGCCACCAGGGGGCGTGTGTGGAACAAAGCAGTCCTCGGCCCCGGTGGGGCGGTGGAGCAGGTGAGCAGGGGTGTGAGACCAAGGCAGGGTGTGGGACACTGTCATCGGGGCGAACCTCTGGTGATTACTGAAAATTCTTCCCTATCACTCGGCACCATCACCGGGTGCAAGCAGCAGCTGCCAGCCCTGATGACCCCTGAGGGCTTCTCCACCTCCCCCTGCTCCTGAGGGGCGATCGGGACAGCAGCCACCACTCACATCACTGCTGGTGCCGGCCCCAATCGCTCCATGCTGTCAGCCGGTGCAACCGGGGCCAGTGCCATCTGCGTATGGGGGCGGGGGCGGTGGGAGCAGGGCTGCTGGCAGACAGGGGGCTGGGGCTGTGGCGGGAGGGGCTGGGCAGGGGCACAGAGGATGGACTGAGACCTGCCCCTGTGCTCATTGCAGCCTCGAGGCCCACAGTTCCTTCTGAGGTGCACGCATTCGTGCACTGGGCCCCGGTCAATAAATAAAAGGAGCCAGCGGCCCGAGGGGAAGCTCTGCAGAGGCAGCAGAGAGAGAGAGAGCTGGCGGTTGGGCTGTTCCTGAGCCCATGGAGACAGCGTGTCGTTCTGTGAAAGACGGGGGCAGGCGGGGGGGGGGGGGGGGGGAGTGGCAGCCAGTGAAGGAGACTGGGCACAGACTGGCTGCGTTTGGATGTGGGGAGAGGCGGGTGCCAGGGGGAGCACCCCATCCCAGGTGTTGGGGGGCGGGGGAGCTGCGAAGTGGCTGCTCCCCTCCACTCGTTTAAAAATAAAACATCCCTCACCCCGTGTCGGCGGCGCGTCAGCTCCCATTTGTCTCGGTAACAGAGTGTGGAGCAGGAGTGAGGACATAAATAAACACGGAGCCGCACGCCGCGGGCCCGGACAGGAGGCAGGCCCCGCGCTGCCACCTGGAGAGACAGTTCCATTCCCAGGCGACGCCGCGTGTGGGAGCCGCCTGCACAGGCTCCCCGGCCCTCTGCGAGCCGCGCCCACCCCCGGCCGCCACCCTGACACACTCCTGATGGCGCAGCACCGGACAGCTGTGTGCAGAGGCGGGTAACCCCGCACCCTGACCCAGAGCAAGCCTCCAGCTTCCACGCGTCACCCAGTAGTGGGGCCTGGAGTCGGTGAGGGGGGCCCTCAGAGAGGGGTACAGGGGAGAGGCAGCCCCGGCCTGGACCAGGCAGGGAGGACGGGACTGGAGGAGAGTATTCGCCCCGCCACCACCCCAGCTCCTCCTGTCAGCCGGGGCCTCTCTCTCCCCGCCTCTCCGCGCCCCGTGGCGATGCTCAGAGCTGAGTGAGCGGCGGGAAACAGCCACGTCCCTCTGACCCGGTCCCCGGAGCTTCCCCCTGCCCCCTGCCTCCTGCCTCCTGCCAACCCGCCTCTGGGCCTGGGCTCTGCGGGGCCTGGGGCAGGCAGGGTGGTGGGGAGCTCAGCGCCCCAGCGGCTCCAGGACAGCGGGTGGAGGGCGGACTGCAGGCCCCTGACCCTGTCCGTGGTGCTGGCTCCGCTGCAGCCCCAGCGGCAGGGGGCGCCCGGCCTAGGGGTGCCGGGCGGGCCAGAGGCGCCGCCTGTGCCAGGCTTTCCTGGGCTCCCGGCTGCTCCCTGCGACCTGAGGTGACCCAGGTGGACAGAGGTCTCTCCAAGCTCGGGACCCTGGAGGGTGGCTCAAAGCGGCCACCGGAGTCCTCTTGCTATGGGGGGGATCTTCCCGAAAACCCCAGCCGCCGAGCACCAACCCCCAGCCATGGCCAGCCCGCCCTGGCTCACAGGCCCAGGCTCTCCGGCGGGCGCGCCCTCCACTGCGCCGACGCCTCACCCCCGGGGGCAGCCCTGCCCCTCCCGGAAGCTCCCGGCGGGAACGAGGGGGTTCAGCGCTGCCCCGGGAGCGCGTCCTCACCTGTGCCCACGGGGGAGGGGGGCCCTCCGGCTCCAGGGGGAGCGAGGGCAGCTTGGCCTCCGCACAGGGAGAGCTCGCGCCCAGGAGGTGGGGGTACGGGGGGGGGGGGCGCACCCCGAAGCCACCGCAGGGCGCTCCTCCGCCAGGGAAGCCCCCGCCCGCAGCCAAGCGCCCTCCGCAGGCCGGCAGGGGGCGCTCACCCTGAACTTGTCTCCCTCGCCGGTCGCCCCGGCGGGTCCCGTGGCCTCGGGGTCACCGCCCCGAGCCCCGCGCTGATGAGGACGCCCCGCAGCTGCGCGCGCAGGAGGCGCGGGTTCCGCCGCAGATGTTCCCACTGGTTCCCGGCGGTGTCTGCACACCCGGAGCCCCCGGCCCTGGAGCCCTGCGCCCTGGGACCCCCCCCCCCCCAGCCCGGCGCCCAGGGCACCCCCTTGCCGCCTGTGCTTTCGCAGGAAACTAGCGACCTGCCCTGGACAAGCCACTAACCTGGGGGCGCCCCCGCCCCGGGGAGGAGCGACCCGCAGGGGGTGAGGGAAACAGCCCGGCCCGGGAGCGGTGGCGCTGGGAGGGGCGGGTGTGACTCCCCGGATCCCCCTCCGCGTCAGCCCGGACCCCAGCCGCTGGGGCAGGACCAGAGCCCACGGTCCCTCCAGCCGGGCGGGCTCCGAGCCTGCGCCCCCGGCCCCCCGCCCCCCGGGCCCAGGGCGCTGCGGACACACGGCCCCGGAGGCTCCCAGCCCAGCGTCTGCGACCTCCGAGGACACCCCAGACCCCCGCCCCGGGGCCGCCGGGAGAAAGTTTGGCCAGGGCCGTGCCCGCCCCTGGGTCACCCCCGCCGCCGGAAGCCCGGTTCCGTGGAGCCCCTCAGGCCGCGCGGGAGACGCGCCGGGATCGCCCCGCTGCCCCCCTCCGGCTTGCCTCCTGGGGGTCACCCCGCCTCCGGGGGAACCCTACTCCGGGGACCCTCGGCGCTCCGGCCGGGCCTGGGCGCCGGCAGCAGAGCCGCTGCCCCCCGCGAGGCCGGGGCAGGGCCGGGTCTCCGTGCGCCTCCCCCCCCACCCCGCCAGCCCCCGGTGCCTCCGCCGCCGCCGCCGGGATCCCAGTCTCCATGGAGCCGCCTCCGCGCTCCCGCATCGCCCTCCGGCCCGCCGGGCCACGTGCCCGGACCCCGATCCGGAGGGACCGGAGCCCCGACCGCACGCGGAGCCCCTGACCTGAGGGCGCCACCCCGGCCGCCCCTGCACCCGCCCGTCCCCCCGCGGATCCTGGGCCGCCCCCGCCCCCGGCGGCAATGACCGAGCCGGCGGCAGGGCCGCTACTCACCGCTCAGCGCTGCCCGCGGCTGGGCCCGGGGTCCGGGCGGCCATGGCCCCGCTGCATCCTGGCCGCGGGCGGCGGGTCCGGGAGGCTCCGGCCGCGTCTCCGGCGACCACGCGGGCGGCGGCCGCGGTCCTCGCAGGCTCTGCGGGCTGGCGCTCCGCTCGCTCCTTCCCGCAGCCTCCGCTCCCTCCGCTGCGCCTCTCCCCTCCTCCCCTTCTCCCCGCCTCCCCCTCCTCTCCCCGCCGGGCTCTGGCTGCAGCCGGCGGAGCGGAGACGAGGCGCACGCGGCGGCGGCGGTGCGCGGCCCAGGGAGGGGGCTCCGCGCGGGAGGCGGCGGCACCAGACGCGCCCCGGCCCGGCCCGCAGCCCAGCCCCGCGGAGCGCGGCGCCCGGCGATGGGCACGGCGGGCGGGTGAGGGTCCTGGGGGTCTCCCTCAGGCGCCGCCCTCCGCCCAGAGCCCGCCTCCTCCCTCCTCCCGCCGCGGGTGGGAGCCAGCAGCCCCAGGGCCCTGCCCGCCGCCCCAGGAAGGACCACCCCAGGGAGCCCACAAATGGGGGGAGCCCCCACTCCTCCGCTCGCCCGGCTGCCTCTCTTCTCACGGTGCCCGCACTCGCCTGCTTTTAGGCCTGAAACCCGGGCCCTGGCCTGGGGGTGGGGGACAGCCGGCCACACAGGGTCCAGGTGCCACATCAATGGGCTCAGCTGGGGGTTTGCCTAGAGTGGGAAAAGCAGGAAGCCCCTGTCCCCTCCCAGGCGTCCCCAACCGGGGAAGGGGCCGGGTGTAGGGCCGGGGAGGGTCTCCAGCTTGGGGGGGGGGACGGGGCTGGGGACCCTGGGCTGACCGGCCGAGAGGGGCAGTGGGGCAGCCAGGGTGCCCTCCGGCACCGGGCAGGGCAGAGGCCGGATTGTCCCAAACAGGAGGCAGGTCGGGCAGGGCCTCCATCCTGTTTTCTAAGCAAAAGACAGACAGACAGACCGACACAGTGCCAAGACCCCGCCACTGATGAGCAGGGCGGGGGAGGGGTGCTGCACCCTAAGACAGCCTCCATCTAAAGACAGATGGAGGCCAGTGTGGGACGTGCAAGAGGCAGCCGACCCATGATTCTCCATCATCACTGATGTTCCCCTCTCTCTCCCCCTCTCCCTTCCTCTCTGACATCAATAAAAACATTTTTAATATATTTTATTGATTTTTTACAGAGAGGAAGGGAGAGAGACAGAGAGCTAGAAACACCGATGAGAGAGAAAAATACACTTGCTTCCTCCCGCACACCCCCCACTGGGGATGTGCCCGCAACCAAGGTGCATGCACTTGACCGGAATCAAACCCGGGACCCTTCAGTCCCCAGGCCGACGCTCTATCCACTGAGCCACACCGTTTTTGGCACTAAAAATATTTATTTTAAAATTAAAATAAATAACAACAAATGGAAACCTGGCCCAGGTTGCTCCACTTCCGGAAGCTTCTCCTGGGACAGTGATGTCCCTCCTCTATGTGACGGCCTGCTTCTCCACGTGTGGCCCAAAGCTGGACACGGAGCCCGGGTTCAGCAAGGCCTGAGGGGTTCGAGCCGAGAAGCGAGGGCCACAGCCCAGCTCCTGGTGCCCGGTGCCTGGCCTCCTCCCCGCCCCCGCCCCCCTGCAGAGCACGGAGGCCGGGCGGCGCCTGAGACCAGGGCCAGTGCTCGCAGGGGAGCCTGCGCTGGGCCCGGCCGGCCTGTCCGGTCCCTGACCTGCCGGCCAGCGGGGTCGCGCCATGCAGGGTGGAGTTAGCTGCTCGGCCTGCAGCTGAGCCGACGAGCGCCCTGTCTCCCCGGAGCAGGGCAGCGGCTGGCGGACTGAACGGCTCCCCTGCTTGAACGGGCAGCGTCGGAGGGGGTTCTATGCCCTCCTCACACCAGGACTGGAGGCAGGTGCTGCTTCAGGAGAACGGCCGGAGGGTGAGGTGGGGGGAGCAGTGAGGGGCCACAGCGCCAGGCACGTCCGGGTGCGGAGCCAAAGGGCGTGGAGAAGGGGGGGGGGTGCAGGACTCGGACAGGGGCATGTGTGGGTGGGGAGAGGCGTCCATGGTTTAACTCAGGAACTCTCCCAGAGTGAGTTTCCATGTGCTCCACACCACGGAGGGACCGGGACCCACACGGAGGCCCCTCGTCATGGAAACAAAACCCCGGCCGGCACGGTCCCTGCGTGAGGGCCTGGAGGACCCGCGGGAGGAGGACCAGCGGGAGGAGGACTCACTGCGGGAGGAGGACTCACTGCGGGAGGAGGACCCGAGGGAGGAGGACTCGCTGCGGGAGGAGGACCCGCGGGAGGAGGACCAGCAGGAGGAGGACCAGAGGAGGAGGACCAGCAGGAGGAGGACCAGCGGGAGGAGGACTCGCTGCGGAGGAGGACTCGCTGTGGAGGAGGACCAGCAGGAGGAGGACTCGCTGTGGAGGAGGACTCGCTGTGGAGGAGGACCAGCGGGAGGAGGACCAGCAGGAGGAAGATGAGCTGCGGGAAGAGGCTGAGCCGCGGGAGGAGGACCAGCGGGAGGAGGACTCGCTGAGGGAGGAGGACCTGCAGGAGGAGGACTCGCTGCAGAGGAGGACTCACTGAGGGAGGAGGACCCGCGGGAAGAGGCTGAGCCTCGGGAGGAGGGTGCGCCGGGGAGCCCAGCGGGAGGAGGACCAGAGGGAGGAGGACTTGCTGCAGGAAGAGGCTGAGCCTCGGGAGGACGCACTGGGGAGCCCAGCGGGATGGGGGGGTGGGGGTCTGCAGGGGCGGTGCCTTCCACGTGCCAGGGGACAGGCTTTCCAGCCAAGAACTGCTTCCCGGGCTGAATCAACAGCCACACGGGCGATTGGAGTGAAACCAGTGAGCGTGCATGCACTCCGGTGAACCTGCTCCCGGCCCCGCCTCCCAGGGGGCCCCGGGGATGGGCTCCGCACAGGGAGTCACTGTGATGGAGGCCCCCGGGGAGCGGACACGCGGGCCCGTGAGCGGGAGCAGGAGGCGCCCACGGGCGCAGGAGGCGGCCAGGAGGGTGGCGTCCAGACGAGGGCAGGTCACACGTCCACCGTCTGGCACACAGACGGCCCAGGCTGCCGCCACCACGTGCCTGCTTGTGCGGGGCCGCTCGTGAGCACCGGCTGAGCTGGGCCGGGGTTTGACCGTCGTGGCCGGTGTGGACCAGGTCCCGATGGCTGGCCAGCTCTCCTCTCCACACGGAACTAGACACTGCACACCCCCAGCCTGAGCCATCATCTCCCCCTCCTCCCCAACACCCCCCGGGAACGGGGTCACCAGGGGTGGCGCCAGGCAACCTCGCCCGTGGTCCCTCCTTGGTGCCCTTGGTCATTTCAAGCAGGTGGCCCTGCTGTCCACGCCGTTTCTAGAAAGTTCTTCCTTCTCCTTCACCACAGCCCTGTCCCGGGGGCCGCTCTCTGCGCCGCCGATTGCTTCCCCACTTCAGAGCCGGGGGCGAGGCTGGTCGCCCTTTGGCACAGCCCATTCTACAGATGAGAAAACCGAGGCCGAGCGACCACGCCTGGGGGCGGAGGGCGCGCACGGCGGCCTGGGCAGGCGCCTCCTACCATGGACGCCGTGCAGAGGGTTCCTCCTCCTCGGCCCCACCTGCCCTGGGGGGGACGCACGGGTATCCCTGAGCTCAGCCTGTGGCTGCACCATAACACCCGCCCAGAAACAAATTAAAAATAGGGAAGCCCGTCCCCTGGTGCTGCCGAGGCGGAGCGCTGCCGGATTGCTAGGCAACCCCGGGCCCGTGGGAGGAGGCCGCGGAGCTCTGCGCGGAGGGCGCTCGGGGCCTGCGGTGAGGACGGCTCTGAGCACCGCCCGGGGCGGGGCAGGTGCAGCAGCGCACGCCACCAGGACAGCCGCTGCCGGGACAGAGGACGGCAGAGAGGAGAGGGCGCGGGTGCCACGGGATGGGACAGCCCGACACACAGGAAGATGCACCCCACTCCCCGTGCTCCCAGCGCCCAGGCGTCCCGAACTGTGAGGGCAAAACGCCTGCCTTTTCACTGACACCCTCCCTCCCCCGTTTTCTTCATCATCTTCAGCGAGAGGTGGCTGAGCGGGGCAGGAGCGGGGACGGGGAGAGAGATGGGTGTGTCGCACAGCGCTAGGGGGGGAAGGGGTGGAGAGCCGGGGGGGGGGGGGAACTGTGCCCCCTCCTGGGCAGGGCGGAGGGGCGCACCTGCTCCATCCTCACAGCTCAGCCCCCAGAACCACGCGGAACGTGGGCGCTAAAACCTCGACTACGACCAGGAAACGCTTTTAGAAGGAAAAACGGGAATTTCCCTCTGACCTCCGGGCCCCCGGGGAGCAGAGGCGGAGCCGGAGCCCCTGGCCTCGGTGCCCGCTGCACCGGCACAGACGCCGCCCCTGGGCCGCCGGCCCCGGAACCAGCGCCCACACCCGCCGGCCCGGCTCAGGGCTGAGCGCCCACCTCCGAACCAGGAGGTTCCATCAACGATTCTCTCTCATCATTGACGCTCTCTCCCCCTCTGCCTTCCTCTCCGAACTCCGTAAGAAATCAACAATTTTTAAAAAGGACCCCACAGTCAGGACGACACCCAATGTCCTGGCCACCAAAGCAAAGCAAATCAGGACATGGCTGCCTCCTGCGGGTTTAGAAGCGATGGGCCGGGCCGGGTTCGGGCTGCGGGCGCGGGCCGGAGGGCGGGAGGAGGGCGGCGGCTCTCCCCGCGGCGGACTGGCCCGCAGCGCTCAGGGCTGGGCCTCTCACTCCGGAACTCACCGGAGGAGACGGGACGGCTCACAGGCTCATCGCCCGAGCCGTCCGCACGAGGACCGGCTTACCTGTGGGTCGCAGGTGGGAAAGCAGCTCCGCGTGACACCGTCTGGGAGGCGGCGCTCGGAGGCGTCTGTGCCGGCCACCGGGCACCGTGTGAGGTGCCATGTGAGGAGGTGTGTGAGTCCGCCTCTCACACCGCCTCACACGCCGCCTCACACTCCTCCTCACACGCCTCCTCACACGCCGCCTCACACTCCTCCTCACACGCTTCCTCACACTCCTCCTCACACTCATCCTCACACTCCTCCTTACACGCTTCCTCACACGCCGCCTAACACTCCTCCTCACACGCCGCCTCACACGCCTCCTCACACGTCGCCTCACACTCCTCCTCTCACTCATTTCACGCCGCCTCACACTCCTCCTCACACGCCTCCTCACACGCCGCCTCACACGCCTCCTCACACGCCGCCTCACACGCCTCCTCACACTCATCCTCACACTCCTCCTCACACTCCTCACACTCCTCCTCACACTCCTCCTCACACGCCTCCTCACACTCCTCCTCACACGCCGCCTAACACTCCTCCTCACACGCCGCCTCACACTCCTCCTCACACTCCTCCTCACACTCCTCCTCACACGCTTCCTCACACTCCTCACACTCCTCCTCACACGCCTCCTCACACTCCTCCTCACACTCCTCCTCACACGCCGCCTAACACTCCTCCTCACACGCCGCCTCACACTCCTCCTCACACTCCTCCTCACACGCTTCCTCACACTCCTCACACTCCTCCTCACACGCCTCCTCACACTCCTCCTCACACTCCTCCTCACACGCCGCCTAACACTCCTCCTCACACGCCGCCTCACACTCCTCCTCACACGCCGCCTCACACTCCTCCTCACACTCCTCCTCACACTCCTCCTCACACGCTTCCTCACACTCCTCACACTCCTCCTCACACGCTTCCTCACACTCCTCACACTCCTCCTCACACGCCGCCTCACACTCCTCCTCACACGCCGCCTCACACTCCTCCTCACACGCCGCCTCACACTCCTCCTCACACTCCTCCTCACACTCCTCCTCACACTCCTCCTCACACGCTTCCTCACACTCCTCACACTCCTCCTCACACTCCTCCTCACACTCCTCCTCACACTCCTCCTCACACGCCGCCTAACACTCCTCCTCACACGCCGCCTCACACACTTCCTCACACTCCTCCTCACACTCCTCCTCACACGCCGCCTCACACTCCTCCTCACACTCCTCCTCACACTCCTCCTCACACGCCGCCTAACACTCCTCCTCACACGCCGCCTCACACTCCTCCTCTCACTCCTCCTCACACGCCTCCTCACAAGCCTCCTCACACTCCTCCTCACACTCCTCCTCACACGCCTCCTCACACTCCTCCTCACACTCCTCCTCACACTCCTCCTCACACGCTTCCTCACACTCCTCACACTCCTCCTCACACGCCTCCTCACACTCCTCCTCACACTCCTCCTCACACGCCGCCTAACACTCCTCCTCACACGCCGCCTCACACTCCTCCTCTCACTCCTCCTCACACGCTTCCTCACACTCCTCACACTCCTCCTCACACGCCTCCTCACACTCCTCCTCACACTCCTCCTCACACGCCGCCTAACACTCCTCCTCACACGCCGCCTCACACTCCTCCTCTCACTCCTCCTCACACGCCTCCTCACACTCCTCACACTCCTCACACTCCTCCTCACACGCCTCCTCACACTCCTCCTCACACTCCTCCTCACACGCCTCCTCACAAGCCTCCTCACACGCCGCCTCACACGCCTCCTCACACTCCTCCTCACTCCTCACACGCCTCCTCACACTCCTCCTCACACTCCTCCTCACACGCCTCCTCACACGCCTCCTCACATGCCGCCTCTCACGCTGCCTCACACGCCTCACACGCCGCCTCACACGCCTCACACGCTGCCTCACACGCCTCCTCACATGCCGCCTCTCACGCCTCCTCACACTCCTCACTCCTCACACGCCTCCTCACACGCCTCCTCACACTCCTCCTCACACGCCTCCTCACACTCCTCCTCACACGCCGCCTCACACTCCTCCTCACACTCCTCCTCACACTCCTCCTCACACGCTTCCTCACACTCCTCACACTCTTCCTCACACGCCTCCTCACACTCCTCCTCACACTCCTCCTCACACGCCGCCTAATACTCCTCCTCACACGCCGCCTCACACTCCTCCTCTCACTCCTCCTCACACGCCTCCTCACACTCCTCCTCACACTCCTCCTCACACGCTTCCTCACACTCCTCACACTCCTCACACTCTTCCTCACACTCCTCCTCACACTCCTCCTCACACGCCTCCTCACACTCCTCCTCACACGCCTCCTCACACTCCTTCTCACACGCCTCCTCACAAGCCTCCTCACACTCCTCCTCACACTCCTCCTCACACGCCGCCTAACACTCCTCCTCACACTCCTCCTCACACTCCTCCTCACACGCCGCCTAATACTCCTCCTCACACGCCGCCTCACACTCCTCCTCTCACTCCTCCTCTCACTCCTCCTCACACTCCTCCTCACACTCCTCCTCACACGCCGCCTAACACTCCTCCTCACACTCCTCCTCACACTCCTCCTCACACGCCGCCTAATACTCCTCCTCACACGCCTCCTCACACTCCTCCTCACACTCCTCCTCACACGCCGCCTAATACTCCTCCTCACACGCCGCCTCACACTCCTCCTCTCACTCCTCCTCACACGCCTCCTCACACTCCTCCTCACACTCCTCCTCACACTCCTCCTCACACTCCTCCTCACACGCCTCCTCACACTCCTCCTCACACTCCTCCTCACACTCCTCCTCACACTCCTCCTCACACTCCTCCTCACACTCCTCACACTCCTCCTCACACTCCTCCTCACTCCTCACACGCCTCCTCACACTCCTCCTCACACTCCTCCTCACACTCCTCCTCACACTCCTCCTCACACTCCTCCTCACTCCTCACACGCCTCCTCACACTCCTCCTCACACTCCTCCTCACACGCCTCCTCACACGCCTCCTCACATGCCGCCTCTCACGCTGCCTCACACGCCTCACACGCCGCCTCACACGCCTCACACGCTGCCTCACACGCCTCCTCACATGCCGCCTCTCACGCCTCCTCACACTCCTCACTCCTCACACGCCTCCTCACACGCCTCCTCACACTCCTCCTCACACGCCTCCTCACACTCCTCCTCACATGCCTCCTCACACTCCTCCTCACACTCCTCCTCACAGGCCTCCTCACACGCCTCCTCACACGCCGCCTCTCACGCTGCCTCACACGCCTCACACGCCGCCTCACACGCCTCCTCACACGCCGCCTCTCACGCCGCCTCTCACGCCTCCTCACACTCCTCCTCACTCCTCACACTCCTCCTCACACGCCTCCTCACACGCCGCCTCTCACGCCGCCTCACACGCCTCACTCGCCGCCTCAACACTCCGCCTCACTCACCGCCTCACCATGGATGTCTCCATCGCTCTATCCCTCTTCTCCGAAATCAATAAAAACCCATTTTAAAAAAGACCGAGGCTGGAGGTCAGCATTGCTGCCCACACCGGCCAGCAGGCCCGGCTCAAGGTCAGGGCCAGCGACCCGGAGAACACGGCCTCGGTCACCTCCCAGCCATGAGGGCCGGAGGGACCCGTGAGTGCCGGCGGGAGGCGGAGGTCTGGGGGGGAGCAGGGACCCCGGCCCGGCCTCTCCCCGCACACGTCTCGGAAGCGCAGAGGGCCCCTCGGGAGGCCAGCGCTAATTACATTTCCCGGGATCGCTGGAGGGGACGCGTTAATATTCCGAGCAGATTGAATGCGTGAAGCGTGGCGGCCCGGGCCGGCGTGGATGGCTCTCTGCCATCGGGGTTGGGCCGGGCGTCCCATCGGGCGGGAGGAGCTGCAGCCCGGAGCCCCGCACAGCCGGAGCCTGTGGGCATTCCGGATGCTGCCCTGGGCCTGGGTCCGCCCTGCCCAGCTGCGAACGCCCCTCCCCTCCCCGCCCTGTGGTCCTCTCGAGCCAGTCACAGCTAGAACCCGCCCCCCCACACTGCCCCCTGTGCCCCCGGCTTCCACGCCAGGACACCTGGAGGCCTGTCCCAGCCGTTCCCCAAGGCAGACTCGAACCCACATCCAAAGCGGACCTGCTGGGCACAGGCCAGCCTGCAATGCCAATGACCCATCCACAGGGGTTCATAAAGCACCCACTGTGTGCTCAGCACAGTCTGATCAGGCGGGTGACAAGGAGCAGCAGGTGCAGTCGGACCTCGGGAGCCCCTGGGAGACCAGCTCAGCGGGGACGTGAGCTGCGAGGGGCCAGCCCTGGGGACGGGCCTGGCGTCCAGGCTCCCGACTGCCCCTCACCGACAGCGCGTCCTGACTCCCTCCCCCAGGAAGCGGAGCCGGCATCGGGGCCAGGGCTTCCCCGACCGCACGGTCCTCGCCTCTGTGACCGGTCTGAGGTGGAGGCGGGGATGGACAGGCCCAGAGCCCGGGTGCTGTCCGGGGCTGGAGGGCCCCGAGCTTCCTGGCGGCCTGAGGCGGCTGCACACAGGCCGGGCCCGAGGGCCACGTGGCAACCGGAATGCGCTGCCCCTTTGGAGGCTGGAGAGTGCATCTGGGAAGGCGTCCTGGGTGCCTGGGGCCCAGGTGAGGGCACACCCAGGTGAGGGCACATCCATTCACCCAGGTGAGGGCACACCCAGGTGAGAACACACCCATTCTCCCAGGTGAGGGCACACCCATTCACCCAGGTGAGGGCACATCCATTCACCCAGGTGAAGGCACACCCAGGTGAGGGCACACCCATTCACCCAGGTGAGGGCACATTCATTCACCCAGGTGAGAGCACATTCATTCACCCAGGTGAGAGCACACCCATTCACCCAGGTGAGGGCACATCCAGGTGAGAGCACACCCAAGTGAGAGCACACCCAGGTGAGGGCACACTCAGGTGAGGGCACATCCAGGTGAGAACACACCCAAGTGAGAGCACACCCAGGTGAGGGCACATCCAGGTGAGAGCACACCCAAGTGAGAGCACACCCAGGTGAGGGCACACTCAGGTGAGGGCACATCCAGGTGAGAACACACCCATTCACCCGAGGGCACACCCAAGTGAGGGCACACCCAAGTGAGGGCACACCCAGGTGAGGGCACACCCATTTACCCAGGTGAGAACACACTCAGATCAGGGCACACTCAGATGAGGGCACACCCAGGTGAGGGAACACCTATTCACCCAGGTGAGGGCACACCCAAGTGAGAACACACTCAGGTGAGGGCACACCCAGGTGAGGACATACCCATTGGCCCAGGTGAGGGCACACCCAGGTGAGGGCACACTCAGGTGAGGGCACACCCAGGTGAGGACATACCCACTGGCCCAGGTGAGGGCACACCCAGGTGAGGAGGCACACATTGCCTCCCTGCCCCTCCCAAACTCCCCCCGGAGAGCACGAAGCTAGGGAGACCAAAGGTGAATGACACGATGGGTTATATTTAATCCCTGGAGCGGAGAAGGAGTAAATACCACATAAGACTTAGAAGCCAAAAAATAATAATAATAATAAAAAGGAAAAGATTTTTTACTAAAGAAACAATTTCTCTATAGAAAAATAAATACTATAAACGTTCAAAGAAAAATCACACAGTGAGAAAGAGGTTGGTAGCGTGTATAACTAAAGATGAATCCTTCATAAATAAAAGGCGATGGCAAATGAGTCATAAAGGACAAACAGCCAATAGGAACACACGCTCGCTGGAAAATAGAAACGGCCATTGAACACGGACGGGGACGTGCTCCGCCCACTCAGAACTTTAAAAAGTCAACTCGTAAGCCCTCCGGTGTGGCTCAGTGAACAGAGCGTCGGCCTGCGGACTGACGGGTCCCGGGTTCGATTCTGGTCAAGGGCATGTACCTTGGCTGCGGGCACATCTCCAGTGGGGGGTGTGCAGGAGGCAGCTGATGAATGTTTCTCTCTCATCGATGTTTCTAACTCTCTATCCCTCTCCCTTCCTCTCTGTAAAAAATCAATTTTATATATATATATATATATATATATATATATATATATATAGAGAGAGAGAGAGAGAGAGAGAGAGAGAGAGAGAGATATATATATATATATATATATATATATATATATATATATATATATATATATATATTTTAAATCCAACTAACAAGAGGCCAGGAAACACTTCCCGAGCTTGGTGCTGACGAGGAGTGAGTGAGCAGACACCGCGATGGGCAGTGGGTGGAGCTGTATTGGGAAGCTCTGGGAAGGGCTGTCTGACGCTCTGTATTAATCTTTGAACCCAGGTGCCTTTGATGGGACAATTCCACTGCCAGGACCCTCTCAGACTGATTTCCCCTCAGAGTAAGCTGACGTGTACGTGCAATATACTACGCGCAATATTGTTATCACAGCAGGAAATACACGTGGTCGGCAAACTGCGGCTCTCAAGCCACATGTGGCTCTGCGGCCCCTTGAGCTTTTAGCGAAGGCCAGCTTCGGAGGACCCTAATTAGGTTAATGTACCTACCTATATAGTTCAAGTTTAAAAAATGTGGCTCTCAAAAGACATTTCAGTCCTCGTCCTGTTGATATTTGGCTCTGTTGACTAATGAGTTTGCCGACCACAGCCCTAGGAAATAAATTATGGGACACCCATATGATGGCATCATCAACAACCTTTCTTTACATTTTTATTCATTTATAGCATGTTTTTATTTATTTGAGAGAGAGAGAGAGAGAGGGAGAGAGAGAGAGAGAGAGAGAGAGAAACATCAATGACAAGAAACATCAATCGGCTGCCTCCTGCACACCCCCCACTGGGGATCGAGCCGCAACCCGGGCCTGTGCCCTGACCCAGAATCGAACCAGCAACCCCCTGGTGCCTGAGACGACGCTCAACAGCTGAGCCACGCCGGGCAAAAGCACACCTTCCTGTTAAACAAGGGAGAGCTGCACGTGCTCAGAAACCGTGTCACCAAAGAGGAAGGTTCCAGAACATCAGCCCTCCCTCACACTGGAGTGAGACATTTTCTGGGGAAATGCACCAGCCACCCTGGGCCGTGGGACGGAGGCCAAGACGGGGTGAGGGCCCAGAGCGCTGAGTTTCCGCTTGTGAACTTTTCTTCACGGTTTTAACGTTTTTGCCAGGAGCGAGCCCACCTTTCCCACAGAAAGCCGGCTCTCAGGAGGCGAGAAGCCCCACCTGTGGTTTCCTCGGTGATTTAATTACCTCCCGCTCCGTCTCTCGTGTTAACATCATCGGAGCTCACTGCAGCGGAAAAGGCAGAAAGCACAGGTTTTTCAGATGGAGACAAAAATCCTAACCACCTTCCCACTCCCGTCATCAAAACGTACGCGACTCACACTGGGGTTTACCCCCACCGTGGCCGGCCGGTGTGGGCGGACACGCAGGGCCTTTTTCCAGCACCTACTGCTCCGCACACCCTCCGCCATCCCCCTCGGACATAAACATGCTCGCCAGCTGGTGTGGCTCAATGGGTAGAGCGTCGGCCTGTGGGCCGCAGGGTCCTGGGTTTGCTTCTGGCCAAGGGCGATGAAGTCCCGGAGACGTGGCCTGGACAGCTCCTTCTTCCTTCTAACACAGAGCACCATGCACTGCTCCCAGCACAGGACCCGGCCTCCCTGGGGGCGAGGGCCTGCACCGGGCGCAGCTCAACGAGCAGCACTGCAAATGAACCTGTGGCCCCCGGCCGGTGTGGCTCAGTGGATAGAGACGGAAGGGTCCCGGGTTCGATTCCAGTCAAAGGCATGTACCTGGGTTGCAGGCTCGATCCCAACCCCAGTCAGGGTGCATGCGGGAGGCAGCCAATGGGTGTGTCTCTCTCACATCAATGTTTCTCTCTCTCTCCCGCTCCCTCCTGATCTAAGAATCAGGGGAGATTACCCTCAGGTGAGGATCAGAAACAAGGGGAAGTGCCCTAACCGGTTTGGCTCAGTGGATAGAGTGTGGACTGAAGGGTCCCAGGTTCTATCCCGGCCAAGGGCATGTACCTTGGTTGTGGGCGCATCCCTGGTGGGCGTGCAGGAGGCAGCTGATTGGTGTTTCTCTCTCATCGATGTTTCTAACTCTCCCTCTCCATTCCTCTCTGTGAAAACTCAATAAATATATATTTTAAAAAAAAAAAAAAAACAACAGAAAGTGCCCGTGAAAGCTCCTGTCAGCTCCGAGGGGCGGGAGGGGACGTGAAGGCCTTGGTTAACCGTCCCCAACGCATGTTCCCCCTTTGGTCCCAGAGCCTCCGTCGCCCCATCTGCTGGCGGGCTCTGTGCCTGGGGTGCTCACGCCCGGCCCGGGCGCTGGGACTTCGGGGACCCCTCCAGCTCCGTCAGTGCGGGCCACGCGCTGGCTGCCAGGCCCGAGCCCCGGGACAGAGGCCCCGCAGAACAGGAGCAGCCCGGGGCCCCGCCACCCTCGCCTCCTCCCAGGGCAGCCCCGGTGGAGGAGGGAAGGCCTATGGGGGCGGAGCAGATGGGGCCGCTCGGACCCCCGCACGGCCGCCATCTGTCCTGACAGCCAGCCGTCTGCCCGGGCAGCCCTCCTCGGGCCTCCATCTGCCACAGCCTGGCCCTCCTCCCAGCTCCGCCAGGGCCCCGGGAAGGGGTGGGTGCCAGCCAGAGCCAGGCCTGCTGCCGCGGGCCGGCCCATCTGGCACCCCTGCCGGGAAGGGGGCAGGAGCCTGGATGGGCACCTCCACTTGCAGGGAGGGCAGAGGGAGGAGGCCTGGGCGGGAGGCGGGTGGCGGAGGTGGGCAGCGGGGAGGGTCGCCCCTGTCAGGCAGCCCGGCTGGACAGGCCCTGCTGGGACCCAGCTCCTCCTCCCCGCTGGCAGCCCCTGGGGTCGGGGTGCTGGTCTGCCCCCCAACAGGTCCCCGGGCTGAGAGGAGAGCTGTCTCTCCCAGGGCCCAGGCGGCTGGTGGGGAGCAGGACACCGGAGCCCAGCTCTGCCTCGGGCCCAGCAGCCCCCCAAGTCCCCCCGCCACTTGCTCAGTGGAGCCGACGCTGAGGGGCCCGGCCTGCCTTGGGGAGCCCACCTCAGGCACCACACAGAGGGCCCCCGGGAGACGCTGAGCCTGCAGGCAGCTGGGGTGTCAGGGGGACCCCTGCCCCTCTCTGCCTCAGGTCCCCTTCACTTATGGAAACACCCCCCTCTCTCCCTGCCCCCCTATACATAGCGAGATCGCTCCCTAGAGCCGAAAGGTCAGGGCGGGGTCCTCCCCGGTGAGAGGTGCTGGGGGCACAGGGAGGAGGCGCCCCCACCTCATGAACCCCTGGAGGCTGCCGGCCTGCCTGGTCCCACAGGCCCCCCCTCTCCACCTGCTCTGAGCCCCCAGGACGGCACCCAACAAGGAGGGTGCCCAGCAAGCTGCCAATCAGAGCGTTGCCCCGCCCCCATGCAGAAGGCCCCTCCTGGGGACCCCCAGGAAGAGAGGGTGCCCTCCTGCGGAGCCTGGGGTCCCCTCCCCGCCATGCACCCCGGGCAGAAGCAGCGCCCAGCGCCCCCACCAACTTGGCCCCCCAGCCTCGGGCCCACGTTGAGGTCAGGGAGGGCGCAGGCACCCAGCTAACGTCTGTCTTCCCTGCAGGAGCGCCGGGTGGACAGGCCCTGGGCACCCACGTCGGCGGGTGGAGGGGGCTTTGGGCTGTAGCTGGCGCCGGCAGGGGCACCAGCTTGCGGGCGGTGGGGATGGCACCGAGCCCCCCTCCGCCAGCCCAGCCCCAGGGCCGCTGAGCCCGGAGCCGCTGCATTGGTGGCTGGACAGCGCCACCTGGTGGCCGTGTGGGAGAGCACAGCCAGGCCTGGTCTCCGTTCCCATCCCAGCGAGGAAGGGGAGGGAGGAATATCGTGATGAGAGAGAATCTGAGACAGCTTCCTCCGCACGCCCCACTGGGACCGAGTCCACACCCCGGCCTGTGCCCTGACGGGAGTCGCACCCTGACCTCCTGGGTCATAGGTCGCCGCTCAGCCTGGCTTTCGGTGGCTTGTTTTCAATTCCCTTCCTGGCTCTTCGGCCTGGTTCCTTCCTGCTCCCTGCGGCTCGGTGGTCAGCACCCCGCCCGCCCTCTCCCCGGCCCTGCTGGGACGGCTGGCTGTCAGTCACCCCAGAAAGAGCCTCTCTCCCTCGGGCCCCCCAACGCGGCGCACCCCTCACCCACCAGCCAGGCCGCCCCTGGCCCACGACGGGCACACCACGCCCGGACAGGAGCCACGGGCGGCCAGGCTGAGACACGGGGAGCGTAAGGGCAGTAAATCCACGGAGGGAGGAGAGGACCAAGCCGCCGGGGAGCCCCCCGGGTCAATCGGCCCCGACTCTACCTCCCTTTCTGACGGCAGTCAGCGTCCCCACTGACTGCAGCAACAGGCGGGTTTTCTTCCTCGGAATTCCAGCTGCACGGGGGACGGACGGGGACAGACGGGGACAGACAGGGACGGACGGGGGACAGACGGGGGGGGGGGGGGCCGCGGATGGGACAGAGGAGCCACTTGCCGGCTCTTGTGCTTCCGGTCCTTCTCTCGGTGTGTGGGGGGGGGCGGTGTTACAAACATGGACACTGAGCCCACCGGCGTCCACTGACCAGCGAAGCCCCGGGGGGGGGGGTGGAGGGGGCCTGTGGGAGCCCCGCCCACAGAGCTTCCGCCAAAGGCCAGCCCCACGCAGCCCTCACCGGCCTTGGCTTCCACGACCCGCGGGGACAGGGCAACGCCCGAGGAGGCGGGCAGCCGGGGAGCGAGGGGGCGCCTGGCCAGAGACAGGCCTGCTGCAACGGCCCCTGGGGCAGCGGACGGGACCGGGCAGCCTGGCTTCCCCTGACCCGGCCACCAGCCGCCTGCACTGCGGCCCCGTCCCAGGCACTTTCCCCAGCCCCAGAGGCCCATCCCTGGCAGCCATGACCCTCTCTCCACAGCCTGGTGGGTGCCAGCCTGAGTGCCCCTCAGCCCTCAGCGTCCCCTCACCCCCGCTCCACCCCCGCCGGGTCCCAGGCCCCGGCTCCATGGGAGGGGGCAGTTACAGGTTTCTGCGGCTCCTGGTCCCAGACGGCAGCTCCAGTGCCATCGGCCTCCCCACGCAGGAGGGTCTCGGGGCGCACACTGACCCGCGGGTCCCGGTGGCCGGCAAGCACAGCCCCAGCTCCGCCCACACGCCCGCAATGGCCCGAGCGCCCACACGTGCCGGCCACCCAGGCTGTGCCGGCGCAGGGCCAGTGCGGGTGACACCTGCCTGGGCCCTGCCCTGCCGGTGCCCGCACCCCGGGCCGGACCAGGGATGAGCGGGAGGAGCGGGCCTGGCAGGACATCCTGGCCGCCCTTATCCGCCCACCGTGGCCAAAGGTGGGCCCTTATCACCCGATGGCTCCCGCTATCAGTGCTGTAAACACGTCCGGAGCGAGCTGTCCCCCGGCCCCGCGGGGGGGCTCAGCCCCATCTGTTTATGGAAACAGCCCCATAGACAGATAAACAGATGGCACCTGGCACAGTCAGCACCCACCCACCCCCACCTTTGAGCCTCCTGGAGGCGTGCCCCTCCCCCCCGACCTGTGAAGGCCTGGACTCGCCTCCTCCCGGCCGTCAGCGCCCCTCAGCCGGGGCACCGGGAGGAACACTGACAGGCACTCCTGCAGGAGAAGCTCCTGGAAGGTTCCAGGCCGAGTCCCAACTGCGGCCCCGGGAGCGGCGAGGACCACGGGGCGCAGGCTGAGGGGACCTGACAGACTGGCTGTGTGGGAGCCGGGGAGTCGCAGGGGCCGGACGTGCAAAGGGGGTGGCAGCACGCCTGGGCACTGTGGCCCCGCCCCTCCCCGTCCGTGGCCCGGCCTGTCTCCGGGGGCAGAGGGTGGGGAATCAGGCATGCGGGCCCTACACAGAGGGGCCCTCCCGTGGGAGAAGCACAGGGCGCTGGCCCAGGAGGGGGCCCAGAACCCCAGCTCCCAGCGATGGCGGGGATGGTGCTGGCCCAGGAGGGAGCCCAGAAGCCCAGCTCCCAGGGATGGCGGGAGGGCTGGCCCAGGAGGGAGCCCAGAAGCCCAGCTCCCAGCGATGGCAGGAGGGCTGGCCCAGGAGGGGGCCCGGAACCCCAGCTCCCAGCGATGGCGGGAGGGCTGGCCCAGGAGGGGGCCCGGAACCCCAGCTCCCAGCGATGGTGGAAGGGCTGGGCCGGCTCGCATTCTAAAACTCTGGTTCGGGCCCGGCCGGCAGGGCTCAGAGCGGCGACCTCTGAACCAGGAGGTCATGGTCAATTCCTGGTCAGGGCACAGGCCCTGGCTGCAGGCTCCATCCCCAGTGGGGGGCGTGCAGGAGGCAGCTGATCCATGATTCTCTCATCATTGCTGTTTCTCTCTCTCCCTCTCCCTCTCCCTCTCTCCCCTTCCCCATCTCTCTCTCTCTCTTTCTCTCTCTCACTAGTTCCCTCTCCCCTCACCCATCCTCCCCACAGGCAGTCCAGCTGCTGACCCAGGACACAGTCTGCAGTGTCCATGGGGATCTCACCGCCAGGCCGCCCCCCCAGGACACACCAGCCCCCCAGAACCCCAGTCCCCCCACCCACCCAGAGCCTGGAAAGGGTGGCCCAGCCAGAGACCCTCCCCTGCCCCCCCCAGGCTGAGGGAGGTGGGAGCTGAGGGAGGTGGGAGGCGGAGGGAGGGGGGAGTTGGAGGGAGGGGGGAGGCGGAGGGAGGGGGGAGGCTGAGGGAGAAGGAGGCTGAGGGAGGGGAGGCTGAGGGAGGGGGAGGCTGAGGGAGGGGGAGGCTGAGGGAGGGGGGAGTTGGAGGGAGGGGGGGCTGAGGGAGGGGGGAGGCTGAGGGAGGGGGGAGTTGGAGGGAGGGGGAGGCTGAGGGAGGGGGGGCTGAGGGAGGGGGAGGCTGAGGGAGGGGGGAGGCTGAGGGAGGGGGGAGGCTGAGGGAGGGGGAGGCTGAGGGAGGGGGGAGGCTGAGGGAGGGGGGAGTTGGAGGGAGGGGGAGGCTGAGGGAGGGGGAGGCTGAGGGAGGGGGAGGCTGAGGGAGGGGGAGGCTGAGGGAGGGGGAGGCTGAGGGAGGGGGGAGGCGGAGGGAGGGGGGAGGCTGGAGGAGGGGGAGGCTGAGGGAGGGGGGAGTTGGAGGGAGGGGGAGGCTGAGGGAGGGGGGAGTTGGAGGGAGGGGGAGGCTGAGGGAGGGGGGAGTTGGAGGGAGGGGGAGGCTGAGGGAGGGGGAGGCTGAGGGAGGGGGGGCTGAGGGAGGGGGGGCTGAGGGAGGGGGGGCTGAGGGAGGGGGGAGGCTGAGGGAGGGGGAGGCTGAGGGAGGGGGAGGCTGAGGGAGGGGGGGCTGAGGGAGGGGGGAGTTGGAGGGAGAAGGAGGCTGAGGGAGGGGGGAGTTGGAGGGAGGGGGGAGGCTGAGGGAGGGGGAGGCTGAGGGAGGGGGGAGGTGGAGGGAGGGGGGAGTTGGAGGGAGGGGGGGCTGAGGGAGGGGGAGGCTGAGGGAGGGGGAGGCGGAGGGAGAAGGAGGCTGAGGGAGGGGGGAGTTGGAGGGAGGGGAGGCTGAGGGAGGGGAGGCAGAGGGAGGGGGGGCTGTGAGGGGGAGACTCCAGGTCCCGCGGAGCGCTGTGACCAGCACATAATCCTGTTAAAATATTAATCCTCGAGGCGGTGGCTGAGATAAAGCCCGAGAAGTGATGAAAGTCCGGGCTGATACCAGGACCTTCGCTGATAAACCTGCCGCCAAGGTCGGCCGGGCCCCGCCATGGGGACAGCAGGCGCCCCGGTCTCCGTGGGGGGGGGCGGGGGGGCTCCTAATCTCTCCCAGGCTGGAGCCCCAGCCCCCCGCACCCCTCACCAGCCCAGGCCTCGCAGTGGCCGGCCAGCCGGGCGCATCCTGTTCGGAGGGTGTCCTGCTGCGCTGGCCGAGGACCGAGGACCGGCAGGGTCCGTCGGGCGCGGCCCTGGTGGGACCTGCTCATCCCGCCGCGTTCTTCCCTTCCCGCCCGAGGTCGGGCCCGCCTCCTGGGCGCCGGAATCCGTGCGCCGGGCTCCGGGGGCCGGGGGCCAGGGCCGGGCTCCGTGCACTGGCTCCGGGCCCGGGCTCTGGGCGCCAGGCTCCGGGCTCCGGGGGCTGGGGGCCGTGCGCCGGGCTCTGGGCGGGTCCATTGGCACCTGGCTGGGAAGGAGAACGGGGCAGGGACCCGGTGCGGGCCTCGGGGGACCGGCCCGCACGGCTCTCTGCCCAGCGGAGCCAGGCCCAGAGCTGGGCGGCTGGTTCTTCCCAGCCCGGCCCCCACGGGGCTCACCGGCTCGGGGTACGTGTGCACCGTGTCCACGCAAACCTGCTGCCCTCAGGAGCCCACTGGCCCTGCCTCTGACTTCCCGCCACCCAGCTCGGCGGCGACCGCTCCAAACTCTGGCCCGCCCGGCCGCTGGCTCAGGGCTGCGTGTGGATGGGGAACCAGGAGGTCACGGTTCGATCCCGTCAGGGCACAGGCTGGTGCGGGCTCCGTCCCCCGTGGGAGTGCAGGAGGCGGCCGGTCCATGCTTCTCTCCCGTCACTGATGCTTCTCTCCCTCCCTCTCCCTTCCTCTCTCTGACATCCACAAACACGTATCTTTAAGAAGACCACCCCCCTCAAAAAAAAGACCACCCCAGCTGGGTGCCCAGCCCTGCCTTGGCCTGTGACATGGCAGCCCCTGGCACATGCCCTGCCTCCTGCCCTGGACAGCCAGCGGGTAAGTCACCGCCTGCACAGCAGCCAGCGCCCGCATGGCCTTGGTGCTGAGAGCGCCACAGACCCGGGACCCCCAATGCTCTCCATGGGGCTGTGGTCCCGCCCCAGGCAGCACCCCATCTTCGCTGGCTGGGGGGCCTCTGAGCTCAGAGCACCAGAGGAGCGAGAATCAGAAAGGGGTGCAGCAAACCTGGGGTGTGACAGAGGCCCAGGGGGGCACATCCTATTTCCCCCCCCCATTGGCCAGCGTGTGGTCACATGGCCAAGCCTCCCTGCAGAGAATGCTAGGAAATGTAGTCTTTCTCGTTGGTGGCCATCTTGTGAAGACAGTGGATTTTACATTAAATTTTATGTTAGGTATTAGATTATATTCGCATAAAATCCAGGCTCCCCTGTGGCCTGCCTCCTGGTTTCAGCCTGAGCACGCCCCTCCCATGGCCCTGCTCCTCCCGTGACCTGCCCTCTGACCCCGTCACCCCAGCTGCCCGGGTGGGAACTGGCCGTCCCCGGAGATGCTCCCTTTCCTTCGCTCCCACGGCCACCACCGTGTCTGGGCCACGGCCACGGCCACGGCCTGAGGACGGCACACTCATCGCCGCCCAGCACCCAGCTCCCTGCCTGCCTCTCGCCCACCACCTGCCCTGCCCGGGCTGCCCTCCTACCTAGACCCGCGGGCGCCAGGGCCTGCTCGCCGCTCCAGGGCTCCGGATTGCACACGTGGCCTCGGCCCCGCCGGCCCTGCCCCCATCCTACCCGCCCCAATCACCCTCCCAGGAGGCCCACCCACCGCCCACCAGGTGCTGCCCACAAACACCCCATCTGGTCCCCTGCCTCACTCCCTGCGTCCTGTCCTGCCGTGTCCTCCTTTCATTGTGTGCCCACCAGGTGGACAGAGTCAGGAGCACGCCTGCCCCTCACTGCGGGGCCCCCAGGACTTAGAGCGGCTCCGTCAGGTGGGGAGGGGGTGAGTAACCAGTGTCACCCCAATAAATTCAATTTTTAAAAAGGGTGGTAAGCCGAAACCGGCGTGGCTCAGTGGATAGAGCGTCGGTCTGTGGACTGAAAGGTCCCAGGTTCGATTCCGGTCAAGGGCATGTACCTTGGTTGGGGGCACATCCCCAGTGGGGGGTGTGCAAGAGGCAACTGGTCGATGTTTCTAACTCTCTATCCCTCTCTCTTCCTCTCTGTAAAAACTCAATAAAATATTTTTTAAATAAATAAAATAAATAAGAGTGCTAAGTCCTCACCGTTGTGGCTCAGTGGATAGAGCATCAGCCTGCAGACCAAAGGGTCCCAGGTTTGATTCCAGTCAAGGGCATTAAAAAAAAAAAAAAAATTGGTAGGGAGAGAGACAGAGATGGAAAGATAGGGAGAGAGGAACATAAAGATAGAGAGAGAGAGAGAGAGAGAGAGAGAGAGAGAGAGATAAAGAGACAGAGATAGAGAGAGATAAAGATAGAGAGAAATAAAGATAGAAAGATAGAGAGATTGAGATGAGAGAGAGAGAGAGAGAGAGAGAGAGAGAGAGAGAGAGAGGGAGGGAGGAGAGAGGAGATAGTCGCTGAACCATGCCCCGGCCAGGGCTCTCCCCCCCCCCCCCCCGCCATGGGCACAGTGACAGGGCGCCCCTCTCTGAGCGCCTTGCCGACGAGGCCGCCGTGCAGCGCCCCCTGAGGACCGACAGGCCCAGAGGGAAGACACGGCTCTGCTGACCCGGCCCCAGTGTGGCTCCGCCCGCCAGCCCAGGACACCCCCCACCCTGAGCGAGGGCAGGAGGCCGTCCCAGGCTGGGCTCCCCGCGGCCCTGGGCTCCCTGGCCCTGGCACGCCCCCTCCCCTCCCCCGTTTCCGCATGGCCCTGGCCCAGGCAGGCCCGGGGCCCACGCACCCCAAAGGCCCCCGACTTCCAGGCTGTAGGTCAGAGAGTGGGGCCTGGGGACGGAGAGAGCGGGCAGGGGCCAGGCCACCCCGGGGAGGGCCCCTCTGCCCTCTGATCCTGGGGCGTGCCCCCCCCCCCCCCCGCGAGGACACACGCCCGCGGGGGAGGAGCGTGGGCAATAAAGGCAGGGGCCACGGCCTCTGCCCGAGCCTCGGAGAGCAGGTCAGACGCCGGCGACCCTGGGACTTCGCTCCCCTCCGTCCGCGGCAGGAACACGCCCGCCCCGGCGCTCAGACAGCCGCCATGAGCCGCCCGGCCGCCCTCCTGGCCGTGGCCGCGGCCCTGGCCGCCCTCCTCGCCCCGGGGGCGGGCAGGCCCGTCGGCCGGCAGGGCTCCCGGCACAAGCTGCTCCTGGTGTCCTTCGACGGCTTCCGCTGGGACTATGACCAGGACGTGGACACCCCCAACCTGGACGCCATGGCACTGGACGGCGTGAAGGCCCGCTACATGACCCCCCCCTTCGTCACCATGACCAGCCCCTGCCACTTCACCCTGGTCACCGGTGAGTGTCGCTGCGGAGGGGGCCGGGGCTGAGGGGCCAGGGGAGCAGGGTGCACACAGCCCTGCCCCAGGGGCCCCATGCGGGGCAGAGGGGAGCCAGGAGGGGACACTGGCTGGGGAGACAGCGTGGCCAGCAGCCCTCAGCATTGGCAGCAACTGGTCTCTCCGGCAACAGTGACCTCAGCCCGGGGGCAACCCAGGAGGCCTTCCCGGAGGAGGTGAGTGTGGCCGGGACGCAGAGATGAGTCTGGGGCGCCAGCTTCATCTTTTCTTTTTTATTTTAAATCCTCACTCAAGGCAGCGGACACGGAACATGGGACAAGGGTGTTTTTCCATTGGTTTTTAGGGAATGGAAGAGAGAGGGAAAGGGAGAGAGAAACCTCAATGTGAGAGAAACACATCGATTGGTTGCCTCCTGCACACGCCCCGACCAGGGCCCGGGCCGGGCAGGAGCCTGCAACCGAGGTACGTGCCCCTGAGCGGAATCGAACCCAAGACATGTTGGTCTGCAGGACAACTCTCTATCCACTGAGCCAGGCCAGCCGGGGCGTCCCTCCATCTGAACCTAACGCTTACACCTGCCAGGACCCCGTGGGCAAACAGGCCGCCTCTGAGGCGCTGGTGACGCGACTTTGGGGCGGCCCGTCCTCGCCCGCGCTTCTGTGGCCTCCGCCCCGGCACACACACACACACCACCGGCACCGGCTGTCACCCCCTCGTCCCCCCACAGCTCCTCTCCGCCGCACGGGTCCGGGGGAGGGAGAGCCGCGCGCCCTCAGGCCCCGCCTCTGGGGCCCACGCTCCCGTGCATTCTCCACGCAGCACCAGCTGGCAGGCTGCTCGGACCCGCACCTTTCGTCCAGACGCCTGCCTGGCTCTCTGCCGAGGCTGGGTCCCATCTACGTCATCAGTCCCTCCCGAGAGCCACACAGGCGCAACCAATCTCTTTTTAATTGTTATTGATTTCAGGTGGGAGGGAGAGGGAGCGAAACATCCGTGATGAGAGAGAATCGTGGATCGGCTGCCTCCTGCACGCCCCCTACGGGGGACCGAGTCTGCAACCTGGGCCTGTGCCCTTGACAGGAATCGAACCCAGGACCCTTCCGTCTACAGGCCTATGCTCTATCGCTGAGCCACACTGGCCAGAGTCACACTGATCTTTTGCTAAAACCAATGAGGCTGCAAGCGACGCCTCCCAGGGGTTCTCAGGGGCTGGGGTGGGGCAGGGCGCGCTGGGCCAGCGGGTCGGAGCGCGTGGCCGTGGCCGTGGCCGTGGCCGTGGCCTTGGCCTTGGTAACCGAGCCCCGCCCATTCCCTCCACCTCCACGCAGGCAAGTACATCGAGAACCACGGCGTGGTGCACAACATGTTCTACAACACCAGCAGCAAGCTCAAGCTGCCCTACCACGCCACGCTGGGTGTGCAGCGCTGGTGGGACAACGGCAGCCTGCCCATCTGGATCACCGCCCAGAGGCAGGTAATGCCTGCGCCCCGGGGCCCAGCCCGCACAGGGCGCCCACCCTCCCCGTCAGACAGAAGCCACCTGTGGGCCCTGTGGCACTTGGGGAGGGGGGTCGCACGGGGAAAGGACCCCACTCGACACAAAGGTGTGTGACCTCAAAATGGCTCTGTCCCCTCCCCGAGGGGCGAAGGGAAAAGAGAGGAGCCGCCGTGTCAGCCCAGGAGTCCCATCGCCCCGAAATGTCTGGGGGGCTTCCGGGGTATAGCTCCTTGTCAATGGTGTCCAGTGGAGGGCACCCCTCAAGTCTGAGCCCCCCGTGGCTATCGGGCCCCACGCCCCAACCCCACACCCCCACCTACCCCAGTCCAACCCCGAGGCTTAGACGTTGGCCTGGGGGCTGCACGGGCAGCGGCCGGGGGGAAGGTGGGTCTGGGTAAACAAAGCAGCGGGTGGTTGACGGACAGACAGATGGATGGACGGATGGACGGATGGACGAGAGGGTGAAGGCTGGAAGGACAGTGTAGGGCACGGAGGAGGGGCTGACACTCCAGGGCATGGCCGTGGCAGGGAGGGGCCGGGCTGCAGGCCGGGAGGAGGGCTCTCAGCACCGGAGCCTCCGGAGGCCTGGCCGTGGCAGAGAGGCCTGGCATATCGGGCACCGGGCCTGGCGCTATCTATTGGAGCGGAGTCCACCGCACCGGCTCCGCCTCCGGAGGCTCTGCCCGCGATAAGAGCCTGTCAGACAGGGAAGCGGCGCCCGGCTGGTGTGGCCGCGACCCAGGAGCCAGGAGGTCGCTGGTTGGACTCGCGGATTCCTGGTCGGGGCACAGGCAAGGGTTATGGGCGCAGCCCCCTGTGGGGAGTGTGCAGGAGGCAGCCGATCGAGGATACTTCTCTCCTTGATGTTTCTCTCTATCCCTCTCCCCTCCGCTCTCTCTAAAAATCAATAAAAACATATGATTTTTAAAAGAATAAGTTCAGCCCTAACTAATGTGGCTCAGTGGATAGGGTGTCAGCCTGCGGACTGAAAAGCCCCAGGTTCGATTCTGGTCAAGGGCATGTACCTTGGTTGCGGGCACATCCCCAGTCGGGGGTGTGCAGGAGGCAGCTGATCAATGTTTCTCTCCCATCGATGTTTCTAACTCTCCATCCCGCTCCCTTCCTCTCTGTAAAAAAAAAAAATCAATAAAATATATATATTTTTAAAAGCATAAGTTCAGGGTTGCATGATAAAAAGTCAATGTACAACAAGCCATCTTAAATAAAAAGAAATGAAAAGGCTGGGCAGCAGTGGGCATGGCAAAGGGAGGGCGGGGGGGGAGGGAGGGTGCGCGGGGGGGGGGGGGGAAGAAGGGGCGCGGGGGGGAGGGAGGGGCGCGGGGGGAGGGGACTCGGGGGGGGGGGGTGCTGAGCCTCACGCTGCCTCCCCGCAGGGCCTGCGGACCGGCTCCTTCTTCTTCCCGGGCGGCAACGTCACCTACCGAGGCGAGGCGGTGATGCTGAGCCGCAAGGAGGGCATCCTGCACAACTACAAGGACGAGGCGGAGTGGCGGGCCAACGTGGACACGGTGCTGCGCTGGCTCACGCAGGACGGCCTGGACCTGGTCACGCTCTACTTCGGGGAGCCGGACTCCACGGGCCACCGCTTCGGGCCGGACTCGCCGGAGCGCAGGGCCATGGTGCAGCAGGTGGACCGCACGGTGGGCTACTTGCGCGACAGCATCCGGCGCAGCGGCCTGGAGCGCAGCCTCAACCTGGTGGTCACCTCCGACCACGGCATGACCGCCGTGCGCAAGGCCGGCGACCTGGTGGAGCTGCACCGCGTCCCCGGCTTCTCCTTCAAGGACATCGAGTTCGAGCTCGTGGACTACGGCCCCAACGGGCTGCTGCTGCCCAAGCCGGGGCGGCTGGAGCAGGTGTACGCCGCGCTCAAGGGCGCGCACCCCAAGCTGCACGTCTACAGGAAGGAGGACTTCCCCAAGGCCTTCCACTACGCCAACCACCCGCGCATCACGCCCCTGCTCATGTACAGCGACCCCGGCTACGTCATCCACGGGGTGAGGGCCCACGCGCGGCGGGGGGACGGGGGCCGGCGGGGGGGGGCTGCTGGTCTCTTCCCCGCCCCCTGAAGAGCACCCGTCTCCAGCCAGCCCCCATCTGAGGCACACCGGCCACCAGAGGGACACAGTCATCACGGCAATAGGTGTGCGTGCGTGTGCATGGGCATACATGTGTGCACACGCCTGGTGTTTGTGTGGTGTTACGTGTGCGTGTGTGTTGGCGCACTGTGTGCTTGTGTGTGCACGAGTGCCTGTGTGTGGTGCACGTGTGTGTGCGTGGGTACATGTGTGTGCTTGTGTGCACCTGCACGTCAAGTAACGTGTAGGGAGATCAGCCATACGAGTGACAGGGACAAGGCTGAGCCCTCAGAGGCCAGGGCGGAGCTCAGGGAAGGGAGATGCAGGTGGGGGGCTGAGGGGGGGGTGCGCTGCGGGTCGGGGCAGCCCGGCTGGGTGCTGGGGTCCCTGTCTATGTCACAGGGTCCTTGCAGAGGCGCTGGCTTCAGGCCACTGATCTTTTAAGGCTCAGAACCCCCGCCCCATGTCCGCACCCTTTGTGGAGGAAGGGGCTGTTGGGGGAAGGGGGGCTGGCGGAGGGGCGGGGGCCGGGGAGTCCCAAGAGGCCTCAGGACCACCCCCCCCCCCCCGCAGAGGGTGAACGTGCAGTTCAACAACGGGGAGCACGGCTTCGACAACGGGGTGCTGGACATGAAGACCATCTTCCGGGCCGTGGGCCCCAGCTTCCGGCGGGGCCTGGAGGTGGAGCCCTTCGAGAGCGTCCACGTGTACGAGCTCCTGTGCAGGCTGCTGGGCATCGCGCCCGAGGCCAACGACGGGGACCCCCGCGCCCTGCTGCCCATGCTCACGCCCGAGGCCGCCGGGGGCACCGGCGCCCCACCGACCACCACCCCCTCAGGTGAGGCCCGCCCTCGGCCTGCACCCTCGGCCCCAGCGGCTGCAGACGGGGCGCCTGCCACGGGGGGGGGGGGGGGGGGGGCCTGCTCCCTCCCTGCCCCGGCGTTCCCTCCGCAGCGTCCTCTGTGCCTCGCAGTGTGGGCGGCAGAACGGACAGGAGCGAGTTCAAGGTGCAGGGCGGAGGACCGGGAGGGTCGGCCCAGAGACAGGCCTTCTGGGTGAAGCCCCTCCAGGCCCCTGGTCCCAGGGAGCCCAGACTCCCCCAGAGGCACTCCTTCCTGAGTCCCACTGCCAGCTCCCACCTCCCCCACCCGGCCCGGCCCAGTGCAAAGGTCACGGGGAGCTGGACCACGGAGGGGGGGGGGGGGCTAGATGAGGGGGAGGCCGGGGCGCTGGGGAGGAACAAAGAGGGGTGCTGAGAGGTGACTGGGGGCTCGTGGGCGGCTTCGGGAGGAGCTGGGTGGTGACATGCCCCCGTGCCCCTCCTCCTGGGGCCTCCGACTCCCCACAGGGTCTGCACCCCTGCCTGGCGCCCCCGTGATGGCAGGCCTGCTGGCGGCTGCAGTTCTGGCCAAGGTCGCATAGTGCCACCGCTCAAGGTCAGAGCCCGGGAGGTGCAGGGAGGGTGGAGGGAGGGTGGTCCCCTGGCCCCCGTAGACCAGGCCCTGTCCCACCACAGAGGAGTCAGTCCTCGGCCAGGGCCTGGAGCAGCCCTTCAGAAACAGACGCCCAGCCTCCCCCTCTGCTTTGGGCTCTGCTCTGGGACCAGCAGGGAAAGACTAGCAACTGCAGAGGGGGTGCAGCGGGGGCGGAGAGGGGCCTGGAACACTAGAGCCAGCTCAGAGGATTCGCTTACTGAGGGACAGCCCCTTGTCTGCCCTGTGATGTCACAGCCCTTTGTCTGCCCTGTGATGTCATAGCCCCCGTGATGTCACAGCCCCTGTGTCTGCCCTGTGATATCACAGCCCCCTTGTCTGCCCTGTGATGTCACAGCCCCTTGTCTGCCCTGTGATGTTACAGCCCCTGTGTCTGCCCTGTGATGTCATAGCCTGTGTCTGCCCTGTGATGTCACAGCGCCTGTGATGTCACAGCTCCCCTGTCTGCCCTGTGATGCCACAGCCTTCTGGCCAGAGTGACGCAGGCTATTCACTCTGAGAAGGCAGTGGGGCTGGGGAGTCGGGCTCCGCCTGGCTCTGGAGGCGCAGGGAGCCAGGCAGCCAGGCCCCCAGCTGGCATCTGCCTTGGGAGCCAGGAGGGCGATGAGACAAAGGAAACCATGGCCCAGAGGACTGGGCGGGGGGGGGGGGGGGGGGGGCACAGGGCCACGCCAGGGTCTGACGTGGTGACTAAATGGGCCCAGACACGGGGCAGGAGCAAGGTTAGGGACAGGCACTGCCAGTCGAGGTCACCCAGAGGTCGGGCAGCACATCTGGGTGGCAGGGCAGAGGGGGCACATGAACCCATTCCGATGCCTTCGAGGTATGAGGGGTGGAGTGGAGGACAAAGGACACGGGCCTGAAGGCTGGGGGGACGGAGCCTGAGGCCCCAGGGTGCCTGAGCCGGGAAGGACGGGCACCTGACACGTGCGGAGCCGGGGACAGAGAGACAGAGGGCTGGGCCCACACGCCTGACTCCCCACCGCCCGCCCCAAATGCCTCCATCTCCTCAGCAACCCGCCCTCCCCCCCCTCCCACCATCTCTGCCAGGAAGCTCCACAGCTGCCCTCGCGGTGAGGACGGACACGCGGACCTGTCTCCCCAGCTGGCCAGAGAGGGCGCGCCGCGGGCCTCAGTGTCCCCACAGCACGGCCACGCTCCGTCGTCACACGCTGGCAGTCCGGCCCCTGCCCAGGCCCGCTAGTTCCACGGCCCAGCCCGCCCCTCCCTCTTCCCTCTTCCCTCTTCCCTCCTCCCTCCTCCTTCCTCCCTCCTCCCTCCTCCCTCCTCCCCCCAGAAAACCTTCCAGAGCGAAGCCTCCGTCTGCGGCCAAGTGGGGGCGCGCAGGAACCCCGCTCCGGAAGGTCCCTGTCCTGGACCACCCATCGCGGCCTCCAGGCAGCGGGAGGCGCTGCCCCTCAAGCTCGGTCCCCACGGGGCTGGCCGGCTGCTGCTCCGGGCGCGGTCCCGCGAGGGCACTGTGCCCGTGGGACAAAGGACAGGCAGGGCTTTGGAAGTCACCGGCCATCGAGGACGCGCTTTCCCCCTTAGCCGCCGGGCCCTCAGCCTCGCCGGCGCCCCCGTGTGGAATAAACTCCCAGCGCCTTGGAACGACCCCAGACGCGGGCACCCATTCACTCCGGATGGGGGGGGGGGGGGGGCTGGGTGGACCTCCAGGGGCAGGGGGTGACGGTGTGCGCCTCACATTGAAAAGAAAGGGGCTGGGGGGCCGAGAGGGCTCCTGTGACAAGATGGGGAGCGAGAACCCCCAAGCCACGGTGCTCCGTTAAAAAGCGGCCAGTAGCGCCCTGGGGGCGGGAAGGGAGACGTGCGTGTGAGCACCTGTGTGTGTGTGGGGGGGGGGGGGGGATGGACTCAGCTCTGGGGACTCAGGAAGAGTGAGCACTGCCTGTCTCCGAGGGGGTGGGGGGCCAGGCCAGGACCCAAAGGGACACTGTCCAGCCCCTCGTCACCCGACCCCGGACGCTGGGCCACTTCAAGGCGTGGGGTCTGGGTCAGACCAGCTTCCCCCCCGTCCCCCCACAAGGGGCTGCCCAGGACCTGCCTGCTCACCTGTGACACCCTCCTCCCCACCTGGGCCTCTGGGAGCTCCTTCTGGTCTCTGGATCCCCCCACCCTCCCCCCACAGGGCTCTCCGGCCCTCCCCAAGGTTTCCTGGAAGCGCCCACTGCCTGGTGCCCAGCCCGCCCGCCGGCTCCCGCCCGAGGACGGGCCTCTGTCCTCACCTGGTCGCGGGGCCGGGCCATGTCTCTAAGTCATCGCCTCCCAGGTGCCGGGAGCCCTCACCAGTGCCGGGAGCCCTCGCCGGTGCCGGGAGCCCTCCGCCGGTGCCGGAGCAGCCAAAACGGCCCAGGTCCCCAAAAGGCACCCAGCCTTCCGCCGTCAAAACAAGAGCCCACCAGGGTCGGCCTGCCTGGCCTCGCCTCTCGATTGGCTTTTTAAACAGAGAGAGAGAACCTGGTCCGTCCCACACATCACAGTGACCCCCAAAGTCCCATGGGTTGTCTGACGCCCGAGGGGAACGAGGGGCCCGAGCGGCTTCGGCTGCGTGCTGAGGGGCTCAGGGACTGCGGCCTCCGCAGGCTGCAGACGGCTCCAGGCCTCTCCTGTGCTTCGGGCTAGTGCACCTGCCTCTACCTGGGTGCGAGGAGAGCAGTGAACAGCCCTGAGCCCAGGGCGGGAGCCCTCTGCTCTGTTAGGGAGCCCCTGGGGAGGGGTCCTGGTGAGGAAGGAACCCCCCGCCGTCCCTAACACCGCCCCCCCAAGCCTGTTTCTCCAGCAGAGTCTCTGGTCCCAGACCCCCGGCCTTGAGCGCCGCCCGGTGCAGCCGCCGGCCCCAGGCCCAGAGCCCTCAGGGAGCAGCCGCATCCTTTGCATTGTGTCTGTGCCCTCCACCACCCTTAGGTTCGGGCAAGTGCTTCTGTTAGTTTACAGTTAAGTCAAAGCCTGGCCAGTGTGGCTCAGTGGTTCAGGGCTGACCTCTGAACCAGGAGGTCACGGTCCCATTCCCAGACAACACACAGGCCCGGGGTAAGAGTTCAGTCCCCAGTGGGGGCGCGCAGGAGGCGGCCGATCCATGACTCTCTCATGGATGTTTCTCTCCCTCCCTAACTCCCTGAAACCAATAAAAAAACATATTTTTAAAAAACAACAAAAGAACAAGTTGCATTGAAGAAAAACGGTGAGAGAAGAACCGTGCGGGTGTCTGAGGGCCTGACAAAAGGGACCCAGGAGGCTGGGCAGGAACCCGCGGCTGCTGCCCACACGCCTGGCTGCCTCCTCTCCCTTCCCGGCATGTGGTGCCCCAGAAGCTTCTGGAAGGCACACTCGGCCTCCCAGGGCCCGCGTGCAGACTCCCTCTGGGACTGACCCTGTGGTCCCCGGGCCGGCACCCTTCCCGGCCCGGCCAGGGGCGTCAGGAGGGGCAGCCGAGGCCCACGCTGCTGCAATGCCCCGTCCGGAGGCCACGGCTCTGGCCGGACAGCGGGGTCTGGAGAGTCCCAGTCGCAGCCCCGGTCGTATGTTCGAGTTTCAGTCGCTCGAGCAGCATGTACACGCTTACTTCAGACGGGATGACCTGCCATTGCGCGGGGAGCGGCATCGGGTGGAGCGTTTAGCCGGAATGTACCCGTTTGCCGGACTCGGAGCCGTGTCTGTGCATTTTTAAATGCTGGCACGTGTGACAGAGCACGGGTGGCGAGGGTGGACTGTTCCTGTTCCAGGGTCACTGAGTGACTGCATTCCGGCTGCTTAAAGTATGTCTAGGGTGTATCCTTGCCTTCCTGTAAACCGGTCCTGTCTGGTATGTAACTTTTTTTTAAAATATATTTTATTGATTTTTTACAGAGAGGAAAGGAGAGGGATAGAGAGCTAGAAACGTCGATGAGAGAGAAACACCGATCAGCTGCCTCTTGCACACCCCCTTCTGGGGATGTGCCCGCAACCAAGGTACATGCCCTTGACCAGAATCGAACCCGGGACCTTTCAGTCACGCCGCCACCGCCTGGACTCCAGTTTGTTCTAAGGCATCGCCCCCTTTATCAGGTCATTTCACTCCCCTGAAACCGGCCGCACCTGTTTCTCCAAAGAAGTTACCTAAACGTTATTTCAGCCACAGTGAGTGCTGGTGGTTGGCCCGATGCCGCGATGGCAGGCAAAGGCAGGCTGGCCGGCCGGCCGTGCAGCCGGCTGTGTGTCACGGGGAACAGCACCCCCCGGCCCGCAGTGCGCAGGTGTCAGACCCAGGAACAGGAGCCGTGAGGAGCGGCTACCCTCCCAAGAAACTGACCTGCACCCCCAAGTGGGCTAGGACCAACTCCTAGAAAAACCAATTTCTTAGGGGGGAAAAGAGTCCCCTTTATAAAGCTTTATTTCCTTTAAAAACGACAACTGTCCAGGATCCATGTCCCCAAGAGGAAGCTGCCAGGCAAACCTCAGCGGTCCTCCCCACCCCCCGCCCCGCCCCCTGGAGTCCCAGCTGCCCGGCCCTTCGCCCTTTAACAGCGCGGATGCTCTCGCCTCGCCCACGTCTTGTGGAGCTGGGAGCTCTCTCCACCCCAGGGGGCAGGTTTCACCCCCAAACCGGGGTCCCACCCCAATGAACCTCCCTTCTCCCCACCCCTTCCCAAGCCACACCAGAGTTTGCAAAGGTCACCCCGGTCTTTCCAGGGCAGCGGTGGAAGGGAAGCTCTTTAACCCAATGGACTGGAGACCATGCCCCATGGACTAACCCATGTCCTCCTGCTGCGCCCCAGGCTTTGCGGTTAACCAAACGCATCCCTCCCGCAGGACCTTCTACAAACCGGCTCTAATGACCGAACCCTATGGGGACAGGTCCGGCCACGGGAAACGAGTTTTTTACTTGCTCAGCAGAGAGGACTGTGCAGCTGCGTTGGAGGAAGACACAAAACCAGAAAGTGAATTTCCACCGAGTTGCACGGTATTGATGGGGGGGGGGGGGGTACAGCTTGCGTTGATCTCCATTCGGCGTTTGGCTTCCTCTGATGCAAAAGCTGCATGGCTTCAGGGGGGTTTGCTCACGGAATACGGATCTCATCAGCAGGAAGTAAAAGGGTCGCCTCCACCGAGGACCCCAAGAGGGGCCCCAGGCCACCCCACTGGGGATACGCGGTCCAATCCCCTCTCTGCGGCGGGCAACTGGCCCAAAAGCTGCACATTTCCAAATCCTGGCGGCCCGACGGTGCCTCAGTCCTGGGTCACGGCCGCCGCCCGAAGCCTCGCTCCCAGTCCCACATGCACCTCATAACCGCGGAACGAATGAAGGCGCCCCCCGCCCTCCCACGCGCGCCCTGCAACGCGGGGCTCGGCTCCGCTCGGCGGGGCTCGGCGGATGCATCCTCTCCCGCCTTCGGGGGGAGCGGCGGCTCCGTTCCCGCAGCTCCCCTGCTCCCGCCGGCACTTTGGCCCCCATTCCCTCCCGCTCCCGCCCCCCGCCACCCCCCGCGGCCCCTGTGCTCCCGCGCAAAACGGGACGAGTGCCGAGACCCGGAGGCCCCGTTCCAAAAGGCGGGGGTCCCGTGGCGCTGGGCGCCCGCAGCAGCGCCCCTCGCAGGCGGGCGCAGGAACTTCCCGCTTCGGGCAGGAACAATGGCGCTTTTCCCGGAAAACCCGGTCAGGAGGCGGCCGGGCGCGTCCCGGGGGCCAAGCAGGACTCAGCGGTCGACTTCCCGGGTCCGAAGCCCCGCGGCGTCCTCCTCCCCCTCCCCCTCCCCGTCCCCGTCCCCGTCCTCACCCCCCAACAGAGGGCGGGGCCCGGCCGCGCCCCGGGATTCCCGCGCGAGGGGTCCGGCCAGCCCGGCCCGGAGCGGCGCCCGCGCGGACCCAGCCGCGGGCACGAGGCCGAGCTCCCGCGGACAATGCGCGCCCCGCCCCGCCCCCGCGCGCTCATTGGCCGGCGCCGCGTCCCGCCCCCGCGCGCTCATTGGCCTGCGCCGGGTGGGCCCGCCCTCGGGGCGGGGCGCGGCGCCGTGGGGGGCGGGCAGCGCTGCGCGTGCGCGGGGCGGGCCTGCGGGGGCGGGGGCGGCGCTTTGTGTGCGGCGGCGGCGGGCGCGCGGCGAGCGGCGGTGCGGGAGCGGCGGCGCCGCGGAGGGACGCGCGGGCGCGGCAGCATGGAGGAGCTGAGCAGCGTGGGCGAGCAGGTCTTCGCCGCCGAGTGCATCCTGAGCAAGCGGCTCCGCAAGGTGCGTGCGGCCCGGCGGCCCCGCTCGGCCCGCGCCCCGCGCCCCCCGCCCGCCCGCCCGCCGCCGCCCGCTCACGCGCCCCTCTCTCCCGCAGGGCAAGCTGGAGTACCTGGTCAAGTGGCGCGGCTGGTCGTCCAAGTGAGTCCCCGGCCTGCGAGGCCGCTTCCCGCCGGGCCCCCGGCCCGGGAGGGGAAGACCCCGGCGCCGCGGAGCTGGCGGGCGGGGGGAGGGTCTGCGCAGCGCGGGAAGGAAGTTCGCGGGTCCCGCCGCTCCTCCGGCTGCGGGGAGGGGCGCCCGCGCCGCGAGGGGCGGCCCTTTGTTTACAAACCCGGGGCGCGCGGCGCCGGCGGCTCCCCCTGGGGTCGCGGCCCAGCCCCGCGGCCCCGCCGCCGTCCCCGGAGCCCGGCCCGCGTCCTCCGCGCCGCGCGGGCTCCCGCCCATTTGTTGCTGACGCCCCTGCCCCTCCGCCTCCCGCGGACCGGAGCGCCCTCCTGCCGTCGCCCCGCTGTAACCTGAGCTGCCTATTGATGAGCGCGGGCTTCCTTTTTTTTTTTTTTTTTTTTATGGGAGGGAGGGGACTTGACGTTCCCCGAGGGGGCTCTGTTTACAGTCGCTCCCGCGGGCCCGGCTCCCCCTCACCCCCGGACCCCCGGGCCTTTGCTCTCCTCTCTGGTGCCTGGCCCGCGCTTGCTTGGGCGCCAGCCACGTTTTTATAGTCTTGGGGCTGCGCCCCCCGCCCCCCGCCTCTGGACAGCCTCCCCTCCCCTCCCCGCTCGGGCTCCGGGCCAGGGTTTGGGGGCTTCCTCCGCCGACTTCCCTTTCTCCGCCGTTTGATTTCCTCCCGGTGGGGGACCAGCCCTCTGGGGCGGGTGTTCATGGCGGGTGGAGCAGCTGTTTCCCCTGGAGCTTCAAGGCGAGGTACTGGCCTCCGAACCCCGTTTCCAGGAGCGCACCCTGGACCCCTTCTTGGGGTCCCCCGAGACCTGCCGGCCGCAGGGACTGGCTGCTTTCTGAAGGGGCTGCTGCGTGACCACGACCTGCTCTCTGCTTTTCCAGGCACAACAGCTGGGAGCCCGAGGAGAACATCCTGGACCCGCGGCTGCTCCTGGCCTTCCAGAAGAAGTGAGGAGGTGGGGGGGTGGGGGGGTAGGGGGCGGGGCGCTGCTGGCCCTCCAGGGGTCCCCCAGCAGCTGCCCGGGCTCCCTGCTGCCATCCCCATGGCTGGTGGGAAAGATGAAGCAAACTTTCCCCCAAACAGAGCTGCGTCTCCCCCTAAGGAGCCCATCGAGTCAGGGTGCCGTTGGCTGCTGGGAGCCAGACCTGCCGGGATGAACTGTCTCGGTTCCTTCACGAAAAGCTTTGCCCTTTCTGTTGAGTAGTTTGCACACGGCTGATGGAGGCCAGGACGGGGGGTTTGCTGTGGCAATGCAGACCCTGCCCAGGACGTTTCTTTTTCTCGGGGCCGCAGAACACACTACCGAGCGCGGTGCTGAGTGAGCGTGCTGGCCGCAGCCCCTGGCCCGTCTGGGCTGAGTGTGCTTCAGTGGTCCTAGGTGCCATTTCTGTGTTTGTTTAGGAGCCCTGGGCTAGAGAGGCCTTGAGCTGCCGAGGGGAGGGGTGGTGAGAGGCAGGCGAGGGTGGCCACCCCCACCGGCAGGAGGGTCCAGAGGTGCTGTTGGGAGCACACTGGACAGGGCAGGTGTGGGCACTGGGCGGGAGGCCCTGAGTGGATGGAGACAGCTGTCCCTGCTGAGGTCCAGCCGAACGTGACTCGGGTCCCAGAGCCAAGAGGGAGTGTCCACTGACAGAGCCCACGGCCCCGGCTGCCCTCCTTGTGGTCCAGCCGGGGGGACCGGGCTCGGCGGGCAGGGTCCCTAGGAGATGGGCTGTGGGTGCCCAAGAGGCCCGAGAGGTAAAGCGGGCGGTCTGGTCACATCCTGGGCGGCGGGTGCTCTTCCTCCGGAAATGGGGGCGGTCCCGCTGGAGGCCGGGAGCTCGCGGTGTCGTAGGAGGTGACGCGGGAGACCGTCGGCTGCCTCAGTGCCCGCTCGGCGGGTGCTCCCTGGATTCTGGAAGGGCCACGTGCCAGGCCCCAGTGAGGTGCCGTCTGCCGTTTCAGTTACCGGGAAACCCCTCCAGACAGAGCCTCTTCCGGAGGCGGGGGGAGCCTGATACACAAGCGCACGTTCATGTTCTCTCTCCTCCTTTCTCTCTCTCTCTCTCTCTCTCTCTCTCTCTCTCTCTCTCTCAGCTGGGAGGCATCTCTTGTCGCCGTGGCCCTGGCGGGGGGGGGGGGGGGGGTGGTACTGGGGCAGGCCCTCACTCGGCCTGGACTTCAGTTTGAAGTGAGGGGATTGGACCGGGTGACCACAACGGCCCCCTTGGCCTTCTGGAATTCTCCGGGACATTCTGCCTGCAGGGAAGCTGGGGCAGGCGTGCTGTGAGTGGAGTCGGAGAGACCAAACCTGCTCGAGTGCCAGGTTGGCTTGGCGTTCTGACTTGGCTTTGGCTGACGCCGGTGAAGTAGGGGGGCGTGCAGACGTCACGGTGCTGCAGGGGGCTGGACCGCTCACTCCCGTCCACTGATGAGCCACCTCGGCTGGCGGGAGTGGCCGGGTGTTTGCAGCCGTGGGGTTCCGTGACCCTGATGGGTGATTCTCTCCAGGGAGCAGGAGAAGGAGGTTCAGAACCGGAAGAAAGGCAAGCGGCCCCGGGGCCGGCCGCGGAAGCTCACGGTGATGTCCTCCTGCAGCCGGCACTCCAAGCTCAAGGTGGGTGGCCGAGGCCTGCTCTGGCTGCTCGCCTCCCGCTGGGGCGGGTGCAGTGCAGGCGGGAGGGCCGAGGGCTTTGGCGGAGGGTGTCTCTGGCCTCCCACCGCCTCCCGGCCTCCGCGGGGTAGCAGTGTGCCCAGGCTGCTGAGCTTTATTTTTTCCCACTGATTTTTAGAGAAAGTGGAAGGGAGATGGGGAGACAGAGAGAGAGATGTGCATCGATCCGTTGCCTCCTGCACTGGCCTGACTGGGGCCGGGGATCGAGTCACAACCAGGTACAGGCCCTTGACCAGAATCGAACCCAGGGCCCTTCTGTCCTTAGGCCAACACTCTGTCCACTGAGCCAGGCCAGCGCCTTTTTCCTGCTTTTAACTCGCTGCCCCCACTCCCACCCCCAACCCCCTGTAGTCTGGAAGCGACAGGAGGTGCTGGCCTCGGCGTGTCTGAGACCCCTGGGGGGTGGGCGTGTGTGTTCTGGGCCCCGGGACTAGGCCACGAAGGGCGACACCTCCCCCGGTCTCTGCAGGAGCCGGACACCTCCTCCAAGTGCAAGTCCAGCAGCTCCTCCTCGTCCTCCACGTCGTCCTCCTCGTCCTCCGATGAAGAGGGGGACAGCGACCTGGACGCCAAGAGGGGCCCCCGCGGCCGGGAGACGCACCCGGTGCCGCAGAAGAAGGCGCAGATCCTGGTGGCCAAGCCCGAGCTGAAGGACCCCGTCCGGAAGAAGCGCGGCCGCAAGCCGCTGCCCCCCGAGCAGAAGGCGGCCCGGAGGCCCGTGAACCTGGCCCGGGTGCTCAAGACCGCCAGGAAGGACCTGGGGGCGCCGGCCGGCAAGCTGCCGCCTCCGCTCAGCGCCCCCGTGGCCGGCCTGGCGGCCCTGAAGGCCCACGCCAAGGAGGCCTGCGGCGGCCCCAGCAGCCTGGCCACCCCCGAGAGCCTGGCCAGCCTGATGAAGGGCATGGCCGGCAGCCCCAGCCGCGGCGGCATCAGCTGGCAGAGCTCCATCGTGCACTACATGAACCGCGTGAGCCAGAGCCAGGCCCAGGCCGCCGGCCGGCTGGCGCTCAAGGCCCAGGCCGCCGGCAAGTGTGGCCTCGGGCTGGACCTCAAGGTGAGGACGCAGAAGGGCGAGCTGGGGTTCAGCCCCCCGGGAAGCAAACTCCCAAAGGCCCCTGGCAGTGGGGCGATGGAGCCCAAAGGAGGGGCCGGGGGGGCCCCCCACGCCCACAGCGGCAGCAAGGTCCCTGCCGGTTGTCTGGGCCCCCAGCCTGCGCCCACCCAGGAGCTGAGCCTCCAGGTCTTGGACTTACAGAGCGTCAAGAACGGCATGCCGGGGGTGGGCATGGCCGCCCGCCACGCCACAGCCGCCAAGGGCGTCCCTGCCACGGTGCCCGGCACTGGGAAGGGCGCCGGGGCTGGCGCCACCGGGGGCAGCGGGGCCGTGCTGACCGACACCGGCAAGGGCGAGAAGCTGGCCGCCCGGGCGGCCGCTGTGCCCGCCCCGGCGGGGAAGAGGGACTGCGGCAAGGGCGGCGCGGCCCCCGGCGGGCAGGAGGGGCCCGGGGCCCTGGGCAAAGCGGCCGCGCTGTCCGAGATGAGCACCGGCGAGGAGAACAGCAGCTCCGACTCGGACCCGGACCCGGCCTCGGCCTCGCTGCCCGGCGCCAAGCAGAACCTGTCCCTGTCGGTGCAGACCAGCCAGGACTGGAAGCCCACCCGCAGCCTGATCGAGCACGTCTTCGTCACGGACGTGACCGCCAACCTCGTCACCGTCACCGTGAAGGAGTCCCCCACCAGCGTGGGCTTCTTCAGCCTGCGGCACTACTGACCGTGGCCGCCGCCGCCGCCTCCGGCCTGGCTCCCGTGGTGGCCACGCCAGGCCGCTCCGGGGCGGGCAGACGGCCGGCCGTACCTCGATGCCTTGCCGGGGCCCGCCCGCCCCGTTCCTACCTCGGCCTTCGCTTCCCTTCGGCCTCAGGAAGTCTGGGCACACCTGCAGCTCGAGCCAAATCTCCGAACCGCCTCCCGGCTGCTGACGGCTCCTCTTCCCCGGGCACCGATGCTCCAGGAGGAGCTTCTGGGCCAGCGTGGCTGGTGGGGGGCAGGGCCTGGAGGGCCACACCAGGCAGGCAGACCAAGATGGGGTGGGGCAGGGGCCTTGCTGCCAGAACTCCCCCCCCCCCCCCCGAACTGTGCCTGAGCTGTCAGGGTGAGGGGGCGTCATCTCTCACTGTCCTCTCCCCTCATAGCTGAGGGCTGTGGCCTTGATGTAAGGACAGGTCTTGGGGGGCGGGGGGGGGGGGGTGAGGTAGGGGAGGCAGGGACTCTGAGAGGCTGGTTTGGGGCCATCTAACCGGGGGCCAGCTCCGCTGGGCAAGTCCCTGAGCTACTGCACCTGAGGAGCCAGCCTCTGGGTTTGGGGGGCAGGAGGAGAGGGTGCCTGCCTTCCTGCCATCTGTGCCAGGACCACCCGTCCTCCTCTCAGCCCCACACTCTGCCCGGGCCTGCTGGCTGTGCGGGAGCCTCGCCACGTCCCCCCATGGAGAAGCCACCGTCCCTGACAATCCCCCCGCCTCTGGGCCCCGTGTCCTTCCCCGGGGAGACGCTGTCTGCCGGCCTGCGCGTTTGGGAAGCTGGACAGAACCAGAGAGGCCCGCCAGGCGGAGGCCGCAGCCGGAGCTGCCCTGCGTGGATTCCCACCCACCATGCAATGCGTGTCCTGGGCACGGGGGCGAGGTGGGCCAGCTGGGGTGCCACTGAGCCTGTAATGCCAAAAACGGGGCCTTGGGGGGACTCCGGTTTTATTTCTGTGATTGATTAAGGCAGCCTCCACCCCTCCCCCACTCCCAGCCCCGCCCTCCATGCCAAATAGGAACCAGGGCTTCGCTGTAGCCAAATCTGAACCGAGTGCCTTTGGGGACAGCCTGTGTCCAGGACCCCGTTGAGGGGTCTCCACCGGACACGGGGGCTCCAACATGGCATCCCCGACCGGCTGCGGGCGTGGTGCCGCCTTGGCAGCCAAAGACTAGATGGAGTCCCCGCCTGCCAGGCTGAGTCTAGGAAGTGGGCAGTGAAGGGAGACCTGCCCCCTGTGCACCCAGGCAGGGGGAAGCAGTCCCTGCATGGACTGGGGCTCTGGCTGCAGCCCCCTCCTGTCCCCGGGGTGATCACAGGGGTTCACCCCCGCCCCCTCCAGAGGAGCTGATGCCTCCAAATTCTGCAGCTGCTCCGCCTGGTCGTGCTGCCGCCCCTCTGAGCTCACGGGCGCCGGCAGCCAGGCCTCCGGTCCCAACGCGGTGCCTTTACCAGCTCTCTCAATCCCAAAGTTTGATCTGTAAACACCTTGCTCCCGGCCTCTTGGCCTTGCTGGGTGGTGTGTGTGTCTGGGTGCTGTGACCCTAACAGTGTGTGTGTGAGTGGGCCCAGGTGCTCTGAGCTGGTCGCCATGTTTACCAATTAATAAAGCCCTCCTGTTTTATTTGCTGCTGTGTGTGTGTGTAGGTGGGCGGGTGGGTGCATCTAGGCACTGGTCACAGGTCCAGCGTGGCATTGCCTTGTTCCGTAGGGGCCCCTGCCACACAGCGGTGAGCGGGTGTATACGTCCTGTCCTGTCTCGGCTTCTGGGAGTGGGTGGGAAGAAGTAGCCGGCCTGCCCTCCTCCAGGGGGTTGGCATATTTTTATACCTATATTTTTGGTGCCAAAAAGAAGGCTCCTGTTTTGGTTACACTCAAAACTCTGACCTGACTTCAGAGAGCTTGGGCCTCGCTAGAGGTCTCATTGGGGGGAAGCTTTGGGGAAAGACCAGCGCTGTGGGCCAGTGCCAATCCCTGGCTTGATTTGTGTTAAAAGAAAAAGCCAAATTGTTAGTGTATACCACTTTTTATTGCTTTCTTAAGAGAACAAAACTGGGTATGTTACTTCCCTGGGAAACCTAGGTCTTTGTTGAAACAGGACAGCAGCCCAGCCCCCAAATTCAAACAGGACCAACCAGCTAAAGGGAACACCTCCCCCAGAAAGCCCACCAGGGTTTGCTGGGCGGAGTGAGAGCTAGGGGAAGATAGTGCCTCGATGGCCAGGTTTCTGCTCACATGCATCTGGAAATTCTGTGCATTTTCTAGTATTTTTGGGAAACAACACTAGCCATAGGTTGCAGGGTTTTTTTTCAGACGGACATTAATTTATTTAGCAGGGGGAAGAGAGCCAATGTGTCAGACCTTTGCCTTTTCACTTAGTATATCAATAAATGTTTTTTTTTTAATTACCCTGTTGAGTGTCATGAGCGGTGCCTGGAAACACGTGTCTTCACTTTCCCCTTCTTGAGGCAAAATCCTCCAACACGATGGAATAGAAGGAGGGGGATCCAGGGCTCGGGAAGGCGTGGCCACCTTTCTGGGGTGCAAAAAAAATATTTTTAAAATACATTTTATTGATTATCTACAGAAAGGAAGAGAGAGAATTAGAAACATTGATGAGAGAGAAACATCGATCAGCTGCCTCCTGCACACCACCTACCGGGGATGTGCCTGCAACCAAGGTACATGCCCTTGACTGGAATCGAACCTGGGACCTTTCAGTCCCCAGGCCGATGCTCTATCCACTGAGCCACACCGGTTAGGGCCAAAAACAGGTTTTTCCTAAGCAAAGGTGTGGGCTTCATTATAGAAGTGAGTCCCTGCACCAGCGTTTCACAGCGGTTTGGCATCTCAGGGGACGGGGAGCACAACAGGGTCCTGGGTGAGGGTTGCTGCTGGTGTCTGGCGCTGTGATAACGCCATAAACTCACTGAGACCCCTCCCCGCGTCCAGAGACGCTGCCCCGGGAGCCCACCACACGTGGTAACACTTGAAAGGGACACGGCTGTAACATTCCGGGGCCGCAAAGCCCGCAGACTCTGGCTGCGAGGCCTGACCCAGGCTCCCTCAGGGCTTGCTTCCTGAAGAACGGCCCGGGCACCCTCTCCCCGGGGCACCCTCTCCCCGGGGCACCCTCTCCCCAGGCACCCTCTCCCCGGGGCACCATCTCCCGGGCACCCTCAGCAGTTTATCCACACACCTCGCCTCCGGGAGAACTGGCACCCTTGGAAGGAAAGGGAGCGGCCTGCCTGTGGGCGCCCTGGTTTGGGGCAGAGGCCTGGATGCTTTCGTTCAGGGGGTCCTCCTGCAGCTGGAAGCCACCCCAGCTGGAGGGTTTGAAATCAGATTCTACCCAGGAGGCGCTGGCTGGCTTTTGTTCGCCTCCTGAAGCTGGAGCTGGTTGTGTTGGGGGAGGGAGGCTGGGGCCACCCTAGCGGCCTGACCTGGGGTGGGGGCGGCTGCAGGGGGAGCTGGGGGGCTGGGAAGGAGCGGACTGGCAGAGTGGGAGCCGGTGTTACACACAAACACACACACACACACACACTCACACTCACCCGGATGGCCAGCCACTCCTGGGATCATTTATAAGGAGCCTCCTCGGACAGACCACCGTGCGGGCCAAGGTCCACCCCGGCCTTCGTTCCGGGGGTGCGCTGCTGGGTTTGCGGCCTCACCCACCGCCTCCCGGGAGAATGGGCTGGGTCGCCAGGGGCCCCGCCTGGCCTGAGGCGGGCCCGGAGCCCCAGGTCCGAAGGCGCCTGGCATGACCCGTACGTCCAGGCTCCTAGACGGTCCGGCGGCTGGACACCGCGTGCCCTCCCTCCGCACACTGGGAGACCTGGCCGCGGAGGGGCGCGCTGGCCCCCGGGGCGGGGAGAGGGGCGGCCCTGCTCCCTTCCCACCCGGAGGGCAGGGGCCGCCCCGGATGGGCTGCGGCCTCCGCCTCTAGAGGGCGCACGCGTCCCGCCAGGTGGAGCGGCCGGCGCCGGGGCGCGCGGGGCCCGTCTCTGCTCCGCTCTGAGCCCCGCGGGGCCGACGGAACCACCGCGCCCAGGCGCCCCATCGCCCCCGTTTTCCAAGTCTCGGCCCCTCCCCGGGGTCCAGGCCCGAGGCTGGGCGCCGCTGGGAGCACACGGGCCTGCGCCCCTCCGGCCCGCACTTCGGCCCCATCCCGGGCCGCCTCTGGGCGGGGAACTTCCCGGTGAGAAGAAGTCGGGGTGCGAGCCCCCCAGTGCTGGGCGGGACTGCGGGGCGGGGGTCTCCCTCTGCACCGCACAGGGCCCCGATGGGGGTCCGCGCACCCAAGGAGCGGAGAACGGAAAAGCCGCGCCGGCCCCGCGCTGTGGGGCTGCCCTGGGGCGCAGGGGCCGTCGGGTGGGGGTGGGGGAGGCGGCCGCGGCGGGGCCTCCACTCCCGGCGCTTTCCTGGAGGTCCGCCCGGAGAACCGACCCCGAGAGAGGAGCTCCGGTCCCAGCGGCGGTCGGTGGAGGCCGAGCAGCCGGGGAGGGGCAGAGGGGCTCCCGCCGCGCCGCCCCAACACCGGCAGCCGCGCCGGAGGGGGTTCCGGCGGAGCCGCTGGGCCGGGGTTCCGGGGTGACCGCCTGCTCCCGCCCCCCGGGCCTCCCCGCGGGCCTCCCCGCGGGCACAGAACCGGGCAGGAGGTGGGGAGCTCCCGGACTTGTGGGCCGAGAGGGGACGCGGCCCTCCCCTCGCGCTCGCCCCGCTCCTGGGCCCGCGCTGGTTCGGGGCGCCGTCTGCGGGGCTCGGGGCGGCCACTGTGGGGGTCCCGAGAGCGCTGTCCTGTGCGGGTTCACCACCCGCTCCACTGCGGCCAGGGAGGCCCGAACCGCACCCCGCGATCCGGTCCCCGGTCCCCGGTCCCCGGTCCCGCCCCCAGAAGGCCGGCCGGGAGGCTGGGCGCGCGGGGAGCCGCAGCTCCGGGTTCACTAATCACATCAGTTCGCGCCGCGCCGCTCGGAGCTGCCAGTTGCCTAGCAATCCCCGCGAATCCAATTCCTCAATCAATAGCCAGCGGCCTGCGTCGGGGAGGGCAGTCGAGGCTGGAGGTTGGGGGGCAGGTCCAGCCGCGGGACTGGGAGCAGGCGGAGCCCCCGGAGCGCCGGGCAGGGAACTCAGGCCCGGAGGGGGATGGGGGGACCGGCAACATGCGGCCTGGGGTGGAACTCGGCGGGGGAGACCCGACACAGGAACGGGGGACCCTCCAGGGGTCCCCAAGTTCTGCTGGGTCCCAGAGAGACGCACTGGGTAGGTGAGGGAAGCCGGGACCTCTCCTCCCACTCCCTCCAAGCCCAGCTCTCTTCCCGCCCGGTTGGAGTTTATCTTTTTAGGGAAGGGTCTTCGGAGGGGGGATCCGCTGGGTGCTGGGGGAGAGTGGGGGGGAGGACTGAGAGAGGAGGGGCAGGGGCGGGGTGTGACTGCTCCAGTGAGGGGGAGGGGGAGAGGAATAAAGCGGAGACATGTCTATTTACAAAGTATATATTTAAACACGTAAAAAGCGGCATTGGATACAGACAGACACAAGCTTCACTGGAGCGGAGGCGGAGGTCCATCCCAGCTTTGCACGAACCTCCGAACTCAGTAAACCCGACCTGCTCCAGCCCCGGGCGTTTGCAGGCCACCAGCCCCAGCCACGCCCCTGCCGGCCCGTCCCCAGGTCAGCGTCCCAGAGCCAGCGGGGGAGACACACAGCGCGGACAGACGGAGGGACAAAGGTGGGGGCAGAGCCAGGCTGGCCTGGGTGGGAGGGAGCGCGGGCAGCCGGGAGGGAGGAAAGAGGAGGGAGGAGGGAGAGGAAGGAGGGAGGGCAGAGGGAGGGCGGACAGGCGGCAGCCAGGTAGGACCACTCGGTACAGACAGGTCCCTCCGAGGAAGTCTCATCTGAGAACAGACACTCAGTCCCCGCAGGGCGCTGCTTACACAAAGTCTAAAATCCCAGTTTACAAACGGGAGCAGAGAAAGCCCCATCCTGGGGCTTCTTCACAGGCGCAACCTAGCATCCAAACAGACAGCACCAGGGCACACAGTTCACTCTTCTCCCCCCCCCCCCAAGGCGAGAAGTCTGCGGGGAGAGGCAGAGGCAGGCGGTGGGAACACCCAGTGCGAGGGCTGCCCGGTCTCCCCAGTGAGCAGCTCCCCCTCAGCCCCGCCCTGCCCTGCTCGCCCCAGTCTGTGCCTCCTCTGGGCCCTGCCTCGATGGGCGCTGACCAGTCGGGTCTCCGCTGGCCCTTTAAGGGCGGGGAGGCGGGGAGGCCGCAGGGTCCGTCTTGGAGGGGAGAGGGGAGGTTTGTGCTTTTGAGTCGAGTTCTGCAGGGTCGGGGGCTCGCGTTCTGCGTCCGTGGGGTGCAGCGTGCTCACCGCCGGCCGGGACGGGGGCGTCGGGGACGGCCGCCTCTCCCAGCTCCCGCTCCTCCCTCCCCTCCGGCGGAGTCTGGATGTCGAGTTCAAACGGAGAAGCCGCGCATCGAAAAGGACTATAAATTATAGCTTTTGCTTTGGGGAAGGCGGGGAGGTACGAGCAAAGTTCCGAGGCGCATTCTTGGACGGAGACCTCGCCGCGCCCCTCCTTCCCGGCCCCGCCGCCGGGTGCGAGTCCTCCCGGCGCCCGCCAGGCCCGGCCCCGCCGCCGCACCCACAGCCGGGCCGGGCCCAGGCCCCGCTCCAGCCGCCTCCCTCCGTGGGTCCGCAGGGTGGGCCCCTCTGGCCGCGCGTCCGTCCGTCCGTCCCGGAGCTGGCGGCCCGCCCTCCGCCAGGGAGGCGGGTCCGACTCCTCCGGGGAACCGGGGGCCGGCTCTGCTCCCGGGGCGCGAGCAGCCACGAAGAAAACGTCCAACCCAGACCCCGCTGGTGAGACGGCCTCCGGCTCTGGGCACGGACGCGCCAGCCTCCCCGTTTGTCCTGGCATCTCGGGAATGTAAACAGATTCGCTGGGTTTCTGTTCTCTGCGGAGCGAGGAGAGGAAGGGAGGGAGCCGGGCCCCGGTGTCCGCGTGACACACTCATACGCACGATCCGATCTGCGTGGAGAACAGGCACGTCCCCCCTAAAGTGCATTTCCTGGCGCGGCCCTGGGGGGCGTCAGCTGCTCCCACCCGCCCCCCGCGACTTCTCACCTCCGAAGTCACACACACACAAGTGATTCACGTTACTACTCCCCCCGCAGCCCTCCTTCTTAATCTAAAAAAAAAAAAATGGAAACACAGACTGACCCCACCCCCTACTTTCTGATTGGGGAGCCAATCTTTGGCTGGCCTGGCTGGCCAATGGGGGGAGAGAGAAAATCTGGGTCCTGCCTCGGTGCCAGGGGGCTGCCCGGGCGGCAGTGGGGTTGCCGTGGGGCTGTGGGAAAAGGGAGGAGGGGAGGAGGGCCAGCTGAGTCCCTCCAGACACCGCCAGAGGCCCAGTACCCGGTCCCCAACCTCCCCAGACCCCTGGGGAGCGGAGGGGCCCTCGTGCCCCAGGCAGCCTGTCGGCCCCAGCTAACCCACACGGAGCCCGTCTCTCTCTCCGTGTTAAATAAAACAACTTCGAGAGTTGAAATATATATATTTAGATATTTTTTTCTTAAATAACATATTTACATCTAATAGAAAATATAACTCTAGAATAATCTTCCAACCAAAACTGACAGGGAGGAAGGAGGGAGGAAGGGGTGGGCTGTGGGACGTGGGGGGGGGGACGGGGGAGCCCACAGGCTGCCTCCCACCCAGAAATAAAAAGCATCCTTTATGCCAGGCTCGCGCTCTCTCTCTCTCTCCCGCTCTGATCCGGGGTCACCCACCCAGCACTTCATCTTTTCTCCTTAAAGAAGCCTTGGTCCGTGTTACTTTCCTTGATGGTGACGGTCAGAAAGTTTGAGGTCACGTCGGTGACAACCACCTTCTCCAGGTTGGTCAGAGAAGGGCTCCAGGACTCCTCCTCGGGGTCCCCCAGGATTCTGGCCACGGGGATCCTGGCGATGAGAGAGGGCCTTCCCCCCTGAGCCCCCATGTCCCGGTACAAGCCCCCCACAGAGCCGGGGGTGCCTGAGCCGTGCCGGACCCGGGGGCCCCCAGGGTCCAGGGCACTCTGGCCTCTGGCCTCCAGGAAGGCGGCCCTGTGCTTTATGACCCTGGCGGGAAAGGTGTCCACGGCCAGTTTGCCTGTGGCCTCGGCCGGGCCGGGGCTGGCCACCCCGCACTGGGCCAGGTGGGAGTCCTGCCTCCGGGCCAGCTGGATCACGCTGTGGCCCGCCGGGAGCTTCCCGGGCCCAGAGGGGGCGTCCTCCAGCTTCCTGCTCTTGAGGTAATCCCCCAGCCCGTCGCCGGCGTCTCCCGAGGGCCTCTGCGCGGGGTCCAGCAGCTCCTTCCGGGGCTTGGGGCCCCTCTTCTTGGAGCTGTCCCCCGGCGAGCTGGGCTTGTCCTCCACGCGGCCGGCGCCCCGGTCCCGCTCGCGGTCCCTCTCCCTCTCTCGCTCCCGGTCCCTGTCCCGGTCCCGAGGGGGCTCCACGCGGCAGGTGCTACTGGTGCTGCTGCTGCTCCCGGGCGGGGACAGACCCATGTTCCGGAGGCCCTCTCGGGCTCGGGAGGTGGAAGCCAGGTCCTGGGGCGAGCGGCCAGGGTAAGGGATCCGGAGGCCCCGGGCAGAGTCGCTTCGGAACTCGTACGTCTTGGCCTTGGCCTTGGCCTGGGCCTACCGAGGAAGGCGGTGTCAGCAGTGGGGCAGGGCCCTGCCCACACTGCTCCCCAAGACCCCTCCTCCAGACAGCCTCTGGGTCTCCCCCCCAGAATTTCTGGGCGGGTGGGGGTGGGGTGGGTGGGGGTGGGGCTGGGGGTGGCAGTCTGGGGGAAGGGGTGGGGAGTCACAGGGACCAGCCATTCACAGCAAGCACACCGCCTGTATTCACTACGTCTCTATTCGGGAAGGCTGGGGGCGGGAACTCAGAGTGGCTAAGGCCCTCCCACAAGACAACCCTCGGCACAGCCACTGACCTGGTCCACGGCCTGTCTGGGGGTTCCCTCCTAGATTACAAATAGACAAAGTGTGTGGACACCCCGTTGGTTCACCAGCCCGCAGGGTCAACACTGCTGTCCACCACTGGACAAGTCCATCCTACCTTGAGGAGGAAGGTTTTGGGTTTGGGTCCTCGCTTTTTGGGGCCGTAGAGCTCCATCTCGCGTTCCCTGGAGGAAGGAGGGGGAAAGGTGAGCGGAAGGGGCGAGGGGACGGGGCTGGGCCGGTCCAGGCTGGGGAGAAGCCGCCGCCTTGTGTCTGAGGGGGAAGCGGAGGCCGGAAGGGCCTGTACCTCTCCTCGAAGGCGGCGAGCAGGCGAGCATCCAGGATGTTTTCCTCCGGCTCCCAGGTGCTGTACCTGGAGGGAGGCAGGAGGAAGGGGCGTGAGCCCGGGGCGGGGAGAGAGCAGCAGGGGGGAGTGTCTGTCTGTAACTTTTCTCCTTCATTGTGTTGTATTTCAACATAAAGGGGGGAAAAGAGGAAGAAAGAAACCTCCCGAATAACAGCCTGGGGTTGAGCATTGCATATAACCTACTTACTTCTGCGACCAGCCCTTCCATTTCACGAGGTATTCCATGCGGCCCTGTGGATGCAACGGGGGGATGTGTGTGTGCACGGGAGTAGTGCATGACGGGGACACAGAAATACATGCAAAAAATGCATGCACCGAATGAATGCCTGGGATCCTGTCGCAAAGGACACGAGTCCACGGCATCGCCCCCTGCACGAAACGCTGCACAAAGTGCATGCACCGGCATCCACCCCCACCCCGCCCCCCACTCATGCAATCTGTGCATCGCTGCAAGTCTAAGGAAAGCGCTTGGGCTCAGAGCCGCCGCCGCCGCCGCCGCCACGGCCGCGGCCGCTGCTGGGACCTGGGGGAAGGGAAGCTGGGCTGCAGCAGGGGGAGGGACCTGGGCCGGGAGGGGAGGGCCCGCCGGCCTCGGCTCCAGGCCCAGGGGCACCTACTTTCCGTATGCGCCGTTTCAGGAGGGCTTCGGCCGCGAACACCCGCTCCCCAACCGCTGAAAGCTCCATGTTGACTCGCCGCTTCCCCCCTTGGCTGCTTCCAGGAGCAGAAAAGCAGCAGCCAGCGCACGACAGACCATAATACTCTGCCGCTGACGTCAGTCTCCTCCCCCTCCCGCGCGCTCGCTCCCTCCCCGCCTCCCGCCGCTCCCCGCTCCCCCGCCCGGCCGCCCGGCGCTTCCTCCCGCCCCACGTGTTGCTAACGACGTTGCTAAAGCCGAGCGGACGGGGGCCGGCTGCCCCGCGCGCTGATTGGGCGGCCGCCGGGCCACGCCCCCTCCCTTTCTGCCCGCGTTGCTACGTGACCCGCGTTCCGATCGCCAGGGGGCGGAGCCGCGGCCGCTCCGGGGACCGAGCGCGAGGGGGTGGGGGCCGCCGCCGGAAGTGACGTCGCGGGGAGGGCGGCGCGGCCGCTGTCAGTCTGCCGGGCTGGCGAGAGGGGCCGTCCGCCCTGTGTCTCCGCCCCGGCCCCTTCCCCCTCCACCGAGCGGTCTCTCCGGCGCTCCGGGCTCCCCGCCGCTCTCGCTGGGACCCCCGCGGCCGTGTCAGCCGGGCCCCGCCCTCCCGGCAGACCCCCGGCCCGCCCCGCCGCCGCCGCCGGGCTCGCGCCCTCCCCTCCCCCCGGCGCCCGCCGCACAATGCACAATGCACAGGTGCTGGGGCGCCCTGGCCGCGCCCGGACCCCGGGAGCCGCGGCGCGCCCCTCGCCCGCGTCTCCTCTCCGCCCCTCCCCGGAGCGCACGCCCGACCTCCGGTCTCCACGGCAACGGCCCCCCCCCCCCGCCGGCACGGTCCTGCGGACAAATCAATGTGCCTGTGTCTCCGTCTCCTGTCGCACGGCCCGGCCCTCGGCCGCCCTCCGGGCCCTGCGGACCGGCCTGGGCTGGAGAGCGCGCCCCCAGCCCGGAAGCCGAGCTCAGACCCAAGGGGGACCCACGGTTCCGTCCCTCCGCGCCCCGGGACCCCGCGGAGGGACGTCGCGTGCCGTCTCCCGGCGCCCGCAGCCACCTGCCCCCGCCGCCCGCCCGCGCGGCTCGTTCCCGCCGCCTCCGGTCCTAGTGTGGCCGGCTCGCCTCCGCCGCCCCGGCCCGAGCCTGGATGTGGGTGGGGGGGCCTCGACCACCGGACAGAGCCCAGCGCTTGGCTGGGATTGGAGCGTGCGGCCAGGGGTGCGTCCCGGTTCCCCTGGACCCGGCGACCTGCGGGGACTGAGCACACACTTCCTGTCCACGGCTCCTCCCGACGTGCGACACGCACTCGGCGAGAACACGCGTGGCCGGCGCGCGGCGGGGTCCGGTGCGGTGCAGTGAGAGGGCTCGGCCTGCGGGGGCCGGGGCCGGGGCGGCGGCGGGGACGGCGGCCGATCTGTCCTGTTGGCCGCCGCCCCGCTGCCGGGCACGGCTCTCGCTCCGGGAACCCGGGCTCAGACATCGACGCCCCCGGAGTGAGAGCGGCTCCCGGAGGGCGGGGAGGAGGGACAGGCCGGCCTCCGGGGCGCGGGACCCCGGCGCCGCGTCCCGAGTTCGGTGCGCGCGGGCGGCGGGCGCAGCGCGGCCCTGGCCCCGGGGACAGCGGCTCCGAGCCCACCGCCCGCTCCCTCCCCGCCCCGCCCGCAGACGCGGGTTCCAGGTTCGGGTCTCCTTCCCAAACGCCCCCGGGCGGAGCGGGGCCCGCAGTCCCGTCCCTCGGGCCGCTCCGCGGCGACGCCCCGGCCAGCCCGCCCCGGAGAGCCGCCCGCGAGAGGCCGCGTCCTTCATCATAGAATCATTCCCGGTAACAAATAGTTTCGCCGGCCGGTGCCAGCGGGACAGCTGTTTCTGTTTAAGCTTAAATACTTTCCAACAGTTTGGGCAGTAAAAATAAAGTTGGTCGCCGCCGCCTCCGAGTGTCTGGTTTCCCCGCCCCAGAGAGCCCACCCTCCGCCGGGCCGCGCCGTCTGCGCCCGCCGCGCGCCCCCCAAGCCCCGCGCCCCCCGCACCGCGTGCCCCTCCCGTAGCCCGCCGCCCCCCGCACCGCGGCCGCCCCCTCCCGGAGCCCTGCGCCCCTGCCCCGCGCGCCCCCTCGGAGCCCTCCGCCCCCCGCACCGCGGCCGCCCCCTCCCGGAGCCTCTGCCCCCGGCCCCGCGCGCCCCCTCCAGAGCCCGCCGCCCGCCCCCAGCCCCGGGCCTGCGCCGCCGAGGGCCGCGGCTCCCGGCGGACGGGGTTTCCGCAGCCCGGTCCCCGGGGTGTGCGGGTGCCGTTACCACCTGGAGCAGAGGTCGCCGGTTTCAGTTTCACGCTGAGAAAGTTCACTGCCCTGCTCACTCCCCACGTTTCTCTTCTTTCCGTTTTTCTCTTCCTCCCTCCTTCCTCCCTCTCTCCTTCCATCTCTCCTCTCTCCTTCTCTCTCTCTCTCCTTCTCTCTCTCTCTCTCTCTCTCTCTCTCTCTCTCTCTCTCTCCCTTCCTCCCCCTCTCGGTCTGTAGCCCCTTCCCCTCTTTCCCGCTGCCCCAGCCGCCGGGGCGGACACGCTGGTTCGGAACCAGATCGCCGTGGGAGGTGGTTCCGTTTGCAGACGTCGGGGATTCCTGCGGAGCAGGGCAGAACTCGATCCCGAACCCAGTCCTGGTGGGAAGCTGGCCGGTGGCGGGACGTCCTTCCCCCTCCGCTCTGTCCCTCTCCTGCTCCAGCCGTCGGGGAGAGTGGGGCGCAGAGTCGGAGCCCACAGGCGCGGTGGCCTGCACTCCCTATAGCCCAGCCCCTGAGAGGCAGCGATCTGAGAAAGGATTTGTGGACCCAGCACCGGGCCGGGCCGGAAGGGTGCCTGTCTGTGCCAGGAGGGGGCGCCAGCGTGGGGCCCCCCATCTTTCTCACTGAACCTCTGTTCCTCCATTAGCAGTTCTCACACCTCCCTTCGCCCGCACACCCGCTCCTCCCCCAGGGTGAGAGCCGGGACTCCCAGGAGCCCCTCCTGGAGTAAAATCAAAGCTTCCAGAATGAGAAGCCGCTCGGGCCGGGCTCCCTGCGCCGCCGCTGCGGTGAATAAGGTAACTGCTCCTCGGACCAGCCCATATGGCTGCAATTTGAGCGTCTTTGGAGGAGACAGTGCGTGTGCTGGGGCAGGGGCCGGGAAGTGAAAGTGGAAATCAAAAGCTCTCCGATCGCATTTTTAGGAAGGAAATTGTCGGCGATTCTCTCTGCAGCCTCCCTCCACCTCCACCGGGTTCTGGAAGGAGCCGGCTTCTCTGTGCACCGATGCAGGCGTTGGCCCGCCTGGGTCGCCCGTCTCCTGCACCCCGGGGTCTCCTCTCTGACCCTGCACCCACGTGGGTGACGGGCACACACCTTCCACTTCCCTTCCCGACCGAGGACCTCCAACCTGCCCCGGACGCCGGGAGCCTGCCGAGCCATCGCCCGGCCCTGGAAGGTGCCCAGACTCTGCTCTGTGCTCTGTGCTCCGGCCTCATCCGCGCCAGGGGCCATCTTAGGCCTCCGGGTACCCGCTGCCAGGGCACCGGCCGGGGGAGGCGAGGCCAAGGTTGGCCTCCTCAGAGGCCAGGCGGGACGGGCCGCCCCGGGAGGCGCTGGGCTCCTGGGTCGCCCGCCAGACCAGCAAGCCCCAGCGCGTCCCCTCGCCCCAGGGAGCGGTCAGGCCCCGGCGCGTCCTTTGGGAGCGTTTCAACGCTGCGGCTTGGCCACAGACACGGGCTGGGTCCCGGCCACAGACACGGGCAGATCTGGAACCAACCGCGTGCCTCGGGCGTGTGGGCAGGCGGCTGTGAGGTGAGCCGCGGGGCGGTGGCCTGGGCGCAGTTGCTGGGCCCGGGGCTGACTGGAGCCGGCCTGGCGCTCTCCCACCCCAGCCGGACACCCACGGGCGCTGATCGCCCACGGCTGGGGGAGCTGCAGGGGTGGCCCAGCACCCCGCAGAGACCCGGCCTGGGCTCCAGCTCCTACTTGGTCGCCATCCTTGTCAGAGCCCCTGGGACTCCACAGGTAGCAGGAGGGCTGGCGGCGGCAGGAACTTCCCACAAGCCCGCACTCCCTCCACAGGGTGGGGTGCGGGGCCTTCCACATCAGCCCTGACATCCCGGGACCCAGACCAAGCCCCTCCGGGCGTCCGAGGAGGCGTGGCGCCCCTCCCAGGCAGACAGCCTTTCCTGAGCAGCTGTGGGCGCCCGCATTTCCCCACGTAAGAGCCGCACCGACCCGCTGTGATCCAGTCCTTCCCCCACCCCCCAGGCCGAGCAAACTTTTCGGGGAGAAGAAGTGGCCCAGCCAAGGGCACAGCAGGGCTTCTGCCTCTAACCCCGCCGCGGCTGGCTCTGCACCCAGCGGGCACTCCGGCTCCCGCAGGGCTTCCAGGAGGGCGTCCAGGGAAGAAGCCCGTGGCCCTGAGCAGGCCGGGGGCAATGGCAACAAAGATGAGGCTGGAACAAAGGTGGGGGAGGGACTCCGGAGCCGTTCACCCCTCCCTCCAGGCTGGAGGCTGGAGAACTCTGTTTTCCTTCCGCAGAGAGCTCAGTGCTAAAATGTGGGCTCCAGCACCAGCCTCCTGGGCTCCAGCCACTTCATAATACCGTGGGACACACCCCCCACCCCGTGCCTCTGTCCCCAGGGCGCTTTTCAAAAGGAAGGTGACCGTGCTGAGGGCTCTGAGGTGTGTGAGCACCGCCACCGTCAGGCAGGCAGTGCACAGCGGGTGCTCATTGTTCTGTCAGCATCCCTGATCTGGGACCAGGGTAGTGGGTCTGGTTTGGGGAGCGTCCAAGGAACCCAGTGTCAGTCTGTCCCTGCTGCCCAGGGGGTGCCCACAAAGGGAGCCGGTGCCCACTGACCTGCACGAGGGGGAGCCCTCAAACCGTCTAGACTGGCCCCGTAGGGTGCCTCCCCAGGACCCGTCCCAGAGACAGGCACCCGCGGACCTCGCAGCCCCGGGGGCACACTGCGGAGCCATCCACAGCTCTCCCAGAAGGCCGCCTGGCGGTGCTTATGGAATGCGGGAGGCACCCTTGGTGGGGGGGGGGGCGGTGCAGGAGAACCAGCCAGCTGCACCCATGACTGTCCCGCCGAGAGGATGGGGTCCCAGAGTGGGTGGGTCCCGGCTTGGGTGGGGGCACGTTTCCATCGCCCCTGGAGATGGACTCAGACCCCGAGGCCTAGACAGAGCCCGGGAGGGACTGTGAGACCAGGGAGGAGGGGCTGGCAGGGACACGTGGGCGGCCTAGGGGTCAAGGCCTCGGCCTCGGTCAGGACACTGGAGCTCTCAGGAGCCGCTGGGCCGGATGTGCGACACTCTCACTGTCCCCGGTGCCCTGCCTGTCATCGATGCCCCTGGGCCGTTGGACCTACTGATGCCCGATGCAGAGCGTGGCCCGGCCTGCCTGCACGGACACCCTTGGCTCCTCGGGGTCATTCCGCACAGCTGCCCGCACCCTCCCCTCCCCCAGCCTTACCATCAGACAGGGGAGCGGACCCAGAGCGCCTGCTCAGCAGGGGCGCCTGGCTCCGCCAGCCTGGGGTCCGCTGGCCGCCGCCCTGTCCACTCCCTCAGGCTCTCCTCGGGGAAGCTACGGGAAGCCTCGGCTCCGTCCCCCTGGCGCGGCCCCAGCGGCGGGAATGGCAGTGGTCTGGCTGGGACTGCAGGGACCCGGGCAGGTTCTGAGCCGCAGGCCCCGCCGGTGCCTCTCCCCGCCCGCCTGGTGCTGCCGCCGGGGAGAGGCCAGAGCGAGGGGCCGGGAGCCTGCCGTCCTTGGGGAAGGCGAGCCTGGGGCGCCGGGAGGACCAGAGGTGTCCACCCCCCGCGGGAGAGGGCACAGCGGGCGGCGGGCCCTGGGCAGACAGACGGGGCGGGATCCGCCGAGAAACGGTGTCAGCGCCCGGCAGCGTCCAGCCTCCCGGCACCGGCGGGCTTCGTCGTTGGCTCAGTGCCTTTCTGTCCACCCCAACCCCGCAGTGCGCCCATGGCGCCCCACTTGGTCCCAGGAGGGGGCGCTGTCTGGAGTCCGACCAGGCCGGGTCGGCGTCCGGGCTGCCGGGAAGCGTCCGCCTCCTGGCCCTTTGCTGGGAACCCAAACCCGGGAGCGCGGTACCGGTACCGAATGAGAGCCGCTCGCCTCCTCCCGCCGCCTGCACGCGGGGCGCGGCCGAAGTCGCCCTGCAAACCCGGGGTGTCCAGCCTCTCTGCCGCACCTCTCGGTGCTCTCGTTGGCATGCCGGTGGCATCAGGCAGGACCGCGGGCGGGTCAGTTCTCCCCGGTCCTGGAGCCCTGACCAGGCGCCCAGCAGACGCGGGGCCGCAGGGGCTCCTGCCCAGGCCGGGGGTGCGGCTCCAGCCGCGGAAACGGGGTGCTCACCGGAGTTGCTGAGTTTCCTGGTTTCAGCCTTGGAGTTGAGCTACTTTTTGGCCAAACGGGTGATGGGCTGAGGTGCCCTGAGAGAGCCCCGCGGACACCCCATTCATCAGCCCTCCCGCTGGGGGAGGTTTGGTGACCCCAGAAGCGGGGCCGGCGTGGACTGGGCCTAAGGGGCTTGGGGGGCAAACTCTGAAGGTGGATGGGGCAGGGAAGGTCCAGCTGGGGCCCGCTGTGGATCAGGGAGCGCCCGCCCACCGCGCTCGGTCCCGCCGGGACCCTCCAGGCCTCCGAGCCCCATCCCCCCCTCCCCGCCCCCGCCCCGCAGATGGCGGGGAGCCCTTCCCTGGCTCTGGCCTCGGCGCGGGGCAGCAGGAGTTTCCGGGTGTAAAGCCGGAAGCTGGGCGCCTGGGTGGCAGAGAGGACGTTGTGTGCAGCGAACATCACACGTTCAAGAACCTTTGAGGTCTGGTGTGAAGAGGAGCGGGCGGGAGACACCCACAGGTGAATGTGGGGTGCCTTTGGCCCAGGATTGTATCGAGGGCCACATGGGGGTGATGCTGGGCTCCAGAGGGCTTTCACAGCCGAACTGGTCTCCTTCAAAGCCACTGCCTCCCAGAGGCGGGGCAGAGAGAAGCGAAGCGGGGGCAGTGAAAAGACCCCATCTCCTCTGGGAGGCTGAAGGAGCGGGAAGCTCCGTCCAGTAAAGTAACCCCCAGTTCCAGTGGAAATTGCTGCAGTTAGGAGGGCGGGCGGCGGGAGGGAGGGAGGGAGGGAGGGCGGGATGGGGACGGTGGGTTCCACCCAAGGACGCTGTTTCCAGGGGGAGGGGGAGGGCCGGGGACTGGGGTGTGGAGAGGGTGTCTGGAGAGTGGGGGCTGCTGGGAGCGGCAGGGGGGCCTGGCTGCGCCTCCTCTGCCCTCTGGGTCCCCGCCGCCTGTGGGCGCAGTCTCCCTGCTCACCCCCTCCCTCTCCCTGGGGTGCAGCCCTCCCAGGGGCGGCACCTTATTTCTAGCGGAGGCTGTGATAGTACAGCTTTTGGGGGGCTCCTCGGAAGGGCTCCCTTGGAACACTCCAGCTAGAAGCGCATGCAGGGGGAGTTGGGGTTCTTGGCCCCAGGCTCCAGCCTCCGTCTCCCCCTGAGCGAGGGGAGCGGGATGGCGGAATAAATGGAGGAGGGGCCGCCGAGCCCTGCCCGCCAGAACCTCACAGCTGCAGGGAGAGTCACCTGCCGGCCTCCGCCTCCCAGCCCCTCCCCCAGGGACTGCCTCCCGCCCGCGGAGAAGAGGGGAGACCGCTGGGGCCCCAGCCGCCTCTTGGGGGGGGCACCAGTTTGCAGGCCGGCAATGGCAGCGTTTGCCCCAGAGCCCAGCCAACGGCCATGCCGTGCCGGTGCGGGTGCCGGTGGAACCCAGAGTGGCCCCCAGGGGAGGGGGGAGGAGGTGCTGCGGCCCCTCGTAGGGCGCCTGTGGGGGTCCCCAGACTCAGGTGCTGGGCTTTGGCCTCCAGGCCTGGTCGAAGCCCGGCGCAGGTGGTGGTAGGGAGTGAGCTTCTGCGGGGAAAGCCCAGTCCAGGCGGGAGGAGAGTGCCCCGCACCCGTCCGCCAGGGGTCTGTCCGATGGGAGAGGGAGAAGGTGGGCACAGGGCCAGCTGGGCTTTAAGGCCCCTGGGCCACCTCTCTGCTCCCCTCTCTGCCTCTGGATGAACTGGCAGCAACCTGGCTGAGAGCTCCAGGGGAGAGGAGGGCGTAGAAGGGGAGGGTGTGGAGGGGGAGGGCGTGGAGAGGGAGGGGAGGGAGGGTACAGTGGGGTAAGTGCAGGGAAGAGAAGGGCTGACAGGTGAGGAGAGGAGGCTCGGCTGACCTGGGCCTGGGGCAGAGCCTCCGCCCTCCTCACCTGCCCCGGGTTGGGCACCCAGCCCCCCCCCCCATCCCTGGGCTGTGGTCAGCCTGCTGCTGCAGGGGGAGTCGGGGGACACACCCTCAGCACCGCACCACAGGGCCAGGCTCCCCCAGAAAGCTAGGGGCAGCTCTGTCCTGCTTCGTGGCTGAGACACACACACACACACACACACACACACACACACACAGCTAGCCGAGTTTTTTCCAAATCTGAGAACTGAGAACGGGGCCCAGGCTCCGTGTTGGGGAGTGACAGTGCTTCTAGACGGGAGGGATAGGCCCTGGACTCCGACCCTGGAGGCCCCTCCCCTACAGACCGCTGGGTCCTGGGTCCTCCTGGGGCCGCGGGGAGGATGGGGCCAGGGCGCCTGCTGGGGTGCAGGGGAGCTGGGGAGCGCAGTTTCTACCCGGCTCAGGTGGGTGAGGTGCCCGCCCGGCAGGACACTGGGCTGACACAGGTGGTCCCACTGTGCTCTGCTGGCGGCTTGCTGAGCTCCCTCATCCTCATCACAGCCTGAGGACGAGGCTTGACTAACCGCCTGACAGGGGGACACACTCAGGTACCCAAGCAACAGCCGCCCCAGCCCTGGACCAAGTCCAGTCCGGCTGCGGGACAGGGAGTGCCGCCCGAGGTCTGCCGTCCAGGAGCCGAGGGGCCTGGGAGGTGAGGTGGTTCTGGTGTGTGTGTGGGGGAGAAGGGGGTCACTGGTTCTTGGACTCCCCTACTCTGGTGAGACCAGAACCCAGTAGCTGGGGCCAGAGTGCCCGGGGGACTTTCCCGCCTCCTCCCGGCTGCCTGGGGGGCAGGGACTGCCCCTGAGCCTGCTCCAGCGGCCGGCCGGGCTGCACACGGAGCAGTGGATTGGGAAGGAGAGATGGTGGGACCTGCGGCTGCTCCGCCCTGGCTGCTGAGTTGCCTTGGACAGGTTATTCCCGCCCCCCAGCTTCTCCCGTGAAGCCATCCTGTGGAGCGGCAGCCTCAGAGCCGCTGCCTGGCCCCACACCCGCGCACTCGGCACATCGGCAGGGTTAGGAAGTGCTTGTCCCGCTGACAGCCAGCGCCGCACACAGAGCCCCAGGTGGTGGCAGGGGGCACCTGGAGCGCTGTGAACTCCTGCCAGACACCCAGGGAGGAGGCCCAGGAAGGCCGGGGCGCCCCCAGAGGAGCACTGGGTGCCCAGCCCGCTCCAGGCGCCCTCAGTGGGGACGGTGAGGGGTCTGGCGCGGAGCTCTAGAGGCTGACGGAGCAGCGGGACTTCCCGGCACTTTCCATAGGTGGCATCGCGCTCCTGGAAATGGCGCTGCTGAGGGGCGCTCTCGCGGCATCTTCAGACGCGGGGGGGGGGGGGGGGGGTCAGCACAGCCGGGGAGAAGGCGCTGGGTGCTGGGGAGAGTGGGGAGCGGGTTCTCCGGACCGGAGGGGGCAGCGGGCCAGGGGCTCCGGCTTCTCCGGGGCCGCGCTGCTGCGCGCAGGGGTCTCTGGGAGCCCCCTGCCCCCTCCCACACACGATGGAGGAAAAGGCCTCACGCAGGGCAGTGGGGCGTGCTGGGTGGGCTCTGCCAGGCGGCAGCAGCAGCAGCAGCAGCAGCAGCAACGTTCCCGCACAGCGATTCTGTGCCACCCAGTGGGTGGGCATGGCGCCAGCACCGAGCCTGAGGCTCCTCCCCAGCTCAGGTCCTGGCCAGGGGCCACTCCATGTCCAGACCCCATGGCAGGAGCCCAGACCCCTCTCCTGCTGGGCCAGGGGTCGGCCAGACGTCGGGAGGGAGGAGCAAGCAGCAGCTGCGGATCCAGGACGCCGCCGAGGGGAGGCCCAGCAGGAGCCCAGGTGGGCGCTGACTGCCCGGTATCCTGGGCCTGCGTCCTGGGCCCGCACCCTCTGCCAGCGGCCCCATCCTGCAGGCAGAATCCCACAGCTGGGCCGAGCCTGCCAGGCCCGTCACTGCGGCATCGAGCGGCCTGACATCGGAGCACCCACAGGACAGCGATGGCAGAGGCAGCGGGGGACGCTTCTCACCTCTCCCTCGGCCGCCCCGCTGGCTCCAGGCTGCTGACGCCCGCCCGGGCACGGTGCCCGCGGGTCCTTGCTGCCCTGGGAGCCCAGCCTGGGACCGGGGCCAGGCCTGGCGCCGAGGTGGTCGGAGGAGTGGGGCACCGGCTCTCAGAGCAGCAGGAGGGTCAGGTCCTGGAGTGGCAGGAGGGACCCCGAACCCCCAAGTCCCAGGCCAGGTCTCTCCTCCGCAGCCCCAGGCGTTGGGCTGGGCTCCTCCACAGCCTGGGCCTTTGCTCAGACGCAGCCCAGCCTCGCACACAGTATTTTTTTTAAACAAAAGCAATTAGATTTCGATCCCGGCTCATTTGCATTGTCACCTCGGAAACGGTAGCGGGGAGCAGGACGGAAAGGGGGGGGGAGCCTGGCAGCAGCGGGTGACACCTCCGAGCGCCGCAGCTGGCGCGGCCACATCTGGGCCGGCCGCGCGCCGCCGCGCCCGGGCCCGCGCCCCGGCCCCGCGGCGGCGCGCCATCGATCGCGGCGGCGGCGCGCCGAGAACAAGGTATAGCCTGTATTTAGGTTCCTGCCCTTATATGGCGAGCAGCGCGGGCGCCCGCCGGCGGCCGCTCCTTATAAGGGCACGCGGAGGGCGCCGGGCTGAGCTGGTGCGCGCTCATTGGCCCGCGCGTCTCTCGGCAACCGGCTCTCACGAGTGGAAAGCAGCCAGCCGCCCCCGCCCGCCCGCTCCCGCCCGCCCTCTCCCCCGCGGAGTCCCGGCCTCCAGCCGCGGCGCCCCCTCCTGCCACCCCCATTTCTGCTTGCGCCGTCTCCCCAAGTTTCCTCCCTCCCGGTCTCCCCCACCCCCCGCGGCCGTCCCCCGCGCTGTCATTCCTCCCGCTCGGCCTGTCTTCCATCCCTTCGCGCACGCTCCCACTGCCACCCCACGCACCCCCCTCCCCAAACCCTGCGAACCGCGGCGGCGGAGCGGGAAGGCCCGGATGCGGGAGGGGGAGGGAGGCGGGTGGGGTGGGTGGATGGGGGTGGTGCATCGCTGCCGCAGTGGCCGCCGCAGCGCCGGGTCCCGGGCGCGTACACACCGCACCGGGCTGGGAACAGTCCGAGGTGCCCCCTGCGAGCCCCCTCCGTCCCCTCCCGCCCTTGCGGCGATCAGAGCGATTAGCCGCCGATAAGCGGGCTTCGGAGCCAGAGATGCGCTGACCCGCCGCAGCCTGCGGTAGCAGCGCATTACCATCTCCCAAGGTGTCCCTTCGGGCTGCAAACCCGAACGCAATCATCATAATGATAAATCGATGTCTCATTTAAAGGTGGCTTTGGAAAAACAGCCAGTTGTTGAGGGGGAGCCTGAGCGCGGGGCGGGAAGGGCCTACAGGAGCCGCCGCGGCCTCGCAGGCGGAACGCAGGGGAGAGAGGTGCGGGGCGCAGGCCAGGTGCCCCGCGCCGGGCCCACCGCGGGACGGGACCCCGCGGCGGGAGGGGGCAGCGCGGATCCCCCGGGGATTGGGCTCCGGTTAGCCTCAAACGCAGGCCGCCCCGGGGGCTCCCCGCGGTCCGGGGCTCCCCGCTCCCACGCGCACAGGCTCGGGGGCGCGCGCGCAGGCGCACGTACGCACAGGTGTCCGCCCGCCCCCTCCCGCCTGCCGCGGGTTCCGAACCGAACCTCCGGTTCCCCTGGCGACGCCCGGGCGGCCCGAGCCGCCCCCTCAGGAACCCGCTCCGGCCCCCAGGGGCCCGCGGGGGACGGCTCAGCAATGGCACCCCGGCGCCTGGGGACGAGCCTGTGACCGGGCTCCAGGGCCGCCGCGATGGCTCCGGTACCCCACCCCGCCCCGGCCTCTCCTCCCTACCCAACCGCCGGTCCCCGCCCGGCCCTCCCGGGGGCAGGTAGCGGCGGCGGCAGTGCCAGGAGCGCGGTGCGAGGTCCGGGAGGGCGCCGGTTGCGGGGTCGGGTGGCTTCGGCCGCCGCCGCCGCCTCCCGGCCGTTTCCGCGGACAGAAGCCCCGCGGCCGCCTGACTTCGGCGGGAGCTGCCCTGCGGGGTCCGCAGTGTCTCCTGCGGGGATCGACGTGCCCCCGGGACAGGGTGCCCTGCGTCTGCGCCAGAGCCCACTTCTGCCACCAGCCTTCCCCGCGCCCTGAAGCCCCGTGGGTGCCCGGTGCCCGCACAGCCCTCCCTGCCCCCGCGGTGCCCGGTGCCCGCACAGCCCTCCCTGCCCCCTCGTGTGCCCGGTGCCCGCACAGCGCTCTCTGCCCCCGCGGTGCCCGGTGCCCGCACAGCGCTCCCTGCCCCCGCGGGTGCCCACGCCCACGGACACCGGTCGTTGACGTGAAACCCCGTCCGCGTGCTGAGGGGCGTGGGTGCCCTCGCCGGCCGGGCGAGGAGAGGCGGCCGACGCCCACCGGCTTCCCCGCGGGGCCGGCCCCAGGCGCCTCCGCTCCTCCTAAACCCAGAGCGGCCGGGACGCCCCTGCCGCGCCCCTCGGACCCGGCCCGGCCGGCCCTCCGGCTTGTCGGGGGGCTTCCCAGCCCCCGGTGGGGCTTACGGGCCGGGAGCGCCGGTGGCGGGCGGGGCGAGGAGACCCGTGTCCGCAGGAAAAATAAAGCCCCCGACTCTCAGACACCCTCTCTGCCGGCGGGCGCCCGGGCCGGGGCTCCGGGGTCCGGTCCGGGAAGAGGGGGCCCCAGACCCGCTCCCCTCCGCCCAGGGGACCCGACGCCGGAGCCCCACCCAAGCCAGGAGCCCGGATTCGCGTTTTTCGTTTATTCCTCCGCCGCCCTGGCCCGGGGCTTCGGCAGCAACGTTACCCCACCCGGTGCGCCCGGGCTGCCCTGGGCTCGCGCCCCTCGGGCCGGGCGCCGCCCTCCGGGACCCGGGCTCCCGTGGCGCCCAGACCGGCGTCCCGGGCCGGTGCCGGGAGCAGCAGGGAGGCCGCCCCGGTGCGGGCGGCGGGGCCGGGGGCGGGGGGCGGGGCGGGGGCGGCTTCCCGGGGAGGAGGGGGCGCGGCACCTGCAGAGCGGCCTGGCCGCCCCTCCGCGCCGGGCCGCTCCGGTCCGCTCGGCAGCTGCGGGCGGGCACCGGCGGCCGCACGCACACCGCTCCCATCGATTCCCTCCCGTTCGCCGGGCGGCGGGGCCTCGGGACCGGCCGCCCGCCGCGCCGAGGGGGTGGGTGGGGAGCGGTCTCCACGGGGCCCCGGGCGCCGAGGTCAAAGCCCGAAGCATGTCCCCCCACCCGGCGCCGAGACCTCGCGAGGGCACCGGCCGGTGTGCGGTTGGGGTTCACCCCGCGCCCTCCCTGCGCCCCCCGGCCCCCCGCCCGCAGGGTCTGCGCGCCCCGCGGGGCCGGGGCCGGGCGGGAAGGGCCGCGCGGGAGGGACCGGGCTGCGGGGCCGCACCCCCCGCCGGGCGGCGTGGCGCCGGCGCGGATGGCAGCCATTTTCTGCCGCCGCCGCGGCCCGGCTCCGCCGACTGGGCCGGAGGCTGCGGCGGCCCGAGCGCGGCGGCGGCGGCGGGGGGCGCGGGGCACCGGGCGGAGCGGGGGGCCGGGCGGAGCGGGGGGCCGGGCGGCGGGGGGCCGTGTCCCGCGCGCCCCTCCCCCGCCGCCGGGCAGGCGCAGCTCCGCGTGGCGGCGCCGCGATCCCCCCGCTCCGCCATCTTGTACCCGCCCCGCGCCCGCCCCGCGCGGGGCTCCGCAGACAAAGCCGCCGGTCCTGGGCCCCGCACCCCCGGCAGCGCGGCCCCGGGGCCCGCGCCCCTCCCCCTCCCCTCCCCTCCCCCCGGAGCCCGCGCCCTCCCCCTCCCCCCGGGCCCCGCGCCCTCCCCCTCCCCTCCCCCCGGGCCCCGCGCCCCTCCCCCCGGAGTCCCCCTCCCCCCGGAGTCCCCCTCCCCCCCGGGGTCCCGCGCGGGCGACGCCCCCGCTCAGCCCGGAGGGTCAGCGGGACCCGCTCCTCCCGCGGTTGCGGGGACCCCCGCGCAGCCCGCCCTGTTTGCGGGGAGGGCTGGGCACTCCCAGCTCCGGGTTCCTATTCCCGCTGAGCGGGCTGGCGGGGTCCTGGCCCCGAGCCCCCGCCGCCCCGGGGTGCCAGCCTCCGGAGCACCCTCAGGAAGCCTGCTGGCGGGCGCGACGAGGCCCCCTGGCTGCCAGCATCTCGGCCCTCCATTTCCTGGGGGGCAGCGCTGTCTCCCCTGTCCCCGTCCTGCTCAGCTCCTCCTTCGAGGCCCCCGGACTTGCAGGCCTCGGGGCTGTGGGGTGTGGGGGAGGGAGGCACCCCTTCTTCCCCAGCCAGCCCGCTGCTCCTGGCGAGGGAAGTTGCTCCCCGGAGTCTGGGGTGGGTGGGGTCCCCACTTCTCAACCCCGGTGAGCCCATCGCCACGGGCTCCGGCGCCATCCTTCCACGTCAGGGGGTCCCCGTGGCCCCAGGCCCCAGGCCCGGGAGCGGTGGATCCAGAAACTGAGGCCGGGCGGGTTGTCAGGTGAAGGTCACTCACAAGGTCACTGGCAGAGCCTGCGGCTGCTGTGCACACCCTCCCCGCTTCTCCCAAAACAGAGATCAAAGCTGGGCTCCGGGCGGAGGGAGTCACTCCGCCCGTCACTCCGCCCCGTCCGGCCGCCGGACAGGGGCCAGGGCTGGGGGGGCGGGCCTCGCTCACCCCAAAGCTGGGCTTTCCCACCCCAGCGCCTGCTCCCCTCTGCACCCCAACCCCAGGGTGGCCTCGGGGGGTCTAAAATTAAGGCTTAGGGGCGGCCTCTCCAGGCGCTGGTGGGGTTCCGTGCCGTCCCCCCCTCATGCCCGCGTGGATTCCGAGCCCGGCTCCAGAAACCAGTCTGACCACTTCGCCCATTTCCCAGGCTCCCCAGTGGGTGAGGCTCGCGGCCTCGGCTGCCCCTGAGGGAGGGCGGCAAAGGGACAGGAGCCCGGGCTGGGGCCTCCTGGCCTCCTGCCCCATCCCCCCTCCTCTCAGACACTCAGCAGTTTGGAAGCTGCCCTCCTGGCCGCCCGCGAGGACCGGGTGGAGCCGCCCCCCCGCCCTGTGCTCTCCTCGGGAGGCCGGCTGGTGCCCCGGGGCGCCTCCGGGCGGGCGGGGGGGGGGGGGACCACACTGAGTTGAGCCCCACAATCCACAGGCTTCAAAGGGGAACTTCAAAGGTCCCCAGCAATTCTCCAGGTCGCCCCAAGAAAGGGAGCGCCCCCTCAGCCGCCCGGTGGGTGGCAGATGACAGCGCTCTGGTCCCACCTGCCATGGGGCCACCAGTTGTGTGTGCGTGGCCATGGGGCTGGCCTGAGCCAGGTGGGGCGTGGCTCCCGCTCTGCGAGGCTTCCCTGTGACAGCCACAGGGGAGGGAGGGGGAAAGGGCCGGACGCTGAGCCCAGGGGTGCGAGAGGCAGCCCGGCAGGGGGGCGGGGGGCCGAGTTGGAGCCTGTGAGCTCCTTCCCCTGCTCCCTCGCCATCTCCGTCTCGCTCTAGGGGTGAAGGTGAGGGCAGTGAGCCCCAGGCAGTGCTGGCGGTGTGGTGGCACCCTCCCCACCTGGGAGCAGGGAGAACAGACCCCCCCCCCCCCCCAGCAATAGCCTGGGATTCCTCCCAGCCCAGGTGGACAGGCTTAAGGAGAGGGGCGGGTGGAGAGGACAAGGGAAGGGTGCTGGCCACGCCCCCCATGCAGGGTACTGGCTGTCTCTCCTCCCAAGGTGTTGGGGGACGGGGTACAGAGCCTGGGGGAGGAGGAGCCTCCTGCTAAGGCTGTGTCCCCGGAGCTCTGAGCACTTGGAGCCTGCACCCCCGTATCTCCCCCCCTGCTCTGCCCCCGCCATGAAGAGGGAGGGAGTACAGGCAGCTGGGTTCCAAAGTGGTTCTGGGGGAGCAGCGGCCAGTTAGCTGACCCTGGAATGGCCAGGGCTGGGCGCCGGGACACCTGCCCCTCGCCCCCCTGGGCCCCGCCCCAGGCCCTGGGCAGTCGTGGGCGGACTCCTGCTTTGGTGGGAGGGGAGCCTGAGTGACAGCGGGGACTCCGCCTTCAGGACCCCAGGGGACAGGTGACACAGGAGCATGGCCGGCCAGGGGCCCGGGCCTCAGGTCCGTGCGGCGGGGCCCTGACGTGACCCGGAAGTGCCTGGCGCTCAGCAGAGGGAGAGCCTTTGTTCTCACATCGGTGCCCGCGGGCTTCCTCGCCCGGCGCCCGGGGCCTGGAGAAGGCCTGTGAGGTGCCACGTGCCACGGGCTGAGGCAGCTGCCACGGGAAACGTGTCTCCAATGGTAAACCCTCCTCCTCCTCCCCCCCACCTCCTCTCCCTCTTGGGGGAACCCCAGGATAAAAAGAGTCATAGACCCGGATTGTGCTCCTCTGGAAGCCCATGAGGACCCCTCCAGTCTGCCGCTGTGCGCTAGCGTCACAGGAGGTCACGGGTCCCAGCATGACGAACAGTATCGGAGAAATATGGCCGGCGCGGCCCAGTGGCTGAGCGTCGGCCTGTGAGCCAGGAGGTCACAGCACCGGGTCAGGGCACGGGCCCAGGTTTTGGGCTCCGTCCCTGGGGGGAAGGGGGCGTGCAGGAGGTAGCGATGGATGATTTTCTCTCATCTTTGATGCTTCTCTCTCCCTGTCTCCCTCTCTCTCTCTCTCCCCCTCTCCCTTCCTCTCTGAAATCAATAAAAATATTTTTAAAAAATTATCAGAGAGAGAGGCCGCAGAGGAAAAGGAAGACGCTGCCCGCTCCCATGAGCCAAGGTGGGCGCCTGGGACAGGCGGGGAAGGCCTCGGCCTGGAGCAGGGGGGAGCAGGACCCCGGATCTTCACGTTGGGGAGAAAGAGAGCAGCAGGGACTCACAACCTCACAAACAGCACAGGCAATACCCACCTCCCAGGCCTTCCTGCCCGCCTCTGCAGGGGGATGGCACAGACACAGGCTCCACCTGCAGACACTCAGGTCAGCTGGGGTGGGAGGGGCAGCTGCCAGGCAGGAGCTGGAGACACACGGTGCCTGCAGGGCGGCAGACCCTTCCTGGAGGCTTCTTCCTGCCCAGGATCATTTCTGGGGGCTGTGGGGCCGAGGGCCGTGGGGAGACGGGGACTCCGGGCTGGGAAGGCGCATGTCCCGGCTCCGGGAGAGCTGACGGGAGCCGGGCGCCTGCAGGTCCCGCGCTGCGGAAGGGCCCGGGTGGCGTTATTTATAGCCGGCTGCCCACTCCTGTGGGTCACACGCAGGCCCATCCTCTGTCAGCGCCACTCACCAGGCACTTCCCACGCCGCCCCTCGAGGCGCCGGCGACACGGAGCAGCTGCCAGCAAGGCCCGTGCGTGGCCCTCTCTGCAGGGCCGAGGGGAAGCCACGCGGCAGTGGGCACGGCCGGCGAGCAGGGTCCGGGGCGGGCGGGAGCCTTTGCCCCGGCAGCTGCTCCCTGCCTCTTGGGTTTCAGCTCTCCGTGGGCCTCGTCAGGGTGGAGAGGGGACCAGCTCCATTTGGGGTGCCCACTCGCCTCTGGGGAGTCGTTGCCACACGCCTGCTGGCCCTCCAGGGCACAGAAGCCAGGCCCAGCTTCCAGCCGTCCTGTGCTCCAGGGAGAAACGGAGCTGACCGACAGGTCAGAGGTCACCGCTCACTCACCCGCTTTCCACTCAAGGCCCCGCCGGCCGGGCCGCGTGTCCTGCCCGCACTCGCTGGCCTTCCTGTCCCTTCCCCGGAGGCGAGGGGAGAGGTGACTCCCATCCTGTGGGTTCTGCCATCGGGATGGGGAGACCAGGGTCAGCAGGAGGAGGGCACCTGGGGTCTCTGGCCGGGACCCAGGCCTGGCCCGGCAGCCCCCTGGATGCCAGGCCTGAGGCAGAGCTGGGGGACTCAGCTAGTCCATTTCCGCTCACAGGACCGAAGGAAAGGATTCTCTCTCCTCATTGATGTTTCTATCTCTTTCCCTCTCCCTTCCTCCCTGAAATCAATTATATATATCTATATATCTATATATCTATATATCTATATCTATATCTATATCTATCTATCTATCTATCTATCTATATATTTAAATATTTAAACCAGGACAAAATAATTCACCGCTGCCTATCCACTCTTCCCCAACAGCACGCTCAGGTGGCCAGGCCAATGGCAGGACTTCCCAGCAGGAAGGGGCCGGCGGGGACCGCCCTGGGCCTATCCTGTGATCAGTCAGAGCTCCTTCCTGCCTCTTCCAGGCAAACTCCATCCCAGGGCGTGGAGCCGCCCAAGGCCAGACCCTGCCTCCGGAGTCCCTGCCTCCGCTTCCCAGGCGAGGAAACCGAGGCCCCTCCCTCCGTTCCTTCAACAACCAGCTCTGTTGCCGGTGCCGTGGCTCCGAGGTTGAGTGTGGACCCCGGAACCAAAAGGTCGCCGGTTGGGTCCCCGGTCAAGGCACATGCCCAGCCTGTGGGCTGGATCCCCAACAGGGGGTGAGCCGGGGGCAGCCGGTCCCTGGTGTTCCTCTCTCATCGATGTTTCCCTCTCTCCCCCTCTCCCTTCCCCCTCTCTAAAAATCAATGAAAACATATTGTTTAAGAACTCAAAACCAGTAGCTGTGGTGAGCCATGCTCTGGGACCCACGAGCAGACAAACCCTTCTCCTGTGGGCCCCACTCCGCGTGGGGCGGGCGGGCACGGACACAGGGCCACAGCTTCCGGAAGCCGCCCGCACCTCGGGGTTCGGAGACGGGTCACTGCTGGGGAAGCCGCTCTCAGAAGGTGACGTACGTGGTGGGAGGGACTGGCCTCGGCCACTCCTTGGTTTTTTGTTTTCTGTTCCCGGAGCCAAGCCCAGGGGTGAGCTGCCCTCCGTGTCCTCCCTCAGAGTCGCCTGTGAGCGGCACAGAGCCTCGCCCTCTCTGGTCCCGAGGCCGGAGGAGTGCACCCCAACCTCCATGTGCCCCGCAGGGTCCCCCAGGCACCACCGCAGGGGCACGTGGCTGTCTGTCCTGCTGGTGTCCTTCACCTTGATCCCTCCTAACCTGGTGTTTGAGTGGCTCCTGTACCTCTTATCCAGGGGTTCTCAACCTTCCTAACGCCACGGCCCTTTAATCCAGCTCCTCATGTTGTGGTGACCCCCCACCATAAAATCATAAAATCATTTTCATTGCTACTTCATAACTGTCATTTTGCTACTGTTATGAATCGTAATGTAAATATCTGTTTTCCGATGGTCTTAGACCAGTGGTGGGCAAACTGCGGCTCTCGAGCCACATGCAGCTCTTTGGCCCTTTCACAAAACACCACGTGTGGGCGCGCACGTACAGTGCCATTGAGCCTTCGGGGCCCATGCGCAGAAGTTGGTTTTCAGCTCTCAAGTTTCAATCGTTGTACTGTTGGTATTTGGCTCTGTTGACTAATGAGTTTGCCGACCTTTTTACTTTTATTTATTTATTTTTTTAAATTGATTTCAGAGAGGGAGAGAAACATAGGAACATCGATGATGAGAATCACGGATTGGCTGCCTCCTGCACACACACACACACACACACACACACACACACACACCACTGGGGATGGAGACCGCTACCCGGGCCTGTGTCCTGCCTGACCAGGAATCGAACCCTGACCTCCGGGTTCATAGGTCGATGCTCAGCCCTGAGCCCCCCGGCCTGGTGTTTCTCCTTGTCTTTGATGGGTCCTGGGCTCCCCTTCCCTCTGGGTGTGTCTCTGTCTCCGGTTCTCTCGGCGTCCTTCCCTCCTGCTGCTGCCGCACCCTTCCACACTCTCCCAAACGGGTGGAGTTCCGCCTGGACCCGCCGCCAGGTGGTGAGAGTTTGCTGAGAGCCGACCTTCGAGGCGTCAAGTGGACTCGGTGAGGCCTCGCTCCGGGCCTCACCTCCGGGCCAGGAGAGGGCAGGCCTCGGAGGAAGGGGCGTCCTGCAGGAAGCCCTCCCCCAGCTGCCCTCTGACCCCCACAGCCCTCCCCCGGGGGAGGGCGCGCAGCCCCACCCCCCAGGCCCGGGGCGGAGTGCGCTGTGGCTCGGCCCGGGAGGAACAAATCCTGTCTTTCCACCGCGGCCGGCCGGCAGCTCCCGCTCTGGGGTCGGCAGGTCTCTCGCCGCTGGGAGCCCAGCCCACGGCAGCCCTGTGTGCGTGTGGCGGTCGCTGGCTGGAAGGCGCCCAGACCCTCGGCTCTCCCTCCGGGCTGGCCCAAACCGCAGCCGGAGAGCAGAGGCCACGCGGCCCATCCCTCGCGGCTGTGGCTCTGACCTTGGGATTGCGTTCGATCATTCCTATTAATAAACCTGTTTTTTAAAAATATATATTTTATTGATTTTTTACGGAGAGGAAGGGAGAGGGATAGAGAGCTAGAAATGTCAATGAGAGAGAAACATCGACCAGCTGCCTCTTGCACACCCCCCACCGGGGATGTGCCCACAACCAAGGTACATGCCCTTGACCGGAATTGAACCTGGGACCTTTCAGTCCGCAGGCAGATGCTCTATCCACTGAGCCAAACCTGGTTTTATAGCAGGTGTGCCGGGCGAGCACGGCTGGGGAAGGCACATACCCACGTGTGGGCAGAGCATGATGGGTAATTTACCTTGACCTTAGCTCTGGTCTTTTGGGGACTCAGTTTCTCCCCTGGTAGAGTGAGGGACCTGAAGTAGCCCTGCCGGTTGGGCTCGGTGGGTAGAGTGCCGGCCTGCCGACGGAAGGGTCCCGGGTTCAATGCAGGTCAAGGGCATGTATCTCGGTTGCAGGCTCGATCCCCGGCCCTGGTGGGGTCTCCTGTGGTATCTCGGTTGCAGGCTCGATCCCCGGCCCTGGTGGGGTCTCCTGTGGGAGGTAACAGACTGCTGTGTCTCTCACATCGATGTTCCTCTCTGTCTCACCCCCTTCCTGCCCCTCTCTCTAAGAATCATTGGAAATATCCCCGGGGAGGATTAACAGCAACAAAACACCCGGAGGCCTCTGCTCAGCTCCCAGGAGCCCACGCCTGAGGTCAACGGGCCCACCTCCTCCTTCTCGCAGGCCTATCCACCCGCCCGCAGGGCCCAGGACCTCGCGTGGGGGTGACTGTGGGGGTGACTGTGTGTTTCTGGCCCAGCCCCAGGGGCTTTCCGCCCTGCGGTCCCCGGAGCTCTGCGTTCACCTGGAGAGCCGCACTGAGGGCCAGCCTGAGGGAGAGGAGAGAGAAGGCAGGCCCCCGCCCGCCGCCCCGTCCTGCTGGGCTGGGAGCACCTTGGCCTGGGCGGGGGGCGGGGGGCGGGGGGCGGGGGTGGGGAGGCTGGCGCCACAGGTCTCTGGGCCTCATGGGGGTCACAGGCCCAGGGGACTCAGGCCACGCAGGAGGCCCCAGGGAGCTCACAGGCACCGCCCTCTTCTGCATTAAGGAGGAGCCCTGGGCGGGGGGAGGGGGGGGGCGGGCGGGGGGAGCCGGGGCGCAGCAGTGGCCGGGCAGGACCGAACCCCAGGGCCCTGAACCCGCCTCAGCGCTGCTCCCTGCGGCCCTGGGTTTGCTGGCTCCCGGCTCCGGGACTCGCTCCCATCCCTAGGCCAGTGGGCAGGGAGAGGAATAGCTCATGTGAGTCTAAAGCAATTTGCAAACATAAATAATTCCCGGCCGGGGAGGAGCCAGGAGGATGGAGCCTGAGTGTCCTCCCAGCCGGCCTGGCGGGGAGGGAGTCAGCAAGGAGAGCAGAGCAGGAAATGGCCTGAGGGTGCTGGCTTCCGCTCCTCCGAGGCTCCTGCGGGCCAGGTCCTCCCCCCTCGTCCCCCCCCCCACGATTTCCTAACGGCACCCCCTCAGAGCCGGAGGACAGAGCTGTCCCGGCCTGCATCTGGAGCAGCCAGGCCTCCCCGCACCCCGCCCCGCCTGGCCCCTCCGGGCCCGGCCCCTCCTGTCCCTCGGGCCCCGCGCTGTGTTGCAGGGAGCTCTGGCCCAGCGTTCCTCCGCTCTGCGTGCGCACTGACCACCCAGGGCCGCCGCCTCCGATGCCGCGATAGGTGTCCCTCGCTTCCCCGGATGTGGGGCTCAGGTTGCTCCCACAGCCGCGGCCCTTTGAAGAGCGGAGGCTGGGTGCCGAGGGGTGGGCGCCGTGTCATGTGGGGGCCGCGGGAGGCACCTCTCTGAGCCCACCCCAGGGCTGTCTGCAGCGAGAGGAACAATGAGAAACCAGATGCCGCGGCATTAGCGCAGAATTCCTCAGATGGAACAGGAAAGGGCGGAAATCCCGGGGTTACCTTACACCTGGAGCAGGTTGGAAGGCGGCCGAGCCCCTGGCTGGCAATCTACACTCCGGGGCGTTTCCGAGGAGCCTGCCTTGCGCGGCAGCGAGAGCGTGCCTGCCGTGGCCCTGAATGTGCATGTGCACGCACACATGCACCACACACGCACATGCATGTATGTATGTGAACACCACACATGCACACATGTGCACAGACATGCACTCGGGTGCACATGCTCCTCGGACATCCCCTGGGACACTGGCTCTGCCCCTGCCTCGACCTGAGAACCCGCAGAGAACTGGTTAAGGGCAGCCAGAGCCACAGGCCACACAGCAGCTCTCACTGTCAGGCCTCCTCCCCCCGCCCCGCCCCCGCCCCCAGAAAGGGCGCACACGGAAGGGAGAGACGGCGTGTGCTGGTCCTCCGCTGGGCGCTGTGTGTGTGTGTGTGTGTGTGTGGTCCCAGGCCCACACCTCTGCATCCTGAACCTCACGTCACACTGCTTACGACAGGGTGAGATGGTGCCGCTGTCAGCAGCCACGGGCTGACGGTGGGAGCAGAAGCATTCGCCTGCCTGGAGCCCCCTCCGGGATTATCCCGAGGGCTGTGCCCTGAACTCCACGGCCACTGATTCACGGGAGTCTCGGGGCGAATGGATCTGATGAGGGGCCAGGGGCTGGCGACCCCAGGGCAGCTGGGTGTGAGCTGTCTGCAAAGCCGGTGGGGAGGATGGTCTGGCCTCCACTCTGCAGCCTCAGGGCCTGAGGGCTGAGCCCCCCCCCGGCCCAGCAGAAGCTGCGCCTGTGCTGGGTCAGTGGATGCTGTTAAAGGTTGTCATGCAGGAATCAGCCTCACTGCCCAAGAGGGTCCCCCCCCTCGCCGTCTCACACACACACACACACACACACACACACACACGCGCGCGCGCGCGCGCGCGCGCAGGCACACACGCACTCTCTGACTCCAAGGCATTCAGCTCTGAGCCGAGCACTAGCTGCTGGGGTAACGTGCCCCTCGCCTTCCTGGCGCTCAGGCCCTGCAGCTGGAGCCTCGGCCCAGCCTCCGGGCGTGCTGCTTGGCGAGGCGCTGGGCGGGAGCCTGGTGAGGCTGCCTCGTCCAGCCCTGGAACAGCCTCGGAGCGGGGGCGGCCCCAGCTGGCCTCCGAGGGACCAGAGGACACGGGGGCGAGAGCAGGGCCCTGGCCCCGGAGACAAGGCCACGGAACCCTGCCCACTGCCCTGGAGACGCATGCTGACCCGGGACGGGTGGCTGCAGCCCAATCTTCATGTTCCCGTCTTGGGGGGCAGCCCCAGGGCACCCTGGGAGTGGGCGCATCCCCGCCCGCTGCCGTTAGCCATGCGGAGGCGGAGCAGAGCGCCTGGGGAAACGGTTGCTTGTGTCCAGGAGAACCACCTTCGGTCCTATTTCCTCTTCAGGGTCTGTGCCCTCTCATTCGAGCTGTGGGCCGCACAGACCCCCCAGAGAACCGTGGGCTCGTCCTGCCTCCCTCCTGACTCCAGGTCATCCTGTGACGCAGAGGACGAGGCCCCAGGTCAACGGGGAGCCCACGCACGGGGTGTCCGTGGCAAGGGTGCCATGGCGGGGTGCCCGCTGGGCTCTCCAGGGTGGCCGGCGGGCGCTGGCAGTCAGTGCAGAGTCACCCTGAGACTGAGCCAGGAGCCACTCGAAGGCCTTGGACCTGACAGGCCGTTTCACGTGGTGGCAACAAGAACTCAGTGCGTGAACAGCCCGGGTGCAGGCAGGGGCTGGCTGCTGGCCCGCGGTCCTCAGAGGAGGCTGGTCCCTGGGCGGGCAGGGCTGTGGCGAGGGGAGTGGGCACGGCAACTGTCTGTTCTGCCCTCTGAGAGTCCTAGAAGGTGCTGTGGGGGGCTGTGGGGGGCTGTGGGGGGAGATGCCTAGATCCAGGAGCCCATGATGGGCCTGTGGACAGGGACCACCTGGTCTCCCCTGACTCCTGTGGGCAGGTTGGGTCATAGAGGCGGCCCACGCCCCCCTTAAATCCAGCCACTGCTCAGGCCACCGCTCAGGCCACGCCAACACCTTAGGGTCGAGAGGATAACTGCACGTGCAGGGCCCAGCGGTTTAGTCCTTGAACCTTCTCCCCTCTTGGGCTGCACCCCCTCTCCTGCCGGCTGCACCTTCTCCCCAGTTGGGTTCTGGCATCTGCAGAGCCGGGCGGTGGCCACCCCCTGGACGAGCTGTCTGCCACCAGAACTCAACTCTGCCACCCGGGGAGCCCAGGGGCCTGACGGGACCGGGTGCCGCTGGTGCCCAGCCTGTCCTCAGGGCTCAGCAGTGGCACCCGGGAGCCTCTTGGGTCCGGCACCAGGCTGGGTCCTGCAGCTCCTGGTGACCTGCCATTTACCCCCCCCCTGGCCAAGGCTCAGGCTGCCTCTGGGCCCGCGCTGAGCGCCCACCCCAGGGGCACACCGCCAGCCCGGGTCCAGGCCCCAGGGGTAGCGGCCCGTCTCCTTCCGGCTGCTGGCAGTGCCACCCCACCTCCCCTTCCCCAGCTCAGCCTGGCAGAGGCCACCCCAGGGGACGGGGGGGGGGCACCGAGGGGCACCCCAGGGGACAGGGCTTCTTCCCAGGTCACCCACTGCCTGCCCTGAGCCAGGGGCTCCCGCTCCCCTCGCTCACTTCTCCACCAGAAAAAAAAACAGGGAGCCCGGGCCGCCTGGCATGGCCTTTGTGTGCCAGCCGGGAGGAGCAGGCCGATGCTGGTGTGTGGGCAGCCTGCCAGGAGCGTCAGGATGGCCCTCCCTCGGCTCCCAGGGTGGCAAAGGGCATTCATACCCAGAGGGGGAGGGGTGTGCTTAACTCGCCAGGGGCGGGGGGGGGGGGAAGGGGGAGAGGGACAATTCACAAAAGCTGGCCAGAAACTCTCAACCGTTTTTTTTTTCCTTAGAACTTTCCTTCCCTCCCTCCCATCCCCCCGCTGGCTTCCCTCCCCCACCCGGTCGCTGGTGGCCTGCAGCCAACACTGGCCACACTGTCCGAATTCAGGCCTCCTGGCCTCAGCTCTCCCGGGCCACCACCCCCCCCCCCCCCCCCCGTTCGGAATCACCGTGACCTCTTCCGCCCCGGCGCCCCCCGCGGGCTTGGGCCCCGCTGGCCCGGTGGGTCCCAGGAGGGCAGGCCGGGCTGTGGGCCCCCGCCCCCCAGGGAGACTGCTGAGTCTGCAGAAAGCTGCCTCCGCCCTGCATTCCGGGTGCGCTTCCAGGCTGGGGAGCTGCGCCTCCCCTCGCAGTCCGGCCCACTCCCCCCCACCCTGGGCCCTTAACCCCTTACCGCCCGGTCAGCAAGGGCCCAGCCTGCCACCCAAAGCAGGATGGGGGAGCTGGGGTCCCACACCTCCTGGCTGGGGAGGTGGGGTGAGCAGGTCTGGCTCCCACTTCTCCCCCCCATTTCCATCCACCTTCCCCGAAGCCCTGTCTGGCCCTGGAGTGCCTCCAGGCAGAGCCTCGGCTGACCTGACGGGTTCTGGGAGCGAGCCTGGCAGAGTGCCTCACAGGCTTTCTGGGTGGGGCGGGGCCCCGATGCCGGGAGGGACGCTGGAGATGGGGGCGGGAGGGTCTCCTCCCCGCGGGAACCTGCCCAACCAGGCCCCACCAGGCGGCACCTGGGTGTGCTGCGCCCGGAGGCTGGGGGCAAAGATCAGCAGGTGCCTGGCTGGTGGGACTCCGGGTGGGGGCCAGCTCGCCCCGGTCTCTGCACGCTCGCTCATCCTGCAGGAGCACGCCCTCAGGAACCCCCCTCTCCTTGGCACTGCCTTCCCATGGACTTCCCTTCCGGGCGCTGGGTCACTCCGGCCGGCCTGCCGCTGGCGCCTCTGCCCTGAAACCAGGCCACTTGGCTCCGCAAGAGAAGCTGGGCTTCCTCCCTGACACCCGAGCAGGAAGTGGGGTGGGGAGGGGGCCCCACGTCCGGCCTGCTGCGCTCACCTCGGACAGCGGACAGCGAAAGGCACCTTCAACATCTCCATTTAATATGTACATTCAAGCAGGTAATGATCGGAAGCTTATAGTTTAGACATTTCTAGTAGCAGCAGTTTAGTCTAGAGAGCTCATTTAGCCTTTTAACAAACGTTTTCTTTTCTTTTTGCACATAGAAACAACACACCCATGTGTACGGTATCAAAAAATATAGACCAAGGTCACCGCTATGGCAGTTCCTGGGAGGGGGAGGGGGAGGGCAGGAGCGCACCTGGGGCACAGAGCACGGGAGCGGGGCGACAGGAGCTGGCCCGTGTGACGGGGAAGATGCCATGATCTAGAGAACTCCATAAATCTAGGCTTTCATATTCAATATATAAATACCTACAAATAAATATAGATATATCAGCCCCACGGGGTGGCCAGGCCTTCGGAGCTCAAACAATACATTTCCATGATAACACCACGTACAAACGGGAGTGGAGTCTGCACTGGACACATTAGCAGGTTAAAATATAATACTATGCCTCCGAGGCCCGGCTGGCTGCCGCGGGGCTGGGGGCCGGGGGCCGGAGGCCGGTCAGCGGGGAGTGAGCCAGACCCGCAGGCTCCGTGCGCTCACACGGCGCCAGTTCCCACGGAGGCAGCCGGCTGGACGCCCTGAGTCCCAGCCAGGCCCCCCCAGCTGGACACAGGGGGGCGCGCTGCTGCGGCTTCGGGCGTCCCTGGAGCTCCCCTGGGAGTGGAGAGAGGAGTCGCGCCCTCGGCGCTGAGCGGAGCCGAGACGGTGCAGCCGTCCCTCCCGTTACACCGTCACATACTCCTTGAACGTGACGGTGAGGCAGTTCGCGGTGACGTCGGTGATGATTATATTCCCGAAGAAGGGCTTGAACTCGCTCAGCGGCTCCTCGGGCTCGTCCTGGGCCTCGGCGGGGGGCTTCTGGGCCGCCGTCCCCGGCGCGGCCGCCGTCATTCCCTCCGCGGCCGCAGGCGCCTCGGGCTTCACGCGGAGGCCGCCGGGCAGCGCCCCCGCCTCGCCGCGCGCCTTGACGCAGCGCAAGTCTATGGGCTCGTCCAGGTCCGAGTCCAGCAGGATGACCTCGGGCTGCGGGGGCGCGGCGGGGGGCGCGGCGGGGGGCGCGGCGGGGCTGCCCGCCAGGCAGGTGGGGGTGCTGACGCTGCGCGCCGTCAGCCGCTTCCTGCCGGCCTCGCGCTCGCCGTGCGTCTCGGAGAGGCAGCGCTTGCGCGCGTGGGAGAGGCTGAGGCCCGCCGCGTGGTGGTGGTGGTGGTGGTGGTGATGGTGGTGGTGGGAGGCCGTGTGCGCGCTGCGGCCCGAGTCCCAGGCCAGCAGGTCGGGCTTGGTGGTGAGCTGCAGCGGCTGCTCGCCGAACGCCGCCTCCTTGCTCGGGGAGAGCTTGCGGGGCCCAGGGTCCTGCGGCTGCGGGTCGCCCGGGCCCGCGGCCTCCTCCTCCCGCCTCTTGAAGGGCGCCTGCGCCTTCTTCTCCTCCGCGGCCCCCGCCGCCGCCGCCTTCTTGAAAGTCCGGTCTGGCGGCGGGTGGCGCTCCTCGGAGGCGCGCTTCTTGTGGCCGGGGGCGCGCGCCTCGCCCTCCGCCGCCGCCGCCTCCCCGGACTTGATCTTCACCGCCTGCATGCCGTTCTCCATGTACTTGCTCATCACGATCACGATGCGCCCGTTCTTGTTCTTGTTCTTGACGATCTTCATCTTGCCCCCGATCCCGTTGCCCGCCACCGCCTCCTTGGGGGCGGGCGCCATGCCGTTGGGGGGCGCCTTCTCGGAGCCCTTGCCCGCGGCCCCAACGGCGCCGCCGGCCACAGGCTTCACGGTCCCCAGGAAGCCCTTGGCCCCCGCCCCGTGGGCCCACTTGTCCTGCGCGTGGCTCTTGGCCCCCAGGTCCGGGCAGGTGGGGCTGGGCGCCTCCTTGTGGCCGCCCTGGTACTGCAGGTCGTACATCTTGGGGTCGGGCTGGTAGGGGTGGTGCTTCTTGCTGTTGAGCTGGTAGTAGTACTTGCTGCTCTTGCCCGGCGGCGGGGGCTTGCCCGCCCGCTCCTTGCTGTGCGGCTGGTACTGGTGGTGCTTCTTGCTGTTGAGCTCGTACTGGTGCCCCTGGCCCTTGCCCTGGGCGCCCAGCTCCAGCTTGGCGCTGCGGCTGTCCGTGGAGGAGTCCTGGAGTCCGCTCAGCACATTGGAGCGCCTGGCAAAGGTGGGCACCTGGGGGCGGGGCGGGTGGAGGGCGCGGTGAGTGGAGGGGTGAGCCAGCCTCCCAGCCCCCACCCGGTGGGCAGAAACCAGGGAGGGGCGGGCAAGCCAGGCAGGAAGGGGGAGAATGGGGTGCTCAGGAGGAAACACCGCCCTCCCGCCCCCGCCCCCGCCTGGAAGCAGCTCAGGTGGCAGCTCAAAGGGAGACTGGGGCGGGGCTCTCACCTGCACCACCAGCGGCTTAGGCTTCGGGCCTCGCTTACGATATCCCATCAGCTGCTCCTGCCGCTCCCTGGGGGCGGGACAGAGGGCGGCGCCGTGAGCCTCCGCTCCCCTCCCCTCCCCTCCCCTCCCACCTGCGGGGCGTCCCCCTCCCGGGAGCCGCAGGGCCGCCCAGACCCGGAGGGAGCGCACGCAGCTCGAGGCAAAAGGTCGCCCCGGCAGCCGGCTGGGCGCCAGCCTGGTCCCAGAGCCCCGCTCTCCACTGCATGGACCCTCCTCTGCCCAAGGGGCCCCCACCCGAGGAGCGCCCCCACCTGAGGTCCCCCTGCACTGCCGCCCCCCACAGCCCTGCCCCCTACGGGGGTGGGGGTGCTTGCCGAGCGGGGCGGGGCCGCTGGCACTGCCGCCCACAGCCCTGGGCCGTGGCCCTGCGCAGAGCGGGTGGGCACGGGGGCCAGGGAGGCAGACGAGGCCCGAGGAGGAGCTGGAGGCCCACGGCCCTCCGCAGAGCGCGGCGCTAATGACCTCATTAGGATTCAGGGAAGGAGCGCGGGGGGCGGAGGGAGGGCCGTTCCCGGAGGCCGGGCTGACCCGCCGGAGGGCTGCGGCCTCGTCGGCGCGGCGGCGGTGGCCAATGAGGCGCCGGGGCGGAGGCCGCGCCGCCAGGTTCCCAGCCGCCAGGTGAACCCGCTCCGGGCGGCGGGGCGGAGCCACAAGCCCCGCCCCCGCCGAGCCCGGCCCCTCGGTTTCCAAATTAGCCGAGTCCACGCGTGACGGCGGGTCAGAGAGCGCTGCCTGGCTTCCGCCGCCGCGTGGCCCGGCGTGACCCAAGGCCGGGGGGCGGGTTTCCCCAGCGCTGCCCCGTCCTCCGTGGGAGAAGGGGGCGCCGCTGCAGCCTCGGCCCAAGAAGGGGCTCATTTCCGGGCCAGAAACTGGTCCTCCCGCGGCCCCAGGCACCCCTTGCAGGTGGGCTCCCCCCGGGGAGTTCCGCCGAGCCCGGGAGCCCCCGCTCGGCCTGACGCCGAAGTTGCATGACATTGCAACAGCCGTCTCCCCGCTCCCCGGGGACCGTTACGCAACATGGCATCAGCTGCTGACATGGTTACGGGGCGCGCTCCCAGGTGGAGGCCGCCACATCCCCGCTCCGCGCCCCCCTGCGTCGCGGAGGGCCAGCTCCCCGCCGGTGGCTCCCTCCGAGGGCCTGAGTGTCCTGCAGCCCTCCCCAGGAAATAATGCAAAATAAAAAAGAGGGCAGGGGTGGGGACAGCGGCGTGGCGGCGCTCCGGCCCCCCCCCCCCCGTCCTCCCTCCTCGCCAGCCCTTCCCCCTTCGGTGCTCCCCAAAACCGAGACCCGCAGCCGCCGGCGGGGAATCCAGCTGCAGCAGCCGCGGCGGCGGCGTGACAGCCTCTGAGTGCGCGGGGATGAGCCCGCGCCCTCCACCACCCCTCCGCCGCCGGGCAGCGCCCGCGCCCGCACCCTCCGGGCCAGGCTCACCCGCCGAGGAGCCAGAGCGCAGCAGGAAGAGCGCCCGCTGTCAGCCAGAGCCCGGCCCGCCCCCCAGCCCGCGCTCCCCGGGCCCAGGGTGGGGGCTGGAGGTCTCGCCAACTTCCCTCCGGCCCCCAACAGGTTAAGCTCGGCTCCGGCTCCGTGACGTCCGGCGGCTCCGCCGTGCCAGCGCCCTCGGAGCTGCCCCACGGCGCGCCGGCCCGGGCAGCCCCGTGGCTGCCGCGGAGCAACACCTAGGTCCTGGGGGTGGGGCTCCAGGGTGGGGCCCGGAGGGGGCCCTCGGGGGCCCAGGCGCCGCGGCTCCGAGTTCTCTGGGGCGGCCGTAGGGCCACCCGCCCTCGCCCTCCCCGCAGTCCCCCCAAAACACAAGCCTCGCCTTTTCTCCCCGCCCCGCCCCCACCGCCGGGCTGCAGCAACCGCCAAGGACGGTGGTTGGAGAAGCCGAGGCCGCAGCCGTGCCTTCCGACCCGCCTGGGGGAGGGGGCTCCCCGGCCCCTCCCGCTCCCCCTGCCCCCCCCTTGCTGCGTGGCCCTCGCCCCGCTCCCACACCGGCCCCCCGCGGCGGGAGGCGGCGGGGGGACGCTCACCTGTTCTGGAAGGCGATCAGCAGCCGGGGGTCCAGGATGTTCTCCTCGGGCTCCCACGTGTTATATCTTGCAAGGGGAAAGGGAGGGGACATGGCATAAAAATTAAAAAATAAAAAAAAAGCCGAGCCAGCGCCGCGGCCTCCAGGTGGGAATGACATAAGGCCCTGCTCTGTCCTCCTGCGCCCACAGCCCCTGCGCGGCGGCGCGGGGCGCAGGGTGGGTTTCTGCAGGCCGGACGCGCCCCTATACTCCCCCCCACCCCCCAAGTCAAAACAAACAGCCCGGCAGGAAGGGGAGGGCAGAGGAAAATGAAACCAGCGTCCCTCCAGCAGTTGTCAAGAATGTGAAGCGTGTCACCGCGACACGTCCCACCGCCACCCGCTCCCCGGAGCCCCGCGTGCAGAGCGGCCCGCAGGCAGAGTCGCGTCCCCTCCGGCCGCCCCCGCCCCCGCCCCGCGAAGACTTTGGAGGCGTTCTCCATTTGACCCCTAATCCCATCGCCGGCCGCCCCGCCGCTCCCCACACCCCCCGGGGCCCCCGAGCCCGCTGTCACGGGCAAGCACCCCCCCAAATACTCAGCAACACAAAAATCCGCCTGTGTGTGTGCGTGTGCGTGTGTGTGCGCGTGTGTGTGCGTGCCTGCGCGGCTGTCTCCATCCGGTGCCTTCGCATTTTAAATAAAAAAAAAAAGACCCCCCCCCCCCTAAAGCCCGGCCGCGGCGGCAGCGCCCTGCACGGGCTGCCTCCCCCTCCCCGCGCCGCCAGCAGGGAGGAGGCACACAATTGCATTTTCGTCGCTTTTTAATTTTTTTTTTTTTTTTTTTTTTTTTTGGTTTTGCAATATGGAGCCGTTCGGTGGAGGGAAAGGGGAAAGGAGCCATTTTCTGCTGCACATCAGCCAGTGCCTGCGCCGCCCTCCCTCCGCCGGCCTCCCGGCTCGGCCCGCGCCGCCGCCGCCGCTGCTCCGGCTCCTTCTGGCGCATAAATTAGTGATGGCATTTCCCGGAGCGGAGCCGGCGCGGGGCGCCCGGCCCGGGCTCGGGCTCGGCTTCCCCAGTGCCTGCCACCGACCTCCCCACCCCCTCCTCCACCGCCTCACCCCGCCTCCCGCCGCTCCCCCCGCGCCCCACCGGCCCCGGGTCCCGAGCCCCGCGCCCCGCGCCGCGGACCCCGCGCCCCCGCCCCTGCGCCGCTACTTACTTGGGGGACCAGCCTCTCCATTTCACCAGATACTCCACTCTGCCCTGCGGGGGGAGAGACACACTCCCTCAGCTTCCGCGGGATCCCCGGCCGGCCGCAGCCTCCCCACCCCCTCCGCGCCTGCTCGCGGGCCGCTCGGGCCCCGCTCCCGCCGCCGCGCCGCCGCCCCCGCGCCGCCCCACCTTGCGGATCCGCTTCTTCTCGATGCTCTCCACCGCGAAGACGTGCTCGCCAACAGCTGGCAGCTCCATGGCCGGGCCGGAGCGCGCCGGGCGCGGGTGGCCGGCGCCGCCGCAGACCCCGCTGCCTCCCGCCGGCGCCCCGCGGCCGCCCCGGCGCAGGCGCCCCCGCTGCCCGCGCTGCCGCCGCCGCCGCCGCCGCCCGCAAGCCCCGCCGCCCCGCCGCCCGCTCCGGCTCCGGCTCCGCTCGGCAGACACTGAGCCCGGGCCGCGGCGGCACAAGAACTCATGCAAATCCGGCGTCGGCGGGCGGGGCCTCGCGGCCGAGCGCGGCGTCAGGGGGCGGGCCGCGGCCCGGATTGGCGCAGCGCGGCCTACCGGAGCCCGGGCCCGGGCGCCAGGGGGAGGGGACGGGAGCGGGAGGGGCCGGCGGGGGAGGCGCGGGAGTGCGGAGGGAGGGAGCCTCGGGCCGGGGCGCGGGGGGCGGCGGGGAGGGAGCGGGACGGGGCCGGAGAGGTGTCCCGGCCGAGGGCGCGGTGGGGTGGGACGCGTGACAGGTCTCCGCGCGGCCCCCGCCTTCCGCCCGCGCGGCGGCCGCCCCTCACCTCTGGTTCCCAGTGTGCAGCGCCCGGGGACCCCCGCTGGGGACCACCAACGCGCCCCGTGCCGTTTCCAGTTGCATCGGATTGCGTCATGTGCGACGCCCGCCCGGGGAGCCAGCGGCGGGGGGCGGAGGGGGCGGGCGGCTGGGAGGCCCCCGCGAGGCCCGGAGCGTTTAGGTTGGCGAGGAAGAGAGGAGAGAGGCCCGGGGAAGAGAGGATGGCGCCCGGGGTCGCGGGAGAGCGCGGGGAAGGGACAAGAGGGCGCCGCGGAGCAGCCAGCCGGGCCGCACGCGAGAACCCTCCCAGAGGGGCTCCGAGTCCTGTCGCACCGACTGGACCTGCTTCCCAGTTACCTGCGGCCGCTCCTGGCGCAGGGACAGGATGTCTGCTTCCCTCAGCATCGCCCGCCCTGCCCGCACCCGGAGGCGGAGGACGGGAGGGGGCGCAGGGACGGCCAGGCCCGCTGGACCGGGGTGCGGGTGGGGGGAGGACTTGGTGGGGTCCGGGGGAGAGGCATCCAGAGAGGAAGAGAGCGGTGGGAAGAGGCCGAGCTGGACAGGGGCGGATGGGGCCGCACGGAAGCGGGAGGAGGGGGGAATGGAACGGACCCGGAGCCCAGCCTTCGCCAGGAATTCCGTCGCCCGGTGCGGGTCAGGCAGCCCCGCCAAGGCCTTCCCGGGACAGGACGCCGAGGAGCCCAAAGTGTGAAGTTTAGCACCTCGGCCGCCAGACAGCGGCCCAGCTGGGGGAGCTGCTGCGCCCCGCGAGGCCTCCCGAGGGCGCCACCGGGGGCCGCGAGCTCGGTGGGGTCGGGTCGGGGAACGAGGGGCCGCGGGGACAGGCCCGGGGGCCGGAGGGGCGGGGAGGGCGCGCCGGGCCTGGAAGGACCTGGAACAGGAAGCTTGCGCAATCCCTGGCTGCGCGTCCGCGGCGGAGAGCCGGGCCGCGCAGAGTGGAACCCGAGGGGGGCGGGCGAAGCGCCATCCGGGTCTCCGCTCCGCCCTCCGCGGCCTGCAGTGCGGGGTGGGGACTGCTGGGGCTGCGGCTGCGCTGGGGAGGGGTGGGGTGCAGAAGCGAACCCCCAAAGCGTGTGCGGGGTCGCATTCTCCCGGGAAGCCGGGAGAAGCCTGGGCGGCCTGGTGTGTGAGCGCACACGTGGACGCGCCACCATGTCACCGCCGCCTCGCAGCTCCTGCCGCGGCCCCGCTGCTCGGGCTGCCTAAGGCCGGGCTCCCGCTTGGGGGTCCGGGCGTGGGCGGGGCGCGGCCTGCAGCCTCTGCTCTCCCGAGAGCTCCAGGCACAATCCCAACATTCCCGGGGTGGGGTGGGGTGACCCGGCTGTAGTCCCGGGGCGGGCGGTGGCCCTGGGCTGCTATTGAAGGTGGGGATGCGGGGAGGCACGTCTGTCTTCCCGCTGTGCTTGGGGCTTTCCCCGCACATTCCAGGGCTAGAAGCTCTCGTACGGGACAGGGTCTCGCGTGGGACATCTCCCCGGGAAGGGAGAAGGGGAGGGTCCGAGAGGTGGAGCGGGAGGCGCTGTCAGCCGCAGTCCAGCCCTGGGCGAGGGCTGCGGGGTCTGCGGAGTCCGGTCCCGCACGCCTGCGCCCGGGGCTGGGCGGACGTTCCCGGCACTGCCGGCCCCTCGTTAGAAAACCCCCTGGAAATTCTGTTTCCAGTGGTTGTTTCCGTGGCGGCCGGGCCAGGGGGCGCCGTCTGGGGCGTCGGACTCCGCGGTCCCGGCTGTGAGCGCTGGGCCCCCGCCCCGCGTGGCCCCTGGTGCCCCGACGGCGGGTCTGCGCAGGAGCCGGGCGGGAGGCAGGGCGGCTCCCGCGGCCAGGAACGGCCTTTCTTGGAGCTGCCGGTGCCGGGAGGGAGGAGTCGCCGGGCTCCCAGGACTGTCCGAGGCGCGGCCCAAAGCCCCCCAGGAGCAGGGAGTCCTGGCGGCCCCTGCTCCGGGCCTTTCCGCCGCCGCTGGGGGGAGGGAGCGGGGAGGACCGACACCGCCGGCTCCCCGCGGCTCCCGGCGTGTATTCTGGAGGGAAGGCGAGCCCAGAACCCAGAACCCTGGAGGCCCGGCCTGACCACCCGCCACCTGCCGGTCCGGGAGCAAGGCGCCGCGGGGCGGGCTGGCCCGGGAGGGGGCTGAGCGCTGGAAGCTCCCTGTCCCGCTCCCTCCGGGAACCTCCCGGGGGCCTCCCCTGCCACCCGCCAGCGCGGCCCCTCAGAGGAGCCGCGGGGAGCGGGGCCCTAAGTTGGGATTCCCAGGGCCTCAGCTGGGCCCCTGCCTCTGACCCGGGACGTCCTGCCCCCGCGGGGAGCCCGGGCGGGGCCTGAGCCCGCACAGCCGACGTGGCCCCTCCCGGCCAGGGTCCGACCGCGCCCCGGGGTCCCGCTGAGGGACCGAGTCTTCTGGGTGCCGCCCCGGGCTGGGGCCCCCAGGGGCCTCAGGGGCCCCGAGCGCGGCGGGAGGAGAGGGCCGAGCCTGCGGCGTCCTCAGGACCCCGGCGAGGCGGCCGCGGAGAGGCCGGTCCCGGAGGGGCTGGTCCGGGGGGCGGGACGCCCCGCACGGAGGTGCCCGGGCCCCGCGCCCCGCAGGCCTGGCTCCGCAGGGGAAGCGCGGGGAGGCCCGGCCTGTCCCGGCTGGAGGCCCCCGTTGGCGGCTTTCTCGCCCGGACGTGGTTCAGGAGCCGCGGAGCATTGAGGAGCCACGACTCCCAGCCCCCCTCGGCCCCCACCCGCAGCTCCCCAGAGCCCGGCCCCCCTGTGTCCGGGGAGGCCTGCCGCAGCTGTCCTTGGGGGAATCGGGAGGGGGTGTGGGAGCCCCAAGCTCCGCCTGCGCCCTCTGGAGGGGCGGCTTTGCTCGGACGGCGCCCCTCCGCCCTCTGCGCCCCGAGTTTCTGCTCTTGTCAGGCCGCCCGCCGCTGAGGGTCGGGCTCCTTCGGGCGGAGCAGCCCTGAGCCCCGCAGGCCTCCGAGGCGGGTCCTGGGCGGATCGGGCTCGGGGGGCGGGCCGGGCCGAGGCTGCGGTGGCGCCGGGCCTGGCGCGCCCTCGGGCCGGGGCCCCTGGCCGGTTTGGGGCCGTTCTCGGGGCCACGCCGCCCGGTCGCCTCCACACTGCGGCCCGCGGGGTCCGGGCGCCCCAGCGGGACCAGCTTTCGACACCGGCGGCTGGCCCACCCCCTCCCGGCGTCAGGCCCCCCAGGCCCGCCCGTCCCGCTCGGTCGCGGGGTCCCCGCTGCCGGGACACGGGCGCCCCAGGATCCACGTTTCCTACGCCTCTGGAGCCGCTCCCGCCGCCTCCGCGTGCGGGGCGGTTTCCGTTCGGGGTCCGCCCGCCCCGCGCCCGCCCTGCGCGTGGCTCCCGGTGCCCCTGTGGCGCCCCCCGCCCGCGGAGCCCACACACGGGCAGACCAGACCGCCTTCCTCCTTTCAGCCGCGGGCGGCGGCCAACCCAGCGGACCGACACCGCCGGCGGAGCCGCGGCGGCCAGGCCGGAGCGGACTGCTCCCCTCCCCCGCCCCGCGCCCCCCCCCCGCCCCCTCCGGTCCCGGCGCGGCGGGTGGGACGCGCGCCCGCGGGGTTTGGCGGCGGGGGGATGGGGTGGACGGGGCGGGGGTGCGGGCGGGGGCCTGGCTCGCCCTCCTCCCCGCCCAGGCCTGCAGCGGCGGGGCGGGCGCGATCGGAAGGGCCGCGCGTCCCCGCCTCCCCCGCTGGCCCGGCGCCGAGTCTGGCAGCGCCCGGAACCGCGAGGCCGCAGCTCGGAGGCCGCGTCCCGCCGGCGCGGGGGGAGGGGAGGCCGCGAGCCGGGCCGGGCGTCGCCGGCCGATCGATCCCCTGGGGCGGGGGCGCGGCGGGCCCCGCAGGCGGGGGGGGGGGTCCCTGCAGGATCGAGGGTGATCGAGGGGGCGCTCAGGGATCCGGTGGCCGTGGATGGCGGCCGAGAGGGCCCAGCCCGAGCAAAGCTCAGCCTGCCCGCCCTGCGGGCGGGGTGGGGGCCGTGGTGAGTCCCAGACACCCCCAACCCCACGTCCTCTGCAGGGGGCGGCCGTGGCCACTTCCGGAGCCGAGTCCGGCCGCTGCGCCACGTCGCCCCCGGCCCGGCGGACCCCACCCCCACCCCGTGACGAGGCCCTTGGCGCGGCCACCCGGCCTCCCCTCGCTCCGCCCTCCGAGCCCAGAGCAATGTGTGGGTGCCCCACCCCCGGAGAGCCCCCAGGTTTGCCCAAGAAGCCCCCCTCCCAGCCTCTTCCGGGGTCACGCCCCAGGACGGCCCTGGGGGCCCGGAGGAACCCCGTCCGATCCTCCAGATCCGGGCCCTTGCCGGGCTTCACCTGCTCGCTCCCGGCCCGGCTGGGCTGGGCGCCAGCGCTGCACTGGCTCCGGCCTCCCCTAGGGGGAGGGCTCCCCGCGGCTGGCGGCGCCCCTGGAGCTGGAGGTCAGTGCGGCAAAGTGCGGGTCTCCTGCGGGGGGCGGGGGTGGGGAAAGGGAGACGAGGAGGGGATGGGGGGCCTGCGCGCCCCGCCTCTGGCTCCCCCACCCCCTCCCGCTGGCTGCTGCTTGCCCGGCCAGAAACCACGGGCCCCACAGCGACTTTGGACCCTGGGGCCCTGCACCCCAGGACTGCGCTGCCTCAAGGCTGAGGCCACGGTGTCCCCACAGCACCCCCCCCCAACACGCCCATGCCCACGCCTGCGGAGAAGGCCTGCAGAGCGCATCTTTCCATTTGAGGTTTTTACAGGAAATCTCGGGCCAAGAGCATCGCAAAGCCCCTCGTTCTGTTATCGGAGGGCCGAGAGGAGCCAGCAGGCTCACGGCGGAATCAGGGGCGCCTGCGGGGAGGCCCCACAGGCACCCTCTTCCCTAAACCGGGGTTCGCTGAGAAGAGCTGGTTCCCCCGCATATGCCCCTTCTTTTAAAATCTATTGTCATTGATGTCAGAGAGGGAGAGAGGGAAACGCCCATGATGAGAGAGAACCATGGACCGGCTGCCCCCTGCACGCCCCACACTGGGGACAGACCCCGAAACCCGGGCCTGTGGCCTGACCGAACTGTGACCACTGGGTTCATAGGTCCACACTCAACCACTGAGCCACACCGGCTTTGGCTGCAATTTCTTTTTACGTCAGGAAACAACAACACCTTCAGGCTGGAGAAAACGTTCTGATAAGTAAGACTGTTCAATGCAGTCCCAGTGCAGCCGCAGCTCAGTCAGTGGAGGGACGGGCCCACAGTCCAGGGCCCCGGAGAGCTAGGTCCCGTGTCTGGGAGAAGTTTCGAGAATGGCACCTCTGGAGAGACAAGAGACGGGGGACACCGGCTGGTTCTCCCAGGGACGACGGGTTCAGGGGGCTCAGCCGCCCGGGGCACTCCCCGCCTGTGGCCCTGGCACCCGCAGGCGCCCTCGGCCCCGCTCCTCCCTGCGCACACAGCCTCTGGCTGATCCTGAAATACAAGCAAGGAAGTGAGGGCGCCCGGAGCCACACCGCAGCCCGCCTCCCTCCGCCCTCCTGCCCTGCCGGGGAGGCGTGGGCCCCGCCCGGCGCAGACCCCGGCTCCCGCAGTCCCGGCTGCCCACCTGGCCTGTGCCAGCGCCCGAGGCCTGCGGTTTGGCAGTAACGGGTCTACGGGTGATTCCGTGGCCTTTGACCCCCTCGGACGGGAAGGCCCAGACACGGACTCGCCCTCCACCCTCCACCCCTTTGCCCATCGGGTGTTCTCCTTTGGTTCTGAAGAAACGTGTCCTGGAAGATGGTCAGACGGAGACGGGCCCTTTTCTGGAGCCGGTGGTGGTGCCTGGTTTCTCTCTGCGGCTTGGAGACTCGGAGCCAGCACCATGGAAGTTGATAATCATGCCGAGGCCTAGGCGCCGGCTCCCTGGGAACTGAAAAGCGGCCGCAGCTGTGGGAGGCCTCCGGTGGCCACGCCCACGCGCCGTGGCGGGACCCTGCTGCAGGCCCGCGCACCCCACGGCCGCTAAGCTCGGCTCTGACTCCCCGAGGCCTGTCAGCCCAACGCACCCCGGGGGCTTTCCGTCCGTTCGCAGGGCGAAGCACACTGGAGGCCTTCGGTTCAGACGTGGTGAGCAAGTGCAGGATGGCTTGCTGGTGGCTGTCCCGGAGGCCCTGCCTCACCAGGGCCTGAGCGCGCTCTGGAGGTCGCGGGGCTGTTCCTCCTCGGCTGGCAGCTCACCGTGGCCCCCTGAGCCGGCTCTCCGGCAGGCCCCTTCCTCAGCGTCACCGTCACCTTCACGCAGACAAGGTCCGGCCTGGGCCTGCGTCTCCTGCTGCTGGGACAGAAGCCCACACGGCAGGTCCGCTCACTCCCCTCCTCCGATGTGTGCCCGGCCTCTCACCACCGCCCGGCCCGGGGCATACGCCCAGCAGAAATCTGTCAACGCTGAACAAACAGGACTTCTGCGAGGGACAGGGTGCTGCGCAGTGGTGGCCAGAGCCGGCTCACGCTGGCTGTGGGGGCCGCTGGCTGCGTTCTCAGGCACAGACATTGTTAAAAACGGAATGATCTGCGTTGACCATGAAGTAAGTTCTACTCAGACAAATGCTCCCACCTCACATTTTCCCGATGACTTCGCTGCGTTTCATTCTGACCACGTTCCCGGGGCGACCTGCATCTATGGTGTCTGTGTGGCGGGGGCTCAGACCCCGGCGGGCTCCTGCGCCTCTGGCCCCGGCTCCACGCACGTGTCTGCGTGCTGGCAGCGGGTGGGGCATGAACACCACAGGAATGGGCCCCCGCGGCAAGGCGCAGCCTGGCTTCCTGCTGTGTTGACCGTCCAGACTTAATAAAGTGCCGGAAAAGGATGTTCATGATGCAGGTACGACGTGGAAGCGTGTCACACCTGCAGCCGTTTTGCTGTGAACGGCTCCAAATTTGGGGAGATTTCTTTCAGGATAAAAAAAACTCTGATTGCACAGGAGTCACTCACATCCTTAGGAGCAGGTGAAACTGACATACCTCTGGTGTCTCCCTTCATTTCAGGTCACATGACAGCATCCCCCGATGTTTGTCTCAGAACCACACTTGTTCATTGGGTGCAAATTCAGGTTGGCTCCTGACCCAAGAATTGGGGCAAAAAAAGTCAACGAAAGTGTTCTGTGAATTGATGGGTTTTACGGAGTTTACAGAAAGGGACATTGTTAATAAAAGGAAAAGATGCAAATTGATGTACCTCCACAATGCCCATAAGCCAATCAGGAGTGAGTATGCAAATTAACCCAACAAAGACGGCTGGTTAATTTGCATACTCAGGAGCAGAGTGGCTGGGCAGAGTGGACACTGCTATGAGGGGGTAGGTGGGGAGCGGAGGGAGCTATAGGAGCGGCACTCAGGCCGGGAGTGAAGCCTGCAGGCGGGGTCCCCAGAGGCGGGGTCCGCAGAGGCGGGGATTGAAGACATGCAGGCTCCTGGGCAGCCGGGAGCAAAGCCAGGGGAAGAAAGACCTAATCTTTTCTTTAAAAAAAAAAAAAAATATATATATATATATATATATATATATATATATATATATATATATATATATATCTTTATTGATTTCAAAAGGTAGGGAAAGGCAAAGAGAGATAGAGACAGAAACATCCATGATGAGAAGGAATCATTGGTTGGCTGCCTCCTACACACCTCCCACTGGGGATGGAGCCCGCAACCTGAGCATGTGCCCTGACTGGAATCGAACCCGGGACTCTTTAGCATACAGGCAGTCGCTCTATCCTCTGAGCCAAATCGGCCAGGGCAGGAAGGCCTATTCTTGCATGAATCTTCATGCAATGGGCCTCTAGTTTTATCATAATTTATAAATTGCATTTGTAAAATTTGTATCAGTGAAGTTTATAATTATGTGTATTTTTCTCCAGAGCAGAGGTTACTAATGCAGAGCATTCACCAGGGCCTCGTGCTGCCCCGCCAGGGAGGCGGCTCGGTGACGGTAAAGAGGACACGCGGAAGACAACGGGGCCCAGGGGACGGATTCGGCCGCGGGCGGCCCCACAGAGGGCGAAGGGGCGGGAGGAGAGGCCGGGCCGGGACATGGGTGGTGAGGCCTCCAGAGACCTGCACACACGCCGGAGATGTCCAGCCCCTGAGGCCTGTCCCGAAGGCAGGTGTCCCGTGGTCCGTGGGGCTGCCCCTGGTGCTCGCTCTCCGCCTCCCAGCCTGTCCGGGACCTCAGGCCTGGGGCCACCTGCGGCCTCTCCGTCTGCGGAGCCGAGAGCTGGGCCTCCCGTTCCGTCCGTTCCTCCGTGTGTTCGCACGCAGTGTGACGGGCTGGGGAGTCGGAGCGGCCCGCCGAGTGCGGCCGGCCGGTGTTGGGGAGGAGCTGAGCACCGGCCCAGGCGGGCGGGATCCGGGCGGCCGGTCCTCTGTTCTGGGTCTTTGGCTCCCGCCTGCGAAGAGGATCTTCGAACTGACGCCAGGCCCAGTGCCGGCCTTGGACTCGTGGGGGGCCAGGGCGGCCCGCTGGGCAGGGTGGGGCCAGTGCACCCCCCAACTCCCACTGGAACAGCAAGCTGGGGCGCCCACCAGCTTCCGGAAGCCACTTCTGGTTTGTGTGTGGGGTGGGGCCCCGAGTTATATGCCCGGGATTGAAGCAAGCGCCTCCAGATTGTGTCCAGGCAGCTCCTCCGTCACTGAGATGGGGACTGGGGTTCTCTGGGGCTCTGGGAGGGAGCCGGGTTCTGGGTGGGGGGCCGGGTTCTGGCTGGGGGGCCGGGTTCTGGCTGGGGAGCCGGGTTCTGGGGCCGACAGTTCAGATTCCCAAGGGATTCACGGAATGCGCAGATGCTGGTCACGCCAAGCCCCGCCCACACCGGGCGGTGAGGCAATCGACGCGTGACTCTTGACAGCATTTTCGGGAGATGAGTCGGCGGCAGAGGGTGGGGGGGCAGGGGCAGTGACAGGCAGACAGAGCGCAGGCCGGAGCCATCACCGCCTGAGTGGGTGGCGCTATGGTTAGAGCAACAGGCCCTGGGGGCCACGCGGGCAGACGGGGCCCCGCGGGCAGAGCAGGAGGCCGCAGGCTCCTGCAGGCAGCATTGACGTGACCAGGGGCAAGCAAAGGGGGAGGGAGGGCACGGCTGGGCGTTGGAACACAGGCACTGACGGTGCAGTGGGGGGGCTGGGAGCCCCAGTGGGAGGCGACTCCGGGAGGGAGGAGGGTGGCGGGTCAGAGACGAAGCAGAAGGGGTGACGCCGGAGCGCAGGGAGGGAGGCACCCACCCTGGCAGGGGTCTCCAGAGAAGCTGGAGGTCAGGCCCACGGGGTGTCTGGGGGGCATGTTAGGGTCAGCATGGAGCCGGCTGGATCAGAACCTGCGCAGCCCCCAGTGTCCCGGGAAGCCGGGCGGAGGCGAGGCTGCAGACAAGGGGTGCCGGCGTCCGGGGGCGGGGAGCCCGAGTCCTGGGCCGCCGGGAAGTAGCCCGCTCCCTGTCCCTCCCTCCGCCCGCCCGGCCTGTCTGGGTCTCAGGGGCAGGCGGAGCGGAGCGTGGGCTGAGCGCCGTCTGTGGGTGTGAGTTAGCTCCCGGGGGGCCTGGGGGCAGCCCCCTGGGCTTCACCCGGGTGTGGCGCCTTATGTTTTTCACTTTCCTCCTCGCCTTTAAGATCTATTTCACTGACTTCAGGGGGGCAGCGAGGGGGAGAGGGAGAGAAACACTGATGATGAGAGAGAATCATGATCCGCTGCCTCTGCTCGCCCCACACCGGGGACGGAGCCTGTGACCCGGGCCTGTGCCCTGACCGGGAATCGAACTCTGACCTCCTGACTCACAGGTCGACGCCCAGCCACGGAGCCACGCCAGCCGGGCCACTCCTCCCTCTTTTGTTTTGTTTTTAAATTCTTTTACGACAGCTGTGCCCTGTTTGTGTTTTATTTCCTAAAACCGAGACGGCAGGTAAAGGCCGCGCACCCAGGGCTGCCGGAGCCGGAGCGGGAGCCGGAGCGGGAGCCGGAGCGGAGCCGGAGCCGGGGCGGGGGAGCTCTCTGCCTGTGCCCATTGGCCCACGTCTGTTTGAGGGGCCACTTCTTAGACCCCCCAGGTCTGGGGATGCAAGTGGACCTGGAGGAGGGGCAGCCAGCATCACCAAATGCACCCCCCAGCCCTCCCCAGCCGAGATGCCCCTCCTGGAGAGAGGGGGTGTAGGTGGGGTCCTCCTCCCGCCACTTGGCTAGCCTCCAGACCACTGAGCCCCCAGACCACTGAGCCTCCAGACCACTGAGCCTCCAGACCACTGAGCCCCCAGACCACTGAGCCTCCAGACCACTGAGCCCCAGAGCACTGAGCCCCCAGACCACTGAGCCCCAGAGCACTGAGCCCCCAGACCACTGAGCCCCCAGACCACTGAGCCTCCAGACCACTGAGCCCCAGAGCACTGAGCCCCCAGACCACTGAGCCCCCAGACCACTGAGCCCCAGAGCACTGAGCCCCCAGACCACTGAGCCCCAGACCACTGAGCCCCAGAGCACTGAGCCCCCAGACCACTGAGCCCCCAGACCACTGAGCCCCAGAGCACTGAACCCCCAGAGCACTGAGCCCCAGACCACTGAGCCCCCAGACCACTGAGCCCCCAGACCACTGAGCCCCCAGACCACTGAGCCCTAGAGCACTGAGCCCCCAGACCACTGAGCCCCAGACCACTGAGCCCCCAGACCACTGAGCCCCAGACCACTGAGCCCCCAGACCACTGAGCCCCCAGACCACTGAGCCCCAGAGCACTGAGCCCCCAGACCACTGAGCCCCCAGACCACTGAGCCCCCAGACCACTGAGCCCCAGAGCACTGAACCCCCAGACCACTGAGCCCCAGACCACTGAGCCCCAGACCACTGAGCTCTCAAACCACCTGAGCCCCCAAACCACCTGAGCCCCCAGACCACCTGAGCCCCAGACCACTGAGCTCCCAAACCACCTGAGCCCCCAAACCACCTGAGCCCCCAGACCACCTGAGCCCCAGACCACTGAGCCCCAGACCACTGAGCCCCCAAACCACCTGAGCCTGCGCCCATGAACTACAGGCTGACCGTGGCTCAGAGGTTGGCAGGAAGACAGACGGGGTGCGGACAGCTGTCAGCAGGGACAGCTGACGGAGGAGGAAAGGGAACGTGATACGAAGTGGAAGGCAGCTCCGAAGGCAGCCAGGAGGGGAGGAGGGAGGAGGGGCGGGGGGGGGCCCTCCCCTGGGGCCTGGGCTGGGGGGGTGCCACGGTACTCCCCCCCCCCCCCCCCCCGCCTCCTCACTGGGACGGGGGGTGGGGGGGGGGGGGAGAGCTGGCAGTCCCTGCCCCTGCATTGAGAGCTCGGTCACCTGCATGGGGAGGAGGATTCTCAAGTTCCTTTAACAATTCAGCGGCCCCATTTTGAGTGTCTCTGTGTCAGTGATGTTTTCCATCGAGCAACACATTTACTGAAAACATAGGGAAACTTTAAAAAGGGAAATAAACAAAAACTGTCCTCAGGCCTGGGTTCAGGAGCCGTCGCTGTGAGCGGGGGAGCCCCCTGGCGCATCTGCCGCCTCCTGCCTCCGGCCTCTCCCCCGCCCCCGCCCCCCTCCCCCCCCCCGCCTCCCCCCCCTCCCCCGCCCTCCTCGGCCGCTGGGTCCGTGCCGGTGCCGCTCCCTCCGTGGACACACAGGAAGCTTTAAAATGAGTGACGGCAGCAGTGTCTTCACGGGTCTGCGTCCTGATTTCTCGGAACTTCTCCCACCGGGGGCTACAACACCCCCCTCCCCGGTCTGGGCACCCTCACTCAGATTGCCCGGGTCCGAGATACAGACCAGATTGCCGGGCACACTGGAGGCTCATAAACAACGACTGCCCCACGCAAACACGGACACTCGTGCTGAAGAACAAGGGGTCGTGTGCCTGACATCCAGAGTCACTGCCCTGCAGGCCTGGCAGCCGACCCCCGGGTGCTGAGGGCTGCGGACGCTGGGGCCAGCCTGCTCACACCTGGCCTGGCTCACACCTGCAGGGCCTGGCCTGGCTCACACCATGCCTGCCACCCGGGATCCTTCCCCTCGGCTCCGTGTCCCTGCTCCCCGCCAGGCGCCCGGCCATCCATCCCTTCCCTCCCCCGAGGCCTGCGAAACCCACTGGCAGACGGGGAAGGCAAGGCTGAGCTGAGCCGGTGCCGGGGACTCAGCCAGAAAGGGGGTGTGGGTCTAGGTCTGCCCACTGGGGGCCCTTCATTTGGGCCGAGGAGAATGAGAGGCGGCTCAGCCCGGAGGCGGGGAATGGGCCCAGGGGCCTCCACCAGAGCTCAGGGGGCCACGGCCCGCTCCCGGGCCCCCCCGCCCCCCAATGGCGGGCTCCGGCTCGGGCTGGGAGACCTCTGGGACAGGCAGACCGGCCGGCCGGAGAGCCTCTGCCTGACCGCCCGGCTTTGAGCTGCGGAGACAGCTCCTGCGGAGCCTCGAGGCTTCCCTGCACGTGTGCTCTGGTCCCGGAGCGTTCACGGCGGGAGAGCGGTTCACGGCGGAGAGAGGTTCACGGCGGAGGGAGGTTCACGGCGGAGGGAGGTTCACGGCGGGAGAGGTTCACGGCGGAGGGAGGTTCACGGCGGGAGAGGTTCACGGCGGAGGGAGGTTCACGGCGGAGGGAGGTTCACGGCGGGAGAGGTTCACGGCGGAGGGAGGTTCACGGCGGAGGGAGGTTCACGGCGGAGGGAGGCTCACGGCGGAGGGAGGTTCACGGCGGAGGGAGGTGGGCGGGGCCTTAGGAAAGCGCTGGAATTGGTCTCTCTGGCCCCTTTGCTGTCTCCCCCTGCAGACCCTCCCCTGCTCCCTGTGCCCCCCTCCTCCCCCGCTCCTCACCGAGGTCTGCAGACAGGGAGGCACCGTGACCAGCCGCGGGGGCCCCGGGCTCCTCCCCAGCCCCTCCCCAGGTGCCTCCACCTTGCAGCCGCAGCCCCGCAGCCTGGCAGCGCTCCCGGGCACCGGCCGTGCGGGCAGGTGGGAGCCGGGCCGCTGTCCGCCTGCAGCGGGGTGGGGGCAGGAGGCCCTCGGCAAGGCCTGAGGGATGGAGCTGTCAGAGCCCTGTGTCCGCTCCCGTGTCCCCATGGCAACAGCACAGCCTCACACCCAGGACCTGGTGCTGAGCCAGTGCAGCCCTGACAGCACCCCTGCCCTCTGAGCCCCTCCCTGTGGTACTCACAGGCCGGTCCCCTGGGGGGCTGTCACCGGGGGTCCTGTCACCCGGGGGTCCTGTCACCTGGGGGGCTGTCACCTGGGGGTCCTATCACCTGGGGGGCTGTCACCTGGGGGTCCTGTCACCTGGGGGGCTGTCACCTGGGGGGCTGTCAGCTGGGGGGGCTGTCACCTGGGGGTCCTGTCACCTGGGGGGGCTGTCACCTGGGGGTCCTGTCACCTGGGGGGGCTATCACCTGGGGGTCCTGTCACCTGGGGGGGCTATCACCTGGGGGTCCTGTCAGCTGGGGGTCCTGTCACCTGGGGGGGCTGTCACCTGGGGGGCTGTCACCTGGGGGGGCTGTCACCTGGGGGGGCTGTCACCTGGGGGTCCTGTCAGCTGGGGGGCTGTCAGCTGGGGTCCTGTCACCTGGAGGGGCTGTTATCTGGGGGTCCTGTCACCTGGGGGTCCTGCCACCTGGGGGTTCTGTCACCTGGGGGGGCTGTCAGCTGGGGGGCTGTCACCTGGGGGGGCTGTCACCTGGGGGGGCTGTCACCTGGGGGTCCTGTCAGCTGGGGGGCTGTCAGCTGGGGTCCTGTCACCTGGAGGGGCTGTTATCTGGGGGTCCTGTCACCTGGGGGTCCTGCCACCTGGGGGTTCTGTCACCTGGGGGGGCTGTCACGTGGGGGGCTGTCACCTGGGGGGGCTGTCACCTGGGGGTCGGGGGTCCTGTCAGCTGGGGGGCTGTCACCTGGGGGTCCTGTCACCTGGGGGTCCTGTCACCTGGGGGTCCTGTCACCTGGGGGTCCTGTCACCTGGGGGGCTGTCAGCTGGGGGTCCTGTCAGCTGGGGGGCTATCACCTGGGGGTCCTGTCACCTGGGGGTCCTGTCACCTGGGGGTCCTGTCACCTGGGGGGCTGTCAGCTGGGGGTCCTGTCAGCTGGGGGGCTGTCACCTGGGGGTCCTGTCACCTGGGGGGGCTGTCAGCTGGGGGTTCTGTCACCTGGGGGTCCTGTCACCTGGGGGGGCTGTCACCTGGGGGGCTGTCAGCTGGGGGGCTGTCACTTGGGGGGCTGTCACCTGGGGTCCTGTCACCTGGGGGTCCTGTCACCTGGGGGGCTGTCGCCTGCGGGGCTGTCAGCTGGGGGGGCTGTCAGCTGGGGGGCTGTCAGCTGGGGGGCTGTCACCTGGGGGGCTGCCAGCTGGGGTCCTGTCACCTGGAGGGGCTGTTATCTGGGGGTCCTGTCACCTGGGGGTCCTGTCACCTGGGGGTCCTGCCACCTGGGGGTTCTGTCACCTGGGGGGGCTGTCAGCTGGGGGGCTGTCAGCTGGGGGGCTGTCAGCTGGGGGTCCTGACCTGGACACAGACCCCTGGTAGAGACCTGGGGGCCCCATGTCGCCAGGCTGAGGCCTCCTGTCCCTGAGCGCCATGTCCAGGCGGCTGTGCCGTGCCCCCGCCTGCCCAGGTGCCTCCTGGAAGCCCTGCCCTCCCTCTGGGGCCAAACACCCGCTCTGGCCTTGCCACCCCCCTCCCGCTCCCCCAGCACCAGCAGCCCCCTGGCCCGGCCTCCGTGGCTCCCGCGGTGCCAGGGGGCTGGCCCTCCGTCCCGGGCACCTCCCGAGTGCGACCCCAGCAGCCGGAGGGGACATGGGGACCACAGGCCCAGCGCCGTTCACCCCTCTGCCCACAGCGTGTGCGCGCTGGCCCCTCTGCAGAGCCTGGGCACACCAGCCGCTCTCGGGGGCGAGAGCCTGCGGGGCCCAGGGGGCAGTCAGGCCGGGGCCCCAGTGCCGGCCTCTGGCCCCTCTCCCGCCCAGCCCGGCCTGCCCTGCCCTGGAGGTCATGGGCAGCCACCAGCTCTGCTGCTGGACCCTGCCGCTCGCACCCTGGGCACGGGGTAGTCTTCATCCTCAGGAATGAAGTGGGGTGCCCTCGTGCCCGCCTGCCCACCGCCCCGCCTGCTGCCTGCCACTCACCTGCCCACCACCCGCTGCCCACCACCCTGCCCACCACCCTGCCCGCCTCCTGCTGCCCGCCGCCCTGCCCACCACCCTGCCCGCCTCCTGCTGCCCGCCGCCCTGCCCACCACCCTGCCCGCCTCCTGCTGCCCGCCGCCTTGCTCACCACCCGCCCACCCTGCCCGCCTCCCGCTGCCCGCCACCGCCCACTCACCTGCCCACCTGGCCGGGCCGCATTCCCTCCCCGGGAGGAGCTGACCCGGGCTGCCTGGGCGCTGAGTCACAGCCTCGGCAGGTTGGGCTGGTCCAGGGGCTCGGCTGTGGCCTCCCCAGCACCCCACCCCGAGACGGACCCTGCCCCGGCTGTTTGCGCACAAACTGGAGCCTCCTGTGTCCCATGTGCACAGGGTTCCATCCGGAGGGACCGAGGCCCCGCTCCCGGAGCTGCACTCAGGGCGGCCACCCCCCTGCCCCGGCCCCGGCCCCCTCCCCGCCCTGTCCCCGGCCCCGGCTGTGCAGCCCACCATCCCCGCGCCCCTCACGGCCCCAGGAGCCCAGTCCCGTCCGTCCGCCGCCACTGCCCCTGCCTGCCCAGGCCCCACCCCACCCCGCCCCGGCTTGTGTCCGTAGCTCCCCGGGCCGGTCCCACGAGGGAACCCCCAAAGGCCTGCGGGACCGTCAGGTTTCTGGGAACCAGGTGAGCGGGCGCCCTGCTCTTCCCGATCCCGGGACACAGGTCCCCTCCCTCCGTTTTGAGGGGCTGGCAGGGCCCATGACCCCTCTGTGCGGGGAGCCCCTGCCTGGCCTGAGGGCTTGGCCGGCTGGGACCCTCCAGCTGGTCCCTGAGTGAAGGCTTGGTCTCCTGGCCTCAGTCTCCTCGTCCATAAAACGGGACAACAGTGAGGCGCTGGGGGTGAGGAGATGCCGCAGGGGCGTGTTCAGGAGGCCTGCTGGGGCCGCTGTGCCCCGGGGCCTCAGGCCCTCCTCGCTCCCCGCCCCTCGGCCCCCCCTCACCCCCGTCCGGCCTCCCCACTGCCCTCCGCTTCTCGTCTGTCCCTCCCTCTCTCACTCTCAGTTTCCTTCCTCGCGGCCACATGCGGTGGCACCCGCACTGCCTGTACCTGCCTGCGGGCGCCCACCTGCGGCCCAGGATGGGGGCGGGCGGGGCAGGAGGCCCACGTCCTGTTTGTCCGCGTCCCCCGCCAACACAAATGTCACCCTCGTTCTCTCTGAGTCAATTTGCTTTTATTGCCTCCGCTGCTCAAAAGCAATTTTTCAGGAACAAAAAGGTCAGCACGTCCAAGGCTAATCAATTCCGGGCGAGCGGAGCCGCCACCAAGGGAGCCGGGCCGGGCCCCCCCACCCCCCCGCGTTTATCGCTCCATGACGCCTGTCGTTACGGCGTGGGGGGCGCCCCTCCGAGCCCCACACATAAAGCCCGGCACCTGGGGGGGTGGGGGAGGCATGCGTCATGGCCGTAGGGGCGGACAGACCGGCGAGCGGAGAGAGCAGGACCTGCCGCCAAGGGACACACTGAGGCCGGGCCCCGCCGGCCGCTCCCAGGCCCTCTGCCGGTCGCCGTGGCCTGGGCACCAGCTGCCACCGCCCGGTCTGTGCTCCTTGGGGGTGACCCTCTGCCCCTCGGCCCGTCCACACGCCCATTTCACAGACGAGAAGACAGACCGGGAGCCAGTGTGGCGCTCAGGCCGCACAGCTGGAGGCGGCAGCAGGGCCACTTCCTGCTCCTTTAGAAATGGCTCAGGGCCCGGCCGGCGGGCTCCGTGGCTGAGCGTCCACCTCTGAGCCAGGAGGTCACGGCTCCGTTCCCGGTCAGGGCCCAGGCCCAGGGTGTGGGCTCCATCCCCAGTGGGGGGCGTGCAGGAGGCAGCCGGTCCGTGATTCTCTCCCATCACTGATGTTTCTCGCTCCCTCTCCCTTCCTCTCTGACATCAGTAAGAACGTATTTTAAAAGCGGCCTAGGCTGTGGACTGTCCAGAACGGGAAATCCATCGATGCAGGAGACAGGCTGGTGGTTGCTGGGGTGGGGGAGGGTAGAAAGGGGACTGGGGGCAGGGGCCCGGGAGAAACTGCTCAGCGGGCACAGGGTTCCTTCCAGGCGAAGCTGTTCTTGAACAGATGGAGGCGGCGGCTGCGGACACCCGGGCGCGCGGTGCCCCCGGCGGTTCTGCTTAAAATGGTTATAATGTTACAGGAAGTGAACCTGGCGTCATAAACACTGAGAGCCGAAGGCAGCGGGGCCTCCGCGCTTCTGCCTCCTGCTGGCGAGAGGCCGAGCGGCCGGCGGCTCCGGAGGCCCCGCCCGGGCGCAGGGGGCAGCGGGCAGCGGGCCCCTGAGCTCCGGCAGGGCCTGTCCTGGGGCCGCGCCCACTCGTGGCCCGAGGGCTCCCCCCACAGGTGGGGCTCCCATTTGCCCCCGTTTTTGCTTTCATTAGTCCTCACCCGAGGTGATTTTCCCATGGGGGGAGTGGGAGGAGGGGAGAGGCAGAGCAGTGGATGTGAGAGGGACATGGGTTGGTCGCCTCCCGCAGGCGCTCCAGGGCCAGGGATGTAGCCTGCAACCGAGGTACATGCACTTGGCCGGAACCGAACCCGGGCCCTCTCCGCCTGAGGGCTGATGCTCTACCCACTGAGCCACACCGGCCAGCGCCCCCGGGCCCGCGTACAGGTCCCGAGCCCACTGAGCCAGTGAGCCCAGGGCCCGCTCCGCCGGCAGCCGGAGGCGGATGGGGCGCGGACCGGCGGCAGAGGCCCCAACCCGCGTCCGCTGAGCCCGGAGCCGAGCCCACCCCGCCCGCGGAGGGGAGATGCTAAAGCCTGTTCGTTTCTTCAAACTGAGAAGCCCCGTGAGCGGAGCCGCCCCTCCGCGGCCGGAGGAATTCCCGGGGGCGCTCGGCCCCCTCCGGGCCCCCTCCGGGCCCCCACCCTCCCAGGCCTCTGAGCGCCGGGGCCACACCGCCACCTGGGCGGCCGCACAAAGGCAGCATTGTGGCGCTGACGCCGCAGCCGCTGAAAAGGTGTGTGTGGGGGGAGCAGGGCGGGAGCGGGGGGGGGGGGGGTTGGGGCGCCCACTCGGCCGCACAATCGGCTCTTGTTGTTGGAAGTGTCCGCGCGATAAGAGGGCGTTAGAAACGCCGCTCTCTGAGCCGCTGGCAAACAGCAGAAAGTTCAAGGCCGAGAGATAGCCGAGCGGCCCCTCCGGGCGGCTGGGCGGGCGGCTGGGCGGGGCCTGGGCACCCTCGCAGCTGCCCGTGGTCACCGGCTGGACCGGAGGGGGCTCTGTCCGAATTCTCTCCGCAGCTGCGGGCGCCCCCTGACCCGTCAGCATCTCCCTGACTCCTCACCGCCCCAGCAGGTGCTCCCGCCCCCCACTCGGATGGGCGGGGAAACCGAGGCACGCAGACGGGACCACACGCTGGGGCCTGTGCCGAGGGGCGTGCCCGCTCTCAGCAGGCCGCGCCTCCTGTGGATCCCAGGAGACTGTCCCTTCGGACGTCTGGTTTGGGGAGGAGACACAGCGGCTCCGGCTTCCCGGCCACTTCCTGTTGCGGCTCCTGCTCTTAGAACGTGGGCTGACTGTCCGGGGGCCCGGGCCGGGTTCCGGGGTCCCTGCCACCCCCGCCCCCGCTGGTGGCTCGGTGCCCAGCTGGGACCTGCGGGGCGGCCATCGTCCTGGGTCGTGGGAACCAGCCGCCCAGAGGGCGGGGGGGGGGGGCCCTGCAGGGACGCGGTCAGGGCTGGGCTCCGGGTTTGAATCTGGGGCCACTGAGCAGCTGTGTGACCTTGGACAGGTTACTTAGCCTCTCTGTGCCTTGGCTTCGGATTCTAGAAAACGAGGATAACTGCCCTACCTCGTGTGGCCGCCAGGAGGAGTGACTGAGCGTGGTGGGCTGGGTCCCTGCGCGTTTAGGGGCCCAGAGACTCGGGGCCCCTTATTCTGAATGTGCTGCCTTGTGCGGACTCCTGGCTCCTCCCCGGTTACACAGCAAGAGGCCGGGGTGGGACCAAAGCCGCTGTCCCTCCCCCCCCCCCCAGTTCCCCCCCCACGCCCTGCCCCCACCCCCTCGGCCTCTGGCCCGGCTCCTATCTGATGGCCAGCGGCACCTGTCGCCCGTGGTCCGTGGTCCGTGGTCCGTGGTCTGCGGCTGCGTGGCCGGGGGAGGGACGCGCCTTCATTCCGGTGGTGTTTGCCGAGCGGCAGGCGGGCCGTTTATTAATTTACCGTCCGGCAAACGGGCGAGGCCGCGAGGCCGCTCCAGGCGTGGGGGCAGGGGCCTGTCAGGCCAGGCCAGGGGTCCGTGGGAGGCCCGGGGTGTGGCAGGGGGCGGGGAGCCAGCTCTGGATGACACCATCCTGGGGGCCGGCCCTCAGGCCCAGAGGGGTCCCGGGAGGTGCCTCCAGGCCCAGGCGGGTGAGCGGCTTCCGAACCACACACAGGCCTCGGGCCCAGCCCCTCAGGGGCCCTCGGACGGAGTCCTCGGTGGGGGCGTCCGCTCTGAGGCCCCAGGGGACCCTCAAAAGGACAGAGCTCCGCCCACCCCCCTCCCCCTGCCCCTGCACGCCTGGGAGGGCCCGGGCCGCCCGGTTTCAGTCTGGAGGTTCTGCTGTCCCGTCAGGACCCCCGGGCACCCCGCCTGTCCTGTGCCCACCCGAGAGGCTGGGCCAGGTGAGGGGCCCCCATCCTTCGCCGCCTGCGCCCCGGAGCGGGGGAGCAGGTCGAGCGGCCGGCAGGTCCTTCGTGACCGCCGGCTCCCCTCCCCAGCCTGCGTCTCACTGAAAACACGTGTGCGTGTGCACCAGGCGTTTGGTATACAGCAGGCGCTCATGCATGGCTGCTCCTGCTCGCCCTGAGTGGAGGTGCTGAGAGCCCCGCTTCACAGGTGGGGGTTCGCCTGCGGGGCCTGGGGCAGAGCCCAGAACCCCGGTCCCCACACCCCCCCATGGCACCCCATGGCCAGGCCAGGCCGGACCAGGACGCTGAGTGGGTGGATCCCCACGGCCCGCTGCCCCCTGAGACCTGCAGGGCCCCGGGGGGCCGTCCTCGCTCCCTCCCCTTTCTCAGGGCCGCCCCTCTGCCTGAGGGCCCTGACGCTGGGCGACCTTGGCCGTCCCTCACCCTCTCTGTTCCCGCTGCAGGGAGCGGGTTCAAGGCAGCACTGCCCCCTCCTGGCCACTGCGAGCACCGAGGTGGATGGACAGTGTCCACTGTGGGTGTCCACACCCCCGACCCGCCTGTCCACTCAGAGGCCCCTGCTCCGGCCGGCAGCTGGGCCGTGGGTGGTGAGCTCCATCACGGGTGCCAGCCGGGCTGTGGCCGGGAGGGGGCTGGTGGCCGAGCCCTGCTCCCCCAGGCCCCTCCCAGGGGCCTCCGCCCGCCTCCCGGGGCCCCTCCTGTAGACAGTCTCGGGGGCCGGGGGGCTGGACAGAGAGGCGTGTACCCCAAACACAGAAGAGCCACCGCTGCTCCTGCTCAGGTGGGGAAGCCGGGAGCCCCCCGACTCCTGCCTGTCCGTCAGGGCCCGGCGGGGCCGGGGGCGGGGCTGGGCCGGCAGGCGGGGAGCGGGGCCCTCTGCTCCAGGCTCCTCTCGTCCCGGCCCCCCCTGCCTGGCCCCCGCCTCCCGCTCCGCCGGACCGGCCACGTCCGCGAAGGCCAAAGGGCTCCTAGGCTCCCACGGGACCCGCATCGATCTGATTCCAGAGAAAATGAGCCCGAGGGCTCGAGGGGCCGGCGGCCGGCAGACAGATGTCGCCGCGCTGGCCGCCAGGGCCTGTCCCCTCGCCAGCGAGGGCTGCTCCGGCGCCGGGCTGGGCCTGCGGGTGGCCGGGCTGTGGGGGGCTGGCCTTGCTGGCAGGCCCGGGGCGGGGGGGGGGGGCTCGGAGGGTCTGGTGGCAGCCCTGGGCGGGGCTCAGAGCAGAGGCCTGTCCTCAGGCCCCTGGGGCCCCTGCTCTCCTCCCGGCCCTTGGTCTCACCCGAGCGGCCCCTGGCAGAGCTGCGGGCTCGGCTGGCACCGTCCCTTTAATTAGATCAGCCCGTCCCGCTGTCATCGGATTATTCCATTTATCTGGATGCACCTGTCTGATTGGATGGCGGGCCCACAGAGGGGCCGCCCCCTCCCCTCACCTCTCCTCCCCTGCCTCTCCCCCACTCCCACCCGGTCCCCCCTTTTCCCCTCCCTCTCCCCTCCCCCCTCCCCCCTCCGGAAGCCCCCAGCCGTGTCCAGGCCCCTGCCATCTGGTCCCGTGTGTCCCTGTCTGTGGGCCCCCCCCCCCCCGCCCCCGGAGCAGGAGCCACACTCCGTGGCTCCGAGGAGCCAGCCGGGCGTGAGGGGCTCCCCTAAGCCCCCGCCGGGCCGAGAGCAGAGGACACAGAGGCCCCGGGAAGCTGGAGAGTCCGAGGGGTGCCCTCGCCCCCCCATGGGAGGTGCCGGAGGAGGCTTCTGAGGACACGGGGGGGGGGGGAACCCCCTGCGCGGAACTGAGCGCCCGCCGGCCGCCCTCCCTCCCTCCCGGAGGCCGGTTCCCGGTGAGAAGCCCAGCTTTGCCGAAACCCCACCAGCAGCTGCCCCCACCGCCGGGCCTGGTCGGATGGGCCAGGACAGCTGGGGACGGGAGTGGGCACCCGGGCACCAGCCTCCAGCCTCCGCCACGCTGCCCGGCGCCCTGAGGCCTGGGCCGGGGGGCCAGGCAGGCCGTCCGGGCTCGGGAACGTGCTCTCCGGAAAGGAGAGGCCTCTGCGGCAGACCTGGTCCGGGGCCGGCGTCAGGCCCGTGACGGGGGGTGTGCAGGGACCCCGAAGGCCGGGCCAGGCTGGGGACCCGGAGCTGGGGTGACTCTGCGCCCACTGGGGGCTGCCCCGAGGCTGCACTCAGCGGAGGGCCGAGGGGAAGGGGGGAGGCCCCCGGCACCCGATGGTCAGTCCTACGACTCAGTCTGCAGAGGCCTGGCCTCTGGGGGGAGGGGCGATGCAGGGGGGGGAGGGAAGTGGGGGGCCAACTCCCAGCCTTGCCGCCCGCCCCACCTGCGGGCACCCGATGTGACACCGGAGGGCAGTGCCACTTCCTGTCCCCCCCCCGTCCCCCCTGGTCCCTCCAGGCCGCCCCCACCAGTGGCCAAGAGGTGTCCATTCCAGGCTCAACCTGTCTCACCCCCTCAGAGCCACTCCACCCCCCCGGAGGCAGCCTCACCCCTGTGCACCCACCTCACCCCCTCCCTGAGGCAGCCTCACCCCTGCCCCTGTGCACCCCCCACCCCCAGGCAGCCTCACCCCTGTGCACCCACACCTCCCCCCCAGGCAGCCTCACCCCTGCCCCTGTGCACCCACACCTCTCCCCCAGGCAGCCTCACCCCTGCCCCAGGCGCCCACACCCCCCACGTCCTCACCAGGCTGTTTCGGCCTAAAAACTCACTTCTCTTTACCTGCCCGGCTCAGGAGGTCACGTGGCCGGTGGAGCAGTGAGACAAGAACGGGGACATTCCCGCCTGCATTAACCGGGAACGGGACCTGGGATTCACCAGGAAACTGGAGGAAGAGGGAGCTTCCTGGGAACGGGAGGCACGCTGTGTGCGGGCGGGTGGGGTACCCAGGGCACCTGCCCCGAGGTCTCTGAAGGCTGCCCACAGGGCAGGAGGCGGCGGGAGGGCGGGCGGCTGAACGGCCTGGGCCTCGGCCCCGGCACCGCCGGCCGGCACCGCCCCTCCGGGCCCAGCGGGTTTCCTTCACGGAGGCCGGGACCCACAGCAGGGGCTTCAGGGAGCTTCCAGGGGACAGAGGGGGCCGAGGGGCAGACAGCTTCTCCGCACGGAGGGCAGGGAGAGTGCCAGCAGGTGGAGTGACAGGTGTGGGTGCCCGGCCCTGGCAGTGCCGCTGGGGATGGCTCGTCGGCACTCCCTTCACTGGCTCATTAGCCCTCGGCGACATTTACTACCCTTCAGTCCTTGATGTATTTAACAGATTTTTATTGGTTTCAGAGAGGAAGTGAGAGGGAGAGAAACATCAACGACGACAGAGAATCATTGATCTGCTGCCTCCTGCACGCCCCCTGCTGGGGACCGGGTCCGAAAACCGGGAATCGAACCGTGGCCGCCTCCTTCATGCAGGTGAACCAGGTTGACGCTCAACCGCGGGGCCATGCCGGCCGGCTCTCCTGACTTTGGTCACTGCGGTGTCCCCCTCAGAGGCCTCTGCCTGTCCCCCGGGGCCGGGCCCAGCACGCCCCGGCCCCGGCCTCCGTGAGCCGCTCCACCCAGGCCTGGTATTCCACCGGGAGAGTTACACCCGCCAGGCCATGGGCGTGTAGCCACTAGGACCCTCGGTGTCTTTTTCTGTTGACACGGTGCCCATCCCCTGCCCGCCGGCCCTCCGGGCAGCCAGCCCTTCGCAGGCACCTCTGGGCGAGGGCGGGCGGCTAGCCCGTGCCCCCGTAGGGGCAGCTCTCGGAGCCCGGGTGGTGGCCCGTGCACTCCACGGCGGGCATGTACCCGCTGTCCCACATGCCGCTGCCGCACAGCTTGCACAGGTCGTGCAGGCTGCAGGGGATCCGGGGCCGGAGGCGGAACTGGTACAGCAGACTCCTGGCCTGCAGAGAGGGCGGGCGGCGGTGAGGCCGGGCCGCGGCTTGGCCTGCGCCTGCGGCTGACTGCGTGCTGGGCTCGAGCCGAGGCTCTGCAGTGTCCCGTCCCCCCGCAGCCAGGGGCCTTGGTCCAGCAGGAGCCGTCCTCATGCACTGCGGACCCCACCCAGGGGCCGAACAGCAGTGCCCTCCCCGACAGGAAGGCACCCCAAACGGCCTTCATCCGAAGGGCGGCCAGGGCACACAGGGCCCTGCTGGTTCCTAGGACCCCCCGCACTCGGCCCCCAGCCCCCCACAGGATGCCCAGGACACTGCTCTGCCCGCCCCACCTCCCGGCCCCTGCAGGGTCTGCTCCCACCACCACAGGGCTGTGAGGGCGGGGCTCTGCACATGGGGGAGGAGCTCTGAGCGTGCAGGGGTGGGGCTGTGGGGAGGAGCTCTGCACGTGTGGGGGCGGGGCTGTGAGGGAGGGGCTCTGCACGTGTGGGGGCGGGGCTGTGGGGGAGGAGCTCTGCACGTGTGGGGGCGGGGCTGTGAGGGAGGGGCTCTGCACGTGTGGGGGCGGGGCTGTGGGGAGGAGCTCTGCACGTGTGGGGGCGGGGCTGTGGGGAGGAGCTCTGCACGTGTGGGGGCGGGGCTGTGAGGGAGGGGCTCTGCACGTGTGGGGGCGGGGCTGTGGGGGAGGAGCTCTGCACGTGTGGGGGCGGGGCTGTGAGGGAGGGGCTCTGCACGTGTGGGGGCGGGGCTGTGGGGAGGAGCTCTGCACGTGTGGGGGCGGGGCTGTGGGGAGGAGCTCTGCACGTGTGGGGGCGGGGCTGTGGGGAGGAGCTCTGCACGTGTGGGGGCGGGGCTGTGAGGGAGGGGCTCTGCAGGTGGGGGCGGGGCTCTGCAGGTGGGGGCGGGGCTGTGGGAGGAGCTCCGCGCGGGGGGCGGGCTCACCTTGCGCAGGACCAGCTCCCCGTTCATGTGCATGGCCAGGTTTCCGAAGTGCAGGAGCATCTGGTCGGTGGCCAGCTGCTGCTCAATGACGTCATCCCCGTAGATGGCCACGATGGCCACGCAGATGAAAAGGTGGAAGTAATCCGTCTGTGGGGAGGAGAGGGGGTTCAGGGAGGCCCTGGCCCCGCCCCCCACTGTCTGTGGGGTTCAGGGAGGCCTTGGCCCCGCCCCCGCTGTCTGTGGGGAGGAGAGGGGGTTCAGGGAGGCCCTGGCCCAGCCCCCGCTGTCTGTGGGGTGGAGAGGGGGTTCAGGGAGGCCCTGGCCCCGCCCCCGCTGTCTGTGGGGAGGAGAGGGGGTTCAGGGAGGCCCTGGCCCAGCCCCCGCTGTCTGTGGGGTGGAGAGGGGGTTCAGGGAGGCCCTGGCCCCGCCCCCGCTGTCTGTGGGGAGGAGAGGGGGTTCAGGGAGGCCCTGGCCCAGCCCCCGCTGTCTGTGGGGTGGAGAGGGGGTTCAGGGAGGCCCTGGCCCCGCCCCCGCTGTCTGTGGGGAGGAGAGGGGGTTCAGGGAGGCCCTGGCCCCGCCCCCGCTGTCTGTGGGGAGGAGAGGGGGTTCAGGGAGGCCCTGGCCCCGCCCCCGCTGTCTGTGGGGTGGAGAGGGGGTTCAGGGAGGCCCTGGCCCAGCCCCCGCTGTCTGTGGGGAGGAGAGGGGGTTCAGGGAGGCCCTGGCCCAGCCCCCGCTGTCTGTGGGGAGGAGAGGGGGTTCAGGGAGGCCCTGGCCCCGCCCCTCTGTCTGGGGCAAAGCGCGTCCCCTGAAGGCTCACTGGTGCTGGTGGGACGGCGTGGGAAAGGCTGTGAGAAGCCCCAGCGGGTCGGGGGCCGCGCCCGGGGCCAAGAACCCTGTGGCCGCTACCCCCCGCCAGTGCCCTCCCCAGCGCCAGCCCTGCCCCGAGCGCCCCTGAGGTTTGGGGTGAGGACCGGAAGGAGCCCCTGATGGAGCCGGCCAGGGAGTGGCAGCGCTGCCCGCAGGCAGGAAGCTGCTCTCGGCCCTGACCTGGGAGCATCCTGCTGCCCGCTGTCCGGACGGACGGGCTTCCGGGGCAGAGGAAGGACACGGAGTCCGGGAACCGTGTTCCGTCTCCGGCCGCGGCGGGGCCCGCAGTGCAGGCAGAGCGCCGCAGCCCACGCCCAGGCCCGGCCGGGACAGGAGGGCGGCCCCTCCGGAGCTCTCCGCCTGGCCGGTTCGGCTCAGAGGTCCTTCCCGGCTAGCGGGCTCCGGCCGCTGGGAAGGCAGCAGAGGCTCCAGGCAGGTGGGCAGCCGGGGGCGTGTGTGTGTGTGTGTGTGTGTGTGTGTGTGTGATGTGCCCTGAATCGGCCGGCGGCTCGGGCTGGTTCCAGTTCCCAGGACACGGCCCAGGGAGCCGGCCCCGAAGGCAGCGACAAGAATGAGCCTTCCACAGGAAAGGGCCCTGGCAGGGGCTCCGCGGCCGAGAGTCCTCCCGGCACAGAAAGGGCACGGGTTCGATCCCCAGTCAGGGCTCCTATCCGGGCGTTGCGTCCAATCCCGTCAGGGCGTGCACAGGAGGCAACGGATGGATGTTCCTAACACTCCCGCTCCCTTCCTCTCTCTCTCAAGTCATTAAAAACATTTTACAAAACTTAGACACCCACTGTCTGATGAATCAGCGTGCCCCACTGTCCTCACCCCCCCCCAGAGGAGCCACATGGGCTGAGCTGAGCTGGAAGCTGGGGGACGCCGGGAGCTGGAGCCCAGGGCGGTGTCGGCACGGGCGCCGGGGATGAAGTCGCGGCAGAGCCGCCGGCCCGGGTGCTCAGGCGGCACCGGCAGTGTCAGCCCAACGCCATGCCGAGGGCGGCCATGCGGCTGCCGGAGAGGCGGGAGCCTGGGAGCAGACCAGCGGGGCGTGTGCCGCGGAGCTCGGACGCCCACCCAGCCCGCGTCCCCACGGCGTGTTCCCCGGTCGCGCGTGGGGCGGGGGCTCCGCCCGCCGGCAGGGTCTGTGGAGCGGCCGCCCATGCTGCCCGGGGAGGGTCCCAAGGGGGTCCTGCCGCCTCCCGCTGAGCCAGTCCGGGTTTAGAGGCCGATGGATTCCGGGCCTGCTGTCCCTCAGCGTGGCCAGCTGTCGCTCCCGGGCGCTAAGCCGTGTGACAGCCGCGCGGGGAGACGCTGATGGTGGACGGCAGGGGGAAATGGGCGCGATCGGGAGGGGGCGGGCTGGGCCTCGCTCCGGGGGGACACGGGGTCTCGGCCTGTGCACTGAGCCGTCCTGCAGGAGGAGGAGGGGGCACGTGGTGTGCTGGCTGCTGGGCTGGGCGGATGGGCTGTGACAGGGGCCGCTCAGCCCCAGAGGGGGCCGTGAGCATGTCAGCAGGCAATCTGCATCCATTTCAGCTCCTGGGAGGCGAGGTGGGGCTGGAGCCGCCGCGGGGGACGGAAGGCGGGCGTGTGAGGCGCTGACCGGGGCTAGCGGGGGGCCAGGGCCCAGAGGGGGGCCCCGAGGAGGGGCTGGTTACGGGCACTCTGGCCTCCTGGAAGGCAGCGCCCAGGACGGGGCCTGTGGCTCCGGCACGCGGTCCTGCCCCGCCCCCCCATCCTCCCCTCCCCTCGCTCCCCGTCCCCCCGCCCCCGCTCACCTGGTAGTGGGCCCAGCAGGCCTCCCAGATGCGCAGCGCCTCGGCCTCGGGGAACTCGCGCTTGAAGCACAGCAGCAGCCAGCGGTGGCAGAAGAGCAGCTGCAGGCCGTCCTGGCCCAGCGCCGCCAGGTGCTGGTAGAAGCGCGGGTGTGCCAGCCGCAGCAGCTCCCGCAGGTACAGCTGTGGGCAGCTCGGTCAGCCCGGCCCATGCGGGGGAGCCTGCCGCGGGGCCTGGAGCGGCCTGCGCCCTCCCCAGGGGCCCCCGGGGCCTGGAGCGGCCTGCGCCCTCCCCAGGGCTCCCCGGGGCCTGGAGCGGCCTGCGCCCTCCCCAGGGCTCCCCGGGGCCTGGAGCAGCCTGCGCCCTCCCCAGGGGCCCCGAGCCAAGTCCCCCCGCCCCTCCGCCCCAGCGGCCCGGCCCACGCAGCCCGCGGAGCGCACCAGCTGCCGCTCCATGTCCTCGTCCCGCGGCGAGCTGACGAAGATGGTGTTCTGCATGAGGCCCACGAAGCACCAGAAGGTGTCCGACTCGTCCAGCACCTCGGCCAGCAGGGGCGCCACCAGGTCCGACATGCCCTGCGAGTAGCCGATGGCCGGGTGGTACACCGCGTAGTTCAGCAGGATCCTCCTGGACGTGCCGGAGGCAGCCGGTCAGGAGGTGCCGAGCACACCCACCCAGGCCCCCACCGGCGGCCCGTCGCCCGGGGCCAGCAGAGCCCAGGCCGGAGGCCGCGGCCGCCCGAACCCCTGCCCTCGCCTCAGTCCCAGGGGCGGGCGGCGGATTGTGTGCCATCACGTGCCAGGGGGCAGCGGAGTGGTCACGATGCTGGCCCAGGCCAGCGTGGCGTTAGACGGAGGACCAGCCACTGGGAGCCCCTGGGGGAGGCTGGGCCACAGTGTGAGAGCCGAGCAAGGCCCAGCAAGGCCTGGGTGCGTGTCCAGGGCCTGGCAGCTTCCCTGGCACCTCGGGAGGGACCTCTGGGCTGGCCTGGGACACTGACCACAGAGGCTGTGAAGTTGGCTAAAACAGCTAACGACCTGTCCAGCTGGCGGGGCTCAGGGGTTGAGCACTGACCTATGAACCAGGTCAGGGTTCGATTCCTGGTCAGGGCCCAGGCCTGGGGGGCGGGCTCCATCCCCAGAGGGGGGCATGCAGGAGGCAGCCGATCCATGATTCTCATCATTGATGTTTCTGTCTCTCTCTCTCTCTCTCTCTCCCTTCCTCTCGGAAATCAATGCAAATATTTTTTTAAAAAAAATAGCTTCTGGGTGATTGTGTGCCCCCTCCCCCCAGCCGCAGCCACGCCCGCGGGCGAGGCCGGGCGCACCTCATGCGCTCCACGTTGGGGTTGCCCTCGCCGCGGAAAAACTGGCTGCTGCGGTCGGTCCGCACCACGTCCTTGTCCACCGTGAACTGCACGTTCCGCCAGAACTCCCGGTGCTCCGCGGGGGTCATGGAGAGCCTGGCACAGGGAGGCCGGTCAGCGGGGGCATCCCCGCGTGGCCTCGGCCTCGGGGAGGAGAGCTGACCGCAGCCCGGGGTCAGCCAGGCCCCTCGGACCTCCGCCGCCCGGCTCCTGAGGCCCTGCGGCCACCCCAGCGTCCAGGTGAGTCTGTGGGCGAGAGCCCTGCAGCTTGGCGTGGCCCAGTGTCGGGCAGCGACCTCTGAACCGGGAGGTCACAGTTCGATTCCCTGTCCGGGCACTTGCGGGGGTTGTGGGCTTGATCCCCAGGGTGGGGCGTGCAGGAGGCAGCTGACCCGTGATTCTCTCTCCCCCTGGATATTTCTCTCCCTCTCCCTTCCTCTCAGAAATAAATAAGAAAAAATTTAATTAAAAAAAAAAAACTCTGAGGGGGCCTGGGGTCATGAGGCTCCCGGTCCCGGCAGACCGCACCCACTGGCCCCCCTACCTCCGCCGCTCGATCTCCGCGTACTCCTGGCGCTTCCGCGCGCGCAGCGCCTCCCTCTCCTGGGACGTGGACTCGGGGTGGTAGAAGCGCAGCAGGAAGGGCCACACCTCCCCGCGGAGGGACACGTCGATGCCGCCGAAGAATATGGCCTGCGGGCGGGGGCGGCGGGTCGGAAGGGCCCGGCGGCTCACAGCGCCCCCGGGTGCCCGTTCCGGCCGCTGCGCCTCCGGACACCGAGGCCCAGGTTTGCACTGTTTGGAGGGAGCGCGGCCCCTTTCCCAGGCGCGGAGCCAGGCGCATTTCAATGTCAAAGGCCCCCCGGGGGCGGGAGGAACTGCGGTTCTCACGTCGCAGCCTAATCCCCGGGTTTGGGCTCAGCACAGGCCTGATGGAGCCCCCGAGCCCCCGGGAAGTGGCTTTGATGGCTAACGGGTCCCAGCTCCTCCAGCCAGGACCCCGGCCCCCGCCCCCACCAGGCGGCCCCGCCCCATCCCGATGGCCCCGCCCCTCAACCCCCCACCAGACAGCCCCGCTCTTCAGGCTCCGCCCCCACAAGGCGGCCACACCCCACCCTGACGGTCCCGCCCCTCGGACCCCGCCCTCACTCAGACAGCCACGCCCCCAGACAGTGGACCCGCTCCAGCTCCTGTGGCCCCGCCCCAGACAGTGGCCTCGCCCCGCTCCGGTGGCCCCGCCTCCAGACAGTGGCCCCGCCCCCGCCCAGGTGGCCCCGCCCCGGGTCCCCTCACCTTGCGCAGCTTGTACTCCTCCTCCAGCTGGCCCAGCTCGTTCAGGTGGCGCAGCCAGGCGGCCACGTCCAGCCGGTGGTAGGCGCTCTCCTCGGGGTGTGTCTCGGAGGAGGGCAGCTTGGGGCGCCGGATGGAGAACTTCATGCACGTCTTCTCGTCGGCCACCTGCTGGGCAGGAGGCAAGCGGGACTGTCCCACTGCCCACCCCCGGTCAAAGCCAGCTGTGCTGGGGGGGGGGGGACGGCCCCTCTCCCCTGCACCAACCCCTGGGTGGCAACTGTAACCACTCACAATCAACATGGAGACAGCCTCATCTTCCCTGTTTCCCGGGACTGGGCTCCCTCCCACCCACAGCCTGCCCCCGCCCCGCCCCTCCACTCTCCCTCCCACTGGGTCCCCGTCCCCCACTCTCCCTGCCACCCACAGCCTGCCCCTGCCCCCCCCACCCCCCACTCTCCCTCCCACTGGGTCCCCGCCCCCACTCTCCCTCCCACCCAGGTCCCCGCCCCCCCACGCTCCCTCCCACCCGGGTCCCCGCCCCCACTCTCCCTGCCACCCCAGCCGCAGAATGGAATCAATGCCTGGTTGAGCCGCCCGCCTCAGCCGGAAGGGCCTGCAATAAATTACATGTGATTGGCCACATACAAAGGGAGCCTGTTCGGGAGCCGCCTGTCAGGTCGTCTCCACGGGCAGTCGTGATCCAGGCAAAACTGCCGCTGACATTTAATTCAGAAATCAAAGGTTGTCCAGTGGGGGGGGCGGCCGGCGGGAGGCTCAGGCTGTGGGAGGGGGCGGTAAAGCAGCCGTTTCTAATAAGCACGTACAGGTCCTTAAACAGGCCATTAAGGAGCGCTTATTACGTGTGTGTGGATGGAGCAAAATATGGCAGGAGCCTTGTCAAAACATGACCACCAGCGAGAGCCCGGCGTTTCCAGGAGCCTGGGCACCGTTTCCAACCCAGAGTGACTGCCCCACCAGCCCTGGGCACAGCCCCCGAGGCCAGTCAGCCACGGCCACGGCCCACCCACGAGGCCACAGTGAGCCCCGAGGCCACAGTCACAGCCCACGAGGCCACGGTCAGCACAGCCTCGAGACCACGGTCACAGCCCGTGAAGCCACGGCCACAGCCTACCATGAGGTCACAGTCACAGCCCACGAGGTCACAGTCACAGCCCACGAGGTCACAGTCACAGCCCACGAGGTCACAGTCATAGTCCAGGAGGCCACAGTCACAGCCCACGAGGTCACAGTCACAGCCCACGAGGTTACAGTCATAGTCCAGGAGGCCACAGTCACAGCCCACGAGGTCACAGTCACAGCCCACGAGGTCACAGTCACAGCCCACGAGGTCACAGTCACAGCCCACGAGGTCACAGTCATAGTCCAGGAGGCAACAATCAGAGCCCATGAGGCCACAGTCAGCCGTGAAGCCACAGTCACAGCCCACGAGGTCACAGTCACAGCCCACGAGGTCACAGTCATAGTCCAGGAGGCCACAGTCACAGCCCACGAGGCCACAGTCACAGCCCACGAGGTCACAGTCATAGTCCAGGAGGCCACAATCAGAGCCCATGAGGCCACAGTCAGCCGTGAAGCCACAGTCACAGCCCACGAGGCCACAGTGAGCCCACGAGGCCGCGCAGGAGGAGGTGTGGAGCCCGGCCGCTGCCTACCTGGCCGTGGAGGCGGGTGCCCGCACAGCGCTCCCACCGCTGCAGCGCGCCGGCCAGCTTGTCCAGGCCGCCGTGGTGGAAGTGGAGCACCTTGTACTGGCTCTCGCGGCTGGCGACCACCAGCTGGCCGCTGGTGCAGGCCTCGTCACTGCGTGGGGAGGAGGGGGAACACGGGCTGGTCCCCAAGGACAACCAGAGGCCGCGGGGCTGACCTTGAGGCCGGGGACAGGAGTCCTGCAGAGCTGGGCTGCTGGCGGGGGCCGGGGGGAGTGCCCGGCCCGCTTTGCTGAAGACATGGAAGCGCTGCTCCCCCTCAGGAGCAGGGCCCAGGCTGGTCCCCTCTGCCCCTGGAGGCCTGCCCGAGGGGCCTGTCCCCACGCTCGCCGCCGGCAGGAGGGCCCTCCCGCGGAGAGGGCGGCAGGTGCTGGTGCCGGGCCAGGCTCAGACCAGGTGGGCGGCAGCGAGAGCCTCCTCGTGGGCACCTCCACGGGCGCGGGGCATGCTGGGATATTCCCTCCTCCCCGCCCGGTCCCGCCACCACTACCCTGAGGGCGGATGAGTGAGTGTGGGAGCCCCCGGGCCCTCTTCCTGGGGGCGCCATGGCGGGGTCCCCTGTGGCTGCACCAGCGATGCCACGCCCGCTCACCTGAAGAAGAGACGCAGGGAGCGCATGTGCCCCAGGTCCACGCGGAACACGCCGCAGATCTGCTCCAGCGCCCGCGCCCGCTGCGGCTCGTCCCAGCGCGGGGCGTGCAGGCCGTCGCTGCCCGGGAAGCGCAGGTGGGCGTCCACGCCGGAGGGGGAGCTGCGGGCAGACACCACGCGTGTCTGTCCGTGTGGCCCCGGGGGAGGGACAGGGCGGGCGTGGGGACCATTCATTTATTTTTTTAAATGGTATTTTATTGATTTTTTTACAGAGAGGAAGGGAGAGGGATAGAGAGTTAGAAACATCGATGAGAGAGAAACACCCGTCAGCTGCCTCCTCCACGCCTCCCACCGGGGATGTGCCCGCAACCAAGGCTCATGCCCCTGACCGGAATCGAACCCGGGACCCTTCAGTCCGCAGGTTGACCCTCTATCCACTGAGCCACACCGGTTTCGGCTGTGGGGACCATTTCAACGTGCTCCCGGCGTAGACCCTCACACACAGGCCAAACGCACGTGCACACAGCAGGCTCTCGGACACGCATGAACCAACACGTGAATCCATCGCAAGTCACGGCAATGGCATCTACACGCGGAGGGAAAGCGTTTTCGTGGCCAAATTCTGTCCCGCTTCCCATGGGCCGAGGAGGCCACAGTGAAAGCCCTGCTGTGTGGCCTCGGGCAGGTGACCGAGCCCCTCTTAACCTCTGTGTCCTCAGCTGCAGCGCGAGGCTCAGGGCAGGACGTGGTGCAGGATAACACTGTGCGGGGCAGCCTGGTCCCTCGGGTAGCTCCCCGGCCATTCTAGGCAGCATGGGGCTTCGGCTGGGTCCACACTGGCTCAGGCTTTTCCGGAACAAACACTGGCCCAGTCAGGGAACGTGCGGTCACTACTGTTATTGATACTGACCGTGAACATCTGTTAAACACCCAGCATGGGCTGCCCTGGGTTAGCCACCCCTCAGGACCTGTGGCCAGCCTCCCGATGACCCTGTGGAGTGGGTAGTGCTGGGACCCCATGCACAGAAGAGGACCATGGCCCAGAGAGGCTGAGCGACCTTCCTGAGGCCACACAGCCGGCAGGTGGGCGCGGGGCGGCTGGAATCCCAGTGCCGGGGCGGGTGCCAACACGGAATGTGGGAAACAGTCTGGCAGAGACTCAGGCCAAACACCCTCTCCCGGGCGTTCCCCCGGGAGGCCTGGCAGCGTTCGCACAACGTCTGCCAGGACGTTTCGGCAACGGCATTCGCAATGGCAACACCAGGAACGACCGCGCGTCCCTCCACCGGCAAACCGAGGCCCACGGCGCTCCTCCGTGCAGGGACCGCGGCTCAGCGACACAGAACGGCGGGCGGCGGGGACGGAGCGGCCAGCGATGCCCAGGAGCAGGCCTCCCACACAAACAGCGAGCGTGACGCTCCGTGCATCGCGTTAAGTGAAAGAAGCCGGACCCAAAGCCGCACGAAGGACCACTCAGCATCACTGACAAAGGCCCAGCGGAGAAAGGAGCAGCTTCTGCAGGCGGAGTCAGAGCCGCTGGATATCAGTGCGTGTGTGTGTGTGTGTGTGTGTTTCTGGAACTCCCACCCCTGCCGCTGGGAATGTACAGCATGAAACACCCACCACCCAGAACCTGGCCCTGCCTCCCCGGGACGTAGCAAGAGCGGGAACAGTGGGTCCGTGGGCAAGGATCCCGCACCCAGGCCGTGGCCGCTTCCTGCGTGAGAGCCGAGCCCGGAACGCGGCCCCACCGGGAGCCGGTGAGGCCGCGTGGGGGCTCGTCGGCGAGAGACACGAAGGTGCTGAGGACGGGTGGTGGCGTGGACACCCGGAAGACTCACCACGGGACAGAGAAGCCAGACAGACAAACACAACAACACGCACCTGCGTGATTCGTTCAATCAGACTCCAGGAAATGCACACGCGTGTACCGTGACAGACAGGTAGGTCGTGGGGGGCGGGCCGACAGCGAGGGCGCCTCACAGAGGCCGCCGGGAGCCCTGGGGTGGAGGGAGGTTTGTTACCGCGATGGTGGGGTGGGTTCATGGCATACACACGGCAAAGCTCAGCACACCGGGCACTTCAGATCCACACCGCTTACCGGACCTCAACCACACTGCCACGCCGACCGAAAAACCCACACCAACACTCAACGCAGTGTGACCGCTGGATTTCCAACAACGGGGGAATATGTCATATATCGTGATGCATTTTAAAAGTGTCTATTGACCAAAGATTCTCACACTAGCATATTGGAAGAAGAAACTAGGATACAAAACCACATGAAATGTGATGTCAATATGATGTTATATGTGATGTATATTGGCCTGTATTTTATATCTACACCAGAGGCTGGTGCACAAAATCATGCACCAGCTGGCTTGGCCAGCGATCAGGGCTGATCAGCCCCCCCCCCCCCCCCCCCCGCCTCTAACCTTCCCTGGTTCACTCCCTCACCCTCAGTGCCCTGCCACCACTGGTGGCCCGCCATGTTTTCCACACCGTCCCCTGGTGGTCAGTGCATGTCATAGCGATCAACGGAACTCCTGTTCTCCTGCTCGAACGGGGGGGGGGGGGGGGGGGGGGGGGAGACACTCTGCATATCAGCCTTTTACATATTTATTTTTTTATATATTTTATTGATTTTGTATAGAGAGGAAGGGAGAGAGATAGAAAGCTAGAAATATCGATGAGAAAGAGTCATCGATCAGCTGCCTCTTGCACACCCCCTACTGGGGATATGCCCGCAACCAAGGTACATGCCCTTGACCGGAATCGAACCCGGGTCCCTTCAGTCCCCAAGCCGACGCTCTATCCATTGAGCCAAACCGGTCTCGGCAGCCTTTTACATATTTAGATGGCATATCAGGAAACTATATCAACATTATAATAAGGAAGACTTTAGTGGCATGTTGGTGCTTTAGTTTATAAGTATTCTAAAAGGCACACTGCATTGTTTTGACCGTCAGACACAATGAGCCGAACACAACAACGTATAAAAGGATCACACTCCACAACACGTGGGACTTGGGCCAGGAATGCCAAGGTGGCTCCACGCACGGAGGCCACACACAGGCCAGTAAAAGCCAGAAACCACAGAACCACCTCGTCGGCTGCAGAGAAAACACGCGGTGACAAACATCCAGCACCTTTCATAACAAAAGCCCTCATCAGACTAGAAATAGAAAGATACGCCCTCAACCCTGCAAAGGGCATCCGTGAAAAACCGCAGCTGGCTCACCCTCAGGAGCCCCGGTCACTCCCTGGAGGCTCTACTTGGGATGATCAGGTCACGAACACCATGCATGTGCACGCACACAGCTTCACACGCACGCAACTGCACACGCACACAGCTGCATACACACGTGCACACTCACACAGCTTCACATGCAGGCAGGTGCACACGCACACAGGTGAGCACACACACATGCAGGTGAGCACACGCACGCAGGTGCACACAAACAAGCACGCACGCACGCAGTGTTGGGTTAGTCCGCCCCTGGGCTGGGCGCTGCCCGGTCCCGCAGCCCCTGGGGCGGCGGCCGTGCAGGGCGGGCTGGCTCCGGAAGCATCCGGGCATCAATCAGCAAAGCCAGAGCGCGCGGCCGAGTGTCCCCGGCCGCGTAACCGCCTAGAGGCCGGTGCTGGCTGCGCGGTGCCGGCTCCTCCGCTAACGTGATTACCGGCCCCGGCCCCAGCCGGAGCCGCCGGCGGCAGGAGCCATTTGTTTGTCTGCTCCCTGAAGCATTCCCAAACGTGGCGGAGGCTGAGGGAGCTGGGCCCGCTGATAAACACGGTAATAATAAACACGGTAATAATAAACACGGTAATCCGTGATTAACAGCCAGCAGGAGGCCACGCCGCCCCGCCCGCCGCCTGCCGGGAGCCCCGGTCCGGCCCACCGCGGCCTGAGATCCCGCTCCCCTGTCCCAGGCCGGGCCCGGCGCCCGGCGCCCGGGCTTCAGCCCCGCACCTGGACGAGAAACGGCTTTCCTCGCGGCGCTGCTCTTCCCGGTATGTCAGCCCGCCCAGGGCTGAACCGGGGGTGCCTGTGAACCAGGGAAATGAGGGGCGGCCACAGTTCCCCCAAGCGTGGCCCCGCCCAGCCTGCCCCCAATGGGCAGCTGAGGGAGGAACTCGGGGCCCCCAGGCCAGGCCCCCACTGCCTCACCCATCATGTGACTCCTCCAAAGGGGAAGCTGTGACCACAGTGAAAAGCTGCGCTGCAGCCCGCTCTCTCTCTCTCTCTCTCTCTCTCTCTCTTTTAAAAAAATATATTTTATTGATTTTCCACAGAGAGGAAGGGAGAGGAATAGAGAGCTAGAAACATCGATGAGAGAGAAACATCGACCAGCTGCCTCCTGTACACCCCCTCCTGGGGATGTGCCCGCAACCAAGGTACATGCCCTTGACCAGAATCGAACCTGGGACCCTTCAGTCCGCAGACCGACGCTCTATCCACTGAGCCAAACCGGTTTCGGCCATGATTCTCTCCTCATTGATGCCTCTATGCCTCTCCCTCCCTTCCTCTCTGACGTCAGTAAAACACGTTAGAAGAAAAGAAACAGAACAAGAAACACACACGAGGCCGGAGGAAAGGGGCCCGGCGTGGGCAATGGCCGCGCTGGGTGCAGCGCGCAGGCCTTCCCTCCCCGGAGCGCCTCTGGGAGCCGCTGACGCTTTATTTTTATTAAAAAAAATATATTTCTTTATTGATTTCAGAGAGGAAGAGAGGAGAGAGAGATTGAGTCCGCAACCCAGGCCTGTGCCCTTGGCCGGAATCGAACCTGGGACCCTTCAGTCCTCAGGCCGACGCTCCATCCACTGAGCCACACGGCCTGGGCAGCAGCCGTCACTTTAGAAGGAGGAAGAAATTCGGCTCCTGACCAACCACTCCAGCCGCCAAAGGCGAGGCCACACAGACACAGCGAAACCTGCCGCTCTCAGCACACAGCGGCCCCGCAGACGGTTCCAGTCCCTGCCCGCACGGCTCAGTGGTCAGTGCCGACCGATGACCAGGCGGTCACGGCTCGATTCCCGGTCAGGGCACAGCCCGGGTGTGGGCTCCATCCCCAGTGCGGGGCGTGCAGCGATTCTCTCTCATCATTGATGTCTCTATCGCCCTCTTCCTTCCTCTCTGAAAGCAATTTAAAAATACTTAAAAATAAATAAGTAAACTAACTCACTGGGAGCAGCCTGGCTGGCGGGGGGCGCAGGTGGGTGTTTGGCGTGGCCTCTGCCACCGGGTGGATGCCCCCCCGCCCGCCTCCCCGCCCCCCCGCCCCTGGGGACTGTGCCTGCCGGAGAGTGTGGGTGAACGCAGAGTGTCCCTCAGGGTGAGCCGGGGAGCACCCGCCGCCCAGCGCCTCCCCAGGCGGCAGGTCCTGGCTGAGGGGCCGGGCCGGGCCTCTGGGAAGAACAGAGACGGGCAGCTGCCCCTCGCCCAGGAGCCAGGTGTGGCGGGTGGCACACAGGGGGAACGTCCGAGTGAATGAACACTGATCTCTGGGCGAGCGTGGCTCCTTTGCCCTCCCCCTCCCCCCCGTGGCTGGAGCCCAGGGGCTCTCTGTCCTTTCACTGAGCGTGGGCCTGGGCGGCGAGGGAGGCCCTGGCTTAGAACACAGCCCTGTACACACGTCCCACAATACACACGGACACGTCACGACACACATAATATACACGGGTACATGTGTGTGCACACATGAACACTCACCGCAGTACACACAATAACACCACACCACACTACACTCAATATGCACGCACACACACACATAAAAGCGAACGCACAAACATGTATACGACACACGTGTGCAAACATGCACACACTCATGGGCACAGGTGCACACATGCACGGTGCACACTCACATGCAGACATGTACTCTCACACACATGGTCACACCCACACACATGGTCACACCCACACACATGGTCACACTCACACACAGAGTCATACACACACGGATTCAGGAGTCGGGAGAGCGTCAGTCGGCACTGACCACTGAGCCGTGCGGGCGGGCTCTGTTACTATTACTACAGGCCGGGGGCCAGCCACCCTGAGGCCTCGGGCCGTGCCAGGGTCAGCACAGCCACAGGGGCGTGGAAAGACAGGACCAGGCCACGCACCGGGCACCGGGGAGGTGGAGGGTCGGCGGGCGTGCCGGCCGGACCTGGAGACGGACCCCGGGAAGCACCGGGGGGGCCTGGGCCCAGGGAGCCGGCCGGGTGTGAGCCGGCTGGCCCTGCCGGGGGCACCGGCAGCAGGACCCGCCCAGAAAGAACCCGGCTCGGGCCCGGCCGCGGGGCGCAGGGCTGAGCGTCGACCTCTGAACCAGGAGGTCAGGGTCCGATTTCCCCCCAGGGCACAGGCCCGGGCTGCAGGCTCCATCCCCAGTGCGGGGCGTGCAGGAGGCAGCCGGTCCCTGATTTCCTCTCACCACGGATGTTTCTCTCCCCCTCCCTCCCTGAAATTAATAAAAATACCCACAGCCCCTGGGGGTCCCCGCTTCCCCAGAGGGGCCGCCCCCTTTGGGGAGCCGGCAGCACGCTGAAGAGCGAGCGGGGTGCCCCGCCGGAGCCTGGGCTGGCCTCAGCGTCTCCTTCTGGGGATGAGGGTGCATGGGGGGGGGGAGATGGGGGTGCGCCCGTCAGGGCCCGGGCCTCAGGGCCTCGTCTCCCACGGTCTTGGGGCCCAGGCACCGCCCCCCCTTATGGAGGAGAAATCGAGGCGGGAACAGGAGCGGTGTGCCTGCCCCGGGGCCGGCCGCCGCCTGCAGCCTCGGAAGCCCTGCTCGCGGCCTCTGTCAGTGCCGGGAGGGGGGCCGTGGCCGGGCCTCGGGGAGACGGCACTCTTGGGGTCCCTGAAGCAGGGATGGGGTTCCTGTGTCGGTGGAGGGCCCGGGGGCCTCTGTCCCCGCACCGCGCAGGCAGGGCCGGGGCTGCGGGAGCAGAAGGCCCGTGACCACGCTGTCCTCCCCGCTGCCGTGGGCGCACCGCGGGGCTGCGGTTGCATCACACGGTGTGTGTGTGTGTGTGTGTGTGTGTGTGTGTGTCTGTGTGTGTGTGTCTCTGTGTGTGTGTCTGTGTGTGTGTCTGTGTGTGTGTGTGTCTGTGCGTGTGTGTGTGTCTGTGTGTGTGTGTGTGTGTGTGTGTGTCTGTGTGTGTGTGTCTGTGTGTGTGTGTGTGTGTCCCCCGGGGGGCAGGCAGGGCTGTTTCGTCAGCCGCCGGCTGCATTGCGACAGCCGAGGCCTCCGCAGGCCCCGCTCAGGCAGCTCCAGGGGCCTCCGGGGTCCCCAGAGCCCGCGGGCCGCCGCCGGGGCTGTGACGCCAGACGCCGGGCTCCCTGTGTGGCCCCCGGCCCCGGCCCGGGCAGGGCTGCTCGGGGCCCCGGGCCCAGTGGTTTGTGAGCGGCAGCAGTTGCGTTTGCCCGGCTGTCATCCCTGGGAGCCCCTCTCGGGAGGGAGGCCGAGCTGCCTCCCTCCGTGGGGGGAGGGGGCTCCTGCGGCCACGCTGGGCCCTGAGGCGGGAGGCCCTGCCTGGAGCCAGAGGCGTGGGGGCCGCGGACGCGCCCACCTCCTCCGAGAAGCCCTGCCCCCGGACAAAGGGGGCCCCGGAGGAGAGGGGTGGCCAGAGGACGTGGAAGACGCTGGCCGCCAGCCTGCTCAGGCGGAGCTGGCCGAGCGGCCTGGGCCTCCCGGGCGCCTGCCGTGGTCCCGGGCGAGGACCGTCCCCACGGCTCCGCCACACGTGGCGCCTCAGGCCCCGTTCACAGCCGGGCGCCCAGGCGGCAGCTGCACCTGGGCCCGTGTCTGGGCCCCGCCCGCCGCCCTGCGCTGGGGACACGGGAAGGCGCACAAAACCCCCGGAGCCTGAGGCTGGGGGACCCGTGTCCCCACCTGGGCGGGGGGACCTGTGGCACCTCAGGGCCCTGGCGGTGGGTCCGGGGGCCTCCCGGAGGCTGGTCCTCCCAGGCCCCGTCTTTCTGTCCCCTGAGTGGGAGGCGCAAACGTGACCCCAGCCAGGACACAGGGGCACAGCCCGGCCTGGGGGGCGCCTGGCACCGCACCGGCCCCTCCCCGAGCAGAGCCGCGAGGCACCCCATGCCCTCCCCCCGCCCCCGTGCCGGCTGGGCCCCGGCAGCCGCTGGCCCTCGCACTGGCCTCTGCCTGTGGCCCTGAGGTAACCCGACCCCCAGCCGCCCCGCACCTGCCCCACCTTCCCGGGCAGAGCTCCGGTGGCTGCTCCGTGCCGGAGACGATGCCCCACCTGCCTCCAGGCCCAGCTGCCTGGGCCCTGCCACCCGGGAAAGCCCCCCACAGGCAGCTCTCAAAATCCAAATGTGTGCTGACCGGATGGCTCAGTGGGTGAGCTCTGACCTATGAACCAGGATTCTCCCTCATGTTTCTCTCTCTCCCTCCCTCTCCTTTCCTCTCTGAAATCAATGAAATAATTTTTTTGAGTTCAGTGAGGAAGAATAAAAGTAATAATTCAGTTGCTCAGTCACTATGGCTGCATTTCCAGGTTTGATGGCCCACGTGAACAAGGGGATGTGAACAGGTGAGAGTGGTCATGTGAACAAGGGGGGGGGTGGGGCCACGTTAACGGGTGAGATGGTGATGTGAACAAGGGGGCGGGGCCACGTGAATAGGTGAGATGGTGATGTGAACAAGGGGGCGGGGCCACATGAACACACGAGTGTAGGCGTGTGAAAAGGGAGAAGGGCACATGAACTTGGAGGAGAGTGATGTGAGGGCAGAGGCGGGGCCAGAGAAGACCGAGGCTGAGAGGGATGGATGCAGCCAGGAGCCCCGGAGCTGGAGGGGCTGCTGGGGGAAGCAGGCCGTGGCTCAGGGCGGGCACAGCGGAGGGGGTGCGGGTGACGGGGCGGCTGGGTGGCCAGTCCCTCAGGGGGGCTCACGGGTGCAATGGCCCCGCAGCTCCGAGGGCCCAGGAGAGCCAGGGCGGCTTCAGGGCACCACCCGCCTGCCCTCAGTCCGGCCCGATGCCCGCCCTTTCCCGGCCCCAGGGTTCCCAGCCTCCCTCCGCGGGGCGCTCTCCCCCCTCGGCGCCGAAGCCCCAGCCGCCTGGGGGACCCTCCGGCAGGCAGGGTGACGGAAAGGGCCTGGGGGGGGGGAGAGAGAGGGAGGGAGGAGGCTCCGTCTGCCCTGGGGGCACAAGCCGGCAGGTCATTAGCCTGCCCTGGCAGGCTCCCCTGCCTGGGGCTCCTGCATTGGGCGGGGGAGGGAGAGGGGAGGGGAGCAGGCGGTGTGCGGGTGCAGGGACCGCCTGGCCTCCCTGTGAGCCACATCCTGACCGCCGGGCACTTTGTGAAAACTGAGAAAGAAAAAAGTCACTCCGAGGCCGCGACCCTCGCCTCAGGCACATCTCCCCCCACCCCCCATCCTGCCCCCTCGGGGTTTACCGGTGCTCACAGTCTCCCGGGAGCTCACCCTCCCGGGTCTCTGTCCTGCCGGTGGGGTGCCGGCGGCACGAAGCCCACAGCTGTGAGCTCCGCTGGGCAGGGCTGCCCCGGGCTGTGCCCACACATCAGGTCTCAGCACAGATTTTAAATTCTTTTAATTTTTTTAAAGTATTTTTTATTGATTTTTTTACTGAGAGGAAGGGAGAGGGATAGAGAGTTAGAAACATCAATGAGAGAGAAACATCGACCAGCTGCCTCCTGCACACCCTCCACCGGGGATGTGCCTGCAACCAAGGTGCATGCCCTTCACCGGAATCGAACTCAGACCCTTCATTCTGCAGGCCGATGCTCTGTCCACTGAGCCACACCGGTTTCGGCAGCACAGATTTTAATAGAATGTGGGCTGGCGGGGCTCCGTGGTTGAGCATCAACCTATGAACAGAAGGTCACGGTTTGATTCCCGGTCAGGGCACAGGCCCGGGTTGTGGGCTGGATCCCCAGTGGGGGGCATGCAGGAGGCGGCCGATCCGTGGCTCTCTCCCATCATGGATGCTTCCCTCTCCCCTCCCTTCTCTGTGACATCATAAAGACAGATTTAAAAAAGAACACGTGTGTAATTGGCCACCTGCCGTTTCTGACACAGTGTGAATCCGAGGCTGCTCGCTCTCCCCTCTGGCAGCACTGAACTCGGGGTCACAGGCCCTTGGGGAGTCGGATGGTGTGCCCTCAGAAAAATGCACCCCCAGGAGCCCCCACGCACAAGGTGGCATGAGATTGGGGGGCACACGGGCCCCAGTTCAAACCCCGATCTGAGAGGGGCCTGAGCTGCCATGTATGTCCTCTTCGGCTGGACGCTGAGGTCTTTTTTTTTTTTAATACATTTTTTTAATTGATGGCAGAGAGGGAGGGAGAGGGGGGAGAGAGAGAAACATCAGTGATGAGAGAGAGTCATGGATCAGCTGCCTCCTGCACGCCACCCACTGGGGATGAAGCTCGCAGCCTGGCCTGTGCCCTGACCGGGAATCCACCGGTGACCTCCCGGCTCAGAGGTCGCCGCTCAGCCCTGAGCCGGGAGGGGCGCTGGGTTCGTCCCCCGTTATGAACACCGGGATGAACGCCTCACAGAGCGGCTGCTGTCGGACTGGTCCCAGCAGCAGTTCCCAGAGGCCTTCTGCTTTTGGGGAGAAGCTGCGTGTCCGTTTATAATACCCCACCGGGGGCCTGCGGACGCGCCACGGGGCGGGGGGACCCACACGGGGTCACAGGTGGGGTGGGGTCCTGCTGTCCCACATCCTCACCCGGAGGCCCTGAGGCTGCACGGTGCCTCCTGGGACAGGCACAAATGATCCTGCCTGGGTTCACCCTCGCCGCCCCCCAACCCAAGCCGCAGTGGGAGTAGCCACGGAAGCCAATGCTGCTGGCAGAGCTGGGGCCACGGGGGGGTGGTCCCTGGTGAGGCCTGACTCCTGGCATCCCTGCTGGCGCTGGATGCCTGGAGGCGGCGCCATCTAAGACCAGGCCCCGCCGGCTCCCCCCGCAAGCGGCACCGGAATGGCGCTGCCATCTGTCACCACCTGCCGCTGGGATCCACCTGCCACGGAACACAATGCCCGGGGCTCTCCGATGGGGGCGCTGTCCCCACCCCCCCACCTCCAGCCATAGCTCAGCCTCCACGCGCAGTTCCCGGCTCTGCCACTAGAGGGACCCCGTGAGCCGACCCGCCCTCCTCTGGGGACCGGTTCCCGGAAACCGGACTTCCCTCCGGAGCTCCGGGTGCTCAGTGCCCGCAAGGCCACGCCCCTCCCCGGGGCCCCGCCCAGCACGGTTCTCACCCCGTGCACACTGGGAGCCCCTGGGTCAGACGCTGCCGTTCCAGGCGGGTGCGGGTGCGGCCTGGGCATCAGGTTTACACGCTGCCCGCGTTCTCAGGAGAGCGGGGCGCCTGCAGCGGCGCAGGGCCCCCTGAGCACCGCAGCCAGGAAGGAGCCTGACGCCGCTCCTGCTGGGCCTTGAGGAGGGAGGGGAGACGGGAGGGGGGGCGTGAGTGAAAGAAGCCGGACACAGGCCACCTGCCGGGTCCCGGAGGCAGGACGCGCCCGGTGGGGGCTGGCGCCGGGCGGGGTGGCCGTGAGTGGGGCAGGGCTTCCTTCGGGGGCGCTGAGAAAGTTCTGGAACTGGACTGAGGTGACGGTGCAAACACGAAGGGCCCTGACTTGTTGAAACGGGCCCGTCAGCAAAACGGTTAGGTGCGTTTTAGGACGAAACACACAGGCACGCGCACGCACACACACGCACATGCGCACACGCACAGACGCACGCGCGCGCACACACACACGCACACGCACAGACGCACGCACACACACACGCACACGCATGGACGCGCGCACACGCACATGCGCATGCGCACACGCACAGACGCACGAGCACACACACACGCGCACACGCACAGACGCACGCACGCGCACACACAAACACACACACACACGCGCACACGCACGGACGCGCGCCCAGGCTGGGAGCCCCGGGGGCCCCGCTCCGCACATACAGAGGCGGCAGGGGTGCATGAGGTGAACAGCACGTCGGCGTTTCCCTATAAAACCAACATAAGCGTTTAAAATGAAGAGGAACCATCGAGTTCCCGACTCCAGGGCCCGCGTCTGCCCGCCGCGACCACAGCCTCCGGGAAGTCCCGGGCCCTGCACGTGCCACGCGGGGAGCAGTCACGGTGGCGGGGCGCCCTGTGCGCGGAGGGCTCCCAGCACCCCGGCCTGGCCTTCTGGCCTGTCACCGCCCCGGGCAGGATCGCCGTGAGACCTGGGGAACAGCCGGGCCCGGGCTGTGAAAGGGGCCGGGGCCCTCACGGCGCCGGCGGAGGAGCACCCAGGACGGGAGGCAGGAGGGGCCGGCATGAGTTCTCAGACTGTCATTACTCCCCCGCCTGGCGAAGAGGAAACGGGATTCCCAGCCAGGTCCCCGGATTCCCAAATCCAAGCTCCTAAGGAACCAGGCAGCTGAGCAGGCCCGGCCCTGATCCTCCTCCTGCACTGAGACCGCGGCCACAGACCGTCAGCCACCAGCCACGGGACCATCGGCCACAGACCATCAGCCACGGGACCGTCAGGCAGCCTGGCACCCCTCTAAGCACAGTGGAGACAAGAGCTCAGACACCTGTCCCTCCGCCCGGCCCCTGGGCTGCTGGGCACCCGCAGGTATGGCTGCGCTGCCGGCACCACCAGGGGGCGCTTTAAGGCCCGGCCCCTGGGCTGCGGGACACCCGCAGGTATGGCTGCGCTGCCGTGCGGCACCACCAGGGGGCGCTCTAAGGCCCGCCGCAGGCCCCAGGCAGGGGCTGGCGCTTGGTTCCCAGCCGGGTCCTCAGGTGGAATCACCTCACCGCTCAGCACGCTTTATGGGACCCCCTCCCGCCAGCGTGGGAACATGTTATCAGTGCATCCTCGGGCTTCAATGGAGCGCGATTGATCGAGGGCTGATATCAGAATGAATAGCAAATTCCTTCACGCTGAGGCGCATAGCGTTCCGTGTCCCTGCACCTGGGCCCTGACTGCCCAGCTCACCGGTCCCGATCACCCCGAGTCCGTGTGCACCCAGCGGGCTCCCACCCAGCGTGGCCAGGGGACTGGCTGGGTGCCCTCTGGCCAGGGGTGGCTCTGGCTGGGCTGGGTGTGCACGCCCGCCTCTGGGGCGCCCCGAGCACCCCAAGCATGCTGCACGGTTGCCATGACAACCACTCCCATCAGGCCCACGGCAGGCTAATCCCCTGGGGCTGGCGACACACCCCAGGTCCCCAGCGTGGCCGCAGGCCCAGCCCGAACACTCACCCGCTCTCGCCCTCCAGGAACACGGAGCCGCTGCTGTCCACCAGGGCGGCGCTCACGGGCGACAGGCAGCAGGGGGAGGAGAAGGCGTCCGAGTCGGAGTCGAAGGAGCTGTCCCTGCTCACACCCTCGGCCGACAGCTCCAGGGAGCCCTCCTCCTCGGCCGCCTCGGGCTGCGGCTCCCGCCCCTCCTCGGTCCCGTCCTGTGAGCTGCCGGCGGACAGGGTCCCGGAGGGGCTGTGGGCCGGCTGCGAGGCCGGGAGGGCGCCGTCCATCCCCAGGCCCCGGGCCAGCTTCTCCCCGTCCCCCCGGAGGGTGTCCTCCCCCCGGGGCGTCAGGGGCGGCCGCGGCTCTGTGGGGGAGACCCGGCAGGGGGCCCCCGAGCTCTGGGTGCGCCGGCCCCGCGGTCGGGGTGCTGAGCGCACGGGGGAGCCTTCGGGGGTGATGTAGCGCAGCGCCTCCTCGTCCTGCCGCTGGATCCGGGAGTTGGGGACCCACGCGAGGATGAGGGTGGCCCCCAGCAGCTCATCCTTCTCCATGTACAAGCACAGGTAGCCTGCGGGGAGGGCGGCGGTGAGCGAGGGCGGCGGTGAGGGGGGCCGTGCCCAGCGGCCTCACCTGCCAGGCACACCGGGCTGTGGGGCTGGGAGCTTGGCACAGCCCGGCCCTGAGTGAGACGGGGGGGACAGCTGGGCGTGAGACGCGGGGGGGTGGAGGGGCAGGGTGGGGGTGGGGACACCGGGCCTGGGATGAGTGCCAGCTGCAGGGCTGCTCAGTGCCCGGGGAGGAGCCGCAGCACCGCCCAGCAGCAGCCGACCTGTGCTCTCCTCCACCGGGCCCTCCTCCGGCCAGAGCCCCACCCTGTCCTCCTGGGTCCCCTCAAGCCTGGGGCTGCCCTGGGGGCTCCCCAGGAGGCCCCGCACAGCGCACAGCCCTGTGGGAGGACGCGGGACTCAGACCCCACCCAGGGAGGGTTCCCGAGGGGGCTGCCCTGGGGGCTCCTTCAGCTGGCCACCGCCCTATCGGCATCGTTCTTCTTTTCATTTAAAAAATACATTTCTTATTGATTTCTGGGGAGAGAGAGATGGAAACATCCAAGAGGAGAGGGAATCGTGGACCAGCTGCCCCCTGCACGCCCCCGACTGGGGATGGAGCCACAAGCTGGGCCTGTGCCCTGAGGGAATGAACTGACTTCCTGGCTCCCAGGCTGACGCTCAGCACCCAGCTGCCGGCGCGGGCACCTTAGTCTTCATGCAGCTTTTGGGAGCGGGGCCGCCTCTCTGGGCTCCTCACCCTCCGTTTGGGGCACAGTGGCATTCCCCCCGGCAGCACCTGCCACTTCAAGGTGTCCTGATTCCCAGGCCTGCCGCACTGCCCGGCCCTCCCAGCCCGCAGCCCCCGGGCTCTGTTCTGAGGTCATGTAGGGTGGGCGCTGGGCCCGGACCTCCCTCAGGCTCTGCCCACGCGGCTCCCGCCAGCCGGGCACGGGGCTCTGGGACCCGGAGGAGGGCCCAGACCCGCCGCCAGCACAGCAGGATCAACCACGGCGCCACCGCCACGTGCACTGCGCTTTCGTTCACACCCAGAACACAGCCCCTCAGACCGGCCCGGCCCGCCCGCCCCAACACACCTGTCCCAGGGGGCCCCAGCTCTGGTCAGGTGACCTCAGGGTGAGGGTGAGACAAACGTGGAGTGACACCAGAGCCCCTGAAACCTCCCTCCAGGCCCGGGCCCCCTCCCCTCCCCCAGGCCTGGACCCCCTCCCTCCAGGCCCCCTCCCCTCCCCCAGGCCTGGACCCCCTCCCCTCCCCTCTCACTTACCTGGGTGGTGCTCCCCCAGCCCCTGCAGCCCCTCGGGCGGGTGCACACACACGTTGTTCTTGGAGTACAGGATCTCCCCGTCCAGGGCGGAGGGGGGCCCGCCCCCCGGGGCGAGGGTCAGGAGGTCCGAGGCTCTGGAGGAGGCCCGGCGGAGGAGGCGGCCCAGAGACATTGCCGGGGGGGTGTTCCCATCCTCCGCTCACGTGGCCCCGTGGGCGCGTCCACACCTACCTGGGGGCGGGGGAGGGGGATGCATGGGGCCACGGCCCGCACTGGGCAGGTGCCTGTCGGCCCCCAATGGGGCTGGTTCGCACCTGAGAGGGTCCTGCCAGCCCAGGCCACGCAGCGGGTCTCCACCGCACTGCCCCCTGGGGCCGGGCCAACCTGTGCCCTCAGGATGGAGAGCTCATCCCTGCCCCCCCCCCCCCCCACCGAGCAGCACAACCGGAGAAGTGCAGACGGCGCCCGTGTCCCCTGGGTGGGGCACCGGCCACCCTGCTTACCCACTGGCCGGATACCTGGGCAGGGCCGCTCCCCCCAGGCCCGCCGCCCCCCAGGAGCCTCCCTGGCAACTCCAGGCCGAGGGCCTCCCGCCTGTTCTCACTGAGTGGTCACCACAGGGCGGGGCATCCCCGGCCTCTGAGGTTCGGTCTGGCCAGGTGACTCCGCCTGTGTGCCTGCAGTATGACCGCCATACCGCGCCCGGCGGCCACCTGTCACCCCGCAGAGCTGGCCGCCCACACTGAGTGACGGGAGGGCCCGGGGCAGACCTTTGTCCTCCAGAGCCAGTTCCAGCCCTGCCCCCCCCCCCCCAACCTGGACAGCCCCGCCCGCCCGGCTGCAGCCCGGGGGAGCGCGGACGACTGTGCGTCTGAGGAAGTCAGCCGGATATTTGCTCTCAGACAATTCCTTCCTATGTGTTTATTTAGTATGTGTGTTTTAAACATGTTTTTATTGATCTCAGAGCGGAAGGGAGAAGGACAGGGGGGGAGAGAAATATCTATGATGAGAGAGAGTCATGGACCGGCCACCTCCTGCATGCCCCCCACTGGGGATGGAGCCCAAAACCCGGCATGTGCTCTGACCTGGAATCGAACCCTGACCTCCTGGTTCCTGGGCCAAAGCTCAGCCCCGAGCGCCGGCCGGGCTCCTGGTGTTCAAATGCACGTGTTTGCTCGGGAGCCGGCTCCACCCGAACGGAGCCTGGCTCCCAGCCCCCCAGCTGGTGAGGAGCGGAGATTCCGTGACCTCGTTTTTTTAAGCTCTTTTTCAAAACATTATGCAATGTGCTCAGAAGTGTAAAAATGACCCATATCCCTGAACTCAACCCCAAAATGCCCATGTGCTTCCTTCTCTCCCACGCCTTCCATGTAAAGCAAACCTCAGCAAGGATCGGCCGGCCCTGGCGCACAGCCCCCGCCGGCTTCCGGGAGGCCCGGCTGGCCGGAGGTTCGAGTCCGTGCCCACCGGACCACAGAGCGGCTTCCGGGCGGTCCGTTCACTTGACAGGGTGTCCTGTGTGTGTGAGACACAAGCTGATGCTGAGGCCTGCTGGTTGCGGTGCCTGCCTGTGTTTCTGCTGGGCTGCTGGCTTGTTGTTAATCGATGAGAACTCTTTATATAGCAAAGACCTTGACCCTTGGCTGCAGGTGTCGTCCTAATCGTTGCTTGCCCTCTGAGAGTATCATCTATTTGAGGAACTTGAACATCTATGAAGTCAAGCCGATGGGATCTTTCCCCTGGCGGTTTCTTTTTCACTCTGTATTGCCCTTCCCAAACCAAAGATCCATCCTCGCTGGCTTATATGCCATCCTTTTACTTTTCAATGACACCTCTGATATTTCAAAAACCCTAATTCAAAGCAAACATTTACCGGGAAAGGCCGCAGCGGTAACTTGAGTCTGACCAGCAGAGAGGAAGGTGGCCGGGAGGCGGGAGGCCGGGAGGCCGGGGCGGGATGGGGGTGGTGGACGAGGAAATGAGGAAGGCCTGCACCTGGCACCGCACCCCACTTCTGATACCTCACCTCCCTGGCTCACTCCCCCGCCCTCTCCCACTCCGTGGTGCCACAGTGGCTGCCACAGCTGCAGGCACCTCGCCTGTCCCCACCCCTGCACAGGCTGCCTGCCTCCCGGGAGGGCGGAGACCAGGAAGCTTGTCCAGCCGTGTGGCTCCGTGGTTGAGCATCGACCTGTGAACCAGGAGGCCACGGTTCCATTCCCGGTCAGGGCACAGGCCTGAGTTAAGGGCTCACCCCCAGTGTGGGGCGTGCAGGAGGCAGCCGATCCATGATTCTCTCTCTTCACGATGTTTCTCTCTCTCTCTTTCCCTCTCTGAAATGAATTAAAAAAAATATCTTTAAAAAGACCAGGAAGCTTGCACCCAAAAAGGCCAACGAGGCTGGGCTTCTGAGGATGGACGGGGGAGTGGGCACGGAGCTGGAGGCGGGCGAGGGCGCCGGAGGGCAGCCGCCGGCAGTGCTGCCCGCCCGGCAAAGCCTGCAGCCTGGCCGAGGCCTGCCTGTGTCCTTGAACCGGCAAGAAGCATGACCTCGTGTGGCTCTTGCTCGCCCCCAGCAGAGCTGTCTAGGACCTCGGGGCCCAGGGATCCTGTGGGTTGGCAGGAGCGAGGAGTCTCCCCCCCCCCCCCACCAGAAAGCTGTGCGCCCAGACACAGAACTCAGAGGTCCACCAGCAGGCCTCCCTGCTGTGTCTGCCTGAGTGGCTCTTCTCACCCAGGACAGAGGAGGGCCCTGCACAACCTCTACCGCCCGCCACGCCCTGAAGACACAGCCAGCGCCCCCGAGGGATCCGAGAAGCCGCAGCAGCAAGCCGGGAAGAACCGAAATCAGAGCGGCAGCTGAGGGCTCCCCGCACTCTGTGCCCACAGACACACCCCCCCCCCCCCCCCCCAGCGGGAGGCGGGAGCGAGCGGGTCCCTGACCGCAGGAGCGTTCGCGTCATGTCTTACACCCACACCAGCGTCTGCACCTGTTAAACGTGTCGTTATTGGTTTCAGAGAGGCAGGCAGAGGGAGAGGGAGACGTCCATGGGGAGAGGGAGTCACTGATCGGCTGCCTCCTGCGCCCCCCAGGGGGGCCTGCGCCCTGAGCGGGAATGGAGTCTGTGCCCTGAGTCCAACCAGCCGGGCTGCCGCTTCACGTTTTCATTTAAAAATGGCTGAGCCGTCCCAGCTGCTGGTTTCAGATCGCAAGGGCCTGAGTCCAAGGCCCCCCCCCCCCCCCCTTTCCAGCCCTGAAGCCTGTCTGTACATTGGAGTCACCTGAGCGTGAAGGGAAGGGCTTCAAAAATCACCGGAACAAGCGGCCTCTGGAAGGTCCTTTGTCACCTGCCCCGATGCCACCCGCAGCCCAGACAAAGCCGGCTCTGCTGACGGGAGGGAATGCCAGCGCGCCCGCCCGGAGCAGGGCACGGGGGTGTGCAAAGCCAACGACAAGCAGGTAACGACTTAAAACACGTAAAGGAGCCGGCCGGCCTGGCTCCGGGTGGAGCGCTGACCTAGGAACCAGGAGGTCACGGTTCCGTTCCTGGTCAGGGCCCAGGCCCAGGTTGCGGGCTCCGTCTCCAGTGGGGGGCGTGCGGGAGGCACCGGTCCGCGATTCTCTCCCATCACTGACGGTTCTGTCTCCCTCTCCCTCCCTCTCAGCCAATAACCACACCCGCCGTTTGAAGCATGAGGAACAGGCCTGCCGGCTCAGGGCCTCGGAGGGCAGTGGGTCCACGCTGAGCCCTGGGCAGCCGGGAGCGACAGGCAGGACAGACCGCACAGCAGGCTGTTACGTAATAGGAGGGAGGGAGCAGCTGGGCCTCCTCTCAGCACTCACACACTCACACACACTTACACCCCACCACACACATTCACACACACATCTCACCACACACACTCACAAACTCACACTCACACACAAACACACTCAAACACTCACATACACAAACACGTACACACACTCTCACACACACACACTCCATCACACACACTCTTTACCACACACACACACACACTCCACCACACACTCAGACACTCACATGCTCACACACATGTACACACACTCACACACACACATCACGCTCCTGTCACTCCCGCCCTCATCCTCGGGGCCTCTCCAGCTCCCGCTCCAGCCCAGGGCCTGAGCCTCAGTTCCACCCGCACCGGGAACCCTCCGCCCGGGGCCCAGGTGCAGCATGGGCAGCGTGAGGGCTGACAGCCCCTGGCAGCAGGTCCCTCCCCGCCTTGGCCTTGGCTGGCACAGCCACACCAGCTCCTGGCTCGCAGCAGCGCGGTCCTGGCGGCCCCTCGGCCACACCGGCTTCCTGTCCTGGAAGAAGGAGCCCCGTTAACCCCCAACAGGAAGCAGGCAGGCGCTAAGGGCAAGGTCTCTTCCGGAGCCTCCCCAGGAAGAGCAGAGAGGACAGCCCTGGCCACGGAGCCCCGACTTCCCTCCGGGCCGCGCCCTGCCTCGGCCACGCGGGTCGGGAGCTGGACGCGGCGGTCGGCAGACAGACACGGTCCCGCCCTGCGTGGAGCGGCAGCCACCACCCACCTGGGACGCTGCCCGCACCATCCCACCGGCTGCGGGCTGCGGTGGGGCGGGGAGGTGGGTGAGGGGGCACTGGGCACTCGGGGGACCTGTCGTGGGAAGCCCACAGGTGACCTGGCCTGGCCGCGACAGGCATGTGGCCGGCAGAAACCGGTTCGCCTGCTTTGCCCTCCCAGGCCTGCCCACAGAGCCGATAGGCGATGCCACAGTAAACAGAGCCGGGCACGCACACGGACCGTCCCTCCCACAGCACCTGCTCCCTCCCGCTCCCCGGGACCAGGCACGGCCCCGAGGTCTCCGGGGACTGTTATCCGACCCCTGAGTTCAGGGTCACCACGTGGGAAAAGCGTGCAAGCGAGCGGGCGCCAGCTCAGGCACACCCGTGGCAGGCTGCTACGTGGCCGCCCTGATGGGCGGCTCTCAGGAAGGTCCCTCTCCCACCCTCCATGCCCTGCGTTACTTAATAAATTGATTTTAGAGAGAGGAAGGGAGGAACCACACCGTCGGGCGGTGGTTGAGCGTCGACCTAGGAACCAGCGGGTAACGTTCACTTCCGGGTCAGGCCACAGCCCGGTTGCGGGCTCGCTCCGCAGTGTGGGGCGTGCGGGTGGAGGCGGCCGATCAGTGATTCTCTCTCATCACTGATGTTTCTCTCTCCCTCTCCTTTCCGCTCTGAAATAAAAAAATATATTTTTAAAAATAGAGAAGAAGGGAGAGAGAGTGAGAGAGAAACATCGACCACTTGCCTCCTGAACCTGCCCTGCCCGGGGATGGAACGGGAAACCTGGGTACATGCCCTGACGGGAGATTAAACTGCCCCTGTGGTGTATGGGACGATGGTCCCACCAGCCGGGCCATGCCCACCGGGACGATACACCCCTAACGCCCGGATGGCCTGCCACCCGAGGCTCGAGGCAGAGGCACCACAGATGGGGGTGAGGGAAGGGGTCTCCCGGGGTGCCCTCACCCTGTCTGTCCCCTGTCCACTCAGCTTCCGGGTCAGACCTGGAGCCGGTCTCTGGCGGCCACCCCTCTTTTCTGCCCGTGACCAAAGGCTCCGTTTCACACCAGATGTCGGCTGCCAGGCAGCTCACCGGGCGGGAGTGTTGGAGAGACAAGACACGTGGCCACAGGTCGCCCACGTGGCCGACAGCATAAAAGGCCACCTCTGACCCACGTCTGAGCGTCAACCCAAGAACCAGGAGGTCAGGGTTTGACTCCCGGTCAGGGCACAGGCCCGGGGTGTGAGCTCCGTACCCAGAGGGGGGCGTGCAGGAGGCAGCCGACACATGATTCTCTCATCATGGATGTTTCTATCTCCCTCTCCGGTCCTCTCTGACATCCATTGTATACAAACCCCCCGAAGGGCATGGGGAGAGATTTCCTGCACGTTTCCCGGGTTTGGGGCAGGACAGACTTCGAATGCACTAAGTCCCACTGAACACCCAGCTAGGTTCTGCGACTTTAAGAGAAATGACCTGTAACAAAGCTCCCTTTTCCAGCGGCTGCTTTTGCCAACAATGAAGCTCCCCGGAGTGCAGCCAGTGTTACAGTTACAATGAAGCCGGGAATGCAACAAGGTTACTCCGAGGACCCTCCCGGAACAAGGAGAACGAGAACGCCGCCTTCAGCGCCGCCATTGTTTCACCTCAAGCACAGCCTCCCAGCACCACGGGGAGCGGAGCAGCTAATCTCACAAAAGAGGGTTCCGGCCAGTGAGCAAAATCCGGGTCTCTCAGCGGGCTGGGTAGACAAGGTGAACTCCGGACTGAAGATTTGTGTTGCCAGGCAACCCGGCTGCCCCCTTCCTGGCACAGCCGGCAGGGGCCCCGCCCCCTAGCCCCTGCGCGGTGACAAAGATGAGTGTAAAGAACCCTAAACGGCGAATTCCCCGGCACAAAGCATCGGGCAGCAAAACCAAAATGTTCCTGCCCATCGAGTTGCCAGTGAAAAAGCCATCGATGGCCATTCACAATAATAATAATAATAATAATAATAATAATAATAGTAATAAAAAATAGCAACAAGCCCTTAGAGCCCGCCAGGCACTAGATAATGGAGCAGCAGGCCTCTGAGGCAGGTGGTTTATCCACTTCCAGAGGAACCAAGGCCAGCGGCATTGGCAGCTCCGCGCACGGGGCTGGGACTGAGCCCAGCGGTCTGCTCCGGAGGCCCCGCTCCTAAGCACAGCCCGCACTCCCAGGTCCGGCCGAGGCCGGCGCGGTGGGGGCGGGCTGTGCGAACCCCAGGCTGTCTCTGCAGGCACAGCCCCTGAGTGATGTGGGGTTGGCCCCCAGGCCCTTGCATTCTGGTGAACCAGCTGGCAGAGTGAGCCAGGCCTTAATGTCTGAGCCAGGGCGGCAGGGAGGGCTTCGGTGTGAGTGACGGGGGCATTGCCAGCGGGAGGCCCCGTGGGTGTTTGGAGCTGGAGCCTCCCGCACCCCAGGCCCCAAGTTTGGTCCCTCCCAGCTGCACGACTGGGAAAGTCACTTCCCTAAGCCTCCGTGTCCCCGTCTGCGAAGTGGGCACCCCCCCCCCCCCGACGGCGTGTTTTGTGGGTGTGTGAACTCGTGCGTGGAGACCAGAAGCTGGTTCCACAACCACCTCATGGCCGGAGGATTTGGAAATTCACGGATGAGGCCTTCCTTTCGCACCATTCTGAGGCCCTGCTCACCACAGACACCCAGCAGCTGGCAGGTGCTGGCTGCCTGGCCCCGCGGTGAACTTGGGCCCGGCGGTGAACTTGGGCGGCTGTGACTTTTTCTTTGCAAAGCGGCCGTGGTTTGAGTCGCACCAGCAGTGACGTGTGGATGATTCTAACGGGGAGTTTCTGAGATGAACACACGGATTTTTAAAACTTCTCCACTCGGCGGTGGCAGGCGCGGGAGGGAACCCCACCCCGGCCTCTGGTCCGCCTCGGAGAGCAGACGGCCCGGGTGCCACGGGAGCCACTGCAGCCTCCGGGGTTAGGCAGGTGCCCAGGGAGGTCTGGCCCGGGCCCTCCTCCCGCACGCAGGAGGCGGCAGAGCCAGCCGGTGTCACCCGGGCCGCAGGCTAGTTGGGCTTCTGGTCTATTCCCCACCGAGATGGCGCCACGTGTGACACCGGCCGCCACCGCGGGAACAACGGGGCTTCCAGAGCCACGGGCTCCTGGCAGGTTCCGGCTATATTTAGCAAATTGCCTATGTTTCTCCTTCTCCTCTTTTCTATTCTTTTTTCTTTCTTATTTTAAAGTCAAGGACGAGGGGGCAGAACGTGGCCTGAAGGAAGTGAGTTTCCTGGCACCGGCTCTGGCCCAGACCTCCCGCCGGGCCCCAGGAATGCCAGGGCGCCGGCGGGGCCACAGCACACTTGGGGGGTCCGTGTGGGCGAGCAGCGGCCCCTCCAACTTCTCATCGCGAGCCGGACCATCCGGCCAGACAAAGACCGCAAGTTCCCCGCCGCGGCTGCAGGCAGAGGGGGAGCGAGCCTCCCGATCAGGCCCGGGCGCCCCCGATCGCCGCAGAGGGGGTCCCAGCAAGTCCCCCGCGTGGTCCGGGTGCCTGCGCGCCGCCGGCCCCGCACCCACCGAGGCTGCGGCCCCAGCCCGGTCACTCCCGGCGCGGCCGCAGCCCATGCGCCCCCCCATCCCCGCCCAGGGGCGCCGCCGGCACCCGCCCCCGCCCCCGCTCCCGCCGCCCAGGCCCGGATACCCACCCGGGTCCCACGGCGGGGCCGGATCCGCGCTGGCTCCGGGCGCCGCCGCCGCCGCCTCCGCCGCCGCCAGTGAGGCCGGCGAGGCGGGGACGTGCGACCAGGCCCGGCCTCCGGCCCGCCCCTGGCCCCTCCCGGTCCCCGCCCCCCGGCCCCTCCCGGCCCCACCCGATCCTGGTCCCCGGCCCCACAGGCTCCCAGTCCGCACTCCCCTCCGGCCCCTCCCGGTCCCCGCCCCCGGCCCCCCCCCCCCCCGCCCCACCGGCTCCAGTCCGCCCCCGGCCCCACCCGGTCCCCGGCCCCCGGCCCCACCCGGTCCCAGCCCGGCCCTCCCCCCCCCCGCCCGCCCCCCCCTTCCCCCCCCCCCCCCCCCCCCCCCGGCCCCCAGTCCCAGCCCCGGCCCTGGTCAGACCTGGCTTCGCCCGGTGGCCCGAGCTCCCCAGCCCCGCGCCCCGCACCCCAGTGCGCGCCCGCCCTCGCCCCGCTCTGAGCCTCTGTGGTTTGGGTTGGGGCGCGGGGGACCCGCCGCAGGTCCTGGCTCCCTCACCCCCCCCCACCCCCCCGAGGAGGAACCCGCGTCCCAGGTCTGCCGATGGGGCGGGCCAGGCTGGGTCCCCGGCCCGAAGGTGCAGCGGGTCCGGGTCCCGCAGGCCCGCCTCCGCCTGCCGGCCCGGGGCCCCGCGGTCCCAGCCGCGCGGCGGTCGCTGTGCGGACGGAGGCGGAGGCGGGGCTGGACTGGGAGGGCGGCGGGGAAGCGGGTCTGCGCTCTGATGCCGCCCTGAGGGCTGTCGCGTTCCCAGCCCGGCCACCGCACCGCGGCCGCCCGCACCCGCCGCCCCGCGCGCCCGCCGCCGGATGTTGACGCCGTCGCCTAGCAACGGGCCACGGCGGAGCCTGGGAGCGGGGCAGCCGGTAAGCGGGGTCCAGGCACCGAGGATCTTGGAGGGCCCCCAGGGTTCCCCCTTTCCATGCCCCCCGGGGCGCCCCTTCCCCACTCGCCCCCTCCTCCCGCCCGGCCCCCCGCCCGCCCTCTGCGCCGCCCACCCCGGGCCCTTCTCCTTCCTCACCCCCCTTTGTCTGCTCCCGCACCCCCTCTCTGTCCGCACCCCCTCTGTCCGCTGCCCCAGGTGCTCCCCAAACCGGACCGCTTCCCGCAGTAACCATGGCAACCACTATGCTTGGCAGCCCCTGCTCAGAGCGGGGTGCAGGCGTCTCTGAGGTGGGGAGGGGGGGGGGATGGTCTTCGGTGCTGCCCCTGCGGTGGCCCCTGGCCCCGGAGCCGGAAACCAGCCCAGCCCCCGGCCCTCCTGGAAGAGTGGTCCCCCCTCCCCTCCCCCAGCTTGACTGGGGTCCCCGCAGTGGGCTGCCCTGGGCCCAGGCCCTGAGCACAGGTAGATGGAGGTAGTGCCACCAGGCCCCTCTCTGATGCTTCCTTTATTTTTTAATTTAAAAAAATATATTTTTATTGATTTCTGAGAGGAAGGGAGAGGGAGAGAGAGAAGCATCCAAGATGAGAGAGAATCATGGACCGGCTGCCTCCTGCCCGCCCCCCCCCCCCCCCCACTGGGGATGGAGCCCACAGTCCTGATCAGGAATCAAGCCATGACCTCCTGGTTCATAGGTCAACCACTGACCCATGCCGGCAGGGCCTGTCTAGCATCCTGATTTTATGTTCTAAAAAGCTAGTTTTTAAAACATGTTTTTTGTTGGTTTCAGAGAGGAAGAGAGGAGGAGAGAGAGAAACATCCATGATGAGAGAGGATCATGGATCAGCTGCCTCCTGCACGCCCCCCACTGGGGATCGAGCCCGCAACCCGGGCCTGTGCCCTGCTAGTTCCTGGGCCAAAGCTCAACCCCTGCCCCGAGGCCGGCTCCGAGCTCGCATCCTCCGTCAGGACGAAGCAGAGCCTCTTAGAAAGACGGGGAAGCAGGACAGGGGCTCTCCAGCCTGGAGGGCGCCGTTTCCCGTTTGCATCCCCGTTCTCACAGACGCAGGCGTCTGTCAGGTGACCTGGCGTCGCCTCGCGTGCTGTTCCTCTCGTGTTTCAGTGACCGTGTTTTCATCTTCGTTCGTGGAGACTCTCTGGTGGCCTCCCGCCACGGGCGGGCCGGGCGCTGGTGCTGGGGCCGGGCGGGCGGGAGGCGGCTCCCCGGTGACTCTGCCTGTTTCTCCGCCGCCAGGCCCCACCGGGAAGGAGAGGCAGCGATGGAGGAAGAGGAGGACGGGACCCCCGAGGGCGCCGGGGTGAGTCCCGAAGGCCAGGGCCTGGGCCTGTGTCTGCCAGGGGCTGCGGGAGAGGTGGAGCATCGGCCAGAAGGAGTCTCTGGTCCCGGACAGACTGTCCGCTGCTGTGGGGCCCGGCGGGAGCGTTTGACCTGCTCTCAGAGTCCCGAGAGGTCCAGAGTCCCTTTCCTCTAGCGAAGGGCCAAGGTCACCACCAAACGGCAGAGGGCGTGCAGACAGGCCATGGCCCAGCGACGCGTGAAGTGTGGTGGACACCTCCATCGGCGCCAGCACACCCTTAAGGATGAAACTCGCCCTGGCCGGTCTGGCTCAGGGGCTGGAGCTGCGGCCTACAGCCTGAAGGGTCCCAGTTTGGATTCCTGCTCAAGAGCACGTGTCACGTGTCCGGGCTGCGGGCTCCGTCCCCAGTAGGGGGCGTGCAGGAGGCAGCCCATCGATGATTCTCTCTTATCAGTGCTGTTTCTGTCTCTGTCTCCCTCTCCCTTCTTCTCTAAAATCGGTAAAAACAAAACCAGAAGAAAACCTCACCAGAGCCTTATATTTTGTTTCCTTCTGCGCAGCCACAGGCAGCCCCAGAGGAGTCCACCGGGGAGCAGACCAGACTGGGGGCCGCTGCGGAAGCTGCTGAGCCGGAGGCCTCCGCCCCGGGGGAAGGCCCGCCCGATGAGGAAGGCCCGCCCGATGCAGGAGAGGGGGACGGGGTCCCCGAGGGAGAAGAGGGGGACGGGGTCCCCGAAGGAGAAGAGGGGGACAGGGTCCCCGAAGAAGAGGGGGACACGGAGACGGGCAAGGAGCAGCAGGTGGCGGGGGGCCCGGGGTCGGACACAGAAGCCCTGTCCACTGGGGGGGAAGCCAGCTCCAGGGAGATCATCGATTCGGACACCAGCCTCGGGGACGCGGCCCCGGACTCGGAGGCCGCCCAGCAGGCGGCAGGCTCCTCTGAGTGGCAGCCGAGTTCGGATGTTTCCAGATTTGGGCTCAGCCATTCGGTGAGTAGCCCAGGTCTGCTTGACGCCAGTGCGCTCCTTACTGCCGTGGGGGGTGTCCCGGATGCCAAGGTTGGGGTCCCTCCCCGTGAGGCATCCCGGTTGCTGGTCTCGAGCGGCCCGCCCAGGGGACTGGGGTAGACGGTTTCCATGTTGACCATTTGCAAAAGGCACGTGATCTTTTTATTTTGTAATATATTTTTATTGGTTTCAGAGAGGGAAGGAGAGGGAAGAAGAGAAACATCCGAGATGAGAGAGCATCATGGGTAGGCTGCCTCCTGCACGCCCCGCACTGGGGATGGAGCCCACAACCCGGGCCTGTGCCCTGACCGGGAGTGGAACCCTGGCCCCTTGGTTCACAGGTCGACGCTCAGCCCCTGAGCCACGCCGGCCGGGCAGGGCCCGTGATCCTTGTGTCCAAACGCGTTTCTCTTCCTTAAGTCTGTGTGGACTTTGGAGCCCCGGAGGGGGGGACCCGGTCACTCCCCGGGGCTCAGGCCCCACTGTTGTCGCTCCAGACGGAGTCTGAGGAGGACCGGCAGCGGGTCCCACCGCGCCCCCTGCTCCCCGGCTCGGGCGGTCGCATCCCGTCCTCCGATGAGCTGTCCCTGACCTCGGAGTCCTCCTCCGGCCCCGAGCCAGGTACCCGGCCCCACACCCGGCCCCCCCTCCCCACCATCACTCCCCGCGGCCGGGCCTCTGCTTAGAGACTTGACTAGCCGGAGGGAGAAGGGGCTCCGAGTGCTGACTGCCCACCTCCTCAGCCCTGGTCCTTACAGAGACTCTGCCCTTCCGTCACTTACCGTGTGCCACGCCCGCTGCTGGCCTGCGCCAATGGGGGGCGCGCAGGAGGCAGCCGGGCCCTGGTTCTCTCTCATCATGGATGTCCCTCCCTCTCCCCCGCCCTCTGCCTCCTCTGAAGTCAGTTAAAAAGGAAAACAGCACTCTGCCCCGGTCCCGAGGGAGCTCCCCTCCCGTGGCTCGGGCCTGGCCCAGACCCTGTTCACTCCAGGGTGCTGTCTGTCCCCCAGGCCCCCCCGCCCCGGCCTCCCAGCCGCCCCCCGGGCCCGCGTTCTCGCCCTCCTTCCTGGACCGGATCCAGCACTTCAGCCTCTCCGAGGACAGGGGCGCCGAGCCGCCCGAGTCCGAGGGGAGCGATGAGCCGGACGAAGACGTGACCCACCTGGTGGTCCTGGACCCCAACCACGTGAGGAGGGGCCCGCGGCTCCGAGCTGCCCCTCGCCTGCCCTCCGCGTCCAGCCCCGGGCCCTCGCGATCCCGGCGGGGCGGGCGCTGGCGCGGCTTGTAAAGCCTGGTCCCCTCCGAGGCTCCTGTCCCCACATCGGCCCGCCCGCCGGCCTCAGGGACCTGGCACTTGGGGGGGGGGGCTTGGGCAGCAGGGAGGCCGCCCCTGGATGAGCCGCAGGCGGATGGCGGCGGCCTGGGAAGGGCCGAGTGCCCATTGGTGCCGGGACCCCCGCCCCCCCTGCCCGGCCCTTTTGCCAAAACACAAACTCAGGCTTCAGTGCCTGGACCGGGGCCTGGCGTGTGGCTGCAGAAGTGTGAGCACGGAGGGTAGAAGCCCTGCCCCCGAGAACAGCTGGGCCGAGGCCGCAGGGGCCGACTCTGACCGGTGCTTTGCCGTCGCTTTAGCCCCTGATGCTCAGGTTCCAGGCCGCACTGAACAGCTACCTGAACCGGCAGGTGGAGAAGCTGCAGCTGGAGCTGCTGGAGCTGGTGTGTGGCCCCCCATCCCCTCCCAGCTGTGTGCCTCCCCCATCCTCACCCCCATCCCCTCCCAGCTGTGCGTCCTCATCCCCATCCTCATCCCCATCCTCACCCCACTGTGTGCGGTCCCCCCTCCCTGCTCCCCCTCCCAGCTGTGTGCCCTCACCCCCATCCCCTCCCAGCTGTGTGCCTCCCCCATCCTCACCCCGCTGTGTGCCGTTCCCCCACCTGCCCCGCTGACCGCCTTCTCTGGGCGCAGGGCGTGGCCTCCAGGCAGAGCCGGGCGCAGCGGCAGGAGCTGGGCGTGGAGCTGTACGGGCTGCAGCAGCACATGGCGGCCCTGCAGGTGCAGCTGGAGAAGAGCCACGACCGCTACTCGCTGGCCACGTGCGCACGGCAGCAGATGGAGCAGGAGCTGCAGCGTGTGCGCCAGCTCTACACCAGCACCTACGAGGCCGCCAACGAGGAGCGCCGGCAGCGTAAGGCCGGTTCGGTTCCCGTCTGAGGGCACAGGCCCTGGGGCAGACCCACCCCCAGGCGGGGCGTGCAGGCGGCAGCCGATCCCCGATTCTCGTCGTCGATGTTTCTCTCCCTCTCTGAAGTCAATAGACATGTTAAAACTAACTAAACGAATAAAACCGAGAGGGAGGAGGCCCCGCCCGCGGGCACCCCTGGCCGGCCGGCCGGGCGGGGCGCACCGGGAACCTGAAAGGGAGCAGGGCCAGCGAGTGCCGGGTGGTGTGGCTCGCCAGCTGGAGCTCAGAACGCTGTGCCTCCATTCCCAGGCTGATAAGGGATGTTTTGCTCTCACCTCGATGTTTCTCTCTCTCCCTCCCCCTTCCTCTTTCTAAAAAGTAGTTTTAAAACCTTTTTATAAAAATAGATGAACACCACAGCTAGGGAGAGGGAAACATTTGGAACCTGGGTTGCTGGCAGTGTCCACTCTTTTCTGGTTTTCTCTTGTGTAACCAATTGCCACCGACTTAGGGGCTTACAACAGCCCCGTTGGTATATCTGCCCCCGTGCCTTTGGCAGGAGCCTGTGGCCACCGGGTCTCTGCCTGGGGCATCCCCAAGCCAACCCGAGGGCTCTCGTGGGGCGACCCGCGGGAGACCCACCTGCAGGCTTGCTCACGTCCCCGGTGGAGCTCAGCTCCTTGCGGCTGCAGGACTGTGGGCCTGCTATCCCGCTGGCTGTCAGCAGGGGGCGCGCTCTGTCCACACCCTTTGCCACGGCCCCTCCACCTCCAAGCCAGCAATGGGGAACTCGCCCCTCCTCCCATCCCACTCACCCTGAGGATGTCTCTCCTCCTCTCCGGCTACCAGCGGCAGAAAACTCTGCCTTTCGAGGCTCAGCTGCTTAGGCAGGCCCGCCTGATCACTTCCCTTCTGCCACCAGAGGGCCCGGAGCCGCAGGAGTGACACCGGGCCGGGGTTCCGGGAGCCACTTACCAATTCTGCCCACCTGCCTGCTCAGTCCCCAGGAGGGGGCGTGCGGAGGCAGCGGTCAATGACAAAGAGCTGCTGGGAGCCGATCGGGGAGGGAGCTGAGGGCGTGACCGCGGGCAGCGGGAAGGGCGGCGGTCACGCGCCCGGCCTGCTTCCTCGCAGTGGCGTCGCTGCAGAGCGAGATGGAGCACCTGGCTCTGAACCTGTTCTACGTGCAGAACATCGACCAGGACATGCGGGACGACATCCATGTGATGAAGCAGGTGGTGAAGAAGTCGGAGGCGGAGCGGGCGCGGGCCGAGCGCGACAAGCAGCAGCAGGTACCCCCCCACCCCCAGGCCAGGCGCAGGCTCTCCCCCTGCAGCCCCGAGAGGCCACGGCCAGCTTGTGGTCGCCCCTCGGGCCAGGGGTCAGGGGTCAGGGGTCGGGGGTCGGCGCCTGAGAGCCGCCACGGGTCTCGTTTTGCAGGACCTGCACGTGGACCAGCTCACCAGCCGGGCCCACGAGCTGGAAGAACAGATCGCCCTGTTCGAGGCTCAGGCGGGGGCCCAGGCGGAGGAGACCCGGATGCTCAGGAAAGCCGTGAGCGAGGTGAGGGGCACCCACGGCCGCAGAGGCACCCGCAGCCCAATGCCCGGCCCACCCAGGTGGGTCAGGGAGGTACCGGGGCCTGGTGGCCGGTGGAGCCAGTCCCCCACAGCCCGGGAGGCTGAGGCCGCCCAGGCGGCGGGCGGGACCCTGCGCTCCCATAGCTGGGCGGACCCTCAGCCAGCGCCCCCGCCGCCAGGCCAGCGGCTCCGCAGGGAGGACCGAGCCTCCCTCCCGCCCAGGCAGGGCCCGCCTCTCCTCTCCGGTGCAGGGAGGGAGGGGCCCGGGCAGCCCCGGATTCGGTGGCCAACACTAAGAATCAAAGCTGCTATGACTTTTAAAAAATATGTATTTTTATTGATATCGGAGAGGAAGGGAGAGGGGGAAAGAGAGAGAGAGAGAGGGAGAGGGAGAGAGAGACATCAGTAATGGGAGAGAATCGTGGATTGGCTGCCTCCTGCACGCCCCCTCCTGGGAATCAAGCCTGCAACCTGGCCGGTGCCCTGACCGGAATCCAGCGGTGACCTCCTGGGTCACACGTAGGTTGACGCTCCACCCCTGAGCCACTCTGGCCAGGCAATACGCTGCTTTTTAATACTAAGTTACAAAGCAACATGCAGAACATGGTCACACACACACACACACACACACACACACACACGGAGGTAGCACCAGTGTTAGGAATGATAACCTCCGAGTGGGGCATGATGAGTAATTTTGTTTTCCTTGTGCTTGCTCGTGCAAGAATGAGCACCTTTTTTGTTTGTTTTTCAAATGAGTGTTTAAAATACTCAGAGACTGATTTCAGCCACGGTCTGCGTCTCAGCCGGTGCCTGGGCACTGGGGCCGCGCCCACGAGTGGGGTCCGGCGGGGCCCTGCACCCCCTCCTTCCCTGGCCTCCAGCCCAGGGGGTGGAGGGAGGCTCACAGGGGCCGAGGCGTCTGTAGAGCCATGGTTAACTTTGTGATCAAGAATTGCAAGGCCGCCGAAACCGGTGTGGCTCAGTGGATAGAGCGTTGGTCTCCGGACTGAAGGGACCCGGGTTCGATTCAGTCAAGGGCACGTACATTGGTTGCAGGCACATCTCCAGTGGGGGGTGTGCAGGAGGCAGCTGGTCGATGTTTCTAGCTCTCTGTCCCACTCCCTTCCTCTCTGTAAAAAAATCAATAGAATAAATAAATAGAAAAGAATTGCGAGGCGGACGGGGAGGGGGTGGTGGGGGGGACAGCGGCGAAGCCGGCGCCGAGCCCAGCCCCGCCCCCCAGGCCTGCGCGGAGATCGACTCGGTCCGGGTGGAGAAGAAGGTGATCCTGCAGCAGTGGACGGTCTGCCTGGTGGGCATGAAGCGGCGCGACGAGGCGCACAGGACCATCCGGGAGGTGCTCAGGTGCGGCCTGCTGCCTGCCAGGGGCGGGGGGGAGGGTGCCAGGGGGAGGGTGCCGGGCCCAGGGTGCCAGGGGGAGGGTGCCGGGCCCAGGGTGCCAGGGGGGAGGGTGCCGGGCCCAGGGTGCCAGGGGGAGGGTGCCGGGCCCAGGGTGCCAGGGGGAGGGTGCCGGGCCCAGGGTGCCCGGGGGGAGGGTGCCGGGCCCAGGGTGCCAGGGGGGAGGGTGCCGGGCCCAGGGCGCCAGGGGGAGGGTGCCGGGCCCAGGGCACCGGCTCAGGGCCCCTGCGGGCCAGGCCGAGCGGCTCAGGGCGGTGGGCGGGTGAGAGGTGGGGGCTGGGGAGGTGCCGGTCCAGGGAGCCGCCTCCTGGGACACAGGAGGCCCCTGCAGCCCCGCCTCTGCCCCGAAGGCTCAGCGCCCGCTGAGACCCCAGTGTTTCTGTCCCTTCAGACGCCCGGGCCCAGCAGCGGCTCTCCGGGGGGGTGTCCGGGAGGACGCGGGGAGCGGAGGGGGGGGCGTTCTCCGGAGAGAAGGCGGCCTGTGATCGAAGTCTCGCCGCCGTGTGGGGCTCCGTGCTCAGGGAGTCCTCCCCCGGGTTCCCGGCTCCTCTCCCCGAGGGGGAGGCAGAGCCCGGTCTGGCTGCCACTCCCTGCGGCGGGGCGGGGCGGGCGGGGTGTCCTGGCACAGGCCTGCCTAACCCCCGCCCCGCTGACGAAAACGGGACGAAAGGATGCCTGGGGCCTGCCCCCACCTGCTTGGCGCTAACCCGCTCCACTCCGGCCGCCCTGGAAAGGCCGCTACCCAGGGGCCACCCCAGTCACAGGCCCTCCGTGGCCTCCCCACTGCCCAGTGCTCGTCCCCGGGCCCCAGAGCCTGGCCCGGGAGTGTCGTCATGGCTACGGGAGGCAGACCGCCCCCCCCCCCCCACCATAATCACAACCTTGAAAAAGTTAATTATTTTTAAACAATATTTTTTATTGATTTCAGAGAGGAAGAGAGAGGGAGAGAGAGAAACATTAGTGAGGAGAATCACTGATCGCTGCCTCCTGCACGCCCCTGCTGGGGATGGAGCCCGCAGCCCGGGGAAGGAGCCGTGACCTCCGGGTTCATGGTCTGGCTCCATCCCGGCCCCGAGCCCGTGGGCGGCACCAGGGTGGAGCCCGGCCCGGGCGGGGTGGCTCCCGCTGCCGCGAGGCGCTGCCCCCTCACCCGGCTCCCGGCTCCCGCCACAGCGAGTGCCAGCACCAGCTGCAGGCGGCGGCCGGCGAGGCGGAGGCCTACCGGCGCTCCATCGTGCAGGAGGAGGAGCGCAACGAGGCACTGGCCCGCGTGCTGCGCCGCTCGGAGGCCGAGGCGCGGCTGCTGCAGAAGCTCACGGCGCAGAGCCTGGCGCGGCAGGAGGCGCTGCAGGCCCAGTTCGGCTCCTACCAGCTGGTGCTGCAGGACACGGACGCCAAGCTGGCCGCCGCGCGCGAGGTGCCCGCCCGCCCGCCCGCCCGCCCCCCGCCACACCCACCGCAGGGCGCCTCCTGGGGGCCACACACCGCGGGGCGCCTCCTGGGGGCCACACACCGCGGGGCGCCTCCTGGGGGCCACACACCGCGGGGCGCCTCCTGGGGGCCACACACCGCGGGGCGCCTCCTGGGGGCCACACACCGCGGGGCGCCTCCTGGGGGCCACACACCGCGGGGCGCCTCCGCGGCCCTCACTGCCCCTCCCCCAGGAGCACAAGGAGATCCGGGCGGCGCTGCTGGCGGTGCACCAGGCCATCCGGGAGGAGCGGCAGCTGCGGCGGGAGCTGGACACGGCCATCGTGCGGAAGCTGCAGGAGCACATGACCTCCAACAAGATGACCAAGTACTTCCACCAGCTGCTGCTCAAGCTGCAGAAGGAGATGACCAACCTGGTGCGCGGCCACCAGGGGGCGCCCGGGCCCGCGGGGGGCGCCCACAGACCGCCCGGCCACAGGCCGCAGAGCTGTGTGGGCAGAGGCCGGGCCTGTCTGTTCACGGCTCAGGTTCTCCTGCCGTAAAAGCCATGACCTGTGCCCTGGCGGTGTGGCTCAGCGGATAGAGCACCAGCCCGAGGACTGAAGGGTCCCGGGTCCGATGTGGGTCCAGGGCACGAAGCTCGGTGGCAGGCTGGGTGCCAGGCTTTGGTCACGGGGAGCCTGGACGTGCAGGGCAGTGAGCGGAGACCAGGCCCCTGCCATCTGCCCCAGGATGAGCCTCCCAGGAGGCTGGCCCAGTTCCTGCTGGAAACCTTTCCGAACACACACGCTCATACAGGTGCAACGAAGCAAACACAGGCACACACAGACACGGGAACACACATGTCCACATCCCCGTGCACACGCGAGCGGACACAATCATGGGTGCAGGCAAACATGTGTGCACACAGGTACCCCACCTTAACCTAGGTCTCAGTACGTGTCAGTTTTTCAGTCCATTCTGACCCATTTTCTTTTCTTTTTTTTCTTTTTTCTTTTTTTAAATATACTCCACTGACCTCTTACAGAGAGGAAGGGAGAGAGATAGAAAGTCAGAAACATCGATGAGAGAGAAAAATCCATCAGCCGCCTCCTGCACACCTTCCACTGGGACTGTGCCTGCAACCAAGGCACATGCCCCTGACTGGAATCGAACCCAGGACCCTTCAGCCCACAGGCCGACGCTCCATCCACTGAGCCACACGGGCCCAGGCTAACTCATTCTCTTAATACACCTTTCCTATTCAGTGAGGTCACTCTGTATGTGCGGCCGGCGTGGCTCAGGACTGAGCATCCACCTAGGAGCCGGGAGGTCACCGCTGGACTCCGGCTGTGGGCTCCCTCCCCAGTGTGAGGCGTGCAGGAGGCAGAGGGTCCGTGATTCTCTCTCATCCTGATGTTTCTATTTCAGGCCGCAGGCCCGGCTCTATCCGCTGGCCTCGGTCTGACTACTTATTAAATGTGGCAATGGCTGGGGAGGGCCAGAGCGGGGCAGTCTGTGTGGCGGTGTGGTCCGGAGGCCCAGCCAGCTAACAGCTGAGAGCTAACAGCTGAGAGCCAGCCGGCGGCTCACCTGTCCTCGGGGGCGGGGCTGGGAGGAGGCGGCTGTCCCAAGGAAGTGGGGTGCGGGGCCGGGAACCCTGGGTCTCCTTGGGACGTCCTGGCTGAGATCCAGGAAGTCCCCCTCCCAGTCCATTTTCTGGAAATTGGGAGCAAGCCCACCAGCTGGGAGCAAAGTGGGTGCCCTGGAGAAGCTAAGGAGTGGGGTGGGTGTGACCTCCAAGGCCAGGCCCCAGGCCCCCGGGCCCCCAAACCTTCCCTGTCCCCTGCTGCTCAGGAAACTGGTGCATTAGTACCATCCATGTCCAGGAGAGGGCAGTAAAGAGTCCTCAAACCGGCCGGTGGGGCCTGTCTGGGATGGGGACCCGGACTGTGAATGGGCGCCATGCCCTGGAGCTGGGGCCCAGGGAGAAGGTGGGCAGCATCCACAGGGGGTGGCGTCTAGACAGGCCGCCCAGGAGCCATACTGACCTCCCAGGAGGCCAGGGCGGCGGGGGCGGGGGGCTGAGTGCCGGCATGGAGGAAGGCAGGGCCCTGCGGAGACCCGGGGCGGCCTGGCGACCTCAGAAGGTCTTGGCAAAGAAAGGGGCGGCTCAGAGGCGAGAGTTACCGCAGGGGCAGGCGTGGCGAGGTGAGATGCTGGGCAGGGCCCGCTTTAAGAGCTGGAAATGGGGGTGTTCTGGAAAGGCACCCCGCGGCCGGCCAGCGGGTGCATGTGGGACAGCCAGCTGGGGTCCCGGGAGGAGCCCAGGGGAGTGGGGGGTAGGGAGGGCTGGGGGTGGGCAGGAGCGGGGAAGGTGAGAGGGCTGAGGCTGTGTGGGGGCAGCGAGGCCTGGGCTGGCCGGTGGGCTCAGGGCACAGCTTTGTTTGGGGGAGGGATTATGGGGAAAGACTGGGGAAGGGACAGGTTCCTGGTGGTGACGGGGCCTGCCTGAGCGGGAAAATGGGCCATTTCCTCATCTGTGGTCACACGTTCCCGCCCAATGTGGCCACTGTTTAAGGAGAAACAAAGTCTATATATATATATGTATATATATGCACACACACACATATATATATACAATATATACATATATACACACACACATACACACACACACACATATATATATATATATATATATATATATATAAAGAGAGAGAGAGGGATATCATTGATTTTTTTACAGAGAGGAAGAGAGAGGGATAGAGAGTTAGAAGCATCGATAAGAGAGAGTCATCCATCAGCCGCCTCCTGCACGCCCCCTACTGGGGATGTGCCTGCAACCAAGGTACATGCCCTTGATTGGAATCGAACCCAGGACTCTTCAGTCCTCAGGCCGACGCTCTGTCCACTGAGCCACACGGATCAGGGCCATTGTTCCCTTTCCTGGCTGTGAGAGGCCCTGAGGGCCGGGGAGCAGGCCGGGAGGTGGGGCCCCTCCGGAGCCCCCGGGGAAGCGAAGGGTCCGACTCGTCGGCTGCCGGCCGCAGGTGACGCACCACTCCAAGATCGACGGCGACATCGCCCAGGCCACGCTGGACATCACCCGCACCAACTGCCGGCTGGAGGGGCACCGGGAGGCGCTGGCCGAGCTGGACAAGGAGGTGCAGAAGGTCAACGAGCTCATCAGCAACAGCGAGAGCGAGATCGCGCGGCGCACCATCCTCATCGAGCGCAAGCAGGGCCTCATCAACACCCTCAACAAGGAGCTAGAGCAGATGGTCTCCGAGATCGGGGTAGGCGGCCGCGGAGACCGGGGGGCACTGAGGTCGGCCGGCCCCGAGGAGCCCCCAGTCTTCGGCTCCCTCCCCGAGAGCAGGCCGCTCACCGGAGGCCCGGCCGCGGCTCTCGCAGGGGGAAGAGATGGGGCCGCTGGAGCTGGAGATCAAGAGGCTGAGCAAGCTGCTGGACGAGGTGGGCACGAAGGTGACGCAGGCGCAGGTGGGCTGGCTGCGCCTCCAGCAGGACATGGTGCGGGCGGCGCAGGAGCGGGAGGAGCAGCTGGCCGCCTTGAGCCTCTTCCGCAAGGAGGTGCGCATCCTGGAGCAGAAGAAGCTGAGGACCGAGAGTGAGTGCGCAGCTCGGCCTGCACCGGACAGGGCCACGGGGGCGGGGAGGGGGCACGGAGGGCCTCCCTGAGTTCCCGCCGGCCTGCAGGCCGCCCCTCCGCGGCCCAGGTGTGGCTCCGAGCCGTGGCCCTGGCCGGCGGGTGGGCCGCCGTCACAGGTCTGGCGAGGCGCGAACGTGTGCTGAGCTTGTTCAGTTTGCGATCCAGTGCCCTCCGCCCGCCCTCGACAGGCGGCTCCCAGAATCACACAGAGGCCGGGCCCGGGGCTGGAGCCCCGCCCGGAGGCCGCCCCCCCCTCCCCCGCCCCCGCAGCCCCGGCTCACCCCGCTGTGGCTACATTTCAGGGTCTCTGCGTGCCAGGGTGCCCAGAGGGGCAGGGGGCACCTTCTACCCCACAGCCACCTGCTGAGGCACCTGCCCCTCTGGGTCCCACCTGGTCCCTGGCCCGGGGTCATCGCAGGTCAGCCGGGCCCTGCAGCCCTTCGGGGTGCCGCCCAGAGCTTGGGGCTCCCGCCCCCTGGCACATCACACCCCGCTTCCTCCCAGCGGTCCTGCCCGCCCGCCCCGCCCTCCGGAGTCTGCCTGCCCTCCCTGGTCCCCCCACTTGCTGGTTGCCCACCCCGTCCTTCCAGGTCCCCCAGGGGCCGGGCTTCGGAAACCCGGCGGCCAGGGGGACCCCACCCCCGGCCCCGGCCCCGGAGGGCTGTGTGGGGCGCCAGGGGGACCCCCCCGTCCCCGGCCCCAGAGGGCTGTGAGGGGGGCGCCAGGGGGACCCCCCCCATCCCCGGCCCCGGAGGGCAGTGATGGGGGCGCCAGGGGGACCCCCCCCATCCCCGGCCCCGGAGGGCTGTGATGGGGGCGCCAGGGGGACCCCCCCCATCCCCGGCCCCGGAGGGCTGTAATGGGGGCCCCGGAGGGCTGTGATGGGGCGCCAGGGGGACCCCCCCGTCCCTGCCCCAGAGGGCTGTGATGGGGCGCCAGGGGGACCCCCCCCATCCCCGGCCCCGGAGGGCTGTAATGGGGGCCCCGGAGGGCTGTGATGGGGGCCCCGGAGGACAGCGGGGTTCAGGGCCCACGTCCCTCCCCACAGAGAAGATCGAGCAGGAGAAGCAGGAGCAGAAGGACATCCAGCGGCACATGAAGGACCTGGACAACGACCTGCGGAAGCTCAACGTGCTCCTGAGCCGCAACCGCAGCAGCTCCGAGGGCCTGCAGCAGGCCAACCTGCTCACTGAGAGCCAGTTCCTGCAGGCGCTCAAGGTGCGCCCGGCGGGCCGGCGGGAGGGAGGGCGGGTGGAGGGCACCGCGGCACAGCGTCCCCGGGGCAGGGCGGGCCCCGGGCCCCAGGGAAGGCCGCAGGGGCGGCAGGGCCGTGGGCCCCTGGCCCGCCAGCACCGCTGCCCCCCCCCCCCCCCCACAGGCCGCAGAGAGGGAGACCATCGAGATGCAGGACAGGCTGGAGCAGCTGAACCAGGAGAAGGTGTCGCTCCTCAACCTGCTGGTGGAGGCCGAGTGAGTCTGCTGGGAGCGTCCTGGGTTGACGGGCCGGCGTGGCTCAGACACTGAGCCTGGACCTATGAACCGAGAGGTGCCCGGTTCGATTCCCCATCAGGGCACAGGCCCGGGTTTCGGGCTCAATCGCCAGTAGGGGGCGTGCAGGAGGCGGCGGGTCCATGATTCTCTCCCATCACTGGTGTTTCTCAGCCCCTCTCCCTTCCTCTCGCTAAAGTCGATAAAAACGTGTTTTCAATAAAGAATCCCTCCCGAGCCGAAACCGGTTTGGCTCAGTGGATAGAGCATCGGCCTGCAGACTGAAAGGTCCCAGGTTCGATTCCCGTCAAGGGCATGTACCTTGGCTGCAGGCACATTCCTGGTAGGAGGTGTGCAGGAGGCAGCTGATCGATGTTTCTCTCTCATCGATGTTTCTAGCTTTCTATCCCTCTCCCTTCCTCTCTATAAAAAATCAATAAAATATATATTTTTAAAAAACCAATCAAATATATTAAAAAAAGAAAAGAAAAGAAAAGGAAGAATCCCTCCAGAGCTGGGTGATTCCAGAGGCAGCTGGCCGGCACTGCGGCTGCTGGTCCCAGAATTGGGGGGAGGGGGTTTCTTATGTAACAGCCACGCCCCGCGCCCAGGCCTGGGCATCAGCACATGCCGCCTGCCCCTCGAGGGCCTCCCTGGGAGAGCAGGCAGAGCGTCTCCCATAGCAATGCACGCCGTCGCCCCGCCCCCCACCTCCACAGGACCCTGCGCCCATCTCTGCGTGACCTGACCTCCCCGCCCCCCGCGGCCGCTCCCTTGGGGGTGGGGTCCGTAAGCAGGAGCTCAGGGCGCCTGGGAAGGAAGCCCCGAGCCCTCCAGCCCCCACGGGGCCTCCTGTCTGTTCAAAGGCACCAGATCCTGCTTTGGGAGAAGAAGATCCAGCTGGCGAAGGAGATGCGGGCCTCGGTGGACTCGGAGACGGGCCAGAAGGAGATCCGGGCCATGAAGGCGGAGATCCACCGGATGCAGGTGGTCCTGGGGTTCAGGAGGTGGGGTTCAGGAGGTCCTGGGGTGCAGGAGGTGGGATGCAGGAGGTCCTGGGGTGCAGGAGGTCCTGGGGTGCAGGAGGTGGGGTGCAGGAGGTGGGATGCAGGAGATCCTGGGTGCAGGAGGTGGGGGTGCAGGAGGTCCGGGGGTGCAGGAGGTCCTGGGGTGCAGGAGGTCCTGGGTGCAGGAGGTGGGGTGCAGGAGGTGGGATGCAGGAGATCCTGGGTGCAGGAGGTCCTGGGGTGCAGGAGGTCCTGGGGTGCAGGAGGTCCTGGGTGCAGGAGGTGGGGTGCAGGAGGTCCTTGTGCAGGAGGTGGGGTGCAGGAGGTCCTGGGTGCAGGAGGTGCGGGTGCAGGAGGTTCTGGGTGCAGGAGGTCCTGGGTGCAGGAGGTGGGGGTGCAGGAGGTGGGGTTGCAAGAGGTCCTGGGGTGCAGGAGGTCCTGGGGTGCAGGAGGTCCTGGGTGCAGGAGGTGGGGTGCAGGAGGTCCTGGATGCAGGAGGTGGGGTGCAGGAGGTGGGGTGCGGGAGGTCCTGGGGTGCGGGAGGGAGCCGAGCAGGCGCCCAGCACTCCAAGCTCCGGTGGAACGCGCTGCCCCCCGCTGCCCTCTGTCGGTCTGTCCTCCCCGCACTCCCTGCGGAGCAGCTCAGATACACGGCCGCACGCACGGCTTCTCCTCGCGCTGTCTGTCCTTCCGCTCCGGTATTTATTTATTTTTAAAAATTTATATTTTATTGACTTTTTACAGAGAGAAAGGGAGAGGGAGAGTCAGGAACACCGATCAGCTGCCTTCTGCACACCTCCTACTGGGGATGTGCCCGCAACCAAGGTGCATGCCGTTGACCAGAATCGAACCTGGGACCTTTCAGTCCACAGGCAGACGCTCTATCCACTGAGCCACACCGGCCAGGGCTGCGCTCCGATATTTTTAAACACCGCGTGTTTGCTGGCTGGTGTGGCCCAGTGTTGAGCATCGACCTGGGAACCAGGAGGTCAAGGTTGGATTCCCGGTCAGGGCACGTGCCCGGCGGCGGCTCCATCCCGGGGGGTGGGGCGCAGGAGGCGGCTGGTCCACGGTCTCTCTCTGCCCCGGCTCCAGGTCCGGCACAAGCAGCTGCTGAAGCAGCAGGAGCGGATGATCCGGGACATGGAGCACGCCGTCGCCCGCAGGGAGACCATCTCCACCCAGGCCGAGGGCCAGAGCAAGATGGACAGGAAGATGCTCACCCGGTCGGACTTCCACCACAAGGAGCTGGAGCTGCGGCGGAAGATCAGGGACCTCCACAAGGTAGGGAGCCTGCTGGGGCGGCCTGTCCACGGCCGGCGTGCCCCCACCCCCCAGCCCCTGGGGGTGGCCAGCATGGCAGGTGGCATTGGCCAGGGGAGTGGCAGGGTCCCCTAGGCCTGTGGGCTCAGGGTCCCAGGTGACCTACGGGACCCGCGGTCGGCAAACTGCGGCTCGTGAGCCACATGCGGCTCTTTGGCCCCTTGAGTGTGGCTCTTCCACAAAATACCACGGCCCGGGCGAGTCTGTTCTGAAGAAGTGGCGTTAGAAGAAGTCTAAGCTTAAAAAGGTGGCTCTCCAAAGGAATGTCAATGGCTGTCCTGTTGTATTTGGCTCTGCGGACTCACGAGTTTGCCGACCACTGCTAGGCCACCGAGGAGACGAGCAACAACATCCTGCAGCTGGAAGAGAGCCAGAAGGGCACGAGGGACTCGCTGCACGAGAAGCAGGCGCAGCTGGCCGCCCTGCAGGCGCAGGCCGAGGAGCTGGAGGCCACCCTGGAGCAGCTCGTGGACCGCAAGCGCCAGGTGGGCAGGCCCCAGGGCCCTGGGAACTGCGGCAGAGGGGTCTGCCCCGCAGCAGCAGCCCACGCGGCTGCGGGCACGGCCTCCTCCCGCCAAGGGCATCTCACACACCAGGCCCCTCCGTGGTCCAGGCCCGGCCCCGGGAGCCAGGGCTGCCGGTGGCGCAGAACGACCATCGCCTGCCCTCCCCGAGGTTCCGGGTCTGCGGGCGGGAGAACAAGGGGGAGTCCGAGAGAGCACCGGCGTGTTAGCTGGTGACGGTGCTCTGGAGAGAAACAGGAGGGGGGGTCGCACCGTTAGGCCGGGCTCAGAGAAATGACACCCGAGCCGGGCTTAGAGGAGACGGGAGGGTGCCGCCCCCGGCAGAGGGCTCGGGGGAGAACTGGAGCTCCGGGCGGCCCCAAAGCCCCAGAGCTGCAGGCCGGCCTGCCGTGGGGGGGGGGGGCCCTCAGGGAGCAGGATCGAGGCTGATGTCGGAGGGGTTGGGTGCGGCTGGGGTGGCCAGGGGCTCTGCGGTTGAGTGAGTAACAGAAGGTGACGGGTGGACACGGGAGGCCAGCGCAGTACGTAAGGAGGACGGTGACGGGCGGACAGGGCCATTGCCCGCTGTGGGGCTAGAGGGCCGCTGTCGGGTCTGCAGAGAATTTCAGAGCCGTCCCCGCGGGGTTTCCTGCGAGGCTGGGTGGGTGAGAGCAGGAGAGAAAGGCCAGGCAGGGCGTGGGCCTGGCCAGCGGGGATGGGGAGGTCACCCAGGGCCAGGCCGGGCACCCCGCGGCCACCTTCCTCCTGGATGCTGCAGGAAGGCTCCGCCCAGCCTCCTCCCCTGGCTAAGGGGCTCGGGGCCCCCAGGCTCCCCTCTCCTGCAAGGCCCGTCCTCTGTCTCCCCCTCGAGTCTGGGTTTGTGGAGGAGGCGGTGGGTGTCCCCCTTTAAATGGCACAGCCCAACGCGCGCCTCTGCTCGACCCCAGAACCTGTCGGAGCTGGTGACCCTGCAGACGCGCCTCAGGCACCTGCAGGCGGCGAAGGACGGCAGGTACGTGTTCCTGTTCCGCACCAAGGAGGCGCAGCTGGAGGAGCGCCGGCGCCTGGACCGCCGGCTGGCCACCATCGGCGCCATCCTGGACCACGTGCAGGACGAGCACCCCCAGTTCCAGGAGGCGCTGCTCACGCTCAGACAGACCGTCGCCAGCCAGCTGGACGCCCCCGCGCCCTTCTAGCTGGCGCCCGGCCCGCGCCCCCCAGGCCAGCCGGGAAGAGACCGGATGCTGGGTGTTTCCGGGACCCACGGAAGCCACGCCCGCCCTCAGGGAACGACCAGGCCGGCGCTGGGGACACATGGTCACCTCCCGGCCTTCCCGGCTGCCTTTAGGCAGGTCACCCCTTGGCTGAGGCCACGCCCAGGAAGGCGGAGCCTGTTCCCCGGATGGACGGTCGCTCCCCTGAGCAAAACCTGGGCTCGTGGAGGCTCCCGTGTCTGCACCTGCACTCACACCACCTCCTCGTGGGCAGCCTCTCGCTCCCACCCCCAGGTCCTTCTCCTCCCCCGCTCCCAGCCCCGGTTAAATCCAGATTCTCAGCCGGGGGGAGAACGTGAGGGGCGGTGACCCCCACCGGCGGCTTACAGAGGGCTGACCGCCGACATAAGACCCGGCCCACTGGTCCCGCCTCCGCGGCCACCGGCCACCGGAGCGTCCTCCTCCCCCACCCCGGCCCCAGCACCTGCTAGCGTGGCCTCTCTGCAGTGTGACGGGAAGGTTTCTACAAAGAACTTCACTTTCACACGTTTCAACAGAAAAGTAAATTTTTTTTTCTGAATATGGAGAAAGGCATATTTATTCTCACACATTTGAGAATCACAAAACCCATAAGGAATCGGGGCGCCACTGGCAGGCCCCCCAGCGGTTTCTGGGCGAGCTCGCTGGGCAGGGTCAGCTGGCGCCGTTGTGCTCCGCTCCGAGCAGCTCGCTCCTCTGAACAGCAGCACCGTCCTTCGATCGAGCTGCTCACAGGAGCCGCTTTCAGGGTCATGGCCATGGTTACGGAGGAAGCTGCTGTAAACGTGGCTGCCCGCCATTCTTGCGCTCTGCCAGTTCGGGGCGAACAGCTGTGCCCCTCTGTAGGCTCCAATGGCGCGGCCTGGCAAGCTCCCAGGAAGCCCGACAGCCGCTGGGGGTGCTCACGGGTCACCCGTCCCTGACCCCGCACCGGAGCGCCTCTGCCCGGGCCCTGGGGGCGGAGGAGGGCCAGAGACTGCCCCGGCGCGGCTCGCCCCTCCACCAGGGGGCGCACGGGCACAGAAGCGCGCACTCACCCAGGGCGCCTGCGCCGAGGCGGTCACGTGACCTGCCCGCCCCCGCCGGCACCTGACCTCGGGGCGCAGCTGCGGGCAGGCGCGCGTGCGCAGAGGCGTGCGGGGCCGGAGCTGAGCGCGCGTGCGCGGAGGTGAGCGGCGCCCTAGCGGGCCAGGGCCTCCCGCGGTCCCAGCCGGCCCGGCGGCTCCCGCGGCCTTTCCGGCCGGAGGCTCGGCGGGTCGGGCCCTCCTGACGCCCGGAGGCGGGAGGGGTCGGTGGGTCGATTGACCCGCGGGTCGTCAGTGATTTCCCATTGGAGACCTGGGCGCGCGGTGCCGGGTCCGGGCGCGGGGGCGGCAGCAACGTGGGGCCCGGAACCCGCGCCTCCTTCGTCCCGCAGGGCCCGGCGGAGGCTGCGCCGCCCTCCCCGTGGGCAGGAAACGGGCGCAGGGGACCCTCCCTCCGGCGGCGGAGCTGGGCTCTGGCCGCCCCCGCCCGGGGCCTCGGGCTGGGCCCTCGTCTGCAGCTGCTGCACTTGGGGGGCATTGCCCCAGGGCTCCCACCGCGGACCCTGCCATAGCTCTGATGTCCCTTGTTTCTTTTAAAAAATATATATATTTTTTATTGATGTCAGATAGGAAGGGAGAGGGAGAGAGATGGAAACACCAATGATGAGAGAGAATCATGGACCAGCTGCCTCCTGCACGCCCCCCACTGGGGATGGAGCCCGTCACCCAGGCCTGTGCCCTGACCGGGGATGGAACCGTGACCTCCTGGTTCCCAGGTCAACACTCAACCCCTGAGCCGCGCCGGCCGGGCCGAGTCCCCTTGGTTCTGAGTTTTCCCCATCAGGAAAGGGCCGTCAGGTGTCTGGTGGGGCCAGGTGCAGCCGGGACACTTTAACAAAATAAATGTTGCATCTTTGTTTCCCACTCCTAAGCCCTGGTATCTTGGGAGTAATGAGCGTATTTCAGCGGTCGGCAAACTGCGGCTCGCGAGCCGAGGTTTGCCGCTCCTTTGACTAATGAGTTTGACCGCCGCTGGGATGGGGGCTTAATCACAAGGAACAACAGCAGCCTGTCATTATGGGAATTGAGAGTCTAGGTCAGAATTGAGAGCCGCAGTTTGCCGACCACTGGGGTATGTTACACGCTAATGAGATGATGGTGGCTGGGAGCGGGTCCCCAGACTTTTATCCCTGACTTCTGGGAGTGAGAGGGATTCCTCACCAGTGCCGGTGATCTACCCACGCGTGCCGCCTGGTGAGATCCCACCCTCCTCGGCGTCTGGCGAGCGTCCAGGCTGGTGACCACCCAGGCTGGTGACCACATGGTGATGCTGGGCGGGTGGCCCCGTGCCCCCTGCCCCCTCCCACACCGCACCATGGGCGGCTCCTAGTTGTATCCTTGAGACATTAACGTAAAAGCATTCAAACCTGTAAAGAATTCTTGTGAGTTTATTTGAGCCAAATGTTGACAACTGGAGGGATTGGGATAGTGCTCCGGAGAAGGGCGTTCTCTCACCTTTTTATTGGCGGTTACCGAAATCCGTTGGTGATGGGCTAGGGAGGCGGGAGAAAGGAAGCAAAGGAGGTGGGGGCCTCTGGGATTGGGTGGAAAGTAAACCGCTGGGCAGGCAGGATAGTTGCTAATTAACAGGATAACAGTAACAAGGGAGGCGTTTATGGTCGCCTGTCCTGGTGCCCAGGGCATTTGGTTGAGCCCTGAGGGGTCCAGGAAAAAGGGGAGTTACAAGCTGCCCGACATTTCAAGGGTGTGACCTAACAGACGATAGGCTCAGTGAAGGTGAGGGTTGACCTTGTCAGTGAAGATGCTGGCCCAGGACGGAACCGCCCACCACCGCTGCCTTTCGTTCAGTTTAATCGCAGACCCTCCCCGTGGGCCTTCAGGCCCATCCTTGTGGGAGTTTGTAAGACCGCCATGCAGGCCTCCCCTGGGCTTGTCAGCAGGGCAGGGGTACCCCCTGCGGGCACCCCACTCCCACCTGCTGGTCACACGTAATAGCCTTGGTGCTTGTGCGGGAGCAGGCCAGCGTCTGCTGTTGGGACTCAGCCCTCTATCAGGTAGGTCTGTTGTGTCATTAAATCCTTCCTGCAGACCTACAGGCGGCTCCTGGGTAACATTCCACGGTATTCGGCCTCCCCCCCCCCCATTTGGGACTTTTCTCTCCTTCCCCATCCTCACCTGCCCCCTCCGCAGCTGACCTCTCCCCGCCCCGCACGGCCCCCGCTGCACAAGTTCACGTCGTCAGGAAGCTGCTAGGGGCGTCGGAGGCCCCGCGGCTCACTCCCCTGCTGAGCCGGCTCCTCTCTCCGCAGGCCTCCAGGACCCATCCCCGCGGGCACAGGCCATGGGCGCTCGGGGGCCGCCCCGCGCCCGCCCCTGGCTGGGCGTCTGCGCCCTCCTCTCCCTGGCCGCCACCGTCCTCCTGGGGCACGTCCTGCTCCACCAGTTGGCAGTGGCTCCCCTGGAGCTGTGTGGTGGCCCCGAGGAGCCGCCCCGAGCCTGCCAGCAGGGAGCCCACAGCCCGGGGCCCCAGCCCCGCCCCGGAGCGGCACCCACACAGTGCGACGTGCCCCCCAACAGCCGCTTCGACTGCGCCCCGGACAAGGCCGTCACCCAGGGGGAGTGCGAGGCCCGGGGCTGCTGCTACGCGCCCGTGGGGCGGCCCCGGGGCTCCCGCATGGGGCCGCCCTGGTGCTTCTTCCCGCCCGGCTACCCCAGCTACCGGCTGGGCAACCTGACCGCCACGGACACGGGCTACACGGCCAGCCTGACGCGCGCCGCCCCGAGCTTCTTCCCCAGGGACGTGCTCACCCTGCGGCTGGACGTGCGGCTGGAGACGGAGAGCCGGCTGCGCGTCACGGTGGGCGCCGGGCGCCAGGCGCGGTGTGGGGGCGGGCACGGCGTGGGGGTGCGGGGGCGGGGGCGGCGGGCGCGGCTCCGTGGGTCTGCTCTCTGCACAAACGTGGGCGGCGCCCAGAGTCCTGGCGTGAGCACAGTGCCACCGCAGGGAGCAGGGCCGCTAAGACGACGACGGGAAGGTTCTAGACTTGTGTGGAGGGCGCGGCTGGGGAGGTTAGGTCCCCGGAAAGTGAGTCTCATGGGGTCCTGCAGGCAGCTGGCGGGACGGTGAGGGGGAGGGAGGGGCCATCGCAGGCATTGGCGGGGGGACCCAGCCCCCATCCGTCCCCGAGGCAGGGCCTCTGTCTGCGGTTCCCGAGCCGCCGGGCACCGAGCCGCCGGGCACCGAGCGGGTGCCTGTGAGCCCTGGTGGACGGACTGCCATGCCGAGAGCCCGCCACCATGCCGCTGGGCCGCCGGCCGGTGTTAGTACTGCCGCCGCCGCTTACCAAGGGGGCACTGCTTACCGAGAGGCTGCGGGGCCCGAGTGCGTTTCCTCATTCACCTGAGCCCGCTGTGCCCGCGGAGCCGCTGTGCCCGGTGGGACAGTGCTGCCAGGGTCAGCAAGCAAAGCAGAGGCCGCCTCGTGGGCCTGGGCCGAGCACCGAGGCGCCTGCACTGAGGCAGGCTCACAGCGGGAGGCGCCCCACCCGCCAGGCGCGGCCATCCGGGACCTCCCCGGACCCCGCGCCCCCGGGGTGTGTGTGTGTGTGTGTGTGTGTGTGTGTGCAGGGGGAGCGGGCGGCGTGGGAACGGCTGCGGCCCAGCGCCCGCCTCACGACGCCCGCTCCTGCCCGCCCCCGTCCAGATCAGAGACCCCGCCAGCAGGCGCTACGAGGTGCCCGTGCAGACCCCGCGTGCCCGCGGCCGGGCGCCGGCCCCGCTCTACAGCGTGCAGTTCTCCGAGGAGCCCTTCGGGCTGGTGGTGCGGCGGCGGCGGGACGGCCGGGTGCTGTGAGTGCCGGCCCCTCGGCGCCGCGGGCTCCCGGGTCAGGGAGGGTGTCGGGCGGCCCCTCCCAGCGCCTGCCTGCGCCCGGCTCCTGGGCAGCCTGCTCTGAGCCGGCCGGTGGCTGGGCACAGCCGGGCAGCCTCCCTTCCCGCGTGCTCCGGGCACCCGGCTGTGGGGACCCCGGGGCCTGGGCGTCCGGGGGTGGGGTGGGTGGGGGCCGTGGCGAGGAGCCTGGCCCCGGGGTTGCGAGGCCGGTGTCTCCGCAGGCTGGACACGGCCGTGGCGCCCCTGTTCTTCGCCGACCAGTTCCTGCAGCTGTCCACCGCGCTGCCGACCCGGCACCTCGCCGGCCTCGCCGAGCACCTGGGGCCCCTCCTGCTCGACACCAACTGGACCAAGGTCACCCTCTGGAACCGGGACATGGCGCCCACGGTGAGGGGGCCGGGCGGGCCGGGGATGGGGAGCCTCGGGGGGGGAGCCTCCGGGGCGGGGGAGCCTCGGGGCCGGGGAGCCTCGGGGCCGAGCGCTGGGTCCTCTGTCCCAGCCCGACGCAAACCTGTACGGGTCCCACCCTTTCTACCTGGCGCTGGAGGACGGCGGGCTGGCCCACGGGGTCTTCCTGCTGAACAGCAACGCCATGGGTGAGCGACACCGGCCCGCCGGCCTGCCCTGCCAGGTGTGGTGCCAGGCCCGGCCTTCCCCGGCGCAGTGCCCACGGCTGGGGGTGGGAGGGGCAGTGGACAGGGCCAGGCCGCCTTTGCTCTAAGAAATGAGTCCAGTGTGTGGTCCTCCGGGGGAGCAGAGGCCGGAAACGGAGTCCCGGGTCCCCCTCAGCATCGCCCGTCCTCCGAGTCCCTGTCCCTCAGCGGTGCTCCCAGGCTCCAGAGGTAGCTGGTCCGTCCCCCGTGAGGGGCCGGGGGCCGGGGGCAGGCTGCGGTGTCCCTGAGCCCGGCTGCCCCCCAGACGTGGTCCTGCAGCCCAGCCCCGCCCTCAGCTGGCGGACGACAGGCGGGATCCTGGACGTGTACGTCTTCCTGGGCCCGGAGCCCAAGAGTGTGGTGCAGCAGTACCTGGAGGTCGTAGGTGGGCCTGCCCCCCGGTCTGCGCCCGCTCCCCGGCTTCCCTGCCCCCTGCCCCGCTTTCTCCCCCGCTCCCCCCCCGCCCCGCTCTCCCCCCTCCCCCGCTCTCCCCCGCCCCGCTCTCCCCCCCTCCTCCCAACCCCGCTCTCCCCCATCCCCCCTGCACTCTTTTCCCCGCTCCCCCCCCTCCCCCCTCAGTGCCCCGGCGCTCACAGCCCGTCTGGCACAGGCCGCCCCTTCATGCCTCCGTACTGGGCCCTCGGCTTCCACCTCTGCCGCTGGGGCTACCAGTCCACCGCCGTCACCCGCCAGGTGGTGGAGAACATGACCCGGGCCCACTTCCCCCTGGTGAGCGCCGGAGGGCCCTGTGGGCCCAGCAGGGCTGGGAGGGTCCTGGGGCGGCTGGGCGGGGAGGGTCCCGGGGCCCGGCGGGGTGGGTAAGGTCCTGGGGGGCCCAGTGGGGTGAGGAGGGCCCTGGGGGGCCCAGCGGGGTGGGGAGGGCCCTGGGGGGCCCAGCGGGGCGGGGAGGGTCCTGGGGGGCCCAGCGGGGCGGGGAGGGCCCTGGGGGGCCCAGCGGGGCGGGGAGGGCCCTGGGGGGCTCAGCGGGGCGGGGAGGGCCCTGGGGGGCCCAGCGGGGCAGGGAGGGTCCTGGGGGGCCCAGCGGGGCGGGGAGGGCCCTGGGGGGCCCAGCGGGGCGGGGAGGGCCCTGGGGGGCTCAGCGGGGTGGGGAGGGCCCTGGGGGCTCAGCGGGGTGGGGAGGGCCCTGGGGGGCTCAGCGGGGTGGGGAGGGCCCTGGGGGGCCCAGCGGGGCGGGGAGGGCCCTGGGGGCCCAGCGGGGCGGGGAGGGTCCTGGGGCCCGGTGGGCCGGGGGGCGCTGGCCAGGGCAGTGCCCGGCTCCCAGCGCCCTGCCCGGCTGCAGGACGTGCAGTGGAACGACCTGGACTACATGGACGCCCGGAGGGACTTCACGTTCAACAAGGACGGCTTCGGGGACTTCCCGGCCATGGTGCGCGAGCTGCACCAGGGCGGCCAGCGCTACGTGATGATCGTGGTGAGCCTCTGGGGGAGCGCGCCTGGGGCTGGGGGGGGGAGGGCAGCGGAGACCAAAGGCCCCGCCGCGGACACGGGCACGGGCATGGACACCGGCACGGACACGGGCACGGACACTGGCATGGACACGGGCATGGACATGGGCACGGACAGGGACATGGGCATGGACACCGGCACGGGCACGGACACCGGCATGGACACGGGCATGGACACGGGCACGGACAGGGACATGGACATGGGCACCAGCACGGACACGGGCACGGACACTGGCATGGACACCGGCATGGACACGGGCACGGACACGGGCACGGACACGGGCACGGACACTGGCACGGACACCGGCACGGACACGGGCATGGACAGGGACACGGGGACGGACATGGGCATGGACACGGACACGGGCAGGGGCACAGACACGGACACGGGCACGGACACGGACACCGGCATGGACATGGGCGCGGACAGGAGGCCGTAGGCAGGAGGCTCCGGTGCAGCGTCAGGCGGCAGCCTGTGTCCGTGCCCCTTCGCCTGCTGGACCCGGGCTCCCCTTGGAGGTGACCTGTGTGTCCACGCGTGCTCGGGCGTGAGCACCGCGACGGCTTCGCCCAGCGACGGGGCCTTCTGCCCCCCCACCGGTGCCAAGACTCGCCCCCCCCCCCCCCACCCCAGGACCCCGCCATCAGCAGCGCGGGCCCCGCGGGGAGCTACCGGCCGTACGACGAGGGGCTGCGCAGGGGCGTCTTCATCACCAACGAGACCGGGCAGCCCCTCATCGGGCAGGTAGGGGCCGGGCGAGGCGGGGCAGGGGTCCCGGCGGGGCAGGAGGGTGCGGGGAGAGGGCGCTGCCCGGGGACGGAGCGGTGGGCGGGCCCCGGAGGCCACCTCCAGGCCTTCCCTCGGGGCCCCGGCTGCCCCGCGGCCTCCCCTCCAGGTGTGGCCGGGGCCCTGCGCCTTCCCTGACTTCACCAACCCCGAGGCCCTGGACTGGTGGCAGGACATGGTGGCCGAGTTCCACGCCCAGGTGCCCTTCGACGGCATGTGGATCGTGAGTGCCCCCCCCCGTGCCCCTGAGCCTTGGGTTCGCCCCCCCCCCGTGCCCCTGAGCCTTGGTTTCGCCCCCCCCCCCCCGTGCCCCTGAGCCTTGGGTTCGCCCCCCCCCCCGCCCTGGCGACGCCCACCTCGGCCTCTTGCAGGACATGAACGAGCCGTCCAACTTCGTGAGGGGCTCCGTGGACGGCTGCCCCGAGAACGAGCTGGAGAGCCCGCCCTACGTGCCCGGTGAGCTCCCGCCGGCCTGCCCGGCGGCACGCGCGGCTCAGATCGGGCTCGGGCTCGGGAGACTCGAGCCGTGATTTCTGAGGAGTCGGTGGGTGCGGCCAGCCGGGAAAGGGGGGCCCAGGAGTGAGGTTCAGCTGTGGAGACCCCATCCCTGCAGCGGAGGCAGGACCCGGAGGGTGGGCATCCTGGGCTCAGAAGACGGCAGAGGCAGCCCGGAAATGGTGCCTCAGGTCTGCCAAGGGCAGCCTGTGGCGTGCCCCAAGTTCCCAGGGTGCTCCAGGACGGTGCCCCCAGGACAGGGTGCTCCCAGGACGGTGCCCCCAGGACGGGGTGCCCCCAGGACGGGGTGCTCCCAGGACGGGGTGCTCCCGGACAGTGCTCCCAGGATGGAGTGCTCCCAGGACGGGGTGCTCCCAGGACGGTGCTCCCGGACGGTGCTCCCAGGATGGAGTGCTCCCAGGACGGGGTGCTCCCAGGACGGTGCTCCTAGGACGGTGCTCCCAGGACGGTGCTCCCGGACGGTGCTCCCAGGATGGGGTGCTCCCAGGATGGGGTGCTCCCAGGGCGATGCTCCCGGACGGTGCTCCCAGGACGGTGCTCCCGGACGGTGCTCCCAGGACGGTGCTCCCGGACGGTGCTCCCAGGATGGAGTGCTCCCAGGACGGGGTGCTCCCAGGGCGGTGCTCCCGGACGGTGCTCCCAGGATGGAGTGCTCCCAGGACGGGGTGCTCCCAGGACGGGGTGCGCTAGCCCGCCAGGCAGAGCCCTCTGAGAAGTGCCCTCTCCCCCAGGGGTGGTAGGCGGGTCCCTCCGGGCAGCCACCATCTGTGCCTCCAGCCGCCAGTTCCTCTCCACGCACTACAACCTGCACAACCTGTACGGCCTGACCGAGGCCTGGGCCTCCTACAGGTGAGGCCAGAGGGGGCCTGGGGGGAGGGAGCCCAGGCCACCCCGGGGCCATGCCCGCCCCAGGCCCTGCCCAGTGCTTCGGGGCCGTGTGGGCCGGCCAGGCCCGGCTCCGGTGGGCCAGGCGGGACGCGGTCCTCCCGGTGCCATGGGCATCTGCCAGGGCGGCAGGTGACTCTGCAGAGCTGACTGCCCAGCACATGCTGGTGGGGCCTCCCCCTCCTGCATCCCGCTGTGCCCACCGCACGGCCGGCACTGGTGGGGCCTGACCGCTCCGCACGGCTGTACCCGCTCCGCCCGGCTCTGTGCCCACCGCCTGGCCGGCACTGGGGGGGCCTGACCGCTCCGCACGGCTGTGCCCACTCCGCCCAGGGCCCTGGTGAAGGTCCGGGGGACGCGCCCCTTCGTCATCTCCCGCTCCACCTTCGCCGGCCACGGCCAGTACGCCGGCCACTGGACAGGGGACGTGTGGAGCAGCTGGGAGCATCTGTCCTCCTCGGTGCCGGGTGAGAGCCCCAGGGGGGATCACCTCTCGGGGGAGCAGCCAGAGCTGGGAGCTGGGCCAGCACAGTCAGGGACACCTGCCGCAATGGCGGGGCCCAGTGAGTGCCTGTGCAGGTCCCCTCACCTGGGGGCGTCCCTCACCTGTAGGTCCCCTCACCCCCTGGGTCAGCTCCCCTGCGGCCCTCCTCTTCCCGGGGTCCCCACCTCCACTTCACTCGGTCCCAGAGCTGGTGGCCTGCGTCACTGACCCGTCAGCTCCTGGCTTTCCCCGGGTCTGTCTGCGAGGGTCACCAGCAATGTGGGTGAGGGCCTTGTGCCTCATCTTAACTTGCCCGCATCTGCCCAGACCCTGTTTCCAATAAGGCCCCATTCACAGGACTGGGGGTTCGGACTGGAATGTTCTCTTTTTGGGGGGACACCATTCAACCCCAACGGGCGAGCTTGCTGTGCCAGCCGCCGCCCAGGTGTGCGGGCGCCCCTCAGGCCGGTAGACTGACCTGCTGACCCCGACGAGGCGGACGGACGGGTGCGGGCGGGTGTGGCTGAGGCCCCTGGCTGCCCCGGCAGGGACCCTGCTCTTCGGCCTGCTGGGGGTGCCGCTGGTGGGCGCGGACGTGTGCGGCTTCCAGGGCAACACGACGGAGGAGCTGTGCGTGCGCTGGACCCAGCTGGGCGCCTTCTACCCCTTCATGCGGAACCACAACGACCTGCACAGCCTGGTAGGCGCGGCTCCCGGGGCCCGGCCTGCCCGGCCGCACCGCAGGCCAGCGGTAACCGGCCCCGCCCTCCGCCCTCCGCCCGCAGCCGCAGGAGCCGTACCGCTTCAGCGAGCCGGCGCAGCAGGCCATGCGGAGGGCCCTGGGCCTGCGCTACGCGCTGCTGCCCCACCTCTACACGCTCTTCCACGGCGCCCACGCCCGCGGCGACACCGTGGCCCGGCCCCTCTTCCTGGAGTGAGTGCCCGGGGTGGGCCCCTGCCCCACTGGTGCCCAGAGGGAGGGGCAGCCACGGGCACGGTGACCCCGGCCAGCCCTTCCTGCCACACGGGAGTCCCCGGAACCCAGCCAGAGCGGGTCGGCAGCGGAGTGAGCCGAGGCCCTCCCTCCCGGGGTCCCCCCTGCACTCCAGTTCCCCCCCTCAGACGCCAGCTCAGAGACGGCCGGCATGAAGGCCGAGCGGGGCCCAGGCCGCCGGTGGGAAGCGACTGTGGGACAGTCAGCACTGCCGGCTCGGGACCCAGGCGGCCGTGGTCGTGTGGGAGGGGCCGTGCTGGATGGTCCTCAACCGCAGCCTGAGGGCCCTCGCGTGGCAAGGCGTTGGCTGGCGGTTGGGAAGCTCAGGTGCCCTTTCCTGCCCCCCACGCACGAAGGTCCGGGGCCACTAGTTAGTGGGGAAAAGGGACAGCAGACGGGGGTTCGATGCAGCGAGAGCGGCCTGGCAGGTCAGACCCACCAGGAGCAGACGGGCAGTGGGCGGGCACCGTCTGCCTGTCCCTTGCCGACGGGGGAGGGTCCGTCCCGCCCCGGAGTTCACCAGTGGGTCGGCGAGCGGCCCTGCCGTCCCAGCCACGTCCGGCTCCTGGCTCCCGCGCGCGGCTCCGGCTGCTCCCGAGCCTCTGTGGGGCTCTGGGCTGACCGGGCCCCCGGCCCCGGCCTCTGCGCAGGTTCCCCGAGGACCCCCGCACCTGGCCGGTGGACCGCCAGCTGCTGTGGGGCCAGGCCTTGCTCATCACGCCGGTGCTCGAGGCCGGGCAGGTGGAAGTGACTGGCTACTTCCCGGCCGGCACGTGGTTCGACCTGCAGACGGTGAGTCCGGGCCCACCCCGAGGACTGGGAGACGCCGTGTCTGCCCCAGGTCCCTGGCCTCGCCTGCGCCTCCCGGGCGGCATCCTGCGCAGTCCTTGCGGGGACCCATTTTCCAGATGTGCAAACTGAGTCTGAGCTGAAACCTCCCTGCTGCAGGGGGAGTCAGGACCCCACTTCCTTTTTAAAAAAATATATTTTATTGATTTTTCACAGAGAGGAAGGGAGAGAGATAGTTAGAAACATCGATCAGCTGCCTCCTGCACACCTCCTACTGGGTATATGCCCTTGACCGGGATTGAGGCCGGGACACTTCAGTCCACAGGCCAACGTTCTGTCCACGGAGCCAAACCGGTCAGGGCCAGGACCCCACTTCTTTTGCTCCCAACATCCTGCCCCTCCCAGTGACCTCTGACCTGCCCCACCCGGGCCCGGGATTGGGGCCTCTCCTGCCCTGTTCCCACCAAGTGGCCGGGCCTCTGCCCTGAGGTCGCACCAGCCTGTCTCTGCCAGGCCCCTGGGCCTCGCCCTGGAGTCCTCGCTCCTGCCCAGAGCACGGGGCTGGGGCGCTGCCCAGGACCCTTGGTGACGTGCCGTCCCCATCCAGGTGCCGTTCGAGGCCCTTGGCAGCCTCCCACCTCCGGCACCCCTCAAGCCTGCCATCCACAGCGAGGGCCAGTGGGTGACACTGCCGGCCCCCCTGGACACCATCAACGTCCACCTTCGGGCTGGACACATCGTCCCCCTGCAGGTACCTGGCCGGACACCGAGGCCTTTGTCCGGGCCGCATTGCTCTGAGCAGCTGGTCCAGCCCGGCCGCAGCGGAGCTCCTGAGGGTGGAGGAGGGGGTCCGGGTGGAGGCTCCCCATACAGCCCACTAACTTGTGGCCCGGGCTGCGGAGGGGCGGGCCCGACCGGAGTCAGCCAGTCTGCAAACATCTGTGGGCTCTCCTGTCCTGGGGGTCCGCCTGGGACAGGCTGGTCTCTTCGGGGGCTGGGCCACTCGGCGGCAGACTATCCTGCGGGCCTGGTTCCCGGGCTGGGGCTGTCCCCACGTCCTGTCCTTCCCTCCGGGTCGAAGGCTCTGTCCGGTGACGTGTGCCACCCGGTCTGCAGGGCCCTGGCCTCACGACCACAGAGTCCCGCAAGCAGCCCATGGCGCTGGCCGTGGCCCTGACCTCCAGCGGGGAGGCCCGCGGGGAGCTCTTCTGGGATGACGGGGAGAGCCTGGGGGTGCTGGAGCGCGGGGCCTACACACAGCTCGTCTTCCTGGCCGGGAACGTGAGTCCTGCCCCTGCCCAGCGGGGTGCAGCGTGGGGCCTGCCTGGGGTGAGGAGCCGGGCCTGGGTCCCGGGATGGCCACCTGTCCCCTGGAGGCCACCCCGAGTGCAGGCTGTCTGCCCGCAGAGGAGCGGGCCCGAGCCCCCACACTGCCAGCCCGCCCAGGGCCTGTGCCGCTGGGCCAGGCTGGGCCGAGTGCCCCCTGCCCTCGCCGGGGCCGTGCAGAGGCCCTGTCCTGGGGCTCCCGCTGCCGTCCGCTCACACCCGCCTGTCCTGCTGCCCAGAACTCCCTCGTGAACGACGTGGTGCACGTGAGCAGCGAGGGGGCCGCCCTGCAGCTGAGGAGGGTGACCGTCCTGGGGGTGGCCTCCACCCCCAAGCAGGTCCTTGCCAATGGGGTTCCCGTCTCCAACTTCACCTACAGCCCGGACACCCAGGCAAGAGCCCAAGACAGGCCAGAGGGCTGTCCCCCAGGACGGGTGGGGGTGCGGGTGGCTGGGCCCCTGAGGACACAGTGTCCTCCAAGCTGGCCTCAGGGACATGCTATGTAGATCCCGTGGACTCTTGGGCCTCACAAGGGGCGGGAGGAACTGGATCTTGGAGTGGGGCAGGATTGGCCCCTGGAACCCTCTTTCTTCTGCCTGTGTCTGTGTGGCGCGCCCTGTTCCAGAGCATGCTTGAGGCGGCCAGAGCCGGGAGCACTGTCCCGTCACCTGGGTCAGCCGCCCCCCCCGCCTCCCCGCGTCCACGCCTGCCTGCCGGGCGCTGGGCTCCCTTCTGCTCCACGGTTTGGGGCCAATGGTTCTTTCTTGTTCCAGACCCTGGACATCCCCGTCTCGCTGACAATGGGACAGCAGTTTCTCATCAGCTGGTCGTGACTGGGGCCAGGGGCACGTCAGGCCTCAACTTCCCAGCTGCCCTCGTGTTCACCCATGTGGCGTAGCGCTGACCTCCCTCCAACACCCAGATCTGCTCACCTGTCTACCTCCTGTGCTGGACCCTGGCCAGTGGCACCTGCATCCCCGTTTCCTGGGCCAGCTAGCTCCCACGCCTGCCAGCGTCCTGGCGTTGCCTGGGCTCGGAGCCTTTCACTGGAGCCTTGCTCTCCGCAACCCGTCACTGGGATGCGTGGAACGTCGGCCACCCCAGCTGCCTGCCCCGACGGCAGGGGAGGTGGCGTGTGGGGCCCCATGGCACCTGTGCCCCGAGTGACGGAACTGGGGGCCGCCTGCTGGGACCTCGGGAGACTGACTGGGACAGCTTTCGTGTTAAGTGCAGTTATTTGTGATGAAGCGGCACCGGTCCAGCCTCCGGGTCCCCCTGGCCTCCAGGGCACGGAGACGCGGAACGATGTCTTTGAGGAGTGAAGCTTTTCATTGTGATGGGCACCGCTTGTTTCTACACCCCTTTAACGAAACCTTTGCCAAACCCCATGTCCCTGACTTTTCTGTCTTCTGGAGAAGTTTTGTGGTTTTAAGCCTGGGGCATTTCCAGCGAGGTTGGATGTGATGGAGTAAAGGCTGGTCCAGGTTTTCTGGTTTTCTTTCTTGTGTGACTAGCCCGTGGTCTGGCACTTGTTGAAAATAGTCCCCTTTCCCCCTCAGTGCCTTTGCTGAAACCCACTCCCCGTGAACCTGCGGTCTCTGTGTGTCTCAGGGACCTACAGGCCTGTCCACATTATCTTTGGTAATATTTTCCCCTGGTGTGTCTTTATGTTGATTTCAGAGGGAGAGGGAGATAGAAACATCAGTGATGCGAATCATTGATCGGCTGCCTCCTGCACACCCATATTTAGCACGGAGCCCATAACGGACATGTGCCTGGCCTGGGAATTGAACTGTGACCTCCTGGTTCATGGGCTGACGTTGGTGTCAGGCAGCAGGAGTCCTCCAATGTGCCCACTTCCCCAGCTGTACTCCGCTAGGCTTTATTTCCAGAAGCAGTTCGGAGGCCACGTGTTTTCACCGGAACGGCGTCGCCTGTGTTTGAGGCTGTGGAATGGTCGGTGAACGCCTCTTCTGGTCCTTTGGGGCAGCGTCTCTCTTACTCGCATCTTTTGTTCCTCATGGCGACGTTTCGTGGGCTCAATGCACACCTGTGGGTTTTGTCACGTGCAGCCCTGATATTGTGAAGGGGGTTCTTTAAATTCCCCTTCCCATGCTTGTTGTTTGCAAACTGCACACGACCTTGGAGGCTGACCTTGCAGAACTCACCTTTTCTGTTATCCGTCAGGGGCTTGCAGATTCCTTAGCCCCCCGCGCCTCCTATAGTCCTTGCCTTACCAGGCGCGAGGCCCTGGCCCCTCCCGGTGGCCTCAAACGGGAGGATGAGGACACTGAGCTCCTGCGGCCACTGGACTGGCCTAGTCCGAGCAGGTCAGGGTCCGCTTCCTGTTCTGAAGCGGTTCGTCCGCTGCACAGGTGTTTAGGATTGTCGCATCCTTTTGATAAATTACCCTTTACCCTAGACTTCCGTCCCCGGGAATCCTCTTCACTGTGGACCGTCTGCCGTGGCCGCGGCCGCTCCAGTGGTGAGGAGTGTGGTGCTGTGGTTATTTCCACTTCTTGGTGCCTTTCGTCAGTGTAGGGCACAAGTTGGCTTACAGTTGCATGTGAGACTTCTTGTTGATTAATTATTGCATTTTTCACCCAAACGACTGTAAGCCTACTTTTGCCCGCCCTGTTCTTGCCTTCGCCTCCTCCTGACTTTGCATCTGGTCAGGGTCCGCAGGGCCGTCTCCTCGGACTCCGCCCCTTCTATTCTGAGGGCAACTGTCAACATTGTTGCTCTTTGAAGAACCCACATCGGGTTTTGATTTTTCCTACTAGTTCAGAGTAAATTCCTCTCATAAGCTCTAGTTCCAGAGGCTGGAGTTGGGATCACAGGATGAACATGGAAATTCACTCATCCACCCCACGGGGTAGGGAGGGCTCAGCAAGCAGACTGCGGGCGCAGGCAGGTGTGGGAGCTCAGGACACAGAAAGGAGTTCATGGGCAAAGTTTAAACTGTTTAATGAAAAAGAGCCAAGCATTATTTACACATGGTAAGAAAAGAAAAGACGGCTGAACTGGGCGTGTGCAGCATCGCCACCACAGCCTCGTGTGGCTTCCACATCACTCACGGAGCTGCGTGTGCCCTCTCTGCGTGCAGTGTCATGTATGGTCACGCCCTGACAGTGTGGTCAGGGTATCAGGATCATTGGCCCAAACTCCTTACACAGAAACTGCTCTGGACAGTCCCGAGGGGACACAGCGGCCACCTTGTCCCCAGAGCAGCAGACGCCTCAGATCAGATCGGCAACTGAACAGGAAAAGAGGAGGAGACGCAGGTTAGTGGAGGGCGGCGGGGCCCGGGACAGGACGCCGGCCCCCAGGCCCCTCCCCGCGCACCGTTCATGGGCATCTCGTCGATCTGCGTGGAGTAGTACTGTTCGATGTCCCGCAGGATGCGGATGTCGTCGTTCTTCACGAAGTTGATGGCCACGCCCTTCCGGCCGTACCGCCCCGACCGCCCGATTCTTGGGAGGAAGGAAGACTTCGTTGGCGCACACAAGTGGGTGGCCGAGGGGAAGGGGAGGCGGCAGGCGCCCTACCTGTGGATGTAGAGCTCTCTGTTGTTGGGCAGGTCGTAGTTGATGATCAGGGACACCTGAGGGACGTCCAGGCCCCGGGCCCAGACGTCGGTGGAGATGAGCACCCGGCTGCGGCAAGAGGGAGGCGCGAGGCCGGCACTCAGTCACGAGGGCTCAAGACTGGATGCCAGTCACCCGCACCCTGGCCCCTGGTCCACGTGGGGTGAGGGGCAGCGCCACAACGACCCTTCGCAAGGGCCCTGAGTACAAGTTCCGTGTCTCATGCGTTGGCCACCGCACCCCTCCTCCAGAGCTGCCTGTCCCACACGAGGCCGCGCGCGCCCACCCACCTGGCGCCGGACCGGAACTCCTTCATGATGGACTCGCGCTCCTTCTGCGGCATGTCCCCGTGCATCGACGACACCGTGAAGTTGGCTTCTCTCATCTTCTCCGTCAGCCAGTCAACCTGCCAACGGGATCGCAGGTGCTACTGAGCTCCCAAAGCAGCCGGACCCGGACTTGGCGCATCATTAGAGCCCACTAGCCCCCGCAGAGCGGGTGCACTGAGCCGCGGGCGCACTGAGCCGCGGACTCATCCTCACGGGGTGTGAGGCATGTAGTGCCCAGCCAGTGGCACGAACACCCATCAGCGGAGCCACCTGACTCCGCACCACCCACAGTGGCCGCTGTGCTCCGGGGCAGAGTGGGCAGCTGTCCCGGAGTCCATGTGCCCATACAGCCCGCAGCAGACGCCCGGCCTCCACGCCCGCCCACGCCAGCTCTGCAGAGACCGAGCTCCAGCCGGCACCAGAGGAAGTGCGGGGGCCCAGCCACGCACCTTCCTCTTGGTGTTGCAGAAGATGACGGCCTGCGTGATGGTCAGTGTGTCGTAGAGGTCGCACAGCGTGTCAAACTTCCACTCTTCTCTTTCCACCGCCACGAAAAACTGCTTGATGCCTTCCAGGGTCAACTCATCACTGTGGAGGAGAGACACGAACCCTGTTACCTGCTCTTCCACCGAGACTGGGGGCGGCGCAGACAGGCCTGTCTGGCTGGTCACACCTAGGAGCCACCATTTCTCCCACCGGGCCCAGCTCTGGACCAGAACCAGCAATCACCACCACCGCGAACAGAAAGAGAACACCCCTGTCCCACGGTATCTACTCCTCTTACTCTCAAGTCCCCGGTACCCGCCAGCAGCTAATCGTTAAGATTGGAATTGCTAGGTTAAAAGGGAATGGACATTAAAAGCTGGCTTTTCAAAAAAGGAAATCAGGGTTCCACGTCTTAAACGCCAGTGCAGCCGCCGGCGCTGAAGAGGCGTGCTCACCGCTTCACCAGGATGCGGATGGGGTCCGTCATGAACTTGTTGGTCATCTCCAGGATCTCGTGGGGCAGCGTGGCGCTGATGAGCACCACCTGCGTGGCCGGGGGCAGGTACCTGTACACGTCGTAAATCTGCTCTTTGAAACCTGGGGCGAGGAACAGACCACAGGCACCTGAGGCCGCACCCCTGCACAGCCTACAACTTCCGCCCAAATCCTCTCCACAGCTCAGCTCACGGGCCTGTCCCGTGTGCTGACCACGGACACACACAAAGCAACGCGTGTCTGGTTGGGACGATAGGCTGCTTGCCCTGCTGGCTGTGGTCAGCCTTACAAGCAGCGACCACAAAAAGACCAAAGTGTGAGTTTTTCCCTGCCCCGTGGCGCACGGGGCAAGGCTGTGTCCCCACCAACACACTCCCCACTGCTCGGAGCACGTCCACTGGTGCCCGTTTCCACCCCGCACTTGAACACGCGAGATCACACGTCGGCAGAGATCAGCCCTTACGTTACACACACCTTTGTTCAACATTTCATCCGCCTCATCCAAAACCAGCATCTTGATAGCCCGCGTCCTCAGACTCCTGCGACGAATCATGTCTACAAACCAGATTCAGGAGGAGTCAGACCACAGGTTACGAGGAAGGAGCGGCCATTCCAGAGACCTCCCTCTGCTTCCTACAAGTGACCCCGCGCAGGCCAGCCACTCTGAGGCCCGAGCGAGGCCCCCGCTCACCAAACACGCGCCCCGGCGTGCCGGCCACCACGTGCTGCCCGTAGTCCAGCTTCCGGATGTCCTCCCCCACGTTGGTGCCCCCGATGCAGGCGTGGCACTGCACGTTCATGTAGTCGCCGAGCGCGAGCAGGCCCTGGAGGGTGGGACACAGGTCATTCCCATGCACTTGGCGTGACCCCCGCGCACTATTTATGCCATTTACACCACAGACAGCCCGCTTCTCCCCTCCCTCCTCTTCCTGAGGAAGCGTTGGAGATTGGAGACTGAAGTTAGTCTTAATGGTTTCTCGCTACAAACACAGTACACGTTAATTACTGAAAAGCCAGGAAACATGAAATTCACACTCTCATCCAGCCAGGAACAATCCTGGCACCTTACTGCACAGCCCTCCGCAGTGATCACCGTGAGCATAAGGTAGCTGGCTCTTTGGTGCCGACTGCCAGGAACTACGGAACCACACAAGCCACACTAAGAACGACAATGCAAACCCTGATTCATATATCGTGATGGTTTATGGCAAAACCTGTCAGGAGGAGAAGCCTGAGGAACTAGAGCGAGGGTGGATGAGACGTGGTTGGCCTCGCAGCAGCCAAGAGGCAGGCCCTGAGGGGGAGGGGGGTGTGTGTGCCTCACCTTCTGGATCTGCACAGCCAGCTCTCTGGTGGGGGCCAGGATCAGAGCCTGCGTCTCGCGGACCTGTGAAGCAATCGCCGGGGACAGACGTCAGTGCTCTGCAGGCGGACCTGCCGCCTCGGCTCAGACACCCTGTGACTAGGATCTCGCGTTAAGCGCTCATCTGACTCGTAACGAGGCAAACCACACTCAGCGTCTCTAAAACCGCAAGCCCAGAGGTGACGGGTTCGGTGAGCAGTCTGTTTACAGACGAGAACGTCCACTAGTTTAAAGCCTCCTGTCCAGATAAAGGAATGTATGGCAGGGGGTTAGCTCAGACACTAGCGGGCAACCGTTCTCTTTACAAGTCTGAGTCAGCACAGCAGAGACGCAAACACTGAGCCACAGAAGGAAGGGCGCGCCTGCCGGAGGAAATGGAGCGGCCAGTTACCTGGATGTCCAGACACTGGAGGACGGAAATGCTGAAGGTGGCAGTTTTGCCTGTGCCAGACTGAGACCTAGGAGAGAACACAGGTAAGCGTGGGCCACACACCACTGTCCACTCACAGACCCACCACAGCCACGCTCCGAGGGGAGGGAGCACCGGGCAGCTTCTCCCTAGATGAGTCTCTCTCCCCTTTCTGATGCCGCCCCCCCCCTCCCCCCTCCAGCAGACCATCACCACCTTAGTGGCAAGAGGTGGGACGCGGGCACAATGTCACTTCTAGTCCCTGGTGATGCGGACAGATGGCATCAGGGTCGAGAGCTGCAGAACCTACCCCAGCAGGTGTCATTCCCCTTTAAGTATGATCTGAATGGAAACTGTCCTCCAGTTATTTTTTATTTTTGTGAATGAGTCTTTAAAAATTAGGTAAATCAGTAATAAAGCTATTTAAGGAGTATTGTATACAAATTGACATGCCAGCTGACAGGCATTAAAGCTGGATAAAAATTAAAGCTTTCCAAAATAGAGAACACAGAATACAGCAATAAAGCACCCTGGGCTGAAGTCAAGGAAACAGCTGGTAACAAGCATATAAAAACAGAACATTGGGGCCCCACAGCACCAACAGCACAGGGGCCCCTGCACAAGCCAATTTCCCAGTCAAAACCCTCACACAACTTAACTACCTCCAACCTTAAGTGCTAACAGCCTATACTATTAACCAGAAGACTTACCAATAACATATAAACATCAATTAACATGTTCTGTAAGTTCGCTACACACTATATTCTTACAATAAAGCCGGAGAAAAGGAAATGTTGTAAAAAACCACAATAGGAAATATATCTACTGCATCTATCGGGGAGAGAAGCCCAGTATAAAAACCCGCACTGTTCCCGGCCTGCAGCGGACTCACTGGGCGATGACGTCTCTCCCTTTAATGATCTGCTTGATGGCGCGCTGCTGGATGGCGGAGGGCTTTTCAAACCCTGCGGACAGAAGCAGAGGGGGCTGAGCTCCAGGCCAGCGTGCTCACAACCAGACACTAAGCTCCGGGCGCAGAGGTGGGCTCTCCCAGCCCCACCCCCAGCCTCTGCCCTGGCCCAGCACTCAGCTCTCACCAGACAGCTGCTGAGCAACTGGCGGAAGCAGGTTTTTATGCTGCACGGGGCCTGGTTAGAAGGCAAAACCTCTAAAGGAACATCCCTGGAGGACGGATAGACCCAGAGAGGTTTAAGACTAAGGGAGGAGGCGGCACTCGTGGGGAGTGGGTGGGCGGCTCACTGTACTCTGACTGTGATTGTGTGACTATAACCTATGTTGCCCCCCCCCCCCCCCCCCCCCCCCGTTGCTGGGGCAGCACTGTGGGGTGACCTGCACCCCATCTCTCTCGCACAACAGCCTAAATCACCAAGGCACGGGGCTACTCTGAAGGGGTACAAGTACTCGCCAAGTAAACAAACTTTATGTCCAAAGCTGTAATTATTGTTGGTAGTCTTTTAAAATGTAGCACGGTTTCTTTCCCATCTAACACACAAGCAACTGTAGCAGCAGATTTAAACGCCTCCTCATGGCCAAGCACACGGACGGACGGGACGGGCAGGGTGTCCTGGGGCCGAGGCAGGCGGGCTGCGATGGTTCCTTACCCCCCACCCCCCCAACACCTCTGCTCTGTCTAAACTGTCCTGGCACCAAGGACTGGGTAAGAGGGGCCCGGGCCCCAGGCCTCAAGACAGATGCAGACAGTTCCCACGTATCCCCAACCCCGGCACCAGCTTAGGCAGCTGCCTCCCAACTTCGCCAGGGGGATGCTCACGCCCCCAAGCTCACCACAACCAAGCCAGCGCCCCGATTTTGCCTCCAAGTGCTCCTCCCCTAAGCTCCTGGCAGCATCACCTGGTGGCTGCTCCAACACCGAGCCACACCGCCCCGCCTCCCTCTGCTGCTCCACTCACCCACCGTGAACCCTGGCAGCGCTGCCCACCTCCACCGCCACACCGTCACCTCTCCCGGCTCAGCCTGCTCCCTCTCCCGCCCTCCTCCGCCAGGTGCACAGCCAGCCTGCAGGACGGTCACCCCAGCTCAGACCCTCCTCCCCCGGGCACTGGAGCCTCATCGCCTCGCACTGCCCCTGCGCCCTCTCCGAGCTCACCGCCCGGCTCCCGGGACAGGCTCCTCCACTGCCCGCTTTCACCACCGTCTTCTCCTAACGGGCTCCCTAATCCAGATCCCAGCTCAACTGTCACCTCCTCACGGGGGCCCGCCTGTCCATTTGCTCCAATTACCCGGCTCCGTTCCTTCACAGCCGTTACCACTGGGCTACCTTCTCCCAAACGCAGCTTAAGTTCTCCGGGGCCCGAGCCCGCCTGGCTCCCTGCTCAGCCCCGGAGAGACCCGCGCGTAGCTCGGCACCGAGGACAACACGCCGCAACCTGGGTCGCGGAGTGATGACGGTGTGCCGGGATGGGGTCCCCCTAGCCGCCTCGGCCCGGAGCCCGGCGGGGAGGGGGGAGGGTCCCTATCGGACCGGGGACTCGGCCTACGAGCCCGGCCTGCCCTCGCCCGCCCCGCGCCCTCCGCGCCCACCCACCGTAGGCGTAGATGCCGCGCAGCAGGTCCTCCCGCAGGCCCATGGTGTCGAACGTGGGCGTTACGTCCACCTCCTCGCTCGTCTCGAATTCCACTTTGGTCATGTCTTCCTCTTTGAGCAGCCGCTTCCGCGCCGAGCCCGAGTTCGCCATCGTCGCGGTGGCCGCCATGATCCCGCGTCGGCTGAAAGCGGAGAGCGCGCGGCGTCGGAAAGCGGAAGCACCCCTTCGCGCTTCCGCCGCCGACAGGAACTGACGTTACTGCGCTCGCGCGTGCGTCTAAGCGTGCGTGAAGCCACGCCCCGGGAGGGAACGAGCGCTTCTCGTCACGTGATCGGGCAAGGGCGCCGCGCTCTGGCGGAAAAGGCGCGCGCTCCGGATCTCGCGAGGGGCGGGGCCTCCCTCATTGCCTATAAAGATGGCGGCGGCAGCGCTGTGCTGAGGAGATTTTCGCTCCGTCACGCCGCCGGCCGCACCTTGGCGACCTCGGAGGAGGTGGGAGGCGGCTCTGCCTGGAGTGAGCAACCAGGCGCGGGCCTCCCGTTTGCACGCTCCCGCGTGGTCACTGCGAGGCGGAGGGCGTCGGGCACCGTGTGAGAGACACGTTTCACTGACGCCCGACGAGCATCCTCACTGCAGAGCGTCCCCTTTGAAAGCCGCGAACCAGCGCAGGTTGGGCGGCCTGTGTTCACCTTCGCCCCCGGGGACGCCCTGCGCGGGGTCGATGTGGCGACAGGGCCTGGCCTGGGGCAGCGCGCCCGGGCCCTCCGCCGCCCCCGCCCGGGATCCGCACCCGCACCCGCCGCGCGACCTGCGCCCTCGTCGGACGGCAGCTCGCTCCTCACTCCGGCGGCTGAGACGCAGCCCGCTCTGCGGAGAAGGTGACCCAGAGACTGCCCTGCCCGCGGGACCAGGGATGCCACCTCGCCCAGGCACTGCCCATCTTTAACAAAACAAATAAAACCAAACGACAGAGAGACACTGACACAACCGGCAGAGACCCTCACACACGGTGTTTCCAGCGCCCACAACGCACAGACAGGAGCTGCCCACCGGACTGTCCCCAACGCGAGCCCTTGTCCCCAGTTAGGGTATCGGACAGAGGGCCCCGCCGCATTGCAGTAAAACGCCCGTTTCCTTTTTTCATCGGCAGGAAGCTGAGTAGCTCAGTACCCCAATGAGTATCTTTTGGGATGGACTCACCAGCACCCATGCTTGAACAGTTGAAGCAAGATTACAGGCAAAGTGACACCTGGCAAGAATCAGCCTAACATACAACGTTTACAAGTGCACACAGCAGGCAGCCGTGGACAGCCGTGTGGCTCACGGGGCACAGCCAGTGCTCAGCCAGAGGCCCTTGGGAGGCCACTTGTAACCGGGAGCTGGTCAGGCTCACCCCAGACAACTGACCCCATTACAGACCCCAATGCCCGGCACCCCACAGGTCAGGCTCAGGTGAGGGGACCAGGCAAGGCCCTGGAGAGGCCGCTTGCAACGGGAGCTGGTCAGGCTCACCCCAAAACGGACAACAGACAATGGGCTTCCCCATTACAGAACGCTCTATTCAACTTAGGTTTTGTTTTGTTTGTTTTTGTTTGTTTTTAATATATATTTTATTGATTTTTTACAGAGAGGAAGGGAGAGGGATAGAGAGAAACATCAATGAGAGAGAAACATCCATCAGCTGCCTCCTGCACACCCCCTATTGGGGATGTGCTCGAAACCAAGATACATTCCCTTGACCAGAATGGAACCTGGGATCCTTGAGTCCGCAGGCCGACGCTCTATCCACTGAGCCAAACCGATTGGGGCTCAACTTAGGTTTTATTTTAAATATATTTTTATTGATTTCAGGGAGGAAAGAAGAGGGAGAGAGAGAGAGAAACATCAATGATGAGAGATAATCATCCATTGGCTGCGTCCTGCATGCTCCCCACTGGCATGTGCCTTTGACTGGTATCGAATCTGGGACCCTCCAGTCCATATGCTAACACTCCATCCACTGAGCCAAACCTCCTAGGGCTCAACTTAGGTTTTAAGTGAGGTGATGGGGATTGCTGAGACTGTGGGTGGACCCAAAACAGGAAAGTTCCCTGCAGCACTGCAAATAAGAGTCCAGGCCTCAGCCCCGGGGACCCTAGTCCAGGCAGCAAGCAGGATCCCCAGTACTTGCCCTAGAGCACATGTGTCAAACACAAGGCCCGCGGGCCAAATCCAGCCCGCCAGGCCTTGCAATGTGGCCCGCACCGCGCTGTCATCACTGCACTCCACTGTCAGTTTATGACATTGTCAGTTTATGACTGTTCAGTAAACCATTCGGCCCGCGATTTAGGCTGGATTTTAGATTTTGGCCCCTTCTCTGATTGAGTTTGACACCCCTGCCCTAGAGGACCCCTTACCCCCGCTTGTGTCCCACCAGAGTGGCCAGATTATGGAATTGGACAATCAAGGGGACTGGCTGCCTGTCACTCCTTGATCTAATTAAGCAGGGACAGAGTTGAATCACATGTGAGCATTTACTTCAGTCCTGCCAGCAGCATGGGGAGCAGCAGGTCACCCACAAACATCTGCTCTGCCCCCACCATGAGCCCACTGCTTATGTTGGGCTTATGTTGGGTAGATAGATGACATGGGGAAGTAGGCAAAAGGGCATAGATGACATGGGGAAGTAGGCAAAAGGTATGCCAAGTGTATAGTTGACAGGTAATGGGGTCTGGAGATTTGCAAAGGCCTGTGGGTAGCGCTGGGAGTCTTTTTTTTTTTTTTTAAGTATATTTTATTGATTTTTTTTACAGAGAGGAAGAGAGAGGGATAGAGAGTTAGAAACATCGATGAGAGAGAATCATTGATCAGCTGCCTCTTGCACACCCCCTACTAGGGATGTGCCCGCAACTAAGGTACATGCCCTTGACCAGAATTGAACCTGGGACCTTTCAGTCTGCAGGCCAACGTTCTATCCACTGAGCCAAACTGGTTTCATTAGGGCTGGGAGTTTTGAAAGGACTTAGTGATTTGCGAAGGGTTGGGGGGTCTTCAAAAGACTAGTGACTTTGGTGCCTGCAACAAGGTTGCTAATCTTTCTAGGATAACAGCAGCTCCCTGATGGGGAGGAAGGGCTGCGTCTCCAGGTGAGCGCCCAGGTCCCACGTGCAATGCCCAGCCAGGTTAGAATGTGCCTTCATAACAAAACAATCACGGTTAACAGAGCATGACCCACATTTCTTCCAATTATAGTTGGTCCCCAGCATTCTATTTCTGCTCCTATCAGGTTCACCCACTAAACCAGGCACCAGTGCAGTGGATCCTAACAGGTCCACACCAGCAAGTAAATGAGGGCTTAGTTCTCATGGCACTCACCCTGCTGGCAGTGTGTGTCCAAGCTGCCCAGCTGGCGTGGCTCAGTGGTTGAGCCACAGTTTGACTCTTGGTCAGAGCACATGCCTGGGTTTGGGGCTCCATCCCCAGTAGGGGGCGTGCAGAAGTCAGACAATCGATGATGTTTCTATCTATCCCTCTTTTCTCCCCCCCTAAAAATCAATAAAAACATACTTTAAAAAAATGCGTACAACCCTTACAAGAAAATTGACCTGATAACAAGCATGCCATGCAAGGATGCAGGGACTAATCACATGTTAGGAATTTGCAAAGATGCATCTCTGTCTCAGATGTTAAGTGAGAGAGAGCTGTGAGGTCTCAGGCCTTCTCACTCCACGGAGGCATCTCTTGGGCGGGGGGTTGAACACACTGCAGTTTTGTAAGCCATGCTCCAGAGCTAGGTTGCAAACACGGATCTCCAAGACAGTATCAGAAGAGAACATGACATCTCAGTATTTTCATAATGGTTTTATGTGGAAAGCCAGGTGTGCCTGCATGTCCAGGGGAGGAGAGGCCAGGCGGGCTGTCCAGGAGCTCCTGGAGCTGAGGCCAGAGCCCTGAGAAGGCAGGACTGGCCTGTGGCCACACCCTCCGGACCCGCCTCTTCCTCTGGGCCCGTGCTGGACTCAGGGGTAGACCAGGTGTGGGGAATGCTATTTGGTCTGCCCCTGCCACGGCATTAGGGGTGAATTAATGAAATATTTGACCAGACACAGAGGCTAATATTTAAGCTGGTAATTTTGCATGACCTGAGAATGATGTTAGAAATATCCCAACAGACGTTGGCAGAGAAAGGGTCCCACCCCTGGTGTGGACGGTCACGGTGGCTCTTCCCGTCCTGAGCAGCAGGAGGCTTGTGTGTAGGGCTCCTGGGCTGGCCTGGGTTTCTGTGTCATCACTGCATGCCTGCATGTCCTGGGTCAGAGAGGCTGTCCCTACAGGGAGCCTACCTGCCAGAAACCCCACACATCACCGGGCTCTCCATGACAGACACGGTTCCTTTCCAGGTGTGGCTGGCTCCCACACTTGCCTGGCAGGGCACCTGATGAAGCCCCGAGCCCGGCCTGGCTTTCCACATAAAACCATTATGAAAATAACGAGATGTCATGTTCTTTTCTGATACTGTCTTGGCATCCGGGCACCAGACGTGCATGGAGCGTCTCCGGTGCTAGATTGGGCGGTGGGGAGGGTGGACAGCGCTGAGCTATAAACCAGGAGATCCCAGTTCAGTTCCCGGTCAGGGCATATGTGCGGGTTGTGCGCTCGATTCCCAGTGAGGGGCGTGCAGGGGGCAGCCAGTAAATGATTCTCTCTCATCGTTGATGTTTCTATCTTTCTCTCCTCCCTCTCTGAAATTAAAATAAAATAAAATAAAGACCGTCATCCCAATCTAAATAGTGACCATTGAATGGCGATTCTAGAGGATCCCTTTAGAGCAAGCATGCTAAATGTCACCCACAAGGAATATTTTTGCAGCACGGCCAATGTAAGGGTATGTAAGAAAAGTTTAAAATATATATATTTTATTGATTCTTTTACAAGAGGAAGAGAGAGGGATAGAGAGTTAGAAACATCGTTGAGAGAGAATCATCGATCAGCTGCCTCTTGCACACCCCCTACTGGGGATGTGCCCGCAACCAAGGTACATGCCCTTGACTGGAATTGAACCCGGGACCTTTCAGGATCAGCTGCCTCTTGCACACCCCCTTCTGGGGATGTGCCCTCAACCAAGGTACATGCCCTTAACTGGAATCGAACCTGGAACCTTTCAGTCCGCAGGCCAATGCTCTATCCACTGAGCCAAACCAGTTTCGGCAAGAAAAGTTTTAATAAAAATTTTGTAACTTAGTTTTCACAATATCCTGTTAAACATAATTATTAATAACGAACTACAACGTTTGCTAATGACTGATTACTATAACCATGTCGCATTCATTTCCCTTACGTGCAGGCGCACAATTTTTCTCCACTAATACTAGCAGCGAATATTTCAGCAGCCGACGGCCACTTCATTAGTCTTGGACTGGCTTTTTGGTGTGCGCAACAGGAAATATTTCGCTTTTGGAGAACAAGAAAAATTGGTCTATTTGCTTTACGCTTATTAGTTTGTGCAGTTATCCAGTGTGTGGTAAGTGAATGTTCAAGAAAAAATATTAACTTTTATTAACATCCTTTACTATTTTATGGTAAAGACGACTCCTTTATTTCAGCCCTTTGTATTCAGCATGTCTCTATCGAAGCAAACCTACGTTTCCATGAAAATGGAAGCTTTTGGTTTTTTTTGCGGCCACATACATTTCCACCTTGTTTATTTGGCCCGTGTTGACCTTTGAGTTTGACATGCTTGGCTTAGAGACTTCCGGCTGATGGTGAGGACGGAAGAGGCTGCAGAATGAGTCCTGGTGGTGCCAGGACGTCGTCTGAGGGATTTTATCATGAACAGGCCGGCTGTTCACAGACGGGAGAGGATCTCCCCCATGCGGATCTTCCAGAAGCTTCCCATGCATGGTGTGAGAATGTCCTGGGCTCAGTGATGCGTGCAGGCTCGTGTGAGGCATCGCCCCTGGGCAGGGCCAGGCGGGCTTGCCTGTCAGACCTGCTCGCCTGCTGCTGTTCAGCCCAGCCCGCCCCAGCGTCCCTTCTGCAGGACCAGGAAGGGCAGCATGGAGCCGGTCCCGAGGAGAGCAGGTCAGCACTGGGGACGGCAGGCAGGCCCGAGGGGGTCTGAGAGCTGTCCTGGGGTGGAGGCTTTCCTCCCGAGGGGGGAGCCTGGTGTGGGGCCGTTGGTTTGGTTAAGTGCATGGGCGCTCTCTGGCTCAGCTCCACCTTCAAGGAGGACAGTGTGGACTGGAGGGATGAAGGATGCTCAGTTTTGGACCCTGATGTCCACATTGGCGCCCCAGGAGGAAAGAGAGGAAGAAGGAAGGGTTCTAGGTTTAGGTGTGGGGCGAGGAGGACCAGCTGCCTCGTTTGTGGCTGCTTTAAAAACAAACCAACCATTTCCGGCTCATTTTGTGAGGCTCGGGAGAGACCGCGTCCGCTCACTCAGCCTTCCCCGCTCGGCTGGTTTCACATGTTGGTGATCCAGGGCTTTGAGTCAGACTCGGTGGGAGGCGCTGCTCTCACACGTGCGCCATCTGGCTGTCACCTGGTGGAGCAGTCGCCAGTCCTGCGGGCCTCCTGGACCAGTGGTCCTCGGACACTGGCTGGCGACCACTGCTCTAGAAGGCATGAGGGCACTCCGGGATCCCAGGGAGCAGGGGTGCAGGAACGAGGAGGAAGTGGCAGAGGGAGGGGCAGCCCGCAGGAGGCACTCAGCTTCCTGGGCAGAGCACACAGTTGCTCCCAGCACGCCCAGGCAGAGGGCTGAGCCTGGTGAGCTGGTGTTGCCTGGGCTGGCACCTCGCCCTCCTCATGTGTCTGCGTCTCTCCTCTTCCCGTGGGAACACCCGTCACGGAGGGCTTCGGGCTCGACCTCATGGCCTCATCTTAACCTGGTTCCATCTGCCGCGACCTCTTTCCTAACAGGTCACACTCACCGGTGTTGGGGGGTTAGGACAGTCAGGGTGCCTGCAGGCCCCACCTGGGCCGAGAGGAAGAAGAAAGACAGGAAGGCTGGTACCCACAGGTCAGGGCGGCTGGCCTAAGGGAGGCAGGGCCAGGCCCGGCCCCCGGAGCTCCTCACCACCGCCCTAGCCTGTATCCTGTCCTGGGGCCGCAGCAGTGGGAATGGTCACCGGCAGCTCTCGGACCCGTCTGTTTTTAAACCAGCTTGATTGGGGTCAGATCTGTATCTGAACAATCCAGCCCTGCGGCCAGCACACCGGCCCTAGGACATTTCATCCTACAAAGAAGCCCCCTGCACTGCAGCCACCCCCGCCCCAGCCCTCTCCTCAGAGGCCAGGAGCCAAAGTCAGGGTCTGCAGGGCCGGCTCTCTCTGAGGCCCGGCCTGCTCTGAGCTCCTGGTGCTGCCCGCAGCCCTCGGCGTCCCCCAGCCTCTGCCTGCACTGTCACCTGGCCCCTCCCTGGGTGTGTCTGGGTCTCTCCTCGTCCCAGGAGGACACCTGTCATATAGGGCTTAGCGCTCGACCTAATGACCTCAGCAGTCGCGACCTATTTCCCAAAGGCCACAGTCACAGGTGTTGAGGGGTCAGGATTTAACATTTCTTTTGCGGGGACACCCGCACACCCTGGTTCATGAGCATCTATTGACTGTCCCTGCAGAATTGGAATGAGCTACCCAGGGGCAGCGAGACAGACCTACTTGAGGGCCTGCCCTCTCCCCGCATCCTCACCCTGTCCCGCAGGCCCTCCCTCTAGCATCCACCCGTCCACTCTCCTGGGCATCGGAGGCTACAGAGCCCGGTTCTCTCCCAGACCCCGGGTTCCCGGTGTGCGGGTGCTCTGTGACCGGGCAGAGCCGGGCTGGAAGTCTGTGCCTTTGTTTCCTGGGTCAAAGTTTGCCTTTCCCCTCACATAGGCTCTGGGACCTGAACTTTGAGTTTTGGAGCAAGTCACAGGCGTGAAGTCTGGTCAGATGCCCTGGGCACTGGTTTGGCAGGCTCTTCCCGCCCAGCCCTGCCCGCTGCCCGGAATCCAGAGGAGCCTGAGCCCGCAGCCGGAGGGGACACGCGCCCACTGCACGCCAGCAGCTCCTGCGCGGCCGGGCGTGCGCGTTTCTCGGTGAGTGTGCGCTGTGGGCCAGCCCCGTGGGGGAGGGGGGCTGTCCGCGGAGGAGGACTGCAGCGGCCACTCCCATTTTCCTTGGTTTGCACGCCGTTGGAGCACGTTCACTGCACACGCCTCTCAGGAGGCATTCCAGCCAGGCAGCTGGTCATCCCGTGAAAAGAACCAGATCACAGATTCTCAGGTCCAGGGCAAACACTCCCACCTGTGCCCCCTGCCTACCCGTTCCCCCTGTGCCCACCTGTGCCCCCCTGTGCACAAGGACCTCATGCACTCGTGTGATGAGAAAAAGAAACACTGGAATGTGCAGCCACAGGACCATACATACGTCTCCTGCTTCTCCACATCACTGAGTCAGCCTGCAGCCAGGCAGGTGTATGTAGCCATGAGTATCAGATGCTGAAACCTAACCCCCGCTGAGGGCGGTGCCCTGTCCAGCGATGCTGTTGTCCACAGTGAGAGTGAACAGTGCAGACACGGTCACGCCAAGTGCTGTGTGTTTTGTCACCTCATTGTCCGGGCAGGAGGGGGAGAAGGAGCAGAGAGTGAGCGCAGGACTGAGCTGGCGCTGGCGATGCGTCTCCTTCAGGGATCTGAAGTCCAGGAGGGGCGCGGGCACTGCTGTTTGCAGGCTGTTTTCTGTGCTGGAGACAGTCCACGTTCACGCTGTTTAGGATGAGTTACGTGGCTTAACAGGCTAAAGGCCTTGTGCCCGGGAACGCAGTGTGGCCACTGTGGCTACAGAGCAGGCGGGTGGCTCTGAGGTCCTCCCAGCACAAGGGCTTGGGTCCCCCCTCTCAGCATGGCCCTCTCCGCAGAGGGCCACGGGGCTGTGACTGCTTCAGGCCCTAAATCCACACAGCCCGGAGCCGGGGCCCAGCCAGGACCTGCGCAGGCCCGCAGCTCAGCTCTCAGACGCCTGGCCATCTCCCTCCCCACCCCCATACACACCAGCCGAGGGGTGTGGCCTTGACTGCTCACCCCCAAGAGCCGTCCTAGTTTTATGGCGACTCTAATGTGCGCACAGCGCCGTGCCCAGGTGTCTCCGTGCCAGGGTCCTGGGGCTGCCGAAAGCGACAGGCGTCCACTCTGCCGAGGACAAGCAGTCGCTTTCTGTGCGAGGCCCAGCCCTGGCCTGCTTCCCACTGGTCCATGTGGACCCGGCACCGCCTCTGGGCGCCAGCTCATCCAGCCTCCCGTTCCCCCAGGCGGGGCTGGGCTTCATCTCCCCCCGGAACCTTTCTGGCCCCCTCCCCCTCCCCCTCCGCGCCTGCCCGGAGGCAGACCGCCACAGGCGCACTCTGTCTGCTCCGCACATCTGGACTCAGGAGAGCCCAGGGGTTTGCTCCCTCCTGGGTCCCCTGCTGAGGATTTGTGGTCCAGACCCACTCCTAGGCCAGTGCCGGTTGGCCAGGCAGCAGCCTGTGTGTCAGAGGCTCATCCGTGTCCTGAGCCAGAAAAGCCAGGTCTCCCTCCGCCCAGTGCTGTCACTGGACACCAGGGCGGGCTGGTGTCATGGTCCTCAGTGTGTGTGTGTGTGTGTGTGTGGGGGGGGGGGGGGGTCCTCTGCTTACCTGCCTGTCTGGGGAGGATGGGTGGAATGGGAGGGCCTCCGGGCCGGGGCCCTGCACTGACAGCCTCCGCCGCCCCCTTTCCGTCCAGGTCCAGCCATGGCGGAGCTGCGCCGCACACACTCGTCGCTGGCAGGGCTGGACGAGGACATGCTGTGGGAGATGACGGAGAGCCACCGCCACAGGATCGTGCGCAGCATCTGCCCCAGCCGCCTCACCCCCTACCTGCGCCAGGCCAAGGTGCTGGGCCAGCTGGACGAGGAGGAGGTGCTGCACAGCCCCCGCTTCACCAACTCGGCCATGAGAGTCGGTGAGCCTGCGCCGCGGGCCTCTGCTCAGCCAGAAGCGGAGGGGACCCGAGTTCTGGTCGGTGTGTGTGGGGGCTCTGTTAGTTTCTCCGGGGCCGCCCTAACGAACGACCACAAAGTCACAGAATGGGTTCTCATGGCTGGGAGGCTGAAGGTCTGAAGTTAAGGTGTGGGCGGGGCCACACTCCCTCCCGTGGCTCCAGGGGAGGCCCCTTTCTGCCTCTTCCAGCTTCTGGTGGCCCCTGGCGCCCCTCGGCTGTGGCCCCTTCGCTCCAGCCTCTGCCTGCCACATGCCTTCTCTGAATGACTCCCTCTCCCTGAGACACTTGTCCTTGGACAGGCCCAGGCTCTGCAGAATGCCTCGGCTCACGAGCCCCACTAATTACACACGCCCAGACCCTTCTTCCAAGTCGGGTCCCTCTGGCAGGCTCCAGGGGACACCCTTTGGGGCGAGCCCGTCTCTTCCAGCCCAACTGCCTGTCTGTTTATTCATTCAAAGCCGGGGGAGCGCCTGGCATCACCATCTCAGCTTAGGAGGGTTGAGTCAGTTTCTAAGATACTTGTCTCAAAGCCCAGACTGGGCCCTGGAGAGCCAGTGGCGGGCAGTAGCTACTGACAGGAACTCTCTGCCCGTTGCCTGATGAGCCTCAGAAGCAGGAGAAGTGAATCCCAGCTGAGAGCCATGAGGCTGGGTGGGCCTGGGCCCTGGGTGCTGCTGCTTGCTGCTTTCCTCCCCCGAGCTAGGCACGCACCCCCACATGTCCGCCAGCATACCTGGTAGGTCTCAGAGTGACCACCATCTTCCTTAGTCTCTTACCTCCAGCTCCTAGCACACCGGTCGTAGTAGCTGCTCAATAAACGCCGGCCTCGCCCTTCTTGAGCCTGACTGCACTCTGGGGTTGCAGGGGCTTACGGCAGCAGAGGGTGCTCTGCCCCTCACGGGGAAGCCTGCCCAGCGCCTTGTCAGCCCAGACTGTCCTGTCCTCCAAGGGCACCTGCTGGACTTGCTGAGGGCGCGCGGGAAGAACGGGGTGCTCGCCTTCCTGGAGAGCTTGAAGTTCCACAACCCTGACGTCTACACCCTGGTCACCGGGCTGCAGCCCGACGTGGACTTCAGCACCTTCAGCGGTGAGAGCCGGCCTGCGACCGGAGTCCCCGGTCCTGGTCACCTCTCTTCCCCACCTGTTCCCCAGGCTCAGGCAGAGGTCCCCCCTGCCCCGTCCACACTCGGGGGAGGAGACCCTTGCACTGCAGTGGGACGGGTAGGAGAGGGAGCACGTGGCCTGGGCTCTGAGGAAGAGTCTGTCCCTACTGCAGCGCCAAGGGGACGGCCTTTCCCCAGAAGAGCTCCCAGGCCGCTTGGGGCTGTGCTGGGGTGGCAGCGCCTGCCCGAGGGGCAGTCAGGCCGCAGCCTGTGCCTGTGCTCAGCCCGCTAAGGGAGGGCTCACTGGGCTTGGGGACAGGAGTCCTGGCCTTCGCACAGCAGGACGCTCCAGCCTGGCGCCTCGCAGGCTGAGCTGGTAGAGATGGGTTACGCAGACTTACGGGCCTGTTCCTGTTTTGAGGATGACGTTGAGCTGTGTTAGTATAAACACGTCTGGGAGGGGAGGGGCAGCGGGTCTGGACAACGGGTCACATGGGCAGCCGAGGGGAAGAGCGAGTGGAAGGGAGGAGAAAATGAAGGGGAGTCCTTGTACCCAAATCTGGAATCATTGGTTTATTTACCCCAATCTCGTGTGTAGTTCGGCCCGAAGCCTTGAAGGAGACGACAGATATGGTGGGTCCTTTTGAGAGTCCAGGGCAGGAAGCCAAGCCCTGGAGGACGGGGAGGGGGCAGGGGGTGATGCCGGCTCCCCGCAGGGCTCATGGAGACGTCCAAGCTGACCGCATGCCTGGCCGGGGCCATCGGCAGCCTGCAGGAGGAGCTGAGCCAGGAGAAGGGGCAGAGGGAGGCGCTGGCACAGCAATGCCGGCGGCTGCAGGAGCGTCTGGGCCAGGCCGAGGCCCGGGCCGAGGGCCTGCAGCAGCTGGAGGCCGACCACGGCCGCATGAAGCGCGAGGTCAGCGTCCACTTCCACGAGGTGCTGAAGCTCAAGGACGAGATGCTCAGCCTCTCGCTGCACTACAGCAACGCGCTGCAGGAGAAGGAGCTGGCCAGCACGCGCTGCCGCGGCCTGCAGGAGGAGGTGCTGTGCCCACCGCCTCGCCCTCACCCCAGCCCCCCGACTCCCTGCCCCGCCAGCCTGGGCTGAGGCGACCCTGCAGGGAGCTAGCTGACCCTTTGCCTCCACCACCAGGGGGCCCCTCCAGTCACCCCCCTGTGATTCCCCAAGGCCTGGCTGGGGTGCCGTGGCCACGGTGGGGCGGCCTGCCGCCTGTGTCTGGGCCGGGGTACGTCTGGCTGTTCTGAGCTCCGCAGCAGTCCCCTGGGCCTCATCCCTCTAGCTGTCGGTGTCGGTGTCTCAGCTGGTCCTGCGATTAGGAGCTGCTTTAAGCCCAACAATGTCTTTTTTTATATTATTGATTTTTTACAGAGAGGAAGGGAGAGAGATAGAGAGCTAGAAACGTCGATGAGAAACATCGACCAGCTGCCTCTTGCACCCCCCACACCGGGGATGTGCCCGCAAACAATGTACATGCCCTTGACCGGAATCAAACCCGGGACCTTTCAGTCCGCAGACCGACGCTCTACCGCTGAGCCAAACCGGTTTCGGCCCAACAATGTTTTTTACTCATTTTTCTGTTGGGGATTATTCTCTCCTTGGTGATTTGTGATTTGTGGGGTTCTTTTTTCTTTTTTTTTAAAATATATATTTTATTGATTTTTTACAGAGAGGAAGGGAGAGGGATAGAGAGTCAGAAACATTGATGAGAGAGAAACATTAATCAGCTGCCTCGTGCACAACCCCTACGGGGGATGTGCCCACAACCAAGGTACATGCCCTTGACCAGAATCAAACCCGGGACCTTTCAGTCTGCAGACTGACGCTCTATCCATTGAGCCACACCGGTTTGGCTCGCCCAAATAATCATTTGCTCTTTGCCTTGATGGCATTGGTTTTTGTTGTTGCTGTTGTTAACCCTTAGCTGAGGATACTTTTTCCTTTTTTTTTTTTTTTTTTTTTTTTTTAGAGTAGAAGGGAGGGAGTAAATGAAGGGGGAGAAAGACGGGGAGAAAAACAATGTGAAAGAGACACATGGATCTGTTACCTCCTACGTGTGCCCGGATTGGGGCCAGAAAGTGAATCTGCAAAAAGGGTACAGGCTGGGACCGAACACCCAGCCCTTTGGTGCATGGGCTGGTGCTCTAACCACTGAGGAGCACCAGCCAGGGCGCTTGTTCTTTTATTTTATTTGGAAATAATGTCAAATTTATTTTTAAAATTATGCAAATACAATGTGCAGAGGACTCCCATGTGCCTTAGTTGTTCATTTGCAGGGCCCCCTCCCCCTTGCCCCCCCTTCCCCACACACATACACATAGGCACACACAGTTTCCCCGAGCCTGGGAGGTCTGGCCGGGATGCTCACGTCCTCCTGCCCGGCTGCTGTCCTCTCACCCCCGCAGCTCTATCTGACGAAGCAGGAGCTGCAGCGCCAGAGGCTGTCGGCCTCCTGCGAGCGGGAGTTCCGAGAGCGGTCCCTGCGCATGGCTGACGGCCTGGGGCCCGGAGCGGAGGAGCTGAGCCGCCTGAAGGAGGAGAACGAGAAGCTCCGCTCCCTGACATTCAGCCTGGTAGGCCCCGCCCCAGCCCACTTCCTCCAAGACCCCAGGCTGGGCTTCTGATGCCCCTGGGGAGGGTGGCTGGGGCCCGGAAATGGAAACTAGTGACGGCCCACCGGCCCCAGCCCCAGCGCTGGCGGGATTAGCCGGACATCACTCAGTTCCTCTAAGCTGCCTCAGAGAGGACTGGGCTGGTTACAATGGTGGGGTTCACTTCAAAGTTGGGGGACAGGAAAGAAAACCCGTCCCCCTGCAGAATGCGCTACGTGGGAGAGTGGGGAACTCTGAACACAGGGGTCACCAGCTCCCGGAATTGTACAGCCCCTCTCCCGTGTCTTTGAATCAATAAGTACCTGCTTTTGAGCCAGGTGGGGTGGCCGTCCTGCATCCCAGCTTGGGGGGCGGATCACGGCCTAGGGGGATCCCAGCCTTGAGGGGGACCTACCTGAGCTGCAGAGTGAGCCCCAGGAGGCTGGTGTGGCTGAGTCCCTCTCTGAAGCTCCCCTGCAAGTGCCTAAAGCAGGAGGCTCTATCCTAAGAGGCCTGGGCCTCCAGTACCTTCCGGTCCTGCCCAGCCGCCCTAGCAGAGCCCAAGGGCAGCTTTCCCTCCCCCAGGCCTCTGTCCCGGCCCCCGGGGCAGTCATGTCACTCACCCACCCGCCAGCAGCCTCCAGCTCCCGTTCCTGGGACGAGCTTCCCAGGAGCAGGCGTGTGGGAGCGGGGCCGGCTGACCCCTCTGTGCCCCAGGCGGAGAAGGACATCCTGGAGCAGAGCCTGGACGAGGCCCTGGAGAGCAAGCAGGAGATGGTGGACCGCATCCACTCGCTGAGGGAGCGCGCCGTGGCGGCCGAGCGGCAGCGGAAGCAGGTGACCCCGGCTCACGCTGGGGAGACGGGCTCTTCAGTCCATGCTGAGCTTACGACCAAGCTTGCCTAAGTGACGGGTCACTCGTTAGTTCATTCCTGTGTTGGCGCCAACTCACAGTCCGAGACTAGAGGCCACAGCTGTGGGTGGGCGATGAGCAAACAGGCGGGCACATAGGCGGTGAGAATAAGGGCACGCTCAGGGGCAGGTGCGTGGGGCCCACTGAGGGGCTGCTGGGGAGACAGGCCAGCGAGGGGACAGCGAGGGGACAGTGGGGAGACGGCCGGTGGAGGAGCATGAGCAGTGAGGGGAGTTATCTGTGCGCCCTGCTGGGCATGGGATGAACAAAACAGCCACAGGTGCAGCGCCCGCTGGTGGGCTCAGCATCTCTGCGGAGCTCCTGGAAATCACACTCAGCATGCAGGAGCTCACCCTGTTTCTCCCCGTCCCCTCGCTCTCCCTGATGCTCCCCCTCCTCTCCTCCACGGCTCCGCCCCTCGATCCAGTTCTGGGAAGAGAAGGAGCAGACCCTGCTGCAGTTCCAGAAGACCAAGGTGGACTGTGAGATCTACAGGGAGAAGGTGACCGCCCTGCAGAGCCAGGTGGCCGAGCTGCAGAAGGAGCGGGACCAGGTACCCGAGAGGCGGCGGGGCCGGGAGAACAGGAGCTGCCGGCGGCTGGGGGATGGTGCCTCATGCAGCCCACACTGCCACCCCCCCCCCCCGTGGCAGCTGGTTCCAGACTTGGGGTCTCTCCACTCCCTGCATTGTCACCTGCTGACATGCTCACCGCCTGAGACTAGAGGTCCCGTGTAGCGCCTCCCTTCATTTCTGTGCGCACACGTGACACGGTAGTGAACCCCGGCGTGTGCCTGCGGGTGAGCCCAGTGTTGGCTGCCTCTTCATGCCCGGCTCCCTGTGTCCCGGCCCACACGCAGGCCTACTCGGCCCGAGATGCCGCCCAGACGGAGATTGCCCAGAGCCTGGCCGAGAAGGACGCGCTCCGCAGGAAGCTGTTCGAGCTCACCGACCAGGGCTGCGACCTCCGCCAGCAGCTCCGCCAGCTGCAGGCCGGGTCGGCACCAGGGGTGAGTCCTGCCCTGCCGTGCGCCTGGGAGCGGGGGCAGCGTGTGCGTGGGGTGGGACACGCTGGGAGGCAGGCTGGGCCCATGCGCGAGCCCTAATGGTGGGCGTTGGAGACCACAGTGGGCAGCCGCCGCTGCTCTGCCTCTCCTTCCATGATGATGTCTTGCACGTCCTGGAAGGGGTGGCCTGACAGAAGGTTCTGGAACCTGTCAGGTGTGGTGTTGGGCTGAGGAAAGAAAGACGAAGCTGAGCTAAAACGACTATAAAAGCCCTAGTTACGGTCTGGCTGGCAGCGCCAGCCCAGGCACCTGGTGTACGGGTGTGGGGAACGTGCCCCAGCCCTCTCCCTCACCCCTTCCCACATCAGCCGTGTGCAAAAGCACACATGTATGTTAGAGCAGACTGACAGGCCGCACACTGCTAACTGCTGTGTGTGCATGTTGGAGGGGGTGAGTTTTTCCTCTCTGATTGGTCTGTCCCCCCATTTTCTATGTGCCTTATGTGTAGATACATGTACACACGTTATGTACCAGGTGTGTAGCCAGGAAGAACTATGTGCACGGGGATGGGGAACGTCCAGCCCATGTACTGGAAGCAATGAGAGAGGGTGGAGAAGGGGGAGGTGTCAGGGCAGAAACCCCGAGAGCATCAGAGCATCCGAGGGGACCTTTCCTGAATTAACCAGCCCGTCTGGCGCCTTGGCAGCCCAAGCAGGAGGCGGGGCCGAGGGAGCCCTGCTGGAGGGGAAAGCAGCGGCTCGTGCGCATGTTCGCCATCTGCCCGCGGGACGACAGTGACGGCAGCTGCCTCAGCTCCTCCGAGGTACAGCAGTGCCCCTCCTCCCGGGGACAGGCCGTGCAGACGGAAGGGGGCCCGCACATCGTAGGTGCTGAAGAGGGACTTAGGTGGCCAGGGCTGCATCGAGGCCCACGCTGTCCACCTGGCGTCCCGTGCCCCACTCAGCATCCTGCGCAGTCCACATCAGCACGTGACCCTCACTAGCCAGTGCCGTGGTCTCTCAGGGCCTCAATCGCTTTCTATGTAAAGTGGGAAGATTATTTTTATTTATTTATTGGGAGGACTAAGCGACATAAAACACAGGAAACAGCTAAGAGAGAGCTGGCACATAGTAGGTGCTCGACTAATGTGCCTGGCTGTGTGCTCCCCTTTCCTCTCCCCTTCCTGTCCCCTCCTCGGCCCTGATGTTGGTGGCCGTGGCTTCTTCCCTTTCCAGAGCAGGGAGGGGTCGTGAGCCCATGAGCTCGCGCTGACCCTGCCTCACCGTCCTCCAGTCGCAGCTCTGGTCGGACCTGAGTGCCACATCCAGCCGCGAGCTGGTGGACAGCTTCCGCTCCAGCAGCCCCGTGCCCCCCAGCCAGCTGTCCCTGTACAAGCGAGCCGCGGAGGACTTCCGGGAGGATCCTTGGTCCTTCAGGTAGAGAGGACGGCACCGGCGCCGGACCACACGGGTCCCCTGTGGCTCACCGAGGACGAGGGCCGGGCAGGCGCTGGGTGCTCCTGGCCCAAGCCGTCCTCGTCCTCTGCGCAGTGGCTTCTCAGAAACCCTGGAGGGGGACTGGAGAGGGTCCCCGGGAGCGAAGGCAGGTGACGCCGACCTGGACTACGAGATTGTAGACAGAGCAGGTGAGTGTGTCCGCTGCCAACTCTGCAGCCGCCCACCTCCCCTGGCTGGGCCACAGAGCCAGGAGGAGACAGGAGGACAGGTCTCCTCGGGGGCCGGGCGGAGGGAGGGGAACTGGGACTCTGCCCTGACCCGGGTCCCTGGCAGTTCAGGCCAGTGCCAGCTGCTCTGTGCGGTGTCCTTTCCATTGTCTCCATGCCCGCTCAGCCCAGATGTTCAGACAGCTGCTTGTTCTGTCCCTCCTGCTCTGGACGCTGGGTGCTCAGGCTGCCAGGGACAGCACGGCGCCAGGCTGCAGTGCCCCTCCTGCTGGCCAGGGCGCCTGTGGGTGCCTCTCTCCCTTTCCCTGTGGCTTATGCCTTGTATCTGTCACTTAGCTGGTCCCCTCTCCTTCCCAAGCCGTGTGCCCCTCACGTTGGCCTCCTTCCCTTCCCACCCTGCACTCCTACCCCAGCCTTGGTTCTCACACAGACCCGCCTGGAATTCACCCTGTGGCCACCAGGGGGTGCACGCACCCGTGCTGGCCCACAGAGGCAGCTGCGGTGGGCAGTGGTCACATGGCCAGAAACCTTCCTCCTTCCCGGGTCACTGGTGGTGGTATTTGTGACAGTGACCAATGGAGAGGGTGCGGCAGGGGAGCCAGCTGGCCGAGGCCGGGAGGAGAGGGTGCTTGCTGCTCCTCTTCGGTGTGATCCCATGTGATGTCCCACGTTCACACTTTCTAGTGCAATTTGTCTCACATGCGCCAGCAGCGCCCAGTGGCCTCCACATGGCTGGGATGTAGTCAGGAACAGGGTTTCCTGTGAGCTGGGCACAGGCCGCCGTGGCAGGTGGCAGGTGGCAGGCAGCTGTCTGCCCTCTGCTGGCCTCTGGTCCTCCAGGTGGGCGGGCAGTCCACCAGGTGGAGGAGCAGCCTCCACTCCCAGAGGGAAGCCGCCGCCTGGGCTGGGCCACCCAGGGACATCGAGGCCTGGGACCGCCAACAGGAGCCTCCACAGCCAGCAGCTGGCGTGGCCCGGGGTAAGCGGAGCAGCTGGTACAGGCGGCTGGCGCTGCTGTGCAGAAAGGCGGGCCCGGGTGCCAACGGATTTGACTGTGTGACTGAAGGTGGAAGTGGATTCTAGCTTCCCTACCTCATAGAACGTGGGCAACGTTCAGTCTCACAAAGGACACAGTGGAGGCCAGACCCAGGCAGGTGCAGCTCTCCACCTGCTCCTCCCGCTTACCCCCAGAGGGGAGAGAGGAGCCAAGGTCTAAGCAGGAGGAAGGAGGAGGACGAGAAGGTCAGCCTCAGCCGAGGGGGCTGAGGGGACTGAGGTAGCGTGCGGCTTTAGGGAGGCCGGCGAGGGGTCTGAGCCTTTGCTTCTGCCTAGACCTCCTGGAGTCTGAGAGCGGCCCACAGCTGGTCTCCAGGGGCCTCTGCGTCTCAGCCAGGTGAGCGGAGTGGGGCCGGGCCAGCAGGTGGCATAGTGAGGGCTGATAGCAGGCGACAGCCTTTTTGAGGGAGGGATCATGGCAGGACAGAGGGTGGAGAATTCCAGAATGCTGGGGCTGGGGGCAGAGCCGGGCTGCACACGAGCTCCGTCGCCCCTTCCTGCAGCAGCGTCCCCGTGCGGCGGCGGCCGGCCCGGAAGCTCCCGAGCCAGGTCACGGTGCTGGCCTTCCAGGGGGACGCGCTGCTGGAGCAGATGAGCGTCATCGGTGGGAACCACACAGGCATCTTCATCCACCGCGTCAGCCCTGGCTCGGCGGCCGACGAGATGGCCTTGCGCCCGGGCACGCAGATCGTCATGGTGAGTGTGTTCCGGGCTTCCTGTTGCTGTTTTTAACGGTGTCTTGTCAGCTCCCATGCGTGTGCATGCACACCTGTGTTCAAATACACATACCGGCAGATCCACACTCTAACTCTTTCAAACTTTCTGTTGTAAAATATTCATGATGTTGCAGAATACATAGATATGCAACTTAACTAATCACCATTTAGTGACTACAGCAGCAGGGAGGGGGCTTTGATGTCGCTGAATTCACAAAATAGGCGCCACCTGTTCCCGAGGAGCCCTTTCTCCGTGTCTCGTTGTCAGTGGCATTGTGGTCACAGCCACAGAGCCCTTCATGGTGTTTGGGGACAGTCCTGAGACCCGAATGGGGCAGTTCAGTTAAAGGCACGTGCTCCTTCTCCTTATAAAGTGCCCTCTCCTCGCGTGAGGCAGCGAGGGCGTGAATGGAGGGATCGTGAGAGCTGGGAGCTTTCACAGCGGGCTGGGGGTGGCAGCTAGCGGGCGCCAGGGATGCTACTGACATCCCACAGGGCCCGGGCGGCCCCACAGCACAGAGTGACCTGGCTCCAAATGGCAGTCGTCCCAAAGCCGAGGACCTGCGATCTGGAACGCTCTAGAACAAAGCTCCATTTTGGAGAGCAGACACAGTCCTGGGTGGTGCTCTCTGCATGCCAGTGGGAAGGGGTTGGTTGTTGACTCGGTGGGAACATGGGTGGTTTGAAGGAGTCAAATGCAGATGCCCCAGTTCAGGGCCTGGGACAGAGGCCCTGATGGGCTTGTGGGCGGCTGAGGGTGCGTGTGGGCAGCTGGGGTTGGGGGAGGGGTTGAGTGCAGATCTGCGCTCAGGCTCCATGCCGAGCCTGTCGATAACGGCCCGCCCTGGTGGTTTACCTCCAGGTGGACTGTGAGGCCACAGAGCCCTTCTTCAAGGCCGTCCTGCAGGGCGTGACCCTGGAGCAGGCTGTGGGTCTCCTCCGCAGGGTGGACGGCTTCTGCTGCCTGTCTGTGAAGGTCAACACGGAGGGTACACACTCCCCCTCCCTCCCCCCCCCCCAGGATCTCCCCTCTCAGCACCTGCCCAGCCGCCCCTTCTCCACTCTGACCTTGGCTGTGCCTGCCCCAGCCTCCATGGCCTATCCCAGAGCCAGTCCGCACCCCCAGTCTGCAGAGGCCCCAAGGCAGCTAGGACCTCTCACCCACTGACTCTGGCACCAGGATGGCTCCCGGGACTTTGGGGTGGTACCTTCTGTCTCTTCTCCTTTCACGTTCCAGAACCTACCTTCTGTGGATCACGGCTGGGACTGATCTATGCTCTTACCAGGTTATAAGAAGCTGGTCCAGGACCTGGAGGCCAAAGTGGCCACCTCAGGGGACTCCTTCTACATCCGGGTCAACCTGGCCCTGGAGGGGCGGGCAGAGGGGGAGCTGCCGGTGCACTGCGGCGACATCCTGCACGTCACAGACACCATGTTCCAGGGCCGCGGCTGCTGGCACGCCCACCGCGTGGGCCCCTACAGCACCAGGGATACGGATGGCGGCACCATCCCCACCTACGCACGGTGAGCGGCCACCTCTGGGGAGGGGACCTCTGAGTGGAATCCCCATGTGCCACCCCCAAGTGGACAGGTTTGTTTGTGAAAAGGCTGGGCCTCGGTTCTAGAGTGTTCGGGTCAGCATTTCCAGCCGCAGCACTGTGACCTGCGGGCCCCGCTGCTGGGGGCTGCCTGGCCTCATGCTGGCCCCAAACTGTGAAAACCAGCACTGTCTCCAGACGTGGCCAGTGTGCCCCGCAGGTGGGTTCGCAGTCACCGCGTGTGTCCAGGACTGTGTTCCCTGTCCTGGGACAGCTGGGGCAGGGCCCACCCCTCCCCCCAGCAGCATCCGCCTGCCGGGAGCGTGTCCCAGGCCAGCCGGTGCACACGGAGCGTGGTGTTGGGTGGTGCTGCTCGGCTCTGAGGTGCAGGGAGGCCAGGAGCCACGTCCCACCCAGGCTCGCCCCGGCAGGTGCGACCCCTCCGTGGGCTGAGGACTTCAGGGTCTCAGAGGTGCCGCTGGGCGGGGTGTGGAGCCTCCTGGCAGCATGTCTCCTCCTCGCAGGGCACAGCAGCTGCTCATCATCCTCCTGCAGGACCTGGCTCAGCAGAGCAGCTCCGCCCGCAAGGTGAGGCCGCTGCCTGTCCTGGCCCAGCCCACGGGGAGGAGGTTGGCCCTGCCTCTCCCTGCCTCTCCTCCCTGGGCTGGCAGAGGGCTGGGGCTGGCTAGGTGTCCTGTTGGGAGGGTGTAGGCTACTGATCTGAGGGGTCTCCCTGCGAGTCCCTGCGCCATGCGTCCTGTACACCTTCCCCTGGGTCCGCACAGGGCGCCTGGCCTGCAAGTTCATCCACCTCGAGCAGAGGCGCTGGACATGCTCACCCAATAGCGCCCTTGCACCCCCTGTCTGGCCATCTGCACCATTCCTCCCTCTGAGGGCGGGGACTTGGTGTCCTCCCCACAGAGGCCACTCAGTGCCCTGATCGAGGAGCTAGGGCGCCCCCGCCCCCCGCCTCCATCACAGTGGGCGAGGTGTGGGGGCGGCCCTCACTGCTCTGCCCTGGGCGAGGGCCTCTGCCCCAGCACCCTCTCCTGCTCCCTTCTCCTCCCTGGCACGGGGCCTGGGCTGCTCTGTGGGCACAGCCTGAAGGTCCAGGGACCAGCCTGGATCCCCCGGTGGGGCGGTGCCTGCCCGGCCCGGTGTGGATGGTGACAACTGGTTCCTTCTCCCTCCAGCCGTCTCCTGGAGGCTCCCAGAGGTTGGTCCGTATCGTCACTGTGGACAGAACCAAGGCCAGCGCCCTGTGCTCATCCTTTGACGGGGCCCAGTCAGGTGAGGCGGGGCCAGGGTGTTGGGAGGGGCTGCAGGCTGCTGGGGTGGCTCAGGGAGCCCTCCTCAGCGGGAACAGGATGGATCCTGAGCACCATACTTGGCGCCTGGGTGCCTCTCTGGAGAGGTGAGCTGGGTGAGGTCTGAGGCCCCGGGGGAGGTCAGCATGGCAGCGCCACGGGGTAAAACCAAACTATGAGGGCGGTGGGGGTGAGTTTAGAGTAAGCTCCATCCATCTGAGCTTAGTTCCTTCTTGAAAGGTCTTTGGTGCATAATATAGGGGGGCTGTGAGAATGGATAGCAACCTGAATGGTTGGGAGGGAGACGGGGGCTGGAGTGAGGGGAGCGTGAGGCAGGCGACCAGATGGCGCTGGGGGCGAGGAGAGGGTGATGGAAGGGAGGAGGCCTTCTCCATCCTCCCTGTGGCCAGTGAGGCAGGTGGGATGGAACGCACTACCCGGCTGGGCCTGGCCGCCACAGGGCTCCGTGGCCACTGGCACACAGGCTGTTCAGCCCGGGTGGGCGGGGCCTCGGCCCTGGAGCCGGCACTCTACGTGGCCTCCCTGTAGGTGTGGGGGCTGCGCGGGTGCAAAGCTGCCGGCGGGGCCTGGGACCGCTCACATCTCTTCTCCCCCACAGACGCCTCCCCCAGGGGCTTCTGGGCCGAGAGCTGCGTCACTCTGGCGCCCTACACGCGGGTGCACCCCCGCAGGCCCAGCCGGCCCCGGCCCGTGCTCCTGGTGCCCGGCTTGGTCGGGAGGATCCTGAGTGAGAAGCTCTGCCTCCTGCAAGGGTTTAAGACATGCCCGGCAGGTGCGCTCCCCCGGGGCCCCACTGTGTGCGGGGTGGGCAAGGCCTGGGCAGCTGTCGGACGGGCTCCAGGAGAGCAGCGGGAGGCGCCACGAGGGCCCTGGGGCTGCCCAGCAGCTCACCACGCCGGCATACAGCCTGGGCTCTCCTCCGGACTGAGGCAGCATGGGACCAGGTCTCCGTGGCCGCCTGGCGCAGAGGCTCTTGGGAGGGCCCCCCTCTCTGGCTCCTGGTCCTCAGCTCCCTGGCTTGTGTGCTCCCTCCTCCCTCAGCCTCTGCGTCACGTGGCTTCTCCCGTGTGTCTGTCTCCACGGGGGCTTCCTGTAAGGACCCAGCCCCCGGGTTGGGTGCCCTCAGGGGCAGCCTCTGAGTAGGAAGCGCAGGGTCAGGCTCACGGAGAGGACACCTAGGGAGAGCTCCCCCAGCGCTGGCGGGGCCCCCGGCAGGAGTACGGCGTGGGGCTCCCTCAGGACTCCAGTGGTTGGGTGTGTGACCTCCGTCCACTGTCCCCCTCAGAGTGCTTGAGCCCGGAGGAGTGCGAGGCCGCCAGCCGGAGAGGGGACGTTGTCCAGGAGAGGGAGGCCGCCGGCAGCCGCTGGGTGCCCCGCGCGGCCCTGGAGCGCCTCATGGAGAAGGTAGGGCTGGCAGGCGGGCTGCTTGGGGAGCAGGAACTGGCAGAGGGTTGGAGGCCGGAGGTGGGACCAGGGTCCCTGTGGCCTTGGGGAGTCTCTGAACTCCCTGGAGCCCGTTTCCCAAGGTAGGAAACGGTTAGCATCATCTGTGAAGTGACTTAGTGAAATGGAAGTAGCATTCATGTTCTAAGGCTCAGATACAGGCAGAGCTCACTGTGAGCTACCGTGTTACATGGATACAAGGCGGCCAGGCTGGCTGCCAGCGGAGGCGGCGCCCTGTGCCCACAGCCCATGCCCTGAGGAGGCACTGCGGCCTCCTGGGGACTGGCCTGGGCACAGCCCCTTAGCCCAGCTTGCAGCTCTGTGCTTCCAGGTGCAAAGCACGCATGAGGCTGCTGTATTGCTAGAATGACTGCTTTGTAAGTCGAGGCTACATTGGTTAACTTTATGTGAGTTTCAGGTGTCAGCATTGTAATTCCATATCTTTGTACACGTTAGGGTGTTCACCATCAACAGTCTAGTTCCATCTGTCGTCATACACTTGAACCTTCACCCGTGTCACCCTCCCAGCCTCCTCCTCTGTTCCATGTCTATGGGTTTTGGGTTTTGCGCTTTGCTTGTTTTATGTTTTAAAATATATTTTAAAATTGGTTTCAGAGAGGAAGAGAGATGGAGAGAGACATCAATGATGAGAGAGAATCGTGGATCAGCTGCTTCCTGCACGCCCCCTACCAGGGATGGAGCCCACAACCCGGGCCTGTGCCCTGACAGGGAATCGAACTGAGACCTGGTTCATAGGCAGACGCTCAACCCGAGTCACACTGCTGGCTGTTTGTTCATTTTTCTGGCCTCACGTCTGCCACTTGGCAGACACCCTGCAGATGGATGGAGTTGCTGACGGCTGTGCCGCCAACACCTTCTCCCGCTGGCCCGGAGAGCTGTGGACTCTCCCGTCTCCTGTACCAATGCAGCCTGCTTGTCCCGTCGGCACCGCTCCCGGATGGCAGACTTGACTTGTCCCTCTTCTCCCCCAGAGCACCCACGCCCTCCTGGACGTGCCACTGGGCAGCGTGCGCGCCCTGCACAGCATGGAGATCTTCCCCATCGTCCTCCACATCGTCATCAACGAGAAGGCAGCCAAGAGACTCAGGTAGGTGCACCCGGGGCTGGCGGCCCCGTGCCTCTGGAGCATGTGACAGGATTCCTGGAAATGTCACAGGGTGGGTCCCCCACAACTCTGGGGCAGAGGCTCCCTGCCCCCTGGGAAGCAGCCCAGATGACAGCGAGGACTTGGCTCCTGCACTGACTAAAGCCCGTCTGCTGGGGCCACAGGGACCCTCCCGCCTGGTGGCAAGGACCACGCTGGAGGCCGTGCTTGTTCATGGCTGGGGACAAGCCCAGGTGTCCTGGGCCCTTTATAATTTGGCACCTGAGGCTGTAAACTAGATGCCCAGCCCCGCCCGGCTTTGTGGTCTGGGGCCCTGTCTCTTCAGGACCCTGTGACACTGGCCGCTGCCCCCAGGGGTGTTTGGTCCCGAGCTTGGCTGGTGCCGGGGCGCTGTCCCCCTGAGCTGCCTCTGGCCCCGCAGGAAGGCCCTACAGCGGCTGGGCGCCTCGGAGGAGCAGCTCCTGGCGGCCAGCAGGCAGGAGGAGGGTGAGCTGGACAGGGCGCCCTGCCCCCGCTGCAGCCTGGCCCCCGAGGCCTGGGGTGACCTGGACACGCTGCTTAGCTGCGTCCGCTTCGCCATCTCCGACGAGCAGAAGAAGGTGGTGTGGACGGAGGAGAGCCCCCCGTGACAGATGCTGTGTCCTCCTGGCTGGCGGACCCCGCGCCCTGTCCTATGGGCTCAGCTTGGGGTGCTCATCGCACACGCCCCCCTGGGTCCCCTCACTGGAGTCCGACAACCACCCTTGCCATGTGCAGGTCACAGATGGGCACTCAGACCATCTGCTCTTTTCTGCATAAACCCTTTCCTCTCATCAGGGATGGCATGGTCTGACCTGACACCCCGAGGACGCTCCATGGGTGGGTCCTGGCACCCTCCCCAGAGCTGGAGGCCCAGGTGTCCCCAGATAAATGCCCATCTGACCAACCTCTGAACTTTGCTCTGCATTTCACTGTGTCAGAGGCTCCTCCACACCCACAGAGGTGGTGGGCGGCAGCACTGGTGGCCCAAGGTCAGGTGCCCCTGTTCTCTCGGCTGCTGGTGCTCAATGACTCCAGTTTAGGGTGCTGGCCTTCTTCCCGCCTCTGCCTGGAGGGCCAAGGGCCATAGAGGGCGTGTCTCCACCTGGGCTGCACTCGGAGGCTGCTGTGCCTGTGTCTGAAGGTTGGCTGCGCCCTCCCTGTCAGAGGCGCGTGCGGCTGTTTAGGCTGTTTACCACTAAGGCTCGTCTCCAAGTGATGGACAGTGTCTTCGGTGGGTTTGTGCCTCCAGATCCCTCTGCAGGGGTCGTGGCTCCTCCCAGACCCCTCTGCGGGGGCCGTGGCTCCTCCAGGGCTGAGGACTGCCTCTACCAGTGTCCCCCCCTCCCCCCCCCCAGGCCCTCACCCGGCCCAGCCACCCCTCACAGACTGAAAGTCCTGGACAGCAGCTCCCATCTGATGCCCAGGAAGCCGCGGGGGAATCCTGGGGGCGCTGTTGTAAACAAGCTCAGAAACGGACTTGCATGTTTTACTAAAATGAGCATGTTCAGTGTTCTGGCCTGTGGCTTACCCTCGCCCCGAGGAGGGAGGAGATGGGGAGGGCGGGCGACAGGAGCCCCCATCCAGAGAGAAGGCACTCTCCGGCTTTCCCGGGCAGAGCCTCTGCTTCCACGCCGGGAGGGAGGCCTGGAGCATTCAGGGGTGTCTGTGTTAGACCTGTGTCCTCCTCAGAAGGGACCGGCCTGCAGACGGGATGGCATCTCTGGGCAGCAAAAGGATAGACACCCACAGGCTCAGACCTGCCGCTTGGAACCAGCCAGGAGCAGTAACCCCCCCCCCCCCACCCGAAACCAGCCCAGAGTGTCCTGTCTTTGGGGCCAGAGGCCGATAAAACCAACACTGCGCTCCCAGAGGGGTTGGGCCTGCCTCCACCCACGTGGCGCACACAGCCCCTTGTCTCCTCTCACGGGAAGGGCACGGACATCTGTGGCTCCGGAGAATGAGGAGGGGCCCGGGACCCAACCGAGGAAATGACCCCGTGTCCACACCTGTCCTGGGTCGCCTTGGAATGCCTGTGCTGGGACACGGCTCAGACATGGAGGCGATGTCCCATGGCACGGTGGAGACGCGCCCCCTGTGCCCCTCCAGGCAGAGGTGGGAAGGAGGCCAGCACCGGAGCGCCCTCCTGGGCTGCACGCGGAGGCGGCTGTGCTGTGCCCGAGGCTGGCTCGCCCTCCCTGGCAGGGGCGTGTGCGGCTCACAGCTCGTTGTGCAGGGGCCGGCACTGGGGCGAGAGCCTCTCCTCCAGGACCCCGTCGGGGGCGCACACCCAGGGGTCCTGGGTCTCCCACTGCCACTTGGCCAGCTGGGCCCGCAGCAGCTCCAGCGCCGGGGCGTAGTGCGGGTCGGCAGCCAGGTTCTGGGTCTCTCGGGGGTCATGTTGGAGGTCGTAGAGCTCCCAGCGCTCCCGGTAGTAGTAGCCGTGCAGGTCTTTGTACCAGCGTGTGGGCCGGCCGGCCGCTGTGCGGTTCAGCAGGTCCTGGAAGGTGGGCGACACGTAGAGGTCCTGGTCGATGGGGAAGGGCATCTTGAAGTGCAGGTTGTGCACCAGGCGCAGGGCCCCGCGCTGCACGGAGCGCATCGGGTAGAACATGGTGGCCTCGTGGTGGCTCTGGCTGCCGAAGACGGTGGTCCAGGCGGGCTCTGCGTCCAGCGCCGGCAGGAGAGACCGGCCAGTGAGCTGGACCGTCTTGGAGCCGAAGATGGCGTAGCGGGGGTAGGGGATGGAGAACCAGTCCAGCACGGTGGGCGTGAGGTCTGCGGGGGAGGGAGGCGCATCAGCTCGCCAGGCAGGCACGAGCCTGGGAAGCTGGTGGGCGCCTCTCACCTCAGCACCAGCAGGGAGGCGCTCCGGCACCCACCTGTCCCCGTTGCCTGCCTGCCTGCCACTTGGCGAGACTAACGTTCAGGATCCTTCTAAGACCCTTCAGACCAGTGAGGCGGCCCACCCAGCTCATTGGCTCCTGCTCTGAGCTGTGGCCATAGTGTTCCCACAGGTGCTTTGGGGCCCAAGGGCCTGAGGGTGCTGCTGCCCTGACCCCTCAAAGCGGGGTCCCAGGGCCGCAGCATCGGTACCACCCGGGAAAAGGCGGGAAGCGCACTCGGAGGCCAGAAGCGCACTCGGAGGCCCAGCCCCGGCCTACTGCGCCAGGACCAGGTGGGTATCTCGACGGCAATACCTTCGCTCAGTGGGCTGGCGGGAGAGCAAGTCTAAGGATGGCGAGGCCCCGGCTGCAGCCAGCGGGGCGCTTGCTCACTGCGTGGCCTGGGCACTTATTCACCTCTCTGAGCCTCGCTGGAGGCCGGTGGGAACCACGGAAAGGAGTGTTGCGAACAGCCCGGACCTAGTGTCCCCACACTCCCACCTTCCCGTAGGCGCAGGACCGTACCGAGGAGGCTCACGTAGGCCTCGCTGACCTGGCCCCAGCGTCTCGGGTGCTCCGGGGACGACACCAGCAGGGGCTCCGCGGTGCCCGGCCAGTACAGGTTGGTCCTGCCGCTGGGGAAGGGGATGCCGTTGTCGGAGGTGAAGATCACCAGGGTGTCGTTCAGGACGCCGGCCGCCCGCAGCTCCTGCAGCACCAGCCCAACCCCTGCGGCACAGAGGGCACCGCTCAGGGCAGGCGGACACGGATACTCCCTCCTCCCCACCCGGTGTGTGCCCTCCCTCGCTCCTTCACCAGCCGCTGGGCCCTGCGCTGTCCCTCCCACCAGCCTGGGCCTGGGCCTCTGCCCAGCACTCTGCCGCGCCCCCTGCCCCAGAGCTGGCGTGCAGGGCCTCCCTAGCCTTCCTCCCCAGCCGCCCACCCACCCGGCCACCGGCCCTCCCTTGGCACTTCCGTGTCACCCCGCACAGCTGCCACCGCTGCCCTGGGTGTTCTGGAATCTCAGGTCTTCCCTGTGGGGCTGACAGAGTCCGGGCAGGGCCGGAGACAGGAGTCCCTCCATGCCCCCTGGCCCCAGGCTCCTGGCCCGCACGGGCACTCCCACGCCCGGCTTCCTGACCCACCTTGGTCCATGCGGCCGATGGTGGTGTACTGGGCGGCCAGGTCAGCCCGGGCCGCTGGGGTGTCGGGGACAAAGTAAGGCACCTGAGGCAGGTGAGTGGAGAGTCCACGTCAGCAGAGAGGCCGGGACCTGTCCAGCCTGATCAGGGCAGGGGCGGGGTGGCCTCCTCCCGCGCCTGAATCCTCCTCCTGGGAATGGGTCAGCCCCCAGTCCACAATGCTGGGTGCGTCACCCTCACACTTCTCTCTGCAGGCCCTGCAGAGGGGACCTGGACCCAGGTCACAGGGCCACTTCTGAGTCGTCACACACCTGGGGTCGGCTGCGAGCTCGCGGAGGGCCCCTACCTGCACATCCTGGGGGTCGTAGACCTGTGGGGTCCAGTCTGGGATGCGCCCCATGCCGCTCTCCCCGTTGCCGAACTTCTCGCAGAAGGCCCCGTACTGGGGCTGGGAGTGCCCGCAGCGGTGGGGGTCATGGAAGGCGACGTACAGGAAGAAGGGCCTGCGCAGGGCGGGGCCTCAGTGCCAGTGCCTGGTGTGCGACCCTGGGGAGCCCCTCCTTCAGGAAGGAGCCCTCGGCTTCGCCTGCTCCTGTCACTGAGAGTCTCCTGTGAACCTCAGTGCCCCAGTCTCCCCAGGGCCCTCTTCCTCTGACCAGGTTCACTTGAGCATCTGGAACCTTCTCCCCTTCCCTACTCCACTGTCTGGGGAATCCTCTCCAGTAAAGGTTCTGGGGTGCGTGCCACGCTCACCGCCCGGGGCCGGCCTGAGGGGGAGGGGGCCTCCGCACCTGCCGTCCCCCGTCTGCAGGAACTCGCGGACCAGCAGCCGGATCCTGGTGATGTTGCGGCCCACCTGGAGCACGGAGTCCGTCTCCTCCGTGTGCGCGAAGTCGAAGGGGAACACCGCTTCCGGCCCCACGTGCTTCTTCCCGATGATGCCTGGGGGCGCGAGAGGCCATCCGGAGTCCCCACGGCATCCCAGTGCCCTCTGCGCCCTTCTCCGCCCAGCCCTGCCGTGGCCTCCACGCAGGCTGCCCAGCCCCGGGGACGGTACTCCCGCGGCCACCGGCTAAGGGTGGCCCAGGACAAGGCCAGCTCCGGGCAGGTGCGGAAGCCCTCACCTGTGCGCACGGCGGCGCGGCTGAGCAGCAGCGGCAGGCTCTGCACGCCCTCGAAGGAGCTGAAGTGGTGCACGCCCTGGTGCAGGCCGTACATCCCGTTCTGGTGCTGCGGCGGGACACCGGCCGGGACACCGTGAGCCGGGGTGCAGGCCTGACAGCTCCTCACCCCGGCCCTTCACGGCTGTTTAGCCTTCAGGGGCCAGCACTCACTCCTCACCCCCAGTGGCGCGTCGGCAGGAAATGGATGACCGGGAGGTGCACCAGGCGCGACTTTCGCTGCCCTCTCCGCTCCCTGGACTGCCCTCTCTGCATGAGCTCACACCGTGGGAAGGGACAGCGCAGGCCTGTTACCCTGCTCTGCGCTGTGAACTCGGGGGTGTTACCACTCGGACCAGAAAGATGCCCGCTGACCGCGAAAGGCTCCCCCCTCACAGAGCGGCCTGTTAGCCGTCGGAGTGTCTGCTCAGGCCACAGGCCCCTCGACGGAGGCGCCTCCTCACGGCCTCCGCCTCGGGGACCACAGCGTGCAGCTGCTCACCAGAGGATGCCACGTGGGGAGTGGGGCATGGAAGGTGAGCACACCTAGGGGGCAGGGAGGGTCCCCCCACCGGGCCCTGCTCCTGCCCCGCCTCACCTGGGGCAGGCCCGTGAGGAGGCTGGCGCGGCTGGGCGAGCAGCTGCTGACGGAGGTGAAGGCGTGGCGGAAGACCAGGCTGCGCCGGGCCAGGGCGTCCAGGTGCGGCGTGGCGATGGCGCTGTTGTTGTAGGCGCCGCTCTCGAAGCCCCCGTCATCCGCTAGGAGGGGGACACGGGCACGGTGAGCTGGCCTCAGGGGCAGCCCATGTGGGAGGGAAGAGCTGGGTCCTGCAGCCGTGGCCTGGCCAGTGATGCCCAGGTGGGCAAGCTACCCAGATGGGCATCACCAAGTGGGCATGATACCTGGGTGGGTATTTTACTCAGCAGGCATGATACCCAAGTGGCAATGTTACCAGCCCAGTGTGAAAACCAGTGACCATGTTAGCAGGCAGTGCTCAGGTGGGCAGGGCGCTCAGGTGGGCATGGAGCTCGGGTGGGCAGGGTTCTCGGGTGGGCATGGAGCTCGGGTGGGCATGGAACTCTCAGGTGGGCAGGGTACTGAGGTGGGCAGGGTGCTCGGGTGGGCATGGCACTCAGGTGGGCTGGGCGCTCAGGTGGGCAGGGTGCTTGGGTGGGCATGGAACTCAGGTGGGCATGGAACTCAGGTGGGCATGGAGCTCGGGTGGGCAGAGAGCTCAGGTGGGCATGTTAGCAGGCAGGTGTGGTGGGGCAGCACTGGGCTTGGCACAAGGACGGGGATCTGTGATCAGGGCTCCACTGGTGCCCCTGGGTGGGGCTGAGGGAGCCCCCAGGGAGGGCCGCCAGGTTCCAATGAGCGGAGGCCTGGCCACAGACCACAGGGCTAATCAGAGCCGCCTGGCCCGCGGCCAGCCCTCAGAAAAGGGGAAGAACTGCCTTGTGACAGCCTGGCCACCCGCCCACCGGGAAGTCTAACAGCCGCGGGACTGGGAGATTCCGGGAGGGGATGGGGCTGAGGAAGGGGATGAGGGGGGAGCAGAGCTAACCCTCAGAGCTCTGGGGGTCAGAGAAGCCGCTGGGAAGACGGGAGCCCCCGGGCACGTTGGCCTCTGTGGATGTGGGCATCCGCCCCTCTCTGGCATCCCTGTGGATCTGTGGACCCCAGGTCGGGGCTCTGGACACAGGAGAGGTGCAGGGTCAGCCGGCCGAGGAGTGGGGGGCTGAATGCGGGGATCCCAGCAGACCCCGCAGGGAGCGACACTGCCCGCCTCCCTCTCCTAGGAGCGACCACAAGGTGTGGGGCAGCAGCGGGAGACGGGAGACGGGCGGGCGGCAGTGAGGCTGCGGGGCTGGGGCAGCGCTGGCCGCTGTTGGGGGGCGACAGCGGGGCAGGGGACATCGGGGCGGGGCGCACTCACCCAGGATCAGCAGCACGTGGCGGGGGCGCGCCCGGTGCGCGCGGCACAGCCCCAGGGCGAGCAGCAGCGCCCAGCAGACCGGCCCGGGGCGGTGCATGGCGGCTGCACCCATTCTCTGTCCCGGTCCCATCCGTGCCCGGCTCCCTGTGTCACGTGATGCCAGCGCCGCCCCGCGGGTCACGAGACGCCGGCTCCGCCCACGTCCCCCGCGGCTCGGCAGGTCTGCGACCCGTGGGGGCGACGTGGGGTGAGTCCGCGGTGGGCGGGGTGGGCGAGCTGGTGCGGGCGCCTCCCGCAGGGACCCTGCTCCCCACCCACCGCGTCCCTCCCCAGGTTCCTGCCGCCTTTGGTCTCGCGGGGGCCGGTGTGGGGGCCTCACTCTTAGATGTCAGGGGCAGGGGCTTCGGGGTGGGGCAGGGGCGGTCCTGGAGGGTGCTGTGCACTTGGAGTTAGAGGAGGGGCCTCTGGCGTTTTTCCAGAACCAACTAGAACTTTTGGGGTCCCTCCAGGGGTTCGAATGCCACAAGTGGGGGGTGGGGCAGCCTCAGGTGGGAAAGCCTGGGCCTCAGGGTGCCCTGTCTCCCCCTTCCCCCGCCCCGCCTCTCCTCCTGCCAGAGGGCTCCTGGGAGGGAAGTGAGAAGGAAAGTTCTCCCCGGGCCAGCCCTGAGCGGTGTTTGGGCTTCTCAGCCAGCGCCCTGCAGGGAGGGAGGATTCCAGGGAGAACTCCAAGCAGGCTAGGAAGGAATGGGACTGGGGAGGGGGGAGAAGGAATGGGAGGGGGAGGAATGGGGTGGGGAGGGGTGCTGGGCAGGGATGTCGCCCCCGCTGCCCCTCCCCCTCCTGTGAGACAGGCCCCTGTGGCACTCAGAGCCCCGTGGGAGGCCCTCTGCACAGGCTGCCTGCGCCTCAGACCAGCTGAAACGCTGAGGGAGGGGAGACGGACAGTGTCTCTCCCAACGCTCTGGACCCTTGCCCCGTGACCTGGTTCTTCGAAGCCCGTGCCCTCACTCTGTGCCCCCCACGCCCACACAGGCATGGCGTCTGGGAAGGCGATGGAGCGGGCCATGCCCTGGGCCCCCCACCCGGCCCCCAGGGCCTGCAGCTGCCCCCCTGCCGCCCTGCGGAGGTGGCTGCCCCTCCTGGCCTGGCTGCCCCACTACTCCACGCAGTGGCTGAGGATGGACCTTGTGGCTGGGCTCTCGGTCGCACTCACGGTCATCCCCCAGGCGCTGGCCTATGCCGAGGTGGCTGGACTTCCTCCCCAGGTGAGGTGTCTGCCCCACTGTCCCCACATCCCCACCGCCTGGCCCCTCTCTGGGCCTCAGCGCCCGCCGGAAGCAGAGCAGAAGTGCCTGGTGTTGCCCCCAGACTGGGGGATGGGGGTGGGGGTGGGGGATAGAGGGGTGGAGGGTTAGTAGAGCCTGCGACTGCCTTTGGGCGCCTCATATGGCCGCGTGGCACCAGCAGGTCCTGGGCTGCGCGGTGGGCCGGCGGATGGCTTCGGAAGAGCAGTTCCGACTCGGACCCGGACACAAGCCCAGGCGCTGGTGCTCGTAGGCGGCTGGGAAATGCCCCTCATTGTGGCGGCTGAGAGGGCAGTCACGGCGCCCGGGGCCCTTCGCTCAGACATGGCCACCGGGGACCCCATGACCCCATGACCCTGTGATGTGCCTCCTGGTGCTCATTGCTCTCCCCCCGAACAGTACGGCCTCTACTCTGCCTTCGTGGGGTGCTTCGTGTACTTCTTCCTGGGCACCTCTCGCGACGTGACCCTGGGCCCCACGGCCATCATGTCCCTTCTCGTCTCCTCCTACACCTTCCGGGAGCCTGCCTACGCCGTGCTGCTCGCCTTCCTGTCCGGCTGTGTGCAGCTGGCCATGCGGTTCCTGTGCCTGGGTGAGGCTCCGGGCCTTCCTGGTGGGGGCTGTCTGGGCGAAGGGGGAGGCGCGCTGCGGTTCTCTTCCTGGGCAAGCAACTGAGGCACCTGTCTCCTGGGGTGTCCTGCCCCCAGCATCGGAAAATACATGTTTCTATTGATTCCAGATTGGAAGGGGGTGGGAGAGAGAGAAACATGAATGATGAGAGCATCATGGATCGGCTGCCTCTTGCATGCCCCCTACTGGGGATGGACCACACAATCTGGGCACATGCCCTGATGGGGAATTGAACCATGACCTCCTGGTTCATGGGTCAACGCTCAACCCTCAGCCACGAGGCCGGGCAGCTCTCAACACTTTCTTCTTGGCCTTTCAGGGGCCATCCATGTGAGGGTCCCCATGAGGGTGGGTGGGGCACCCGAGTGGAGTGCCCTCAGCCCCCCGCACTGCCCTATTCTGCTTAGGAGCCAGGCTGCTTGGAGAAGGGCCAAGGCCTCAGACCCTAGCTGGGCCACCTGCTCTCCAAACCTGCCAACCGGTGTGCACCCCTAGACTCAGCCCAACCCCTCCCTCTTTAACCCCCCCTCCCCGGCCTCCATGCACCTCGGCCTCCGGGACCAGCTCTGTGTCCCCCTTGGCCGCCAGGGTTCCTGCTGGACTTCATCTCCTGCCCCGTCATCGAAGGTTTCACCTCCGCTGCTGCCATCACCATTGGCGCTGGGCAGATCAAGGTAAGCCTCTGAGCAATGGACATGGCCTTGGGCCAATGGTGGTGCAGTCTGCGTGGCGGGGGGCGGGCCACTCAGTGACGGACACAATTGCAAGCCAATTACACCAGGGCCTGCACGATGGGTGAGGTTGAGGTCCTCCAGATTGGTTTTCCTGGGATCTGAAAACAGTGACCCGAAGGCTGTGCAATGCTCTCTCCTGGGGTTCACTTTAATCCGTTTTTGGGGTGTGGGCATGGGCAGATGGTCCCTGGGACTCATGAGATGTGTCCCCAGAAAGGCCCCCCGTGGGCGGTGCCTCAGGCCTCACTGGGGAGGGAGTCTAACCAGCGCCTCTTTGACCAGAATCTGCTGGGACTGCAGCGCATCCCTAGACAGTTCTTCCTGCAGCTGTATCACACCTTCCGCAGCCTCGGGGAGACCAGGTAGCCTGCCTGCCTTTCTCTGCCCCCCAGAAAGAAGGCCCCCCTCACACCCTGCTCCTAGCCCCCCTCCTCCACTCTGGGGCTTGCTGCTCAAACAGGGTTCCCTAGGGCAGCGCTGTCAGCCTCACTGGCAGCCCAGAGCTGCTGAGTCAGCCAGGGGCGCTGCAGGGGTCAGAGGTCAGCTCCAGCAATCTGAGGTCGGTGTGACCCATGCCGTGCCCTCTTGGGCAACAGTGGGAAGAGACGGTGAGATAGAGCAGGACCAGGCCCCCTCTGAGAAGGGCCGAGTTCAGTGCGGAGGGGATGCAGGTGAGAGGACGACAGGAGTGCGTCCCGCTGAGTCCAGCTGGGAGCCGGGACCTGCTGTGGGAAGCAGGGCAGGAGGGATGTGCGGGGCGGCGGGGAGCGGTGCTGAGGCTGGAGGCGCGGGAAGCGCTGTGGCCGTCCTCTCCTTCCTTCCTGATGGGGCCTCAGGCTGATCCCCAGAAGCACAAAGAGCCAGGAGGGGTTCCCTGCAGGGGGTCACCTGTGGGCCAGGGCGCTGGCCGCTGGCTGGCGGCCGTGGCAGCGTGGTGGCGTCTGTCCACAGGGTGGGCGATGCCGTGCTGGGGCTGGTCTGCCTGCTGCTACTGCTGCTGCTGCGGCTGATGCGGGCCCACGTGCCCCCCGTGCACCCCAACACGCCCCCCGGAGTGCGGCTCAGCCTCGGGCTGGTCTGGACGGCCACGACCGGTGAGGGCCTTGTGGAGGCCAGTCCCACAGCTGGGCCCCCCCACCTGACTGGCGCTTGGGGGCAGGTGCTGGGTGGAGCCACCTGGAGGTTCTCCCTCCCCGTCCGGGCGTGGCTCAGGCCTGGGGCCTTAAGCTCCTCGGGTGGTCCTGCTGTGCAGTGGGGCGGAGGGCGCGGCTTTGCCTTGGGGGTCTTCCACCCGCACCCTGTCCGTCCCCAGGGTGGAGTGTGAGGGGGTGTGGCTGGGCGGCTCCCGCTCCTTAGCCAGAGGAGCCAGCTCTCCTCACACGTCTCCCCTCCTTCGCGCAGCCCGCAATGCCCTGGTGGTGTCCGGCGCCACCCTGATGGCGTACTCCTGCGACGTGGCCGGCTACCGGCCTTTCGTCCTCACTGGGGAGATCGTCCAGGGGCTCCCTGCGGTGCGGGTCCCCCCCTTCTCATTGACCACGGCCAACGGGACGGTCTCCTTCACCCAGATGGTCCAGGTGGGTAGGGAGGGGGTCTCGGGGCCTGGTTCTGTCCCCTAAGCACCCGCTGGTGGCAGGGCCCTGAGCTCGGCGGGACTGCCTGTCCTCGGGAAGGGGTGTCTGTGGGAGCAGGGGCAGGTGGGGACAGCCAGATTGGGCACAGCCTCAGGGCCTCACGTTGGTGTTTCTGCCGCGTACACACGGTGGCAGGAGTGTGCTGCGTCCGCACCCGGCCTGTGCGAGCTCACAGCCCTCCGCCCAGTGCGCGTGCCTGCGGGAGCCGTGTCTGCGCTGGCTTCACAAGGCAGGATTCCAAGATACCCCTCTGCCCCTCCCCCCCAAGAGAAACAAGACAACAAAAAGGTCAACAGAAACACAAACGGAAGGGAGCCGGGTTGGACCCGTTACAACCGGCGGTGGTGCGACCCTGAGCGGCTGCGGGTGGGCGGGCGGGCGGCATCGGGAGGGGACGCCCCTTTTCTTGCCCTGAAGGCCTGTGTTGGCTCCGGGCGTATGCTCCCCTTCTTCCCTACTCTGCCCCTTCCTGCCCTTGTTTTTTATTATTATTTTCAATGTTCATTGATTTCAGAGAGGAAGGGAGAGGGAGAGAGAGAGAGAAACATCCATGATGAGAGAGAATCATTCATCAGCTACCTCCTGCACGCCCCCCACTGGGGATATGCCTGGAACCCAGGCGTGTGCCCTGACTGGAACCGAACCGGCAACTTCTTGGTTCATAGGCAGATGATCAACCGCTGAGCCGCTCCAGCCAGCGGGAGAGGGGGGGTCCCTGGAACGGACATTCCTGAGGGTCCTTTCCTGCCCTGCGGGTCACTCCCTCCCTCTCCCCTCAGGACATGGGGGCCGGGCTGGCCGTGGTGCCGCTGATAGGCCTGCTGGAGAGCATCGCCGTGGCCAAGGCTTTCGGTAAGATGCCGCCTGCCTGCCCGTCGGCTTCCGCCTGGCACCCACAGACAGGCACCGCGTGCCCCTGCGTGTATGCATATGTTTACGTGTGTTTACATTTATGTTTACGTCTCCGGACCGAGTGCTGCGGGCGGGAACGTGTGGCCAGTTTTTCGTTTCCTGAACGTCTTCCTAGCGAGGTCTTCTCTGTGGTGACGGGTTCTTATCGTTCCTCCCCTTCAGCGTCTCAGAATAACTACCGCATCGACGCCAACCAGGAGCTGCTGTCCATCGGTGAGGCCCCTGTCCAGTTGGGCGGATGGTGGTGAAGCCCGTGGTGGCGGCGGCGTTAGCGTGGGCTCCTGTTTCCTCTGGCTTCACTGCGCCCGCCCCCTCCGCCTGCTCTCCCTCCATGCCGTGCGCCTTCCCTCCCGGTGACCCTCTCCCGCTTGTGCGCAGGCCTGACCAACGTCCTGGGCTCCTTCTTCTCCTCCTTCCCGGTCACCGGCAGCTTCGGACGGTGAGTGCCCGCGCTGCTTGTCTGAGTCCCTGGGAGGTCCTGGCCGAGGCCGAGGGTCCTGTCGGCTCCCCGATCAGCTTCCCTGGTGCGGCCGGCGGCCGGGAAGGGCCTCCGTGGCCAGGCGCACACAGCAGGTTAGTCCCTAGGGGTGCAGCTGGCAGAGGCGCGTTCGGGGGTGGACGAGGCAGCGCTGTGCTGCTGGGCTCGGCTGCGGGTGGTGCCGGGGCTCCGGGCGGAGAGCTCCTGCATTGGGGGTGGGCGCGGGGCTCCCAGCAGGCCACGCGGCTGAGCCAAGAAGGAGGCCTGTTCCCGCCAGGCCCGCCCCAGAGGCCCACATGGGTTTGGTGTCCGCGCGGGTGCTTGTGCTCACAGGATGCACCACGTGTACTGTGTGTCCGCACACGTGCCGTGTGTGGGTTAAGTGGGACCTCCCCCTGACAGCTCTGTCAGTTTTTCTCTGTAAAAGCAACACCCCCACCCTTCCCCAGGGCCCGGGACCCTGGGGCGGGTGTGTCATCGGGCAGACACGCCCAACCAGCGTGGCCTTGCCCAGGAGGCCCGGAGCCGAGGGCAGGGGCTGGCAGCGTGGCTTCTCCTGGGGCTGCGCTCGTGGCTGGCAGGTGCCGTCTTGCTGCGTCCCCCACATGGCCGTCCCCGTGTCGGTCCTGACCCGTCTCCTTAGGACAGCAGTCGGGATGAGGGCCTTGCTTAGCGGGCTCAACCCTTATGGCCTCTGCGGGTGCGGCTGTCTGCGCAGGCTCAGAGGGAGGGCACCGCAGCCAGTGGGAGGCGGATCGCTGTGCCCTGGGGTGGTTCCCCTTTGTTAAAGGGACCCCGAAGCTCCTTGTGCTCCTAAGCCTCGGGGGCAGCCCTGTCCCTGGAGATCAGCTGCCTAAGTGGACCGGCTCCCCATGCTCTGGCCGCCACTGATGGCCTCCATGTCGCCTTCAGGACGGCCGTGAATGCCCAGTCGGGGGTGTGCACCCCTGCGGGAGGCCTGGTGACAGGTGAGCCCCCACACACTGCACCCCCATGTGCTGAGGTCGGGACATGGAAGGAAGGGGCAGGAGGACTGCGGTGCAGGCGGCCTCTCCCGCTGCGTCCCCGTTGGGCTCAGGCCCCGGTCAATGGTGTCCCCCCAGGGGTTCTGGTGCTGCTGTCGCTGGGCTACCTGACCTCGCTCTTCTACTACATCCCCAAGGCCGCGCTGGCGGCCGTCATCATCATGGCCGTGGCCCCGCTGCTGGACGCCGGGGTCGCCCGGACGCTGTGGCGCGTGAGGAGTACGTACGTGGCTCCTCCTCTGTCGGCGCGAGGCCACCCCCTCCGACCACAGCGCCGCCAGAGCTGGAGGCTCACGTGGTTCTGGGAGGTGTCACCCCGGGGTCAGGGGTCAGGCTGCCTTAGGCCCCAGAGTGCCTTCAGCCCTGGCAGGGGAGCGGGGTCTCCCCTCCTCCTGCCCTCCTCCCGACCTGACACCTGCCGGAGGAGGCCTCAGTGCACCCCTCTCCCCAGGGCTGGACCTGCTGCCCCTGAGCGTGACCTTCCTGCTCTGCTTCTGGGAGGTGCAATACGGCATCCTGGCGGGCACGCTGGTGTCCCTGCTGATCCTGCTGCACTCCGCGGCCTGGCCCAGCATGCAGGTACCGCCCCGCCCCCGCCCCCCCCCCCCCCCCCCCCGCCCGCAGCGCTGCTCTGCAGCTTCCTGTGCACTTGTGGCCCAGGCACTGCTCTGCCAGCTGCGGGAGGGACCACAGCTCCACTGTGCGGGGGCTGTGGGGGTGCGGTGCGGGCTCCAGCAGCTCTGCCCGGACCCCCAGCCTGGCCCGCTGCCCCACCCGAGGTGCCCCCAGGACTCACGGCTCCCCCGCCCTGTGCCAGGTATCTGAGTGGCCGGTGCTGGTGGTGCAGCCGGCCGGCGGCCTGCACTTCCCCGCCGTCGAGGCCCTGCGGGAGGCAGTGGTGAGCCGCGCCCTGGGAGGTACGTGGGCCAGGCAGGGGTGACTCCGTGTGACCCCAAGTTCCCTCTGTCCCCTCCACACCCAGCCTGCTCCCGGGCCCCAGGCCCTGCCCTCAGTCAGGGAGGAGGTCTGGGCATCTCAGCTGTTTCCCCCGGGCCTAGCCCCCTCACTCCCGGCAGCCAGTGAGGGTGGCATTTCCCTGGCATTGTCCTGAGCACCTGCTCCCTCTGGGACTTGGGGTTCGGGGTTCGGGGCCCGTTCTCCCTCAGAGGGAAGCTGCTCTTGTCGGCGGGCCCCCTGACTCCTCTCGCCAGGCCACGCCCGTGCCTCATCCTCGAGGTGTGACTGCCCGCGCATGTCCCCACAGTGTCCCCGCCGCGCTGCGCGGTCCTGGAGTGCAGCCATGTCTGCAGCCTCGACTACACAGTGGTGCTGGGGCTCCGGGAGCTGCTGGAGGACTTCCGGCGGCGGGGCCTCACCCTCGCCCTCGTCGGCCTGCAGGTGGGTGTCCCAGCCAGCCAGCACCGGCCGCTCTCACAGCCCTGAGGCCGGATTACCGCTCCTCACGTCAGGATGAGGGCGTTGAGGCCCAGAGAAGCTGAGTAACCTGCCCAAGGCCACACAGCGAGGGTGGTGGCCACGCATCCCACTCAGGCATCTGGCCTCAGGGTTTTGCCCCTGACTGTTAGATTCTGTGTCGTGTTTGCAAGGCACTTGTCTGTGTCCTTTGTGCTTACTTAGAAACATTTCTCTTTTCTTAAAATATAATTCTACTAGAGGCCGGGTGAACGAAATTTGTGCACTGGTAGGGTCCCTACCGGCTGCCAGCCACTGACTGGGTACTTCCTCCCTTCCCCTGATCACGGGACGCTGCTGCCATCGCTGGGACCTCCCTCCCTTCCCCTGGATGGCCCCACCCCTGGTCAAACTCCCGGTCAATTTGCACACTACCCTTTTATTACACAGGATTGATTTCAGAGAGGAAGAAAGAGGGAGACAGAGATAGAAACATCAATGATGAGAATCATTGATCGGCTGCCTCCTGCACACCCCCCACTGGAAGTTGAACCCACAACTGGAGCATGTGCCCGACCTGGAATTGAAGCATGACCTTCCAGTTCATAGGTTGATGCTCAACCAGTGAGCATGCTAGCCTTTCTCTTCACACCGTCCCCGTCCACGGAGGCCTGGTCTGTGCTCCGTTACCCATCCAGGGACTGTGAGAGACCGTGTTCACCTATGGGCGCCAGGTGGCCTGCCCCGTGGCCACAGCGTGGCGTCCCCACCTGGCACTGACCTCTCCGTCCCCGCAGGAGCCTGTGCGCCACATCCTGCTGTCCGCCGACCTGAGTGTCCAGCACTTCCCCAGCCTGGAGGAGGCAGGTGGGTGCCGGCGAGGTCACCGTGGACTCTGGGCTCGGACGCTGCGTCCGGTTGTGGGGCGTGAGGGTGGGGGATGTAGGGCCCTCCATGCGGGGGTTCTATTTTGGGGGGCGAGGCTCAGGTTGAGGTGCGGCTGGCACAGGGAGTCGCAGAGATCACAGTCTCCAGTTGGGCTCTGAAGGGCCCTGCAGGGCGCCCGTGGGCGCAGGAAAGGCTGTTACTCCGAGCTGCCCTGCTTCTCTCTGCCCTTCGCTCCGAGCGCCACGGAAGGCCCAGGACCCTGGTCATGTCTGGTTTCTTGGCTCCGTGTGGCACCGAGAAGGAGCAGCACTGAGGGCCCTCCCCAGGAGGGGGTTCCGGGGGAGGGGCGGGGATGACAGGCAGGTGCAGCCACCATTCAGAAAGGGCCACTGTGGTGTGGACAGGGATGCAGCGACAAGGGTGTGGATGCCGCCCAGGGACCCAGAAATGAGTGAGATCTTTAACCCCATCTGTGAGCTGACCCGTCTCTCTGGTGCTCGTTCAGCACTTAGAAATATGTGTGTTTGTTTTTTAAAAATGTACTTGTATTGACTTTAGAGGGGAAGGGAGAGGGAGACATAGAAACATCAATGAGAGAAAATCACGCATCAGCTGCCTCCTGTACACCCCCTACTGGGCAGGTACCCTAATCGGGACTCGAACCAGGACCTCCTGGCTCATAGGTCGACGCTCAAGCCCTGAGCCACGCCGGCTGGGCAAAAACTGTTGACTTTTCTGCAGAGAGATACTTGAGTCAGGAGCCGGGCACCCAGCCCCACAGCTTCAGCGACGACTCTGTCCCGGAGCCCTCGCTTCCCTGCTAAAGGCCGAGTGGCCGCGGGCAGGGTGGCCGCGGTTCGGAGAGCCTCGCAGAAGGTTCTCGTGGTGCGAGGTCGGAGCTGCGCTGGCCGGAGGGTCTGAGGAAGCCGGAGCGGGACCTGGAGGAAGGCGGACACGGCCTCACTGGCGTCCCCCGAGACGATGGAAGCTTGACCTCTTACCGACCTGGGGCAGAGCCTGTTTGGAGAGAGACTTCTAGAAAGATGGATGTCAGTCTGGGCCAGGAAGAGTCCCCACAGCCCCAGCACCTTCCTGGCTTGGGGGGCGGGTGGGGCTCATCTCTTGGGCGGTGCTAATCCCACGCCCCCCCCCCCCCCCCCCCCCCCCGTGCAGTCCTGCGGGGAGCAGGTGTGCAGTGCCTGGTGCCTGCTGAAGGGCGGGGGAGACTGGACTGCGTTGTTAATCCTCCTGGGAAGGTATTTTCCCGTTGACTTTTGGAGCAAGTGGAAGGGAAGGGGCGAGACGGAGAGAGAAACAGCCATGTAAGAGAGACACGTCTGCTGGCTGCCTTCCTCACGCAACCCGACCAGGGCCGGGCTGAACCTGCAACCGAGCGACATGTCTTTAATTGGAGTCTAACTGGACCCTTCAGTCCTCGGGCTGACACTGCCCACTGAGCCAAACCAGCCAGGGCACTTTTGCTGGTTGTTTTTTTTTTTTTAATTAAAGAAAAGTAATAACCTTAATGGTTTTGTAACAATCAAATGCTCATTGTGAAAGCTGCAGGAGCCCTCCCCTGGCCTGTGTGGGTGATCCTAGCGGGGGGGGGGGGGGGGGGGGGGGGGGGCAGGGGGGGGAGGGAGAAAGGGGGGCGTGGGGGACCCCCACGGTGCTCTGCGCTGGCTCCCTGCAGTCCCTGCGGTGTGGTGTTTACTGTGGTTTTCTGGCCGGGGCTCTGCACGTGTCCATTTCCCTTCTGGGCCCCTCTGCGCACTGTCGCCGGGCAGCATGACAGGGCAGGCTGGAAATCCCCCTGCGGAGTCACACCAGGGCCGCTGCGCTCCTGGGCAGCTGGGAGCTGCCTCCCCGCGCAGATGGACAGCTGGGTCCCTGCGCAGACGGCTGTGGCGCCCCAGCATCCTTGTCCCTGACCCTTCATGTCACACAGATCAGAGGGAGCAGAGGGGTACTGCGGCCTGGCGTGTGGCAGGCACTGAGATAGTGGCTGCTGTTCTGGAGGGACCTGTGATGGGACAGCCAGAGCCTGAGGCCCCCAGGGGTCAGCAGGCAGAGGAACTGGTACTGGCACCAGCTTCGGGGAGAAGAAAGCTGTTATTGCAGAGATGAGCGCAAGGAGATGGGGCGGGCTCAGATCCCTCCCCATCCACGGTTTGGGCGGGATCTAGGGGGCACAGCACCGGGTCTCCCTGGACAGCGCCCCCCAGGGTTCCGGCTTGAGGTTCCTGTGGCGTCTGTTATCATGGTTGGGGGGGTGGGGGGAAGGGAGAAGCAGTTAAGGGCTCACACATGTCACTCATAGGTTATGATCACACATGTCCCGTGTAAGTGGGGTAAACTTGGGTTCCGGATCTCGTTGGAAGCAGGACAGGACCAGTTTGAGCTGGTTCTGCAGCTCCACGGCCTGTCCATAAGTCTCCACCGCCCTCCGGACACTCATTGGGGGTGCCACCAGCCAGCAGGGGTCCGGGCTGCGGCTCCCGCTCCCTGGACACTGCGGGCAGGTCCAGGCTTTCCCTTGGCCTGCTGGCCCCCCGCCGTCGAGTGTGGCTGAGCACAGTCCCCACAGGGCCTCTCCCGCTACGACCAGAAGGCCCCCCCACTTCAGTCCGCTCCCGCCCAGGACGGACAGCTTGGTGGCCAGGGGCAGGCTGCGCCCCTCCCACCACCACCACCACCTGTGCACCCTTTCTTTCTGGCAAGCTCTGCTGGGGCCCCCAGGAAGGCCACAGGGTGGGCGCTGACTGGGCCAGGTGAGCTAGATGGAGGTGACTGGGTACACGCTGGAGTCCACGTCCTCGGAGGCTGCGTGAATGCAGAACATGCCCCTCGACCTCTGCTGGGCCCCGAAACACTGTGCAGTCTGCAATTGAACCCTGGCCTTCTGGTTCATAGGTCGATGCTCAACCCCTGAGTCACAGGGTGGCCGGGCAGTAACAGCACTCTAATTAGCGTTTGTCGCGCAGGGGGTGCCAGGCCCCCCAGGAGTGCCCTCAGGCTGCGCTGGTTGGCGGGAGAGGAAGGTGAGGCGGAGGAAGAGCTTCGCACACGTGGCTGGGCTCTGGCTGTGTTGTTGTTATTATTATTACTCAGCCCTGGGTGTGGGACCACGTGCTCACAGACAAGAAACAGGCACAGAGCAGGGTGGGGTGACAGACCCCCGGCCTCTTGGGTACCAGTGACCAGGGGGCCTGCGTGGGCGGCAGGCGTCACTGCCATATTGGTTCACTCACTGGGCACCAGGCTGCCACAGGATGGGGCTGCAACCTCCCCTTGGCACCCAGGTGGCCTGAAGCTTGGCTCAGTGACCCGCCTGGCAGCGTGGCCCTTCTCCCGCTGCCACTGGCTCTGCAGGGGTGTGGGCACCGTTCAGGGTGCGGGGCTGGGGACCTGCGCGCATCCCCCACTTCTGCTGCCAAGGGCCCGGTATCAGGTCAGCGAGGCAGGGTGGCTGGGGGACACCGGGGTGCAGACTGGCTGGAGTCAGTGCTGCCCCTGAGGCCTCTTGGCAGGCAGTGCCCCGGCACAGGTCCACTGGGGGGCGCCACCGGCAGGGACATTCTGGCCACACCCGCGGGAACCCTGCAGCACTGCCAGAGGCGTGAGGAGGGGCGGGACTGAGCCTGAAACGAAACCAAGTGGCCTAGTGAGGAGGACGCAGGGGTGGGGGCTGGGGGCCCGCAGGGGTCTGGGTCGCAGCAGGGGCGAGCTGGGCAGTGGCTCCTGCGTCCAGATGTCTGTCCCCCACCATGCCCTCCCCTCTGTCCCCTCTCCTCCAGCCGCCTCTTCCCATGGCGCAGGTTTCGGTTTCACAGCCCAGGCCCCGCCCCTCCCTGCCCTCGGGCAGCGCCGGCAGCATGCAATCCAGGGCCACAACACCCCTGGAGGCCCAGCCCCGGGGCCCTGGGGTGGGGGAGGCGGGGGGGGGGGGGGGGGGAGGAACTGGGTGACGCCTCCCCAGGAATCCTGCCTTTTGGCTAACTGCAGTGACAGAGAAGAATTGTCCCGGAAACATAGTAACTTCACAAGAATGGCAGCCTACCCACCTCCCCCAGCACCCAGAGTGCAGCTTCTCCCAACAGGACAGGGCTGCCTGGCAGGGCTCAGGGCCAGGGGCACCTGCTTGGTGGCAGCCTTGAGAGCCAAGCGGGTGGAGGGGGCACAGGATGAGGGAGAGGCAAGATAGTAGGGTCTGCACCCACTGCAGTCCCACCCACTCAGCCCCTGGTCTTCGGGTGTGGTTGGGGGGCTTGAGCGTGGCACAGCTCAGCAGTTGGAAATAAAGGGGAAGGAAGGCCTGGCAGCTGGTTGGTAAAGAAGGCCGTTGGGGCTTCTGGGCTGTGGGAGGAAGAGCCCCGGGGAGGACAGCATGGGGAGTGGAGAGGCCTGGGCTGTGGGAGCCATGGAAGGTCTTGGAGTGAGAGTGCCCAAGCCACAGTGGGGGTGGCTTCCGGGCTGTGGTGGGGAAGGCGAGGTGGAGGCCAGGGCTTGGTTGTGGCAGACAATGCGGGGCACCCCACAATCAAGGGTCTCCGGCCTTGCCCTGCCCTCAGATTACCATCTGCTGGAGACCACGCCCACAGTAGCAGCCGCCCTGCCCAGAGCAGTGAGGGAGGCGGGGCCGCAGCGGGAAGGACTAACCTGGGGCAGGCGGACCTGGGTTCCAGCGGCTGAGACCCTGTCCTCTCCCCCTGGGGTGCCCTGTGACCCCTGGGAGCGGGGACCCTTGACCTGAGTTTGGCCTTGGCCTGGACGAACGTGGCCCCGCCCATGCTTCTACGCTGCCCCCACTTCCCCCACAGCGAGGGAGACTGGGATTTGTAGGTGGCAACCCCTGCCCGTTAGCAGGCCCCTGGCTGGGGCCCCGCAGCCCGTGCAGGCGTCCCTGGGGCCAGCTCTCTGTGTGGCCGCCAGCACGTCCCGTCCCTGGTGCTGTCCCGCCCGGGGGCTCTGCCTGGATGCCTCACCTGGGAGCCAGGGCTTTTGTCCTCTCGGCACCTTGCCCTGGGCACGCAGTGGGCACCTCGCCCACAACTCTGGGGGTTTTGCGTGTGCTGTGCCCTCCGGGGGCCTTCCCCACTCCTACCCGCCCCTCCTCAGCCCCCGGCCCCAGTCTGTCTCAGCCTCAGCCGGGCGGCCTCCCTGGGAGGTGGAGAGTGCAGAGCCGGGCTGGGGGGCGGGGGCGGGGCAGCAGCAAAGGAAGTGGGTGCCAAGCCGGGGTGGGGGTGGCTGACAGCAGGGACCTGGACGGAAGGACGGACAGAGGCCAGGCAGTGAGCTGCAGGGGAGGGGCTCAGCTGAGTTTCGAGAAGCTGGGACTCCTGAGCTGTTTGCGATTTCACTTCCCAGAAAATGAAACTGAAGCGGGCCGGGGATCACGTGACCGGCGGCTGGAAATAAAGGCAGCGGCTTCCTAAGACAGCGCTTCCAGCTCGCAGGGCACAGCCAGAGGGAGGCATGGAGTGTCCTTCCTGCGGCCATGTCTCCAAAGAGGAAGCGCCCAAGTTCTGCTGCGAGTGTGGGCGCAGGCTGCCCCCTGCCGCCCCCGCCCCGGGTAAGGCTGGGGTGCCGATGGTGGGGGGGCATGTCAGCCTGGTCCTGCCTCCTTTCCTGGAGTGGAAACCTAGGGCCGGCAGAGGCACGTCCCTGAGCAGCTCCGCCCTGAGCAGCTCCGCGGGCTTTTGCTGGAGGCACCTGCCGCTTCTTCAGAAATCCCATTTCATTTCCGGGAGAGAAGGAGGTTCCCTGGCCCTTGGGAGTGGGAAGTGTGGCTGAGCTCAGGGATGGGATGTTCGGAGGATGCTGCATGGAAGTGGGACCCCAGGCACAGGGTGGAGTGAGGGGTCGCCTGGCGAGAGTGGCCAGTGGCGCCTCAGGGTGTCATAGCCCCGGCAGGTGGGTCTCACCCGCTGACTTTCCCACTGGGCAGCCTGATGCCTCCTCCCTGTTGGGCTGTTGTCTTGCTCCGTGGGCCCTTCACCCGCTCCATGTGGCCCTCACCTGTTCCGTGGGCCCTTCACCCGCTCCGTGGGCCCTCACCCGCTCCATGGGGCCCTCACCCGCTCCGTGGGCCCTTCACCCGCTTCGTGTCGCCCTTCACCCGCTCCATGTGGCCCTCACCTGTTCCGTGGGCCCTTCACCCGCTCCGTGTGGCCCTCACCCGCTCCGTGTGGCCCTCACCTGTTCCGTGGGCCCTCACCCGCTCCGTGGGCCCTTCACCCGCTCCGTGGGCCCTTCACCCACTCCGTGGGCCCTCACCCGCTCCGTGTGGCCCTCACCTGTTCCGTGGGCCCTTCACTCGCTCTGTGGGCCCTTCACCCGCTCCGTGGGCCCTTCACCCACTCCGTGGGCCCTCACCCGCTCCGTGGGCCCTTCACCCACTCCGTGGGCCCTCACCCGCTCCGTGGGCCCTTCACCCGCTCCGTGGGCCCTTCACCCGCTCCGTGTGGCCCTCACCCGCTCCGTGGGCCCTCACCCGCTCCGTGGGCCCTCACCCGCTCCGTGGGCCCTTCACCCGCTCCGTGGGCCCTTCACCCGCTCCGTGGGCCCTCACCCGCTCCGTGTGGCCCTCACCTGTTCCGTGGGCCCTCACCCGCTCCGTGGGCCCTCACCCGCTCCGTGGGCTCTTCACCCGCTCCGTGGGCCCTTCACCCACTCCGTGGGCCCTCACCCGCTCCGTGGGCCCTTCACCCACTCCGTGGGCCCTCACCCGCTCCGTGGGCCCTCACCCGCTCCGTGGGCCCTTCACCCACTCCGTGGGCCCTCACCCGATCCGTGGGCCCTCACCCGCTCGCTCTGTGGGGCCCCTGCCCTGGCAGCACCAGGTTAGCCCTTCTGTCCCAGACCTGTCACCTAACTAGCCGCTCTCTCCACCGAGTCTGACGAGCCTCTCCATTTCCTGTTTCTGGAGCCCAGCTCCTACCCACCCCCAAACCCACCCCTCAGGCCTCCCACCTGCCCTGAGCTGGGTAACCCACCCCTCCAGCGCCTCGGGAACAACCCCAGTGCCGATCTCCCCTCCTTCTCTTCTGTGCATCCACGTCTGCTCCCAGGACCCACTGGTTGCATGGGCAGAGCCTGCCCAGGGGGTGCCCCCCTCCTGCCATGCCTCTCAGAGTAAAAGCTGCAAGTCCTGCCTGAATGCCCCTCCGGTGCCCTCTGACTTCCTCTTCTGCAGCCCCTCCCCCGCCCAATGGCCTCCTGGCCTTCTGGGGACACCCTGCTGGCTCTGACCCTGGGACGCCTGGACACACCTCCCCTCCCTCAGCCTTTGCTCTGCTGTCTCCTCCCCAGGCACCCGCCCCCACCCGCACTGAAGCAGCAGCCTGCGGCCAGCCGGTCTGTCCTGTGGCTTCGGGGAGATTTGCTCTCTGGGCCGCGGCTTGACCAGGTCCCTGGCGGTGTTTGATAGACAGCTGCTGTGGGACTCAGCGAAGTCCCATGAGCTTTGTGTTTTGTAAGCACACCGCTACATGTGCACCGTGTGTGAGTGTGTGTGCATAGTGGACATCCTCCAAGGATGTGCCCTGCGGTCGCTCCGTTTGGGCGGGTTTGTCAGGGGCGCAGGTTGCAGACTTGTGCTTGGGCTTGAGGCTGGGAGGGGGGGTGAGAAGAGAGCACGGGGGAGGGGGGTAGGGGGGAGAGGGCGGTGCTTCATGCTGTGCATTGTTTTCTATTGATTTGCTTCTGCGGCTGACCCCTGGGGAGAAGCTCTGAGTGACAGTCAGCCTTGGGGGCCCCTGAGGGTCAGAGATCAGTGGCCCTAGGTGGTCAGTGAGTGTCCACTCCCTCCTTGATTCCTCGCTGTCCAGATGCCCGGTCATGGCATGGCTGAGCGCCTGGGGTCCCAGTGGGACTCTGCCCGCAGGGCTCCCCACCCCTCATCAGGAGAATGTCTACCCGGGGGGACCTTGGGACGGCAGGGCCCCAGGGTGTCAGAGACTCAACAAAATAGAAGCAAACCCTGCCTGGCCCGCGTGGCTCGGGCTGAGCATCGACCTATGAACCTGGTCGCAGTTCAGTTCCCAGTCAGGCATGTGCAGGACAATTTACAGGAAGGCAAGCAGGTGTTTGCTGGGGCTGCAGAGATGTTGAGACCCGGACAGGACGAGGTGCAGGCCCTGCTGGCTACACACACACACACACACACACACACACACACACACACACCGGCCAAGCCGCTGTGAATGCCTCCATGGCCTGGACCAGGCCCTCTAAGTCCCTGTTGGCGGTCCAGGGGGAGGAAGAAGCCGCCTGGGTCTTTGGTTCCGAAAGTTAATCGGCCTAAAATAACGCTCAGGGCAGAGACATCCTTGGGGGGTCCAGACCCTGCTCTCTCCAGCCAGCCCTGGGCCCCACAGGGCACCGCCACTCCCGCAGAGCCCTCGCCTAACCCTCTTCCTCCGAGCACAGTGGCCTTTTATTTTTTTAAACAATTTTTATATTTTTATTGATGTCAGAGAGGAAGGGAGAGGGAGAGGGAGAGGGAGAGGGAGAAGGAGAGGGAGAGAGAGAGAGAGAGAGGGAAACATCAATGATGAGAGATAATCATGGATCAGCTGCCTCCTGCACTCCCCTCAATGAGGATTAATCCTGCAACCAGGGCAAGTGCCCTGACCAGGAATTGAACCCTGACCTCCTGGTTCATAGGTCAATGCTCAACCACTTAGCCACGCTGTCCGGGCACCATTGACTTTTTTTGCAGGGTGACTCTGGGCGGGATGTGTGTGTGTGTGTGTGTGTGTGTGTGAGTGTGTGTCTCCCCTGCTGTTGGGAGTGGCAAGTGCTGGTCCTGGGCAGTCCGCGGGGGCACACAGTAGAGCCAGATGCATGCGCCTGGCTCCACTGGCCTCTGAGCACCCATCCCTCAGGCCAGGGCTCAGGACCACAACCCAGGAAACACACAGACTTCCTGACTGCTGGCTCCTGGCTATTCACCCCCCCCCCCACCCCCCCCCGCCCCCGGCCTGGCTGTTCACAGAATAGAAAGTGAAAGCAAGAGAGAGAGCTGCGGTGGGTGGTGGGGTGGTGGCTGGGACCTGCCAGGACCCCGGGGTCTGGGGTGGGGAGGAGGGGGGTGCGCACAGAAGGGGAATGTGGGGCAGAGTCTCAGGCCACCCCGAGCTGGGGGGAGGGCGGACTCTGCCAGGCGTGATGTTGGGCTGCTCTCAGCGGAGAGCTTCGAATGCCAGTGAGTCAGCATTTGGTGGGCAGGGAGTTAGCGGGGCCTCTCCCCTACCCCGGGCACTCAGGTGGGACTTCCAGGGGGACCTGCAGTGCTGGAAGGTTATGGGGGACGGTGAAGCTCTGAAATACATTTCATTCTTCTTTTAAATATGTTTTTTATATTGATTTGAGAGAAACATCAATTGGCTGACTCCTGCACGCCCCCTGCTGGGGATCAAGCCCACAACCAGGCATGTGCCCTGACCAGGAATCCCACAGGCAACCTCTTGGTGCCTGGTCGACACTCAACCACTGAGCCACACTGGCCGCGTTTTATTTTTCTTATCTGCATTTTCTACATTTTCTTAACACTGCAGGAGGGGGGACACTGGGCCCTGAGCCGGCTGCCGTGGAGGGGGGAAGGGGAAGGGGGTCAGGCTGTCCTGGGACGCCCACATGTGTTCCCCTGACGTCGGGCCCGAGGACAGCAGCCGTAGGGCGGAAGGTGCCCCGACCCCCAGGTTCCTTGGCTGATCCAATAAGTAAAGCGACAGAAGTCAGGTTAGCGAAGCAAACCGCATGGGAGAGCAGGAACCCTCCTCCCGTGGGCCCGGCACAGGCCACCCGAGAGCTCTGTCCCCAGCGGACACAGGGTGCGGGGGGGCTCGGCGACCCGGAAGGCCTGCGGGCGGCCGTCATGCCGCCTGCGCGGGGCCTGCAGCTCTGGTCATTGCTCCCGGAGAGGAGGTCCCTCCTCCTCCTGTGCCCTGCGGGCCCCTTACCAACGCAGGTTCCCCGCACGGCACTGTCCCCCAGAGAGGCCTGCCCTCTGCCCTCAGGGCGCCCGGGCCGCTGACCGCCTGGCTCAGTGAACAGAGCGTCGGCCTGTGGACCGAAGGGTTCCGGGTTGGATAACAGTCAAGGGCAAGTACCTTGTTGCAGGCTACTCCCACTCCCTCCCCCTGCCCTCTCCCCAACTCCCCTGGTCCAGGCCCTGGTCGGGGTACGTGCAGGAGGAACCCATCGATGTTCTCTCACATCAGTGTTTCTCTCTCCTTCCCTCTCTCTTCCACACTCTCCAAAATCAATGGAAGATCCTCGGGTGAGGATTAAAAAACACACACACAAACATTCCAGAGGGTGACGGCTCTTCCCTTCCCTTCCTTTCCCTTCCCTGCCTTGTAGATTCCGAGAACGACCTGAAGGCGACCTCGGTCACCGAAGGGGAGAAGGCGAGTGGACAGGAGCTGAAGGACGGGGCCCCCCAGGTGACCTCGGTCCCCGAGGAGGAGGAGGAGGAGGAGAGCGGACAGGAGCTGGAGGAGGAAGGTGACCCCCAGACGACCTCGGTCCCCGAGGGGGAGAAGGCGAGCGGACAGGAGCTGGAGGAGGAAGGTGACCCCCAGACCTCGGTCCCCGAGGGGGAGAAGGCGAGCAGACAGGAGCTGGAGCTGGACGGGGCCCCCCAGGTGACCTCGGTCCCCGAGGAGGAGAAGGAGAGCGGACAGGAGCTGGAGGAGGACGGGGGTCCCCCCTCATCGCTGGGCTCCAGTGACCCGCAGGCAGAGCTGGCCCAGCCCAGCCCCCAGGCCTGGAAGAGCCAAAAAGTGAGTGCTGGCCCGGGCGTCCAGGCTCTGCTGCCGGTGCCACTTCCCGGTTGGTTCCCCAGCTGTTGGTCACGGTGCCCCACGGTGCCAGCCCCGGAGCTGCCCACTGCAGCCCCGCCCATCGCCCCGCAGGCTGGGTGGCAGAGCTCTGGCCTCCACCTGCCGTTTCCTCCCACCGGCCCCGGGCTGGCAGCTGTGCTCCGCCCCTGGGTGCCCGCCCCCTCTGTCCTCTTGCATTGATGGTGCTGACCCCAGTGCCTCCATGCTGCGGGGCAGGGCGGCTCCGGGACAGAGTGGCTCCAGAGCAGGGCGGCTCCGGGGCAGGGTGGGCGCTGGGGAAATACCTGGGAGACAATTGCCTCCCAACAAGCCTCAGAGCCGAGGGCTCCTGGTCCGGGACAGGTTCGGGGAGGCCGGGGGCCACGTCTACCGCCGGCCCAGGGCAGGCTTCCTGTCTGGCCCTCGGTGGGTGCTCCTGGTGGCTGGGGGGGACCCGCTGCAGGAGGCCGTGTTGGGGTCCATGTGTGTGAGTGGGGTGTGGGGGTGTATATGTGAGTAGAGGTGTGCATATGTTGTGTATGTATGTGCTGTGTGTGTGTGGGGGGGTTGTTTTGGGGATGTGTGTGTTTGTGTGAGAGTGTGTGGTGTATATACATGGATAGATGTGGGCAGCCATGTGCAGCCGTGTATAGACCTTTGTAGCTGCATGCAGCTGTGTGCAGCCATGTACAGACCTGTGTAGCCCTGTGCAGCTGTTTATAGCGTGCACAACTGTAGCCATGTGATATGTGCACAGTGTGCAGCTGTGTTCAGCCTCATAACCACCCCCACCCCAGATCTAGAGAACATTCTAGCCCTGCGGCACGAACACCGCTCAGCTGTGGGGTCTCCCGGCTGCCCCAGCTCCCCCGACGTCCACACTTGTGGCCACTGTCCGGGCGTGGCCCCGCCGGGGTGTGCGCTCCCACTGTGCGCATTTCTGGCTCCCGTGGGAAGTGGCCACATTCAGAATGGTCAAATGAAGACCACGCTGGTTAGGAAACATACGTGTGTACACATCATGAGGATCGTGTACATACAAAACGTACACATAGCAACCATACTAAAACTTGGTTTTGGTCAGGGAAGGTTTGGGTTTCCGCTCCCAGGCCTGCGCACTCCCCACAGCTGTGTGCTGAGAACCACCTGCTTCCGCCGGGCCTGCGGGCTCCGGGAGCAGGGACAGGAGGAAGGGGGGCAGGTCAGAGGCGGCGAGCTCGGACCGCCGGCCCCCGGGGAGGAAGCGCGGGGCCTTCCTTCCCAGCGGCGGCCTCGGTGCAGGCACACTGGGCGCCTGTGTGCCAGGGATCGTTCTGGGTCCGGACACGGCCGCGAGCAGAGCACACAGACTTCCGTTCTAGAGGGGCCAGGAAGCAAGCACACGGGCATGTCGTGCTTGTGAGTGTGCGCGTGCCAGTGTGTGCATGCGAGTGGGTGTGCACATGTGAGTGTGTGCGTGCGAGTGCGTGCGAGTGCGTGCCTGCGCCCGTGGTGGCATAAAGCAGTGGCAGTTGGGAAGCCTGGAAATGCCCTCAGGTTGCCCGGGCAGATGTGCAGAAGCTGCTCGGGTTCTCGGAGGGTTCCAGGAGCAGACCCAGAGCAACCACCCCACCCCATGCACAGATGCACCCGTGTTCTCCCCTCCCCCGAACCCAGGTGACCGGCCTTTGGGGTCACGGGTCACTGGTCCGAAGGGACTGCTCAGCCCTCGGCCCGGAGCCTTGGCCCCGTAGGGTCCTGTCACCCGTGCTTCCCTAGCTGGGGACTCCGCCGGGGCAGGGCCTCTGGGGCAGGGCCTCCTGGGTGTGCCCGGCACTGGGGGCAGGGCGCCTGCCTGCTCCCCAGCCCCAGCCTCGCCTCCGTTTCCGTTTTCTGCCCGTCGTGCGCTCCCCACCAGCGTGAGTGAGTCCAGCAGCGCGCACCTGCTCCCAGGAGGCCCCATGAGGTAGTCGGCTGCTCTTAGGCCCACTGTCCCCCACTCTGTCCGCTACCTCCCTCCTCTTGTGTCAGCGTCATTCTTCCCAAGATAAAGAGATGGCAGGTGCCCGGCCGGCACGGCTCTGTGGCTGAGCGTCGACCTATGACGGTTCGATTCCAGTCAGGGCTGTGGGCTCCATCCCCAGTGGGGCGTGCTGGAGGCAGCTGGTCCATGATTCTCTTTCATCATGGATGTTTCTATCTCTCCCTCTCCCTTCCTCTCTGACATCAATACAGATCTATGTTTATATTTACGTTCTGGGTTTTAAAAAAAGAGACGGCAGTTCCCTCGGGTGTCAGGTGCTGGTGGAACTGAGCTTAGCTCGTGAGCAGCTGACTGGAGCTGGAGGGGAGGCGGATGGGTGTCACGAGCACCTGAGGAGTGAACCCGTGTCTCTGTGTCTAGAGCAAGAGGAAGAAACAGAAGAAAAAGAACAAAAAGGTGCCCGTGTCGAAGGGGCCGGAGTCCCTGTGCGCCCCCCCCTCCGTGCCTTGTCATCTCGAATCGCCTGCGGATGTTGGGGTCCAGGACGCGGCTCTGCCCCAGAGCCCTGCTCAGCAGGGTGGGGCCCCCAGCCAGCCGCCACCTGGAGGGTGTCCGCAGGGCCAGGCAGGAGAGTCTCCAGGCAGCGCAGCACCCCAGGACCAGACCGCAGGAGGTGCCCCCCCAGGAGGGAAGGACCCAGAGGGGCCCGGGGTCCCCCCCTCTGCCAGTAGGAAGGAGGGCGCTGCCCAGGAGCTCCCGCCGCCCGCGCCACAGGGGGACCCCTCGGAGCCCAGGAATGAGCCGCCCGCCATGGGGCAGCAGGCCGCGCCCCCCGCCTCAGGGGTGAGTTGTGGGGAGGTGAGGACCAGTGGCCTGCTGAGGCCTTGGCGCCTGGCCGAGGTCGCCTCCTGGTCTGGGCGGGCATCCTCCTCTGGGGCTTGCTCCTGGGAATGGGGCTGAGGGAGAAGCTGCCCTGTGCCCCGGGTCCTCGACCCCCGTCCCTGAGCCCCCGGCCCCGCCTCCCAGCCCCCGGCCCCGCCACCCAGCCCCCGGCCCAGTCACCCAGCCCCCGGCCCCGCCTCCCAGCCCCCGGCCCAGTCACCCAGCCCCCGGCCCCGCCTCCCAGCCCCCGGCCCCGCCACCCAGCCCCCGGCCCAGTCACCCAGCCCCCGGCCCCGCCTCCCAGCCCCCGGCCCAGTCACCCAGCCCCCGGCCCCGCCTCCCAGCCCCCGGCCCCGCCACCCAGCCCCCGGCCCAGTCACCCAGCCCCCGGCCCCGCCTCCCAGCCCCCGGCCCCGCCTCCCAGCCCCCGGCCCCGCCTCCCAGCCCCCGGCCCCGCCTCCCAGCCCCCGGCCCCGCCTCCCAGCCCCCGGCCCAGTCACCCAGCCCCCGGCCCCGCCTCCCAGCCCCCGGCCCAGTCACCCAGCCCCCGGCCCCGCCTCCCAGCCCCGGTCCTGTCACCCAGCTGGAGGTGATGCTGACCCTCACACCGTGGAGTCATCTCCCTGTCTGTGAGGCCCTCCTGGCAAGTCTTTATTTCTTCCAGGCGACTGACGTGGCGGCCGAGCTGGTGAAGCCAGGGGAGGGGGCTGAGGCCCCGGGGGAGACGCAGAAACAGAAGCCGCCCGGCGCCCCTGCCTCTCCTCCTGCCTCCCCGGAGCACGGCCAGGTGAGGGGCTTGTTCTGGGGGCGCGGCGGGCCGTCTGTCCATCAGCCGCTCCGTGTGGCCGGTCCTGCCACCCCCTCTTCCATTCGGTTACCACCCCTAGGTGCTGGCTGGAGCCGGAGTGCCCGCTAGGCCTCGGGGCTCTCTCTAGAGGAGAGAGGCCGCGGGGAAGTGGGTGAGGGCTGAGGGCAGCTGGTGCCGCCCAGGGGCCATGGCCCAGAAGGCCTTGCCCATGAGGGTTTCTGTGATCGCCTGGATGTGGCGGGAGGCAGGCTCCGGGGAGATGGGGGCGGGGTCCCCAGCAGAGGGAATGGCAGGGGCAGGGCCCGAGGGACCAGCAGGACGCCGGAGCCCCGAGCGATGGGGGAGAGGCCGAGGTGGGGCGCCAGACCATCGCGGGCAACCTTGGCGGCTGGAGTTCACGGTGGGGGTTGGCGACTTGTCTCAGGAAGCTGAACCCAAAGGCCAGGCTGCCATTTCTGGGGAGAAAGCCAAGCCGGGAGACCGGAAGAAGCCTGACCGGGGCCACAGGGGCGACGCGGCTGCCCTGAAGGGCAAGGGGGGCCAGAAGGAGCTGGAAGCTGACACTCTGGAGGTTCCGAGCAGGTAGGGTACTGGGTGCAGAGGTGCCCGCCCCAGGGAGGCAGGCCCAGTGCTCACCTGCCCACAGAGGCTCCCCAGGCTCCGGGCAGGCGGCGGAGTGCCCGGGGGCCGGAGGCAGCGGCCTCAGGACTCAGGAGGGAGGCTGTGATGTCCGAGTGGTACCCCCCCACCCCCAGCGCTTCCGGGGCAGATTGTCCCTTCTGTGCCCACTCCCCCTGCGGAGGGTGGCGAGAGAACCCCCGCAGGCGGTACGTCTCAAGTGTCGATGCACTTGAGTTTTGCTGGGTGCATGTTAATGCGGGTGAAGATATACGGTTACATGTGTGCACCCATGTGCCTGTTTGCGCACATGTGAGTATGTCTTTTTGCATAAGTGTGTTTGTGTGTGCATGTGCACATTTTGTGCATGTGTGTGCACAGCATGTGAGTAAGTGCATGTTTTTATGCATAAGCATGTGTGCATGCTTTGTGTGCATGTTTATGTGTGTGCACGCGTGCTTTGCGTGTACGTGGCTCGGTAAGACAGTGGGTGTAACGGTGCTTCCTGACGGCTCTCCAGCAGCCCCCTGAGCCCCGAGGAGGGTGTCACGGTGTTCTTCCACGCCATCCTCTCGAAGGACTTCAACTTCGACCCCGGCCAGCACCAGCTGTTCATCCGGGGTGGTGAGGAGCTGGGGACGCCGAAGTGGCACCACAACGTGTGCGAGCTGCACGTCACCAAGTGAGTGTCCTGGGCCTGTGCAGCCAGGCGGCCTGTGTCGGTCTTCGAGGCGCCTACGAGCAGAGCTGGTGGGCTCGTTTGGAAAAGGAGAGTTTCCAGCAGCTCTTCCCCTCGGCGCGCTCGCCCTGCGCCCCAGGCCCGGGTGCCCGCCAGTCCCGTCGGGGCACCAGCCGGCGTGCGGGCGCAGCTCTCGCCCTGCACTCCACACCGAGTTGCAGAAGAACTAAGATTCCGGGCGTGTCCCCTCTGTTCTCAGAACCCTGGGCTCGCACGGGGCCCTCGTCGAAGGCAGCACCGTACTGCCCAAGCGGCTGCTGGACCGGCCTGTGGCCTACAAGTACGTGGTGGTGAAGGGCACCGAGTCCCCTGTGTACGAGTTCATCTACAAGCGGCCGGACAGGGAGGGCAAGCACGTCAACCGCTCCCTGCACCTGCGCTCGGCGCTGCTGGGCTCCGGAGGTGGGTCCCGGGCGGCCGCAGGCGGCAGGCCTCCGCGGGCAGGGGCTCCGGCCCGGCGGGTCCTCTCTGCTCGGCGGGCCCCACCTGCGCCCTGCAGGGCGTACCAGCCTGGGGTGGAAGCCAGTTTCCATCTGTGCAGCCTGAGCGCGCACTGAGGAGAGGAAACCAGGGGGGGATTTGTCGTGAAGGGAGGAGAGGGGAGGAGAGGGGAGGAGAGGGGCTGGACACAGAGGCACAGGAGTGGGGCAGGAGGGGCAGGAGGGGCAGGAGGGGGCGGGCCCTTCTGGGAGATGTCCAGGCGCTGCGAGTGAGCAGGGGGAGGAGCGTGGGGAGCCCCGCCCACTGCCCCCCTGTGTGGTCGGGCCACTCTGCTTGCTCTTCATTTCTTAGTCTCCGTTTTGTCTTCTTCTTCTTTCTTTTTAAAATACATTTTTATTGATTTCAGAGAGGGCGGAGAGAAACAACGATGAGAGAGAACCATTGCCCGGCTGCCTCCTGCCCGCCCCCCACAGGGACTAAGTGCCCTGACCGGGAGTGGAACCGAGAGCTCCTGGTTCATAGGCCGATGCTCCACCCCACACCACGCCGGCGGACCATTCTCCTGTTTATCTTTACCTTTCTCCCATGTTCCTCTTTGCTGTGTTTATACTCGCCACATGCCGTCCAGTGCGTGTGTCTGCGTGAGTGCGTGGTGTGGCGGTCAGCCCGGGGCCGAGGACTCTGTCTGCTTTGTCGCCTGGACCGTCCTTCGTAGGGTGGGTGGGGGCAGCTGGATGCCCGTAGGCTGGTGAGTGACGCAGTTCCAGGATAAAAGGGTTACCCCCGAGCGGGCGTTTCCCTAGGGGCTCGGCTGCCAGGTCTGTGAGCCACCAAGCTTGCCAGGGCACGCCCTGTGGGGCCAGGCCTGGACGGCGTGGCCTCCGTCTCGCCTCCCCCGTGTGGCCTGTCCCCCACCCAGCCGGCTCCTCACGGGCCAGCCCCGGTCGCTTGCCTGCGAGGGGCACCTCCCTGGAGCGACGCCCTGCCCACCTGCCAGCCCTCTGCCGCCCTCCCTCCCCGCTGAGCTCACTCCGGGCCTGCCCTCCCCTAGACTGGCATCAGTATGATGACATCATTTGCAAGCGGGCCACCGGGAAGCTCCAGGCGATCTGGGATCACCTCACGAAGCACTTCAGGGACGAGATGAAGAAGAACGTCCAAGGGAAGCAGCTGGCGACCTCCATCATGCTGGGCCGCGTGCTCAGCGTCCTGCAGACCTGGAGCGCCGTCAACCTGCGCAGCTTCTTCACGCAGTTCCGCCAGCTCCACTCCGTGCTCAGCGAGCCCACGGTCTTCGAGGAGCAGGAGAAGGCCTGGACCGACTTGAACTACTCACAGGAGCAGGTACGGGCACCCCTCCTCCATCTTCCGCAGCAGCGGCACCCACCGCCTCGTGGCCAGGGGACCCTGGGACGCAGCGGGCAGGTGCAGGTGGGCGGGAGGCCGGGGTCCTTCAGCCCCTTTTCTGGGAATGCCTCCTCTTGGGAATCCTTTGCTCTTCCCATTGTCTTCCTCCTGGCCCCACACACCCACCTGCCCCCATTCTCACCACTGGCCCCACCCCCACCACTGGCCCCACCCACCTGCCCCCATCCTCACCACTGGCCCCACCCCCACCACTGGCCCCACCCCCACCACTGGCCCCAACCACCTGCCCCCATCCTCACCACTGGCCCCACCCCCACCACAGGCCCCACCCACCTGCCCCCATCCTCACCACTGGCCCCACCCCCACCACAGGCCCCACCCACCTGCCCCCATCCTCACCACTGGCCCCACCCCCACCACAGGCCCCACCCACCTGCCCCCATCCTCACCACTGGCCCCACCCCTAACACTGGTGCCTCCCCGACCACAGGCCCCACCCTTGGAGTAGACAGGGGTGGGGCCCTCCCTCCTGCCTCTCCCCCAGCTCTGTGGTGGGGCCTGGGCAGTTCTGAGTCACACCTGGGCCACACCTGAGATGACACTGAACCACTGTAAGCACCAGGCCTCCCGGAAAGCCCCTCCCCCGTGCCGGGGTCTCCGATCCCATTATCGGGGGCGGCTCCCGGAAACCCAGAGCAGTTGCGCCCCGAGGGGGCCTGCTCGGATCACGGAGCTGTCCCTGCCCCTCGGGCCTTGGGCTCTGCGGGTGAGGTGGGCTCTGCGGGTGAGATGGGGCAGCTCGGATGGCCTCGGCCCCACGGCCCTGTCCGTTTCCCCTGCGGCAGGTGCGGGCGCACCTGTGGGAGTGTTTGCAAGAGCACATAAAGCCGTTCCTGGAGAGGAGCGAGGACGCTCTGCCCGAGGACCTGCCCGTGAGGAGGAAGCTGAGGATGGGCCTGGTCGCCCTGCACGTGGCCGAGGAGCTGAAGCGCCGCCTCTCAAAGGACCACCTGGGCTCCCTGTGCAGCCTCCTGTGCGCCAGCGCCAGCGCCAGCTCCCCCCGCGACCTCCTGGACGACCTCAGCCTCATCTTTGAAACGTCTCCGAGGTAGTGTGTGTGTGTGTGTGTGTGTGTGAGTGTGCGAGTGTGTGTGAATGTGTGTGAGAGCGTGCGAATGAGTGTGTGTGTAAGAGTGTGGAAGTGTGTGTGAATGTGGTTGAGTGTGCGAGTGTGAGTGTGTGTGTGTGTGAGTGTGTGTGAATGTGTGGGTGAGTGTGCGAGTGTGAGTGTGTGTGTGAGTGTGTGAGTGTGCTAGTGTGTGTGAATGTGTGTGAGTGTGCGAATGAGTGTGTGTGTGTGTGTGTGTGTGTGTGTGTGAGTGTGGGAATGAGTGTGTATGTGTGTGAGTGAGTGTGAGTGTATGTGTGTGAATGTGTGTGAGTGTGTGTGTGTGAATTATAATTTTATAACCACTTAAAAAAGCACGTTTGTATTGATTTCAGGGAGAAAGGGAGAGGGGGAGAGATAGAGATATCAATGAGAGAGAATCATGGATCGGCTGCCTCCTGCATGCCCCCCACTGGGGATGGAGCCCACAACCCAACCTGTGTCCTGACCGGGAAACGAACTGTGACTTCCTGGTTCAGAGGTGGATGCTCAACCACTGAGCAACACTGGCTAAGCCCCTTCCCGTTTAAAAACTTGCTTTATATTTAGACTGGCACCAGACGCCTGGGCCCAGGTGGGATCACTCAGCTGCCAGAGCCTCTGCCGTCAGGAAGGTGGAACTGGCACTATCGGGAGTTTGCTGGGTGCCCAAGGCATTAGGGGTGACACTGAGGGTGCCCTCTCTCCCGTGGGACCCGTGCCCAGACACTCCGCTCAGCCACTCCCAGTGGCCTGCCCGCCCGGGGCGCACGCTGGCCTTTCCCGGGGCGTCAGGCAGCAGGGCCTCTGTTGTTGGCAGGTGGCGAGGCTCCCTGCTGGACCTGTGCCGCAGGAGCATGGAGCTGGCGGTGAGCTCCTGGGTGGGCACCCTGCCGGTGCTCCACCTCTGCGCCGGGCCCCCCGCACGGCAGCCCGGGACTCAGACCGAGGACGTCTGGGCGGCCCTGGAAGGAATCCCCTTCTCGGAGTTTCGGTGGAAAAGGGAGCACGAGTAAGTTGTGGGCGCCCCTCCCCCGTGTGGTCTCGGTGCACCTCCCTGGCACGTGGCCCCGCTTCTGGGACGCAGCCTCCGGGGTGCGGAGCGGCTGCTCAGAGGAGCGGGGAAGCGGTCTGCAGGGGAGATGGCGGACCCCGTTTAAGCGCAGACATTGAGTTGAAGTCAAAGAAAACGCAAAGGCAGACCAAAGCCCCGATGGCGCTGCCTTTTGTCCGAGAAACTGCACCCCCATCTGAGGGGCTCCGGCCCTGGGCTTATGGGGAGTGAATAGTGACCAGGGGAGTGGGCTCCTGGCTGCGATTGGGCCCCGTTGAAACGGGAGTGTGTGTCGCCGTGGGGTGCAGGCCCCTGGCTGTGCAGGGCCGGGCGGTCAGGAGGACCAGGTGTCGGTAGGAAACGGAACGTTATTCAGTCCCGAGAGAGAGGCCGCCTGCCAACGGCCGCAGCCCGGAGGAGACCGAGGGCGTGACGCCGGGTTGAAGAGTCAGACCGAGAGGGACAAAGGCTGTGTGATCTCACCCACCTGTGGAATCTAAAAACGCCGGAGAGAAACGGAGAGAATCTGGTTACGGGGGCTGGGTGGGGGAGGGGCGGGTGTTGGTCAGAGGCACAGACCTCCAGCTGGAAGGCGTCCCGGGAGCTGCACAGGGGGACGCGACAGTGGGGCTGCGTTACATCAGGGAGTGGATCTCAGATGTGCTCGCCACCGAGAGGGAATGAGGACAGGCTCGGACACGATGCAGCACGCAAGGGTATCACACCCCCCCACCCCCACCCCCCCAGTGGCACATGCTACCTATCAACCGCCTCAATGGAGCTGGAAGCAACGCTGAGTTCTCTGTATTTATTGTAAAAAGGCAGAACCCAGAACTTACCAGGCTCCCCGCTTTCCGTGCACAGCTCCGCAGATTAAGCACATTCACAGGACACCCTGAGCTCACCCAAAGGAAACGCCGTCCCTGTGAGGCGCTCACTGCCCCCCCCCGCCCCACGCCTCCTTCTGCGTCCTGTCCCCGTGGGTGGGACCAGCCAGGTCGTCCTGTCCGGGAACCACATGGGGGTCCCTTGCACTCCGCACCGAGTTTTCAAGGTGCATCCCTTCCGTTCAGTCCACCTTTGAGCACCAACATTATTTTTATTTAATGTGTGTTTGTTGGTTTCAGAGAGGAAGGGAGAGGGAGAGAGAGAAACAACAAGGATGAGACAGAATCCTGGATCGGCTGCCTCCTGGGCCCCCCACTGGGGATTGAGCCCGCACCCCAGGCCTGTGCCCTGACCTCCCGGTTCCTAGGTCGACGCTCAACCCCTGAGCCTCGCCGGCCGGCTGCTTTTAAAACGCGGGCTTCCTCCAGGTCTGCGTGGCACTCAGCGCCGCTCCCGCCCCTGCTCTCCCTCCGCAGGGAGCACTTACTCCAGTTCATGGTGGGCAAGAAGCACCTGCTGGGGGTGGACGAGGCCCTGTTCCGCTCCTGGTTCAGCCTGCTGCCGCTGAGCAGCCTGGCCACCTACCTGCAGGAGTTCACCGACTACCTGGCGCGCTTTCCGGCGCGCGTCCTGGACTGCCTGGTGGGCACCCGCTACCGGCTGCAAGGGCTCAAGAACGTCTCCCACGGAAACCTGGAGGTCTGTCCCCTGCGTCCTCTTCCCGGGAACCTGACGGGGCTCCTTACAAACCGAGCACTGCGCCCGGGGGCATAGGTCCGGGGTTGAACTTGGACCCATGAACTAGAAGGTCATGGTTCGGCTCCGGGTCAGGGCACAAGCCTGGATTGCAGGCTCGATCCCCAGGGGGGCTTGCAGGAGGCAGCTGATGGATGTCTCTCCCTCCCTCGCCCTCTGCTCTGTAAAAGTCAGTGACAAATAGTCTTTTAAAGGAAGAAACTGAGCCCTGGGAGGCTGCCTGTTTCTTCCGCTTCAGTAAACCCCCGCCGTCCCTGGTTATGCCCGCGCCAGGCGGGGGGCACATGGGGACACAGCTGCCATCTTCCCTCCCTTCCCGGGGGTGGGAACAACTGTAGGACTCTAAGCCCCGCCTATTATTCGTGGGAGGTCAGGTTGAGCACTGAGCACCTTAAAACACACCCAGAGGACAGGGTGCGTGCTCGGCTTTGCCCTCGTGGGGGCGTCGGTTTCAGTGGAGACTGCGGTGCCGAGTCATCGTTGCTGTGTCTTCCCTTCGCCCCAGGACGTGGACACGACGCTGAAAATGCTGCTGCACCTACTGGACATGTTTCAGGACCAGTAAGTGGTGAAGCCCAGGCCGCCCATCGCCGCGTGGTGCCCCCGGGTGTCCCAGAGCCGCCGCCGCCATCCCAGGGGCCCCCGACGCACATTCCCCTTCTTGGAGTTATTGATGTGATCATCCTGGTTTTTTGTTGTTTTTAAATATGTTTTTCTTGATTTCAGAGAGGAAGGGAGAGGGGGGAGAGATAGAAACTTCCTGCAGGCCCCACACTGGGGACCGAGCCCGCACCCGGGCCCAGGCCCTGACCGGGAATCACACCCAGACCTCCTGGTTCTTGGCTCAACACTCAGCCTCTGAGCCAGGCCGGCCGGGCTGTTTGCTTTCTGTCTTGGTCACAAGTTGGCGGTGGGCGGCATTGCCCTGCGGTTACGCTGTGCCCAGGAGGTGCCTCCCCTGGGGTGTTCACCCGGAGCAGCGTGCCTTGGTGGCGGGCACTGTTTCCCCGGACCCGTGATTTCCTGTCACTCTGCTGCGCAGGGTCCTCGAGGCGCCCTCCTACCTCACCGCGTGCCTGAAGCTGCACGAGGTCGTCTGCGGACTCAGCCATGACTGGAAGCCTCATGAGCTGCCCGCCTCGTCGGCCGAGATCCTCTGCCGCGTCATCAGGTTGAAACCGGTGGCGGTGAGTGGGGCACGCCCCGGTGGCCGCGGAGCGTCCAGCGCCCCCGCTCACAGGGGCTGGGCCGACGCCGGGGCTTGGGGTGGCCCAGCGGCCACTGGTCACCCGCTCCGTGCGGCTCCCCGCGGCTCTGCGTGAGGATGCCAGTGAGCCATGCACCTGGCCCCGCTCCTGTGGTGGGAGGGAGTCGCCGTGCAGATTGTCGATGGGCAGTTACAGAGCAGAGCAGGGGGCCGGGCGGCAGGTGACACCCCCAATGCCCTCCACGGCCGTCTTTTCCACTGACCTTTTCCCCATGCTGTAGAAAAATATAAATGTTATTGACATCAGAGAGGAAGGGAGAGGGAGAGAGAAACATCGACAATGAGAGGATCATGGACCTGCTGCCTGGTGCACAGCCCGCCCCGGGATGGAGCCCGCAACCCGGGAACCAAACCCTGACCTCCTGGTTCATGGTTGGCGCTCAGCCCCTGAGCCAGGCCGGCCAGACGCCCCTCCACTTGAATGTTAGCGGCAGCAGAGGCCGGACCAGGACGAGTCTCTCTCTTTGCTCATAGGACACCACGGAGGCACAGGGCAGCGACACGGGGACCAGGGCCTCCGTGGGGGCCGTGGTCCAGGAAACCCTGACCACCACGAGGGCGTGGCTCGTGAGGACCTTCAAGCAGAGCATGTTTAGGAGCTTCTATGCCGCATCCGTCACGTTCACCTACAGCCAGGAGATCCAGGTGAGCCGGCGACCCCAGCACCGGGCCTCGGCGGTGGCCGTCCTGGGGGACCTCAGTGGGGGTCTGTCTTGGGCCCGGGCCTTAGGCCCCTTCCCCCAGCGGGATCTGAGCTGGTCAGGCTGGCAGCCGGAGCCCCCGGGGGCAGACTTGTGGGGAGGCACTCTGGGGCGGGGCTGGACTCCGGGCCTGACTCCATGCTGAGGTTATGAAAGAAGTTTATGACGTTGGATGGGGAAGGAAAGAGTGTAAGCAGGTGCTGCTTGAAGGGAGGCTGGGCAGAATGGCATCTGAAGTGAGAGAGACCTGAGCCCCAAGGTGGGCCCTGGGGTTTCCAGGGTGACAGGCGTGGAATAGAATCACGGCTGTGGCAAAGGATGGGGCGGGGGTGGGCGGACCCATTGGCCACAGGGAGGGCGGGGCAGGGCGGCCACGGGGAGGGCGGCCACGGGTTGGGCCTCAGGCTCACGGTACCACCTTGGGCTTGCGGGCAGGGCCTCCACCAGGCTGGGCAGGGCACCTGCAGGGGAAGCTTTGCCGCTCCCCTTTGGGTTTTTATTTATTTATTTATTTTTTAACATATTTTTATTGATTTCCCAGAAGAAGGGAGAGGGAGAGCGTAACATCCATGATAAGAGAGGATCGTGGATCGGCTGCCTCCTGCACGCCCCACAATGGGTTCGAGCCCGCAACCCGTTCACCTGTGCCCTGACCGGGAATCGAACCTGACCTGGCTCACAGGCTGCCGCTCGGCCCTGAGCCCCGCGGCGGGCGGGAACCTAACATTTTTCAGAACAAAACATGGAGGGGGGGTCGTCCCCAGTCAGAGCCAGGTGCACGCGAAGGCCGTGTGGCTCCAGGCCTTCGTGTTCTGGGCAGATGTGGCTGCCCTGCCCGGGCCCAGGGACAGCGGCCCCTCTGCCTGCAGGTGCCCCCCTCCCCCCCCCCCAGGGCAGCGCCCGCGTCCCCGCAGCGATGGGAGACGGGCCGCGGCGCTCCCTGCCCCTGGCCTGTGCCTTGCAGGTGTGGCGGCGGCTGGTGGAGCTCCCCTTCCCCGAGGAGCACGGCTGGAAGGCGTCCTTGCTGGGGGACCTGGCGGGGCGGATCCAGAAGGTACCGGTGGGCGCCATGCTTCTCGGGGCGAAGGCAGGTCGGGGGACCCGACACCCGTGCCCGCCACGTCGCTGTTCCCGGATGGAATTTCAGAGAATGACGGGGGGCAGGGGTTGTCACCAGGGGAGCCCCAGGCACATGCAGGCCCCGAGAGGCCGGTGGTGACAGGCGCCTTTAAACCCGGAGACGGGGCGGGGGTGGGGGGCCCAGACCCGCTCATGGGGTAGTTCAGCTCCACGGCCCTCGGAAGTTCCAGGCTGGTTTTCTGCTGCTGCTGCTCCTCACCCGGGATGTTTCCCTTGATTTTCAGAGAGAGTGAAAGGGAGGGGGGAGAGAGAGAGAGAGAGGATGTGAGAGACACATCGACTGGTTCCCTCCCGCACACTCCTCACTGGGGATCCAGCCCACTACCTGGGTGTGTGCCCTGTCCAAGGATCGACCCCTGACCTCAGCCCCTGAGCCCCGCCAGCCGGGCAAAAGTCACCCATTGCTGCAAATGGCAGCTCTGGCGCCTCCTCTGCTGAGCGGCGTGGCGCCTGCACGTGGTCTTGCTGTTGGCCTGGCGCTGGGGCAGTGAGGACGGCTGAGTGTGGGGGGAGGAAGGTCCCGTCAGGGGGAACGGGGAGGGGGGCGGGAAAGTGAGAACCTCTGGGCATGGGTGTTCCAACCCCCCGCCCCCCCCCCCCCCCCCCGCTGCGCCCCGCAGGAGCCGCCGCGCGCGCAGATCGCCGCCTACTGCAGCACGGCCTGGGCGGCCGCGGGCGCCGACGACAGCGTGTCCAGGTGCTTCGAGAACTGCGCCATCGAGGCCGTCAGCTCGGCCTGCCAGGTGAGCAGCGCCACCAGGTGCATTCGGGGTCCCGCCGACCTCGGAGGGAAGGGCTGGCGCGGCCCGCTGCCTCTGAGCCGGGGCAGGGCCGGTTCTGGAATGCGGGACCTGGGCCAGCTCCTGGAGATGCCGCTCAGATGCCCGCAGCGCGCCGCTGTGACGTGTGGCCTCCCGTCCGGCGGTGTCCCCAACGCTCCTGGTGTGTGCCGTCCCCGACACCGCACCTGCTCAGCGAGAGTCGCCCAAGATTGACAGCACATTACTAAGAAAAGGGACCTTACCCATCACTCAGGGGCTTTTTCTGCAAAACAGGGAGGTCGTCTGCCCCACACCGCCTCTTGGGGAAGCCTCCTTCTTTGTACGCGTGGGAGCATGTAGCTGTGCGTGCGTGCAGGCATACGCACTTGTATAGCCACGCACACACATGTAGGCACACATGTATAGGCTCGTTCAGATATATTTAGACACCACACATAGGCACATGGGTGTGATTATGTGTATGGACACGTGCACACATGTAGGCATGTGTAGATATGTTTGTAGACATGCCTACACATGTAGGCATTCGGGTGGGTATGTGTGTAGATGTAGGCGTGTGTGTGCAGGCATGTGTGTGTGTGTTTGTGTGTGCTCTTTGGGGTTCTCTCTCAGAAGCTCATGTCACATGTGAATGGCCTTTCTTCCTTCCAAGCTGGCGCCCGTCAGGCCCGTCCAGGCCGCGTTGAGCGGAGTGGAGGGCCCTCGTCTTGTTTCTCTCCCCATCGAGGGGGTGGGGGTCAGCTGGGCCGGAGACCACAGGCCCCTTCCCGGAGGGAGTGCCTCCGCCCCCAGGGGACCCTTCAGGAAAGGACTTAGGTTGGGCCCAGTGCCTTCCTTAGCCTATTGCGACCACCGTGTGACTTCTTTCTGTTGAGACGAAGTGTTACGTTACCTGTTCTTTATGTTCAACACACATCTCCTCCCTGGGATAAATCCCACTTGGTGTTTAATTCTTTTTACAAGTCAGTGGGGAAGGCTTTCTTTCATCCTCTTGTTTGTTTATTTAATCTGCACCTGAGGATCATTTCCAGTTTATTTTATTTTATTTTATTTATTTATTTTTTAAATATATATTTTATTGATTTTTTACAAAGAGGAAGGGAGAGAGATAGAGAGCTAGAAACATCGATGAGAGAGAAACATCGACCAGCTGCCTCTTGCACATCCCCTACCGGAAATGTGCCTGCATCCAACGTACATGCCCCTGACCAGAATCGAACCTGGGGCCTTTCAGCCCACAGACCGACGCTCTACCACTGAGCCAAACCGATTTCAGCCGTTTGGGGTTGATTTTAGAGAGAATGGAAAAGAGGGGGGGAGGTGGGAGGGAACGTAGAGGGAGAGAGAGAGAAGATAGAGACACATCGATGTGAGAGAGAGACACATCGATTGGTTGCCTCCTGCGCACACCTTGACTGGGGCCAGGAAGGGAACCTGCAACCCAGGTATGGGCTCTTGACTGAGAGTCGAACCCGAGACCCTCTGGTGTGCAGGCCGACACTTTAACCATTGAGCAACATGGGCCAGGGCCCTTTTATCCTTTTATTTACTTTTTTCCTTTTATCCTTTTAAATATCAGAAAGTACCTGTTATAAACCCCTCCTTCCCCCTTTACTAACCACTGAAACTTTTGATAAAAACTTTGCAGCTAAAGAAGGAAAGCATTTTGTCTTGATGGGGAAGCTTCAGGCATGTGTGTGTGGTGGGGGGGGGGTAAGGGGGTGGTGGCCCAGGGAAGATGGGGGGTCGGGGATGCAAAGCGCAGGTGCCGTCTACTGTGGCTCCGTGCGGTGCTTCTCACTACAGGACAGGACAGGTCAGTGCAGGTGGAGCGGCGGTGGGCCTGCCTGCGGCCATCTCCCTGTCTCCGGGGGTCACCGCTCAAGGACACAGTTCACAGCGAAGCCAAGTCCCTAAGAAAAGGGAAGCATTTTTCTCTTTAGCTTTTCTTTGGCGCCTGTAAGACAGTCACAAACCATTTCTGAAGCGCAACTGGGTAACAACTGTCATTCACAAACAAACCAACTAAAGACACGCGCGCCTTCCTGAACTCCCGTCCCCTCCCCTTCCCCTTAGTCGCAGGTCAGCATCCTGGAGGGCCTCTCCCCCAGCGACCTGTACCGCTTCGGGACCCTCGTGTCCGCCGTGGTCACCAAGTCCTGGCCCCGGCGCCGTGGCGAGGCCGTGGACGACCTGGCGGAGGTGCTGCGGTACCTGCTCACGGGCCCGGACGTCACGCACCTCTTCAAGCTCTACGGTGCGTCCGCGGGTGTCCGCTCGCGTCCCTCGGACCTGCGCGCGGTGGGCGTTGGACCTGACGCGGGGAGGGCGGGCGGATGTCCGGCGAGGAAGCCGATTGGCTGGAGGGCCCAGCAAGGGCGGGGCCCTGTCTGTGGGTGAGGCCGCCCATGGCCGTCCCTGGCGCACGGCTGTGCCCAGCTGCTGTGCCCTCCCAGCTGGCCTGGAAGCAAAGTCCCTCTGAAGGACCCCTTTTTCTTTCTTTGTTTTCTTTTTGAGAATCTTCACCCGAGGATATTTTTCCATTGACTTTTAGAGAGAGGAGAAGGGAGGGAGGGGAGAGGAGAGAGAGGAACGTTGCCTCCCAGGGTCCTGCAATCCAGGTACATGCCCTTGACCAGAAATCAAACCTGAGCTATTGCCGAAACCGGTTTGGCTCAATGGATAGAGCATCGGCTTGGGGACTGAAGGGTCCCGGGTTCGATTCCGGTCAAGGGCATGTACCTTGGTTGCGGGCATATCCCCAGTAGGGGGTGTGCAAGAGGCAGCTGATCGATGACTCTCTCTCATTGATGTTTCTAACTCTCTATCTCTCTCCCTTCCTCTCTGTAAAAAATCAATAAAATATATTAAAAAAAAAAAAAAAAAAAAAAAAAAACCTGAGCTACTGTGGTCCATGGGGTTGACACTCTGGGCCAATGGTCAGTAAATTGCGGCTCGCAAGCCACATGCGGTTCTTTGGCCCCTTGAGTGTGGCTCTTCCACAAAACACCACGTGCGGGCGCACACATCCAGTGCGATTGAAACTTTGTGGTCCAGGCGCAGAATCCGTTTTTGGCCTGGGAGAGTCTATTTTGAAGAAGTGGCGTTGCGAGCCGCTGTTTGCTGACCACGGCTCTAGTCTAGCCACTGAGCCACTCCGGCCAGCGCAATAGATCTTCATTAAAAAAAAAAAAAATGTTTTCATTGACTTCAGAGAGAACGGAGGGGAGAGGGAGAGAGAGAGAAACATCAATATGAGAGGGCAACATGGATTGGCTGCCTTCTACGTGCCCCCACTGGGGATCGAGCATGTGCCCCGACCGGGGATGGAACCGGAGACCTTTCGGTGCGTGGGAGTGCGTTTCAGACCAATGCCTCCTGAGTGTGACCTCTACTGCTGCTGCCTGGGCGCGGGGCGGCGGGGAGGTCCCAGGAGCCCTCCGCTTGGGGGGGGGCCGGCTAGAAAGGGGGGCCACCGGTTTTAGACTCTGTCCTCCACCTGGGCAGGCACCAACGAGAAGATCCTGGCACACATCACGGAGGACGGCAAGAAGCTGATGGCGACGGCCCACTCGGTCTTCACCAAGGTGGCCGAGGACCTGCTGAGCGGCGCCGTGCTGGTGGGGCAGCTGGAGCTGATCAGGAGCCACCGGGCGCGGTTTCTGGACATCTGGGAGCTGAGTGAGGGCGGGCCCCGCGATGGGGGGGGGGGGGGGTCGCTCAGGGGTTCCCAGAGGCTGGTCTTTGAGGGGCTCTTTTTGCCACAAGAGTGACAGGATGGTTTCTTTTATCTTTGGGAAAAAAACAAAACAAAAGATTGATTAATTTATTATTTTTTAAAACGATCCCAACGTTCTAAGAAAACGGGAGCTACATTGATGAGAACGTTCTAAAAACCCTCTGCGGCCGGTGGAGAGTAGCTGGCCAGACGGATGCCCGTCATCCTGAGGACCGGGGCGTGCATTTCCGTAGGTCAGGCCTTGCCCCACGAGGCTGCCCAGTCCCCACCGACGGCAGGAAGTGAACCTCGCCAGGTGGCTCCCTGGAACGTCCGAACCCCCCAGGTCTTGTCAGTCGTCCCAGGACTCTTGTGGAGAGCAGCGGGATTCCGCGCGGAATCAGACGTGGCATTTTGTGTCACGTGGTGTCTAATCCTCGGGAAAATAGAACAGGGAAGTGATCAAACCGTGACCAAGTCCTGGTGCTCACCGGCCCAGCCCACGCTGCTGAGCGCAGCGCCAGACAGGGGCTGGGCTCGAGGCCCTGAGCGTGCAGTGCATCCAGGAAGAGGGAAGAGACGGTTGCCACGGAGAAGGATCAATTCGTTTGTTCTATTGGGTAACTTTTATTTTCTTTGCCAGAGAGAAAAAGCCTTTCGCCGCAAGAGAAGCAGCAGAACATGCGGAAAGTGCTGGACTATAGGTTGGAGGGGCTGCGGTTCCTGCAGGAGGAGCGGGGCCGTGTGGACAGCCTGCTGAAGCTGTGCGAGGCGGCCAAGCCCTGGGTGCAAGGTGACTCGCATCCGACCTGCGACCACCGGGTGATGGGTCGGGCAAGTCCCGATGGGAATGGGCGTGCTCTCCGAGGGCGGCTTCTGCAAGGCGGTCACTTTAAGCAAAGCTGGGCTGCCGCCTTGTGCTTTTTGGTGTTTAGCTCATGGGAGCAGCCATCTTGTGTATTGGGGTTAAGGTCAATCTGCATATTACTCTTATTAGATAGAATAGAGGCCTGCTGCATGGGTGGGGGCCAGCTGGTTTGCCCTGAAAGGTGTCCTGGATCAGATTGGGGGTTCCCCTGGGGCAAGGGGTGGCCTGAGTAAGGGGCCTATGGTAGTTTGCAGGCAAGCCACGCCCCTCAGTGACCCAAGCAGAGTCCCAGGTATCTGGGATTTATTTGTCTTCTATAATTGAAACTTAGTAGCCTTGAGTGGAGGCCTGGGCTGAACAGGGTGTCCATGGCCGCAGCCACCTTTGTTGGGTTAATTTGAATACTTGTTCCTGATTGGCTGGTGGGCGTGGCTTGTGAGTGTAGAGGAGTGATCGTGAATTTGCATATTGCTCTTTTATCAAATAGGATATATATTAGAAATCTAGTGCATGAATTCGTGCATGGTTGGGCTCTGGCCAGCCTGGCCAGGGGGAGGGGACATGGATGGTTGGCTGGCCTGCCTGCTGGTCAAACTCCTGGTCAAGGGGACAATTTGCATAATAGCCTTTTATTATATAGGATATACACTGAGTGGCCAGTGTATATATTATTTCAGAAAGAAAGAGAGAGGGAGAGAGATATATAATCAACAATGATGAGAGGAAATCATTGGTCACCTGCCTCCTGCACACCTCCCACTGGGGATTAAGCCTACCACCCAGGCATGTACCCTGACCCAGAATCAGACCGTGACCTCCTACTACCCCCCCACTACCCCCTCCCCCCGTCTTCTGTCCTCCTCTTTCTGACTCCCCAAGTTCAGTGCCATGCATGTCTGGAGATGCCCTGATTCCTCAAGGACCTGAGACCTCTGGGTCCCCAACCTTCCGTGTCCTGGCGGGAATATGACCTCCTGCTGCTACTGGGCTGGCGGAGGGAGAGGAGGGCGGCCATAGCGAAGGGGTGGGGTGAGAAGCAGCCTGTCCCCTCCTGGCCTCACAGCCCAGCTCCCCTAGCAGGAACCCGCCGGGCCTCCAGGGCCCCCACAGCGGCTGGGGCTGCACACTCCAGGCCTCGGGCCCCGCTTCCCAAGGGCCCACCCGCTGTCACATCCCGCAGGGCGTGGCTCCCAGGGCTTCTCTGCTCCCCGCGCCCTGTCCTGTGAGGCAGTTCTGGTGTTGAAGTGGGGTGTGGGGAGGGCACTCGACGGGTGCCTTTCTTCAAACTGTCCTCTTCGCCCAGAACTTACAACAGGTTTTATTTGTCTTGAAAATTGGTGAGCAGGAGGGGGAGTCTGGATTCTTATGCCAGTGAGTGTGTTCCCTGGAGTTAACTCAAGAGCAGTGAGGGCCCGGCCAGCGGCTCAGGGCTGAGCACTGACCTGTGAACCAGGAGGTCAGGGGTCGATTCTGGTCAAGGGCACATGCCCAGGTTGTGGGCTCGATCCCCAGTGCGGGGAGTGGGGGGGGGGGGGGCGTGCAGGAGGCAGCCAGTCCATGATCCTCTCATCATTGATGTTTCCATGTCCCTCTCCCTCCCTCTCTGAAATCGATAAAAAGATATATTTTAAAAACCAAAGAAGAGCAGCGAGGTGGGGGGGGAGTCCCGCTGGGACGGGCTGTGTGACGTCCTCTTCCGGCTCCGCAGTGGACTGCAGAGAGATCGCGGAGAGACACGCCGAGGACCTGGGCGGGAAGCGCCTCAACGAGGCGGTGATGGTACAGCTGTGCCCCACCTGTGCCATGGAGAGACACGCCGAGGACCTGGGCGGGAAGCGCCTCCACGACGCGGTGATGGTACAGCTGTGCCCCACCTCCTGTGCCATGGACGCACTGCGGGTGACGCACTACCGCCTGAGCGCCCTCGTCCGAGAAATGGCCAAGAGGATAGACTCGCTCAAGGACAGCCACGTCTTCCAGACCTTCTGGGCAGAGGCCGCCCGGGCGTGGGGCACGCGGAAGGAGAAGAAGAAGAAGGAGAAGGAAGAGGAGGAGGAGGAGGAGGAGGAGGAGGAGGAGGAGGAAGAAGAGGAGGCGGAGGAGGGGGAGGGGGAGAGACCGCAGCCGCTCCTGGACCTGGAGCGTGCATGTGCAGCCCTGTACCTTCCCTGCCTCGGCAAGTTCAGGAAGCTGTACGAGGACCTGAAGGCCGGCGAGGTCACCTTCGGGGAGGTGCATGACACCTTCAGCGTCTTTGTGGATAAATACGAGGACCTCACCTCCGATCTCCGCGTCATGTGTGCCCTGGACCCCCGCGACCCGGGGGATTGGGTCCCGGAGCGAGTGGAGCAGGTCAGGGAATACCACCACCTGCATCGGTCTGCCAGGGCGGCCAGGGTCATCCTGGAGGTCAAAGAGACCTTGGGCCTGACCGGGGACTTCAGTCTTCTCGACTTTGTGCTGAGAATGGTGAGTGACTGGCCAGGGACCCCTGGGTGCGGGTGGGGTCCCAGCTCAGGCGCCCGGCAGCCCCAGGCTCTGGCGTTGAAGGCCGGGATGGGAGTTGCCTGTGTGTGTTCCGCCCGGTGCTGAATGCGCAGGGGCTGCCTGGCCCTCCGCCTGTGGTGTGACCGCCCCTGCGTGGGGGTCAAGGGGGCAGGGCGGCCGCGCGGCCCTCTCGTCCCGGTGTCTGCGGAGAGCGGAGGCCGGGCTCCGGAAGGGGGGGACGGTGTCTGAGCGCCCCTGGGAAATGGATCTTCGGTTTCTGCTCTTTGAAGACGAGTGTTTAGGAGACAGAGTGGGACCCGCACAGCAGTGTGGACAGGTGGGAAGAGGAGGGAAATTTGGCACAGGATTTGGAATCTCTCTCTCACTCACTCACACACACACACACACACACACTCACATACACACGTGCACACGCACTCACACACACAGGCACATACACACTCACACACACATACACACGGACACACATGCGCACACACACTCACACACATATACACACAGGCACACACACACACACACACACAGAGGCATGAGCTCCAGCTGCCGGCGCTGGGGCGGGACCGGGTCTGGGCCGATTTTCTGTCAGGACTCAGGAGGAGGCTCGTGCTGGCGGCTCTTGGTGAAGCTGCTGCGCACGCTGAGTGTCCACACTGAGCAGGGTGCTTATTCCTGACCGGGGGCCGGGGCACAGCGCCCAGCTCTGGGATGAGATCCCCCGTGCCCATCTGCATCGAAGCGGCCGCCAACCCGGGAGGTCCAGGGTCGTGGGGCAGTCCTCGTTCCTGCTCAGACTGGGGCTCCGGGTGAGCGGCTCCATCCAGTCCCCAGCAGAGCCGTGTCTTCCAGACGGACGCCTTCGAGAACTCTCGCGATGAGACTCTGGGCCAGATCGACAGGCAGGTCGTCTCTGCCATCCAGCTGCTGCAGGGCCTGGACGAGGCCCGGTGCCGGTGTCTGCAGGAGCTGGCCCTGGCCAGGGAGCTTGTCCACTGGGTCCGAGAGTCTGTCGAAGGTACGGTCGGGACTGTGGTTTGGGAGAGCCTGGGCCCGATGGCGCTGGTGACCGTCCCAAGCTGACGGGCTGGGGAAAGGGCGGGTGCCCAGTGTGGCTGCGGGGAGTTTATGTCAGCTGTTGCCATGCTCTGGTGTAAGCGCTGTGTTCTTGGCCACTGTCCCCCCACGTTGTGTGTTTGTGTTGACACCTGGGATCATTTTCTTTCTTTTTTTTTCTATGCAAGTTCATTGATTTCAGAGAGGAAGGGAGGGAGAGAGAGAAGCACCAATGAGGAGAGAATCATGGATCGGCTGCCTCCTGCACGCTTCACACTGGGGATCAAGCCACAACCCGGGCATGGACCCTGACCAGGGATCAAATCTTGACCTCCTGGTTCATAGGTCGATGCTCAACCGAGCCACACCGGCTGGACAAGGGGGATCATTCTCTTTAGAACCTTGCCCCTGCCTGGCTGGTCCCGCACAGCAAAAGGCTGCAGGTCCCATTCCTGGTCAGGGCACACCCCGAGGTTGTGAGTTCGAGCCCCTCTTTGGGGCATATGTGGGGGCAACCAATTTGATGTTTCTCCCTCCCACTCTCCCTCCCTCTGTAAATAAAATTTAAAAGGCATGTCCTCAGGTGAGAATTAAATAATAAAAAAAAATGATAGTGACTGGGCGTGGACCAGATGGCCAGGCACACACAGCCGCGGCGGCGCCGGGGCCCCGCGGCCACTCAGGTCAGGCCTGGCCTGCGGCATTCCGGTTAGGAGCCAGAGGAGCGGCGCCCAGGATCCTGCAGGAAGCAGACAGCGCATCCACCCCGGGCCCCCCGGGTGTCTGTGCGAAGCTCCTCACAGGACTGCTGTCCACGGTGGGAGCCTCGTGCCACCCCCGCATGGCCCCAGCTCACCCGTCCCCTCTTGTCCCAAGGGGTCAACGAGTTGAACGTGTTTGTGGACCTGGCGTTCATCTTCGCGGGCGAGAATGACATGGACGTGGACCGCGTGGCCTGCTTCCACGATGCCGTCCAGGGCTACAGTTCTCTGCTCTACAAGCTGGACGCGAGTGCAGATTTCCGAGAGTTTGAGCAACACCTGAAGGAGCTGTGGAAGGCGCTGGAAAACGACCCGCACCTGCCCAGTAAGCTGGTGAGTCTCGTTCCCAGTGCGCAGCTCCGTGGGGCTCGGCCACGGCCGTGTACCACCCGCACCACGTGTTGAGTCCCACGTGCTGCAGGTGGTGCACACATATGGAAACGCTTTCTCTGGCACCTGTGTCCCAAAGTCGGATCCAAACCGCATGGAAATACAAGGAATTTTACTAGGCAACCCCAGGCGGCACTCAAAATTCAATAAATCTAGAAGTTTTCTCATAACAACGTAAATTTACATTGAATGAGTTATATTATGCGAATGATGTCATAATATCCAAATAGCCCTTGGTAGAAAAGAGGTTCCCCACCCCTGATTGAAGGCTCGTTTCCTCCGGGTCCGAGGAGAGCCCTCTCCGTAACTGGCCTCCTTACCAGACCTGTGGCCGTGGCCGGACGGCTGCATCCGCGGGGCGGGGGGCAATGGAGTAAGCGGATGAGGAAGCACCCCCAATGCCTGGGGTGACCACGCCCTGAGAAGGGAGAGAACTCAGCCTGCTTTCTCTCCCGTCCCACAGCGGGATTCCGCCCGGAACCTGGGCTGGCTGAAGACGGTGAAGGAGAGCCACGGCTCAGTGGAGCGCTCGTCGCTGTCACTGGCCAGAGCCATCAACTGCAGAGGTACCTATGTGATCCAGGCGCCCGCCGAGGGCCAGCAGGTGAGCGCCCACTCCCGGGCGTACCCATACCACAGACATGCCCATTCCCCAGGCATGTCCACTCCTGGACACGCCCACATCATGACCACGCCCACACCCTGGCCGCACCCACTCCTGGACATACCCGCTCACCTGACACGCCCATATCTGACCACGCCCACATCATGGCCACACACACAGAGTGGCCACAGACACACTGACATGCCCACTTCCCCTGAACACCCACACCCAGAGTGGGCTAGACAGGCTGCTGTCAATGGGGGTGGGTTTCTCCCCCTGGAAAACCACCCTCCACCTGTCCTGTCCCGCAGGTCTCCGCAGACACTGTTCTACGTCTACTCCTCCCCGAGAGCGACCAGGGCCGCCAGGAGCTGCGCAGTTACTCCCTGGAAGAGCTGAAGGAGCTGATGAACAAGCTGATGCTCATGTCGGGCAAGAAAGACCACAACAGCACTGGCGTGGAGGAGTTCTCCGAGGTGGGTCTGCGTCCGGCCAGCCGTGGGGTCCAGCTCCTCAGTCGGGGCTGGGGGACTCCCTGCCGAGTGTCCCCAGGATGGCCGGAAGGGTTTGAGTTTGGGTTTGATCACTAGGAATTGCCCTGCCCTGAAATCCAAGGGTCTACAGTAGGGGTGTCGAACTCAATCAGAGAAGAGGCCAAAATCTAAAATCCAGCCTAAATCGCGGGCCGAATGGTTTACTGAACAGTCATAAACTGACAATGTCATAAACTGACAGCGGATTGCAGTGATGACAGCGCGGTGCGGGCCACATTGCAAGGCCTGGCGGGCTGGATTTGGCCCGCGGGCCTTGTGTTTGACACATGTGATCTACAGGGTGCGTGTCACCCAAACTCAGGGCCCGGAGGGGCGACTCAGGTGTGACAGGTCCTTCTGTTTGTTTTGCTTTTTTAATATTTTTATTGGTTTCAGAGAGGAAGGGAGAGGGAGAGAGAGAGAGAAACATCAATGACGAGAGAGAATCACTGATCGGCTGCCTCCTGCAACCCTGCACTGGGGATCAAGCCCACAACCCGGGCATCGAACTGTGACCTCATGGTTCATAGGTTTATACTCAACCTCGGAGCCACCCCAGCCAGGCTGTGACAGGCCCTGTGGTTAGTGATTCCTTCTTCATGTCCCGAGAGACCACTGTCCCTAAATCTGCTGCCCCGAGAGGCGTGGACCCGGACACAATCCTTAGAAAGAAACTGAAATTGCCTCCCTGAGTCCCCCAATCAGCAAGAATCCAACTAGGTGAACACGCAGGTGGGCAGCCTGCGCAGGCGCTGGAAGGGACCGTGGGAGGAGGCCTATTGGAACAGCCTCTCCATTTTGTTACAAGGTTTTTCTTTTAAAGTTCATTTGCACGTTTTTAAAAAATACATTTTTATTGATTTCAGAGGGGAAGGGAGAGGAAGAGAGAGAGAAACATTCATGATGGGAGAGAATCATGCACCAGCTGCCTCCTGCCCGCCCCACACTGGAGACCGAGCCCACAGCCCGGCCTGTGCCCTGACCGGGCATGGAACTACGGCCTCCTGGTTCCCAGGTGATGCTCAGCCACAGAGCCACTTGCACTTCCTGCCCGGTGGCCTGAGGAAGAGGGTCTGTAGGGAGGAAGTCAGGCTCTGGGCACAGCGCCCCTGCCCTCTGGCTCAGGGTCTGCTGCCCCCTCTGTCTGGCTCAGCCCCTGAAGCCCGCCTCCCGTTTCCCTCGGTGACAGGTGTTCTGCAACGTGCAGAGGCTGGTGCAGGCCTTCCTGAGCCTGTACTCCGCCGGGAGCTTCCTGTTCCGGGCCTGGAAGGTGCAGGTGCACTGCGGCCGCCCCGAGCCCGTCCGCATGCACTTCCGGCTGCCGCCGCTGTCGCTGCGTGGGGGCGAGCCCCTGGTCCCACTGCTGGAGGCACTGTGCCGGCGGATGGAGCGCTTCTTGGACGAGTGGGAGGCGATCGTGGCGCAGAAGCGAGCGGAGCACTTTTACCTCAACTACTACACGGCCGAGCAGCTGGTGCACCTGAGCACGGAGCTGGTGCGGCAGCCGCCCGGGCCCGCCGCCCTCGCCATGCTGTCCTTCATCAAACGCCAGTGCACCCCGCGGGACGTCGCGGAGGCCTTCAGGGACCCCGATGGCGATGGCGATGGCGATGGCCGGGCCGCCATGCATGAGCGGCGGACAGTGATGGAGAGATTGCCCATCCTGCTCCTCAGTGAGTCCGGCCTGGTGGACAAGCTGGGGGTCATCATGGAGCAGTTCCTGGGGTGCACGCGTGCCTTCTTGCCCCACTGCCTGGACCTGGAGGCCCTGGGCCGTGGCCTGGCGCGTCTGGCGGCCATGGGCGGGCCCCCCATAATGCGGGGGCTCCCCAAAGGCCTGCAGGCGGGCCAGCCCAACCTCATGGTCTGCAGCCACTCGGAGGTGCTGCCGGCCGCCCTGGCCGTGTACATGCAGAGCCCGGAGCAGCCGCTGCCCACCTACGACGAGGTGCTGCTGTGCGCGCCGGGGACCGCGTTCGAGGAGGTGGCGCTGCTGCTGCGCCGCTGCCTGAGCCCGGGCACCCCCGGCCGCCGCGTGTACAGCCTGCTGTTCGCAGACCAGCTGAGCTACGAGGTGGCCCGCCGGGCGGAGGCTCTGCTCCGGGGCCTGTGCACCGGGCCGCACCGGGAGGACTTCCAGCTCGTCCTGGTCTGCGACTGCGAGCGGGAGCACTGCTACCTGCCCTCGGCCTTCAGCCAGCACAGAGTCCCCGCCACCCCCCAGGCGCCCCTCACGGCCACCCAGGACTACCTGGCCCACCACTACCAGGTCCCCAGGGGAACCCTGTCGGCCGCCGCCGCCTTCAAGGACCGGATGTGTGTGGGGATCGTGGCTTCGGCGAGAGCGGGTGTCGGTAATAACAGCGGCTGGGGGGACAGCTCTCCCCTGTCCCCCGGGGTGGAGGGGACACTGACAGCCAGCCACCTCCCTTCTCCAAGCAGCCTCTTCCTATTTGCTTGTTCCCAGTGACTTTAGAGAGTGGGAAGGAGAGAGATGGAGAGAGAGAGAAACATCGATGTGAGAGGGATAGGGATGGGTTGCCTCCCACTTGCTCTGGCCAGGTTATCAAACCTGCAACCCAGGTACGAGCCCTGGATTGGGAATCAAACCTGAGACCCTTCTGTGCGCAGGTCTATGCTCCAACTGCTGAGCTATACCGGCAGGGCTTCTGTTTGTCTTGCTTTTTGTTTTATATTCTCTTTTAAATATGTTTTTATTGGTTTCAGAGAGGAAGGGAAAGAGAGAGAAACATCAGTGTTGAGAGAGAATCACTGATTGGCTGCCTCCTGCATGCCCCCTTCTGGGGATCCAGCCGCAACCTGGGTCCCTTCAGTCCTCAGGCTGACGTCCTATCCACTGAGCCACACCGGCAGGGCTCCTGTCTGTTTGTTTTTACCCTGCACTGGCCGCTTCGGGGTGATGTGGGTCGTGAGCAGGGGAGGGAAGACCTCCTTTGGAGAGGAAGCAGGTGCCTATTCTCCCTTCAGTCCCGACCCGTTTCCGCCCAGTGACTTTACCCCATTCCGGTCCTGCGCATCCCCGGCACACGCAGGGCACGCGCACCTCGCACCGCTGGTCCCGGGAAACGGGGACGTGAGCAGGAAATAGCGAGGAAACCGAGGGCCCCTCCGCCCCAGGCCACGTGGCATCCGTGTGGAGTTGTGCACCCAGAGAAGGGCTTGCACGAAATCTCCCCTCTTCCGTGGCCCGAGGCCCAGGCCCCGATTTCCACGCGCTCACTTTTATTGCAGGAAAGTCTCTCTACGTGAAGCGATTGCACAGAACTCTGCAGAAAAAGTTTCCCGGGAAGCAGGTGCCTCTCAAGGTCATCCGCCTGCAGGACCCGCAGGTGGACGAGAGCCAGGTCCTGGGCTCCCTGCTGCCCTTCCTGGACCCCAAGTGTCAGACGAGCCCTGCCATGTTCCACCTGGACGTGACCTCCTCGGTGAGGGCCTGGGTCGCCACCAGTGGCCACGGCGGGAAAGACACAGTGGCTCCTCTGTCCCGTCCCGCCTCCTTCCCATCATAAAAGTGTCTTTATTGCCCGGCCAGCGTGGCGCAGGGGCTGAGCGTCCACCTGTGAACCGGGAGGTCACAGTTGGATCCCGGTCAGGGCCTGGATCTCGGGCTCAGCCCCCAGGGGGAGGCGTGCAGGGGACAGCTGATCCTGATTCTCCCTCGTCATGGGTGATTCTCTCTCCCTCTCCCTTTCTCTCTCTAAAATAAAAAATAAAAACCCCACATATTTTAAAAAAAAGAAAAAAAGAAAAAGAAAAGAATTTCTTTAGCATGACTTGATATTCAGTCCCATTGTGTCCAAGAACAGAATAACAAGGTTCTATATATATATAAAAATGTATTCTTATTGATTTCAGAGAGGAAGGGAGAGGGAGAGAGAGAGAGAAACATCAATGATGACAGAGAATCATTGGCTGCCTCTGCACGTCTCCCTCTGGGAATCAAGCCTGAAACCCGGGTCTGTGCTCCCGACTGGAATTGAAACTAGGACCCCTCAGTCCGGAGGCCAACATTCTCTCCACTGAGCCACACCAGCCAGGGCTTGTGAGTAAATACTGACAGTGCGTGTGGTTCTCTCTCCAGGTGCAGGCTGGGGTCTGGGCGTTTCTCTTCAAGCTCCTGGTGCTGCAGTACTTAATGGACTCGAGCGGGAAAATGTGGCTTCGGAGCCCGAGCCACTTATACGTCATCGAGATCCTGGAAGGGCACTCGGCGCTGCCTACGAGGTCTTCCAAGACGGTGCGCACCCAGGGCCTGTCCCGTCGGGGGGTGGGCTCCTTCCTGCATCCTCACCACCGCCCACCTCTGCCTTAGCCAGGCGGCTGAGTGCAGGGTGAGACAAGAAAAGTCCGACTTTGCTCTAAATGCCTGGAATGAAAGTTTTTTTTATGTCCTCACCTGAGAATATGTCTTTATTTTATTTTTATTTTTAAAAATATATTTATATTGAGGAAGAGATGAAGGAAGAGGGCACCGCTGTGCCATGTCAGCCAGGCATTTTTATTGATTTTAGAGAGAGAGAGAAACATCTATGTGAGAGAGAAACATGGATCGGTTGCCTCCCACAGAAATCCCAACCGTGGTCAAACCCGCAACCTGGCTATGTGCCCTGACCGGGAATCGAACCTGCAACCTTTCAGGACGACATTCAACCCACTGAGCCACAGCGGCCAGGGCCATCGCCTCGATTCCTCAGCAAAAGGGAGTTCGATGCTTGCGCACTCATGCATAATGGGGAGCTCTCGTTTCAGGGGCTCAGGTGCAAGCACCTCCTAGTGGGACGGCCGCTCCCACAGAGCCTGAGTGTGCGGGGCAGCCCCCGGAGCCGGGCGTCTGCAGGCATCGCTTCCAGAAACATGGTTTTTCACGCAGGCCTGTGCGATAGAGCACGCGGAAGGTTCAAACACCAAAAGCATGTGTGTGTTTTTGTTTGTTTTTTATTTTTTCCCCTTTTTGTTTGTTTGTTTATTTATTTTAAATCATTTTTTAATGTTTTAAGCTTCCACTTTTAGATTTTTTAAAAATATATTTTATTGATTTTTCACAGAGAGGAAGAGAGAGGGATAGAGAGTTAGAAACATCGATGAGAGAGAATCATCGATCAGCTGCCTCTTGCACACCCCCCACTGGGGATGTGCCTGCAACCAAGGTACATGCCCTTGCCCGGAATCGAACCCGGGACCTTTCAGTCCGCAGGCTGATGCTCTATCCACTGAGCCAAGCCGGTTACGGCACCCCTTTTTGTTTTTTAATAAAAATACTTTTTAATGGATTTCAGAGAGGAAGAGAGAAACATTAATGAGGAGAGAGAACGATGGACCGGTTGCCTCCTGCACACCCCCCACTGGGAATGGAGCCCTTAATCCGGGCCTGTGCTCTGACCAGAAATCAAACCCCGACCTCCTGGTTCATTGGTCAGCACTCAACCACTGAGCAACCCGGCCAGCAGAAGCATCTGTTGGAAGTCCAGCTTGTAACGGTTTTCTTCACCTCTCTCCTTCCCAGAGGACACGTGCCCCCCAGTTTCGTCTGTTGGACGTCTTCCCTAAGGTCACCTGCCGGCCCCCCAAAGAAGTGATGGAAATGGAGCTGAGCCCCGAGCGGCACTCAAGGGAGCCTGGCATGGACCCCACCGAGTTCTGCAGCGAAACCTTCCAAAGACCTTTCCAGTATCTGAAGCGGTTCCATCAGAGCCAGAACCGGAACCTGGACACGTTCACGTACCAGAAGGACCGGGTGGAGGGCACCCCCCAGGAGTGCCTGCAGCACCTGCTCTTGTACTGCGGGGTGCTCGACCCATCCTGGGCGGAGCTGTGCAACTTCGCCCGCTTCCTGAACTACCAGCTCAGGGACTGCGAGGCCTCCGTCTTCTGCAACCCCGAGGTGGTCGGGGACACGCTGCAGGGCTTCAAGGACTTCGTGGTGACCTTCATGATCTGCATGGCGAGAGACTTCGCCACCCCGACGCTGCGCATGTCGGACCAGAGCCCCGGGGCGCACGCGGTCGCCATGGACGGGGTCACCGAGGAGGACATCGCCCCGTTCTCTCTCCGCCGGCGGTGGGAGTCGGAGCCCCACCCGTACCTGTTCTTCAACGGGGACCGCGTCTCCATGACCTTCATTGGCTTCCACCTGGAGCCCAACCAGACGGGCACCTTCGATGCCGTGGACCCCGAGAGCAAGAGGGTGATCAAGAGGGACGTGCTGACGAGGGAGCTGTACGAGGGGCTGCGGCTGCAGGGCGTGCCCTTCAACGTGGACTTCGACGCGCTGCCCCGGCACGAGAAGCTGGAGCGGCTCTGCCTGGCGCTGGGCATCCAGTGGCCCGTGGACCCTGACGACACCTACGAGCTCACGACGGACAACATGCTGAAGATCCTGGCCGTGGAGATGCGCTTCCGCTGCGGGATCCCCGTCATCGTCATGGGGGAGACCGGCTGCGGGAAGACGCGGCTCATCCGCTTCCTCAGCGAGCTGCGGCGCGGGGGCGCCGACGCCGAGACCCTGCAGCTGGTCAAGGTCCACGGCGGGACGAGCGCCGACATGATCTACGACAAAGTGCTGGCGGCGGAGGCCCTCGCCCAGCTCAACAGGAGCGAGCACGGGCTGGACACCGTCCTGTTCCTGGACGAGGCCAACACCACGGGCGCCATCAGCTGCATCAAGGAGGTCCTGTGTGACCGCACGGTGGGCGGCCAGCCGCTGGCCGAGGACTCGGGCCTGCACGTCATCGCGGCCTGCAACCCCTACCGCAAGCACTCCCCGGAGATGATCGCCCGCCTGGAGGCGGCCGGGCTGGGCTACCGCGTGCGCGCGGAGGAGACGGCGGACCGGCTGGGCGCCACCCCGCTGCGGCAGCTGGTGTACCGCGTGCACGCGCTGCCGCCCAGCCTGGTGCCCCTGGTGTGGGACTTCGGGCAGCTCAACGACGCCACGGAGAGGCAGTACATCCGGCAGATCGTGCGGAGGCTGGTGGGCGGCACCCCCATCGGCCCCGCGGGGGAGACCATCATCGCCAACGTGCTCTACGCCTCCCAGCGCTTCATGCGGAGACGGGAGAACGAGTGCAGCTTCGTCAGCCTGCGGGACGTGGAGCGCTGCGTGCGGGTCTTCCGCTGGTTCTACGACCACAGCGAGATGCTCCTGTCCCAGCTGGCCGCCTTGCCCGGCGAGCCCGGCAGCGACAGGTCAGATGACTCTGACACCGACTCCGACTCCGACCTTGACCCCAACCCCGACCCCGACTCCGACCCCAGGAGCGACCCGGTGCTCTGGTCGCTGGTGCTGGCCGTCGGCGTGTGCTATCACGCCTCTCTGGAGAAGCAGGACGCCTACCGCAGAGCCATCTGCAGGCTCCTCCCGCCGCCCTTCGACAGCAGCAAGGCCGTGCTGGACGCCATCACGCGGACGCAGGACCTCTTCCTGGAGGGCGTGTCTCTGAGGAAAACGGTCGCCAAGAATCTGGCCCTGAAGGAGAACGTCTTCATGATGGTCATCTGCATCGAGCTGAAGATCCCGCTCTTCCTGGTGGGCAAGCCCGGCAGCTCCAAGTCCCTCGCCAAGACCATCGTGGCGGACGCCATGCAGGGCCCGGCCGCCCCCTCGGAGCTCTTCCGGCACCTGAAGCAGGTCTACCTGGTGTCGTTCCAGTGCAGCCCGCACTCCACCCCGCAGGGCATCGTGGGCACCTTCAAGCACTGCGCCCGCCTGCAGCAGGGCCGGGACCTGGAGCAGTATGTGTCCGTGGTGGTGCTGGACGAGGTGGGCCTGGCCGAGGACTCGCCCCAGATGCCCCTCAAGGCCCTGCACCCGCTGCTGGAAGACGGGTGCATCGAAGACGACCCCGCCCCCCACAAGAAGGTGGGCTTCATCGGCATCTCCAACTGGGCCCTGGACCCCGCCAAGATGAACCGGGGCATTTTCGTGTCCCGCGGCAGCCCCAGCCAGAAGGAGCTCATCGAGAGTGCCCTGGGGATCTGCGCGTCCGAGCCCCTGGTGCAGCGGCGGATCCAAGGGTACTTCCTGCCGCTGGCCAGAGCCTACGAGGCGGTGTGCGCGAAGCAGGACAAGGAGTTCTTCGGGCTCCGAGACTACTACAGCCTCATCAAAATGGTCTTCGCCGCCGCCCAGGCCAACAGGACTCTCTCCCCGCGAGACATCGCGCAGGCCGTGCTCCGGAACTTCAGTGGCAAAGACGAGATCCAGGCCCTGGACATCTTCGCTGTCCACTTGCCCGAGGCGAAGCTCCCCACGGCGGAAGTCAGCACCCCGCAGCTGATCCGGCAGAACCTGCGCAGCGACCTCCGGAGGGCTCCGGGCGCGGGGCCCGGAGACCCCGAGTCCCGCTACCTGCTGGTGCTGACCAGGAACTACGTGGCCCTGCAGATCCTGCAGCGGACGCTCTTCGGCGAGGACCAGCAGCCCGAGATCATCTTCGGGTCCAGCTTCCCCCGGGACCAGGAGTACGCGCAGGTCTGCAGGAACATCAACCGCGTGAAGATCTGCATGGAGACGGGCAAGATGGTGGTGCTGCTCAACCTGCAGAACCTCTACGAGAGCCTCTATGACGCCCTCAACCAGTACTACGTCTACCTCGGGGGCCAGAAGTACGTGGACCTGGGCCTGGGGACCCACCGGGTCAAGTGCCGGGTGCACCCCGACTTCCGCCTCATCGTCATCGAGGAGAAGGACGTGGTGTGCGAGCACTTCCCCATCCCCCTCATCAACCGGCTGGAGAAGCACTACCTGGACCTCAACACGGTCCTGGAGCCGTGGCAGCGGCGCCTGGTGGAGGAGCTCAAGGGCTGGGTGGACAAGTTCACCGACGTCTCGGCGGGGCGGGCCCACGCCCGGTACAGCCCCTCCGACGTCTTCGTCGGCTACCACGCCGACACCTGTGCCTCGGTGGTGCTCCAGGTCATCGAGCGGCTCGGGCCCGAGGCCCTGAGCCACGAGCATTACCAGAAGGTCCTGGAGGACGCCAAGCTGGTGCTGCTGGACTGCGCCACGCCCGACGCCATCGTCCGGCTCAGCGCGTCCGCGCTAGGCAAGAGCGCCGCGCAGGCGCTGTCTCGAGAATACTATTCCGGGCAGCAGCACGACTCCTTCGCCGACTTCCTGCAGGCTCACCTCCGGGGGCCCGGCCCGGAGCACCGCCCCGTCTTCACGGAGGTGATTGTCTCCCCGCGCTGCCACCCTCACCACCTTCCGCCTCAGAGGCCTGGTCCCTGCAGCCCAAAGGCTCTTCCCCAGTTGATTCTGGTCCGGGTCTAGGAATCAGAAAAGGACAGGTTGAGACTTTTTTAAAAATACATTTATTGATGTCAGAGAGGAAGGGAGAGGCAGAGAGAGAGAGAGAAAAACATCCATGATGAGAGAGAATCACGAATCGGCTGCCTCCTACATGCTCCAGAAGCCGGCAACCTGGGCAAGTGCCCTGACCGGGAATGGAACTGTGACCACCTGGTTCCAAGGTCAATGCTCACCCACTGAGCCACCCAGCCGGGCCAGGCTGGATCTTTAAGAGCTAGCCCCACAGGGACTGGGAAGGGCGGTTGGGAAAGTATCACAGTGTCAATGAGAAACGGCAGCGCCCAGGCAGGAGACCAGGAGGGGCCGGAATGGAGCCTCACGCGCTGAGCCAGAGTGCCTCCAGGCGGGGTGAGCGGCCCGGAGGCTCCAGCGAGGGCATGTGGAGGGAGGGACGGGATGGTGAGGGACTGGCGTAGAACGGGCACAGCAGCGAGGAGGCCGCTGGGAACCTGCCAAGTAAGTGAGGATGGGCAGAAAGGAGTTAGCAATACGGTGGCAGAGAGAACGCCTGGTCCCGGGTCAGGGCCGCAGGAGATGGAGGAGTCTGGGGATGACTCCCGAGCTGTTCCTGGATGGCTGGAGGCCCAGTCCATCACATGAAGGATCCTGGAATGAGCAGTGAGTTTGGGGGGGGGGGGGGTAAATCCCACTCGGTGCCCCTGTCAACCCCGGAGGATGTGACTGTCATGCCGTTGGGTGTAGGAATCGGGAGCTCAGTGGGAAGACAAGCCCTGGGCGGGGTGGGCAGTAGCCAGGCAGCACGCCCATAAGGAGTGTTCTGGCTGCACTGCGAGGAGGGACCCAGTGGCGGCAGAGAGCGCCATCTGGACGTGAAGCAAGGTCGCCAGGGAGGAACCCTAAGGGACACTTAGGCTTTCCAGTGGGGCCCAAAGCAGGCGGGGACGCCGAGCCTGGGAAGGAGACCCCGTCTTCGGGACAGGGGGTCTTCCCTCCACTGCCTCTGCCCCGGGTCCTGCTCCCCTCCGCACGGCCTCGTTTTTAAAAACTCTGGCCCATGGAAGGTGCTGGCTGACCGTCCGCACGTTTCCGGGATCTAATCCCCGGAGACGTGCAAACAGTCTGTTCCCCGACCCTGCAGGTCACCACTTTCTCCAGGCTGCTCACCTGTCGCGACTGTGAGATGCTGGGATCGGAAGTGAACGGCAGGGCCCTGAACCCCACCATTCTGTCGCTGCAGCAGTTTGACACTGAGCACTCGTTCCTCAAAGAAGTTCGGTGAGGTCCCACCGTTCCTCCTCCAGGCCCCGTCCCCTCTGTTTCTCCTCTCAGCTCCGTCCTCGCTGTCCCTCCTCCGGGCCCTGTCCCCGCCGTCCCTCCTGCGGGCTCCGTCCTCAGCCCTGGCCACATCCTGTCGTTTGTGTGGCTGGAGTGACCACGGAGCTGTCAGCAGCGTTGGGTAACGAACGTGAGGACCTGGGACGCGGAAAAGGACACTTGCTAACCCTCCAGTGTGTCCCTGTCGCCACTGTTGTCTCCTGGGCGGGCGTCCTACTCCGAGTCCTGGTCCCCGGCCTCACCAGGCAGCGTTGACGGGGGTTATTCTTTCCCCGCTGGGTCCCACTCACTTTGGAAGAGAAGCCACCTGAATAGTTTAATGGCAGCCTCACAGTTCCCATGGGGGCGGGGGGCGGGGGCTTTCTCACCCACTTAGGATGTGTGCTTCCTCCTATTCCAGAAGCTGCCTGGCGAGCACGGCCACACGGAAGGTCCTCATCATCCAGACGGACTTCGAGGACGGAGTGCACAGCGCCCAGCTCATCGCCTCGGCCAGGTGCGCTCGGTTCTTTCTCTGCGCCGGGGTGTGTGTGTGTGTCTTCCCTGGAGGCAGGACAGGATGGTGGCTCACAGGGAAATGAGAATAAGCGGCTCTCCCTCCCCATCGTCCCCAGGCGGCTAGAGGGACGGGAGAAAGAGAAGCAGGGAGGCAGGCTAAGAACACCAACACGGAGACACGCAGGGAGTGGAAACGCTAGCCCCTCGTAGGATGTGAAGGGATGTCTGCCGGCCGGGCTCTGCAGGCCTGTTTGGGTCATGATTGGTTTTAAAGGATACGATTTGGATGATTGCAGGGCCAGGGGCAGGGCCAGGACGTAGGTGATTTCATCTGTATTTCTTGATTGGCTGATAGTGTTTGTCCGGGACATGCGAGGCTTTCAGAACCCTGGTCCCTCGTGTCAAGGCTCTCTGGCCCCTGGCTGTCTTCCCTGGGACCTCACTGCTGGGAATGCAAAGTCCCGATGGCCTTGCCCTTGGGGAGGGGAGCGACGCCATCACGGAGCCCTGGGGAGGGTTTCTGATCCAGAAGAAATGCCTCTTCAATGCCGAGGGGTGCGGGGATGGCCCGCACACCCAGAAGAGGGATAACCACCAGGGCGCGCATTCATTTAAAACTGAAAGAAGGCTGCCTGGCCAGCGTTGCTCAGTGGTGAGCGTCAACCTATGAACCTGGAGGTCAGGGCTCGTTTCCCAGTCAAGGCTGACATGCAGGTTGTAGGCTCCATCCCCAGTGTGGTGTGTACAGGAGGCAGCCAATCCGTGACTCTCATCATTGATGTTTCTCTTTCCTTCTTCCTTCCTCTCTGAAACCAATTAAAAAACAAAAACTAGAAGAAGGGAGACCCTGCACTTGGACCTGCCAGCTCCTAAGACACCCTCCAGCCACTTCCCACCTTCAGTTTGGGCACTGGCTTTATCTTTGCATCGACTGGTGGCATTTGTTTGTTTTTAAATTTGTTTTGGTTTTGCTTATTTGTTTTAAAAAAATAGGTATTCTGCCATCAATGAAATCAACAAGATACAAGGAAAGGCCTGCATCTTTGTCTACTTCATCACGAAGCTGTCCCGGATGGAAAGTGGCGCGTCCTACGTGGGGTTCCATGGAGGTAGGACAGACGTGGCGGTGACTGCGGTTACGTAAGAGCGTGGAGTTCTTCCTCGGGGGGCCCCCGGGTGCACGTCTGAGCTGGGACATTGGTGTTAGGCTCGCAGTAGTCATCTCAGATGCGGCCGGGTCTGTTGCCGCTGGTTCCCGCTCCGAGCACCCACCTCGTACTCGCTACTCAGCGCACAGCGCTCCTCAGCATCCGTGCCCGGGCTCCTCCCGTTTAGTTTTTTTTATGTTTCCGTTTTTGGTTGATCCTCACCCAAGCACATGTTTTTCCAGTTAACTTCTAGAGAGAGTGGGAGGGAGGGAGGGAGAGAGGGAGAGAGCGAAAAACATAAGTGAGAGACACATCGATTGGTGCCTTCCACACTGGCCTGGACCCTGGGGCTGGGGATCGGACCTGTGCCCTTGACTGGGAATCAAACCCCCACAGTCCTCGGGCAGATGCTCTAACCACTGAACAACCGGCCAGGGCCTCACCGTGTCCACATGGGAAGTGCAGAGAAAGCATTCTCCACGCACCAGTGAGGGACACGCTGATACTTTATACCTGCTTTGGGGGTGGGGGTGCTATCTTAAACCCCCTCTCTCGCTCCCTCCTCCCTCATGGCTCACCAAGTGTTTTCTAGGTGAGAAGGCTGGCGTTCTAGAACCGGCACAGAACGGTTCACCTAATAGCCCACAGGCAGCGGAGAGGCCCAGCCGTGCCCGCCGCGAGGGGGTCTCCGGCTGGCACGGGTGTCGCGATGAGGAGCTGAAAATGCTAGCTGGGTCAGGGGGGAGTTTTATTTGATTTTTATTTATTTCATTTTTAAAGTATGTGTTTATTGATTTTGGAGAGGGAAGGAGAGAGAGGGAGAGAGGGAGAAACATCAATGATGAGAGAGAATCATGGACCAGCTGTCTCCTGCATGGCCCCCACTAGAGCCCGCAACCCAGGCCTGTGCCCTGACCGGGAATCAAACCGTGACCTGTAGGTTCATGGGTCGACCCTCAGCCACTGAGCACGACGGCCACGCTGGTTGGGAGTTTAGACTCCAGGACACGAGTGGCTCCCTCGGGGCTGTGTCGGCCGCGGGACGGGGCCTGTCCCTGCCTCCGGCTCAGGGCGCAGAGACCCATGGCTTTGCCTCCGCAGGGCTGTGGCGGTCCGTGCACATCGACGACCTGCGGAGATCCACGACCATGGTGGCCGACGTGACACAGCTGCAGGACATGACCATCAGCCAGCTGTTTGACCCCCAGCGTACGTGCCGGGATGCCCTGGGCGCACGGCAGGCCTTGGGGGCCGTGGCAGGCAGTTCCCCCAAAGACGGGGGGCCAGTGGGTGCAGAAGGCGCAGCGGTGAGCACCATGGCCAGTGGCATTTGGTGTCCCTACACCCTCAGCGCGCGGGACCCAAGAGCGGCCTCCCGTGGAGGACCTGGGGCCCCGAGGCTGAGCTGTGTGCCTGGGCCCCACTCGGGGACTTGCTGGGCCGCCAGTGGCCTGACGGGGTTGCCTCCGCAGCAGCTGAGGAGGGACTCGAGGCCAGGAGCGACCAGGAGGAGGCGATGGAAGTGGACACAGACGAACCCGGGGCCGTGGCGGGCAGGGAGGTGGACGGTCCCAAGGCTCAGAGAGGCCACGTGAGTGCAGCTCGCTCCCTGGGCCTCGGGAGCTACGGGCGCCGGGAATCTGAGGAGCAGACCCCATGGCAGGTCGGCCTCGCTCTTCCCTCCCTGCTGTGCATGCGGGTGACACCCCAGGACAGGACCCGACTGGGCTAGTCTCCCGGCCCAGTCCTGAGCACACGCGACCCCTCGCAGGGTCCAGAGGGGAGCCGGGCAGGGGGACGGGGTGGGGGGACCGTGGCTGACGGCGGCTCCGTGGTGTCCCCAGAGGCCGGCGCTGGACTGCGGCAGCCTCCTGCGCAGCTGCATCCAGAGCGCGGTGGGGCTGCTGCGGGACCCGGGCGAGCGCGGCCAGCGCAATGTGCGGCGCGTGGAGATCCTGCTCGGCCTCCTGGGCGAGGACGCGGGCGACACAGGCAAAGGTGAGCTCCTTGCAGAGCAACTCCCAGGAAGGCCCCCCACCCCCCCTCCGGTCCTGGCCGGGCTGGGGGGCCGGCGTGAGGCCAACCGCGTCCCCCTGCCGCCCCGCAGCCTCCTTCGCGCGGGCGGCCCAGGTGCGCCTCCACCACCTGCTGCTGCGGCAGGAGGAGGGCTGCGTGCTCGGCAGGAAGGACTGGGTGGCGCAGGAGGCCTCCAACCCCGACGCCCTGCAGGAGGCCGGCACCTTCAGGTACGGACCACGGCCCCGGGCTGCGAGCGGGCGGCCGGCGGGTCACAGGCTGGCGGGTCACACGGCCGGCGGGTCACACGGCAGTGGGTGGCAGGCAGGCAGGTGAGGGCGGGCGGGCAGCGGGCAGGTCAGAGCCGCCTTTCACCTAACCTGCAGGTGCACAGGCTGCCGGGCGAGGAGCCCAGGGGCTGGGGGACTTCATAAAGCCGTGGCCATTTACATTTAATTTGAATTTCACAAAAGAAAAAGAAGCCATGATCGCTGAGCTCACAGACATTTCCTAGACCAGAGCTCCGTGCCCTGGGCTTCCCTCAGCGAGAGCGGCAGGGCTGGCTGTTCCCGGGCACGTGCTCGGCCCGAGGTACAGACGGCTTCTCGCCAGGAAAGAAGAGGGCGTTGGCCCAGCCCCACGGGCACGAGCACGCGGTTCTGGAAACATTGCAGCCCTCCTGTGCCGTTAGTTAATGTCAGCCCTGACTCTCCCAGAACCCGCTCAAAGCCCCAAAAGGGGGCGCACAGAGGGTCCCGTTTCCTGGGGCCGCCGCTCTGACGATTGCAGACTGGCTGCCCAACAGGAAGGAGCAGGGCTCTCCGCTCTGGGCCGGGGCCTGAAATCAGGGTGTCCGGGGCTGTGCTCCCTCCGGGGGAGGGGGTCCAGGCAGGGTGCTTCCTGGCTCTGCAGCTTCTGGAGGCTCCTGACCGCATCTCTTCAATCTTCGCGGGGCCCTCCTCCATCCTCACGTGACTTCTCACGTGTGTTCATGTGGCCCTGCCCCCACGTTAACCTAAAAAGCATTTCTGTGGGTGTGAGCCAAACTGTTGACAGCGCCGGGAAGCAGGGTCTCGGCGTCCGGGAGATGCTGGGGAAGAGGGCAGCTTTCCGCGGTGTTTTGTACAAACAACCCGACAAGCATGGCGAGCCTCGTCTCATGGACGGAGCCACGGTGACGCTAGCCCTGGTGGCCATGAGCCTCCCATGGCCCTCTGACCTGGACGGCCCCTCTGCCCGCTGCAGGCACACCCTCTGGAAGCGGGTCCAGGGCGCGGTGACCCCTCTGCTGGCCAGCATGGTGGCCATCATCGACAGGGACAGCAACCTGGAGCTGCTGGCCACGCCCGACGCCCCGGCCTGGGTCCGAGAGCTTTGGATGTTCATTTTCAATGACATTAACCTGCTGAGCATCCCTCTAGTGACCAACGATGCCCGGTGAGCGGCGGCTTTCTTTCCGTGGGGGGGGGGGGGGCTGGGCGGGGGGAGGGGAGAGCCCTTGCCTGGCGGCCGAATGTCTGTCCCGCGTGGGATGCACAGGCGCTGACTTCAGAGCCACAGATGGTCGCTCCTCGCAGCCGACAGGCCCCGGGAGCCGTGACTCTGAGACCTCTGCCTCCTTCGCCACTGGCATGGCAGGTGTCGCCAGCGCGGCTGCACAGAGGGTGCCCCGTGTCCCTTGCACATGCAGCCGCTCAGCCCCGGCCAGGCCCACCCCTGCACGGCTCAGGCTCCCCTAAGCTTCCCACTGGCACTTTGGAGCCTTAGATTCTGGGGTGCAGGGTTAGTAAAGAGAGCAGAGCAGTGGAATTCGGGACCCCAGAGAGACAGAGGGGACAGACACTGCAGGTCCCCAGACTAACCCTCTCCCAGCCAGCCCAGCCGGTCCTGGCAGGCCCGCAGGCCCCCCCCTGCCCTGTTCTGTTTGGGGTGTCTGGAGCCCAGGCCCCGGGGCGGAGAGGCCGGCTGTGGGTGGCTCCTGTTGGTGTCTCAGTGCCTCTCTCATCCGACTGCAGGTCCAACAGCGACATGGCCCACATCCTGGTGCAGAGCCACGCGCAGCGCCCGGGGGGGGCCTGCGGCGCCGTCCCGTTCAGCTGGCGGATCCGCGACTACGTGGAGGAGCTGTGGGTGCAGGCGCAGCACATCTCGCCGGCCGCAGGTGCGCGGGGCTGGTGGGCGGCAGGCGAGCCCGCTCCGTCCTCACGTGACTTCCCAGCGAGGGCCGGAGCTGGGGAGGTGTCGGTGGCCACGAGAGCACAGGGCCTGTGTTGGGCCGCTGTCCGGCCCCTCCTGAGCCCAGTGGTCAGCTGTCAGCGCTCCGGAAAACCAGCATTCCCCTCTTAATGACCTCATCTTTGCTTTCCTTTTCCTTTTTAAGATATGTTTTTATTGATTTTGGGGGGTGGGCGGGGGGGGGGGGAGAGAGAGAGAGAGAGAGAGAGAGAGAGAGAGAGAGAGAGAAACATCCATGAGGAGAGAGAATCATGGATCGGCTGCCTCCTGCATGCCCCTCCCCTGGGGATCGAGCCCGCAACCCAGGCCTGTGCCCTGACGGGGAATTGAACCAGGGCTTCCTGGTTTATAGGTCAGCGCTCAACCACCCAGCCACGCCGGCCAGCCTAAAATAATCTTTTTAAAGTTGACATAAAAGTACTGCCTTTAAGAAATACAGATTGAGCCGAAACTGGTTTGGCTCAGTGGTAGAGCGTCGGTCTGCGGACTGAAAGGTCCCGGGTTCGATTCCAGTCAAGGGTATGTACCTTGCTTGCGGGCACATCCCCGGTAGGGGGTGTGCTAGAAGCAGCTGGTTGATGTTTCTCTCTCGTCGATGTTTCTAGCTCTCTCTCTCTCCCTTCCTCTCTGTAAAAAAAATCAATAAGATATATTTTTAAAAAAAGAAAAGAAAAAAGAAAAAGAAATACAGATCGAGCCAAAACCGGTTTGGCTCAGCGGTAGAGCGTCAGTCTGTGGACTGAAAGGTCCCAGGTTCAATTCCGGTCAAGGGCATGTGCCTTCGATTCCCAGTCGGGCACGTGCCCGGGTTGTGGGCTCTATCCCCAGTGCAGGAGGCAGCCGGTCCATGATTCTCTCTCATCAGTGGTGTTTCTATCTCTCTCCCCCTCTCCCTTCCTCTCTGAAATCAGTAAAAATAGACTTTTTTAAAAATTAAGGGATTGCATGGATTGGTGGGACCCCCCCAGGGGTCATGCCCCAGCAGAGGGCGGGGAGCGTGGCGGGCCCTCACCCGCCGCTCTGGGCCCTCCGCAGGCCCGGGACCCGGACCGGCGGGGAAGCTGGAGGAGATCTTCCGGCAGACCCCGCTGGGCCACTTCCTCGCCTGGCTGCCTGCGGAGGCGCGGCGGGAGCTGCTGCGGTCCTACCTGCGGGACTTCCTGCTCCTGACCATGCGGGTGTCCACGGAGCCGGAGCTGGAGGTGAGTGCTGCCGCTGGGCCCCCTGGAACTGCTGCTTCTCTGTGCTCAGTGTCTCAGGGAGCTGAGTAACATTTCACGGCCACCACGGGGTAATGACAGCAGCAGAAACGTCTGCGGGAAGGTGGGCTTCCTTTAAACCTCAGTGCATCGAGCAGGAAAGGACCTATTTGAGGAGCACGCGTGACCGATGTGATAAATTAATACAGTATGCTTAGGAATCAAGGAAATCCTCTTACTTTTAAAAATGAAAGCTGCCAAAACCGGTTTGGCTCAGTGGATAGAGTGTTGACCTGCGGATTCAAGGGTCCCGGGTTCGATTCCAGTCAAGGGCATTTACCTTGGTTGCGGGCATATCCCCAGTGGGGGTGTGCAAGAGGCAGCTGATTGATGACTCTCTCTCATCGATGTTTCTAACTCTCTCTCTCTCCCTTCCTCTCTGTAGAAAATCAATAAAATATATTTTTAAAAAAATGAAAGTTATGCCTGGCCAGTGTTGCTCAGTGGTCGAATTTCGACCCATGAACCAGGAGGTCAGGATTCTATTCCTGGTCAGGGCATGTGCTCAGGTTGCAGAATTGATCTCCAGTGGGGGGTGTGCAGGAGGCAGCCGATCCATGATTCTCTCATCTTTGATGTTTTTATCTCCTTTCCTCTATGAAATCAATAAAAAATATATTGAAACAAAATAAAGTATGTCCACGTATCTGTGTGTAACTGTGTGTAACTGTGTGTGTAACTGTGTCCTGTGTCTAACTGAGTGTCCTGTAACTGTGTGTGTGTAACTATGTGTGTAACTGTGTGTGTGTTACTATGTCCTGTGTCTGAGTGTCCTGTGTGTAACTGTGTGTGTGCAACTGTGTGTGTAACTGTGTGTGATGCACAGACACCCCCTGAAGGCCTGTCTCCCCAGTTCCTACAGATGGCCCTGTGGTCCTGCATCCAGCAGCTGAGAGCAGGCAGCCCTGAGGAGCCCTCCCTCCCGTGGGTGCACCGGGCCTACCAGCACTTCAGGGTCCGGCTCCAGAACTTCTCCAGGATCCTGACCATCCACCCCCCAGTTCTCCACAGCCTGGCTGCAGCCGCCCAGAGCCAGGACCCGGCCGGACCCGAGATGGTAGGGCCCCTATGGGAGGCCTAAGCGGGGGGGGGGGGGGGGGGGCGGGGGGGGCGGCCGCTCCAAACGCTCCACCTGTGCGGAGCAAGTGCCTGCTGCGTTCGGGGCAGCGAGGAGGGGCTGCCCGCCAGGCCTCGGAGTGTGGGACCTAGAGCTGCAAAGGGGCCCAGCAGCAGCTGAGTCTCCACTCGCCCGCAGGTCCTGGACGCCTGGGCCGCCATGGCCTGCACTGAGCTGCTGACCCGGGACCTGCTGAAGCCCAGCCCCCAGGCGTGGCTGCGGGCGGTGAAGAGCCTGGCTGTGCCCCTGGAGCTGCTCTGCTCCGAGGGCTACGTGCAGGGGCCGGCGGGCAGGGCCGGCGACCTCATCCGCCAGGTCAGGTGAGCTGGTTCAGTGGAAGGAGGACCAGGGACCCTGCCTGTGGGGCCCCTTCCTCCTGCTGGAGACCCCAGGAGGAGAGGACACCGTGCAGGGAGGGGACAGGACCGCTGTGGCTGTGGGCACCCGGAACGGACCCCTCGCAGGACGACAGGGTGGAGGCACAGTCCTCGGCTGGGCTTACGGGCGTGGGCGCAGCGGGACTCACCAGGCACAGGCTGGCCCAGCATGTGCCACGTGACAGACGTCCCCAAGGGGCCCAGGGGGAGACCAACATGGTGGAGGGCGGCCCACAGCATGGGGCCACCCTGGCCCGCCTCCGCCTGTCCCCGGCCCCCTCCCCCACACGCCTGGGCTCCCTCCGCCCGCCCCCGGGCTCCGGGTCAGCTGAGCGCCTCCTCAGGGGCCCGTGGACGCGCATCTTCTCGGTGGCGCTCTTCGTGGAGCACGTGCTGCTGGGGACGGAGGACCACTCGCCCGAGCTGCGCGCACTGGTGACCGACTGCGTCTTCTCTCTGGACAAGGTGAGCGGGCAGCGGCGGGCAGGCAGGGCCCGCGGCGTGGCCTCCGCTTGTCTGCAGGGCGCTGTGCGCCTGTCAGCGCCGCAAGGTTGTCTGAAGTGCAAAGGGCAGCGACCTCCCGCACAGAATCCCGGGCTCCGCGTGGTCACTGCGGGGTCCTGGGCCCTGTCCTCAGTGCGGTCCGAGCAGATCAGGCCTGGAAGCCACGTGCCCAGAAGGCACGCACTCCCTCCCCTCCCCCCACCACTTGCCAAAAATCAGGACCATTCTAAAAGCCCGAGAGCAGAAACGGACGTGCTCAGCCGTCATGGTGCCGGGCAGCTCCCCGGGGAGGGCCTGCACGCAGCGAGGGGGCAGGCGCAGAGGTGGCACGGAGGGACACCTGGAGGGGGGCCTGCTGAACCTACAGCTGGACCTGTGACCTGGTGTCTCTAAGTCTAAAGCGATGTTCCTGCACTGGTTTCCTCCGGCTGGGCGGTCGATACACAGCAGTCCTTACGTTATCATTTAAAGTTTGAAATCTTTTGTGGGAGGAGGGGTTAGACCTTAAAAACAGGAAGAGGAGCCCAGCCAGTGTGGCTCAGTGATTGAGTGTTCACCTATGAACCAGGAGGTCACAGTTCGATTCCGGTCAGGGCACAGGCCCAAGTTGTGGGCTCCATCCCGTCGGGGGCGAGGGGTGCAGGAGGCAGCAGATTAGTGATTCTCTTTCATCATGGATGTTTCTCTTCCTTCCTCTTTGGTAAGATAGATAGGTAAGTAGATAGGTGGGTAGGTGAGTGGATGGGTGGGTGGATGGATGGATGGATGGGTAGGTAGGTAGATAGATAGATGGATAGATAGGTAGGTAGACAGATGGATAGATGATAGGTAGATAGATGGACAGATAGATGGATAGATGATAGGTAGGAAGGTAGGAAGGTAGGTAGATGCATACATGCTCTGGCCAGTTTCTCCCAGTGGTTGGACCGAAGGGTCCAGTCAAGGGCACGCACCTCAGTTGGGGGTTCAGTCCCTGGCCCTGGGCAGGGCATGTGTGGGAGGCAACCAATCCATGTGTCTCCCTCACAATCTCTCTCCCTCCCCTCTCTCCCTCTCCTCCACTCTGTCTGAAAAAGTCCATGGAAAAATCCCAGGGTGAGAATCAGAAAGCATGCATCCCTCTCCATCACCAAGACACCAAGAGCATGTGGGATAGCGACACTCTCTCTCTCTCTCTCTCTCTCTCTCTCTCTCACACACACACACACACACACACACACACACACGGCCTCCCGCACAGGTGTCCGCCGGCCGGCAGGGTGGCAGGGTGGGTGTCAGCGCCTGGCCTGGCTGACCCACCCTCCTCGCTGCTGACCCTCCTCCGGCCCCTGCCTTGCCCTCCAGTGTCTGCAGGGGAACTCGGACATCAAGACACTCCCCCCGTTCTCGGCGGTGATGACCGTGCTCTGTGAGTGTAAGGACCGGGCCAGCAGGACCTTCGCTCGGTGAGCTCCCAGCGGCCCCGAGGGAGGGGAGTCTGACCCTCTGGGTTCCTAGCATACCCCCGGACCCCAGCATCTCCGAGCCAGTGCTCACCACCGCCCTGGGTCCCAGGTTCGGGATCCAGCCGTGCCCCGTCTGCCTGGGCGACCCGCGCAGCCCCGTCTGCCTGCCCTGCGACCACGTGTTCTGCCGGGACTGCGTCAAGCAGTGGCTCACCGCGGGGCAGATGGCCTGCCCCCTGTGCCTGACGGAGCTGCCCGACGGCTTCTCCCCCACGGTTTCCCAGGAGACGAGGTAAAACACTTGCCCGGCCCTGGCCAGTGTTGCTCAGTGGATAGAGCGTCGACCAAAGGGTCCCGGGTTTGATTCTGGTCAAGGGCATGTACCTCAGTGGCAGGCTCTTCCCTGGCCTGGTGCCTCGGAATCACCGTCTCCCCAGTCCCCAACACACACGCTGAAGAGGGGGGCAGTGACGTCAGAGGTAGCCCAGGAAGTTAGGTCCCGGGCAGCGTCCAGAGAGGCCGTATGCTGGAGGGGGAGCCGGCGGGCGGGCGGGCGGGCGGGCGGGCTGTTGAAGTCCGAGGGGAGAGGGTATGGTAGCGTTAGGGGTAGGGCTTAGCGTCCTGCCCTCCGCCCGGAGGGGCGAGCGGAGGCTGTGAGGTGTGTGGCCGGCTGGTCCGGGAAGAGGCGGAAGCACATCTTCCCAGCAGGCGCTTCCGGTGAGGAGATGCTGCATCTCTGTATTCAGAACCCAGAACGCCCGCCAGGCCCCACACAAGGGGTTTGGAGGAAACCTGGCCGTCCGGCCTCTGACCGGGGTCTCCCGTCCCCCAGGGACGCCATCGAGCGGCACGCCCGCTTCCGCCGCCTGTGCACCGGCTTCTTCGTGGACCTGGTGTCCACCCTGTGCTTCAAGGACAACTGCCCGCCCAGCAGGGACGTGGTCCAGGCGCTGCTGGCCCTGCTCTTTGCGGAGAAGACGCTGCTCCGAGACCCGCCCCAGAGTACGCGGCTTCCTGTGGGGGCGGGGCTCTGCCGGGGGCCCTTTGCACATTCTTTTTATTTTTGTTCATTTTCAAATATTTGTTATTGATTTCAGAAAGGAAGGGAGAGAGAAATTCTCATCAGTGATGAGAGACAATCATGATCAACTGCCACCTGCACGCCCCCTACAGGGGATGGAGCCCGCAGCCCGGGCATGTGCTCTGACTGGAAATTGAACCTGGGACCCGTCAGTCCACAGGCCAGCACTGAACCACTGAGCCACCCTAGCCAGGGCCCGTTTGGATATTTGTAACATCATTCGTGGGCCACTTAGCCCCGCCTGTGAGCCAGGCCACGCTTCCGATCCCAGTCAGGGCACAGGCCCGGGCTCGAGCGATCCCCAGTGGGGGGCAGGCAGGAGGCAGCTGGTCCATGATTCCCTCTCATCATTGGTGTTTTTCTCTCTCCCGCTCTGAAGCCAATAAAAACATTTAAAAATTAGCCACTTAAACATTAACCTGCTGCATTTGGTGAACAGTGAACTTGCCCCTAGTGCCGTGGCAGGGCCAGACCGAAGGATGATGTCCGGCCCACCCTGGCGTGCACCTCACAGTCCTCCCCCCGTCTCTCTGGTTCAGGCCACACCAAGTCCCTGTCCCCCTTTGACGATGTCGTGGACAAGACGCCGGTCATCCGCTCGGTGGTCCTGAAACTGCTCCTGAAGTACAGGTCAGCGCAGCGGCCTGCAGCGCGGCTCTCCTCCTCCTCCTCCTCCTCCTCCTCCTCCCCTCCTCCTCTTCTCCTCCCCTCCTCCTCTTCTGCTTCCCCTCCCCTCCTCCCCCTCCTCTCCTCCTCCCCTCTTCTTCCTCCTCCCCTTCCTCTCCCCTCCTCCCCATCCTCCCACTCCTCCCATCCTCCCCATCCTTCTCTCTTCCCCTCCTCCCCCTCCTTTCCTCCTCCTTCTCCCCTCCTCCCCCTCCTCTCCTTTTCCCCCTCCCCTCCTCCCCTCCTCCCCCTCCTCTGCTCCTCCCCTCCTCCTCATTCTTCTCTTTCTCCCCTCCTCCCCATTATTCTCCTCCTCCTCCTCCCCTCTTTCCCCTCCCCTCCTCCTCCTCCTCCTCTTCCTCCCCTCCTCTCCTCCTCCTCCTCCCCTCCTCCCCATCTTTCTCCTCCTCCTCCCCCCCTCCCACCTTGGCTTTCTCCCTGTTGGGGAGGCTGCTGTGCTGACAGAGCCTGCCCTTGTCTGTGTCAGGCATGTGCTGGCCATTCTTATGCATGACGCCTGGCAGACGCTGATCAGCACGGTCACAAGGCCTTGCTGGGGACAAGAAAGGAGGGGGCGGGGAAGGAGGCCGGGCAACCGGACCCAGGAGGTCTCCTGAGTCAGGGCCTGTGAGTGATCCTGGCCACAGGTGTGTGATGTTTAGGGAGGTAACCGGGACCCCCGAATCCTCGCTGTCCCTCTGCGCTCCATTTCAGCTCCTACATGCCTGTGACTCTATCAATGGACAGAGAGGCCTGCAGGGTGCCAGAGTGCTCAATTTTATGTTCCATTTACTTCATACACACACATGCATGCATATACATATATATGTGCATGTATGTATATACACATGTATGTTCATAATATATGTGTTTGTGTGCACGCGAGTGTGCATGTATACATGTGTGTACATGTATGTATGTATGTATACATCTATATATTGATGGGTTGATTTCAGAGAGGAAGGGAGAGGGCAAGAGAGGAAAACATCAACAATGAGAGAGAATCATGGACGGGCTGCCTCCTGCCCTCCCCACGCTGGGGATCGAGTTCACAGCCCGTCACGTGCCCTGACCGGGAATGGAACCGTGACCCCCTGGCTCATAGGTGGAGGCTCAGCCCCTGAGTCACGCGGCCAGACTGCCCATACTGTGTGTGAGGGCAGACGGGGAGAGAGAAGTAGGAAGGTGACCGGGACACACCCACACGCGCACACACACCCGCTGTCCCTCTTGGGATGGGGCTGAGCGGGCAGGGCGGCCTCTCCCGCAGCTTCCCGGTGGTGAAGGACTACATCCAGGACTACCTGTCCCTGCTGGAGCGGAAGCCGTACCTGGACAAGGACAAGACGGAGCTGTACATGCTCTTCGGCAGCTGCCTGGAGGTGAGCGCGGCCCGTCTTGTTCCTGGACTCGCTTCTGAGAGCCCTCCCAACCCCGGTGAAATGAGCAGGAGAGTTCCGAGCCCAGTGGTTAGAGCTCAGGCACCCACGGGTCCTGGTTCGATTCTGGCCAAGGGCATGGACCTGGGTTGCAGCTTGGATCCCCAACCCTGGCCAGGGCGTGTACAGGAGGCCACCCATCGATGTCTCGCACATGGATGTTTCTCTCTCTCCCTGTGGCCCTCCTCCCTCCCTCTCACCCTGGAAATCCGCGGGAAACATACCTTCGACTGACGACCACAGTAAGGGAAACAGGAAGAGCCCTGCCCTTTCTGTCCGCCCCTAGGATTCCATCCAGGAGAGGAGCAGCGCGCTCCCCGCCCGGGACGAGGCCACGGGCCTCCGGGAGGACGGCCAGTTCCTCGAGGCGTGTCTGCTCAGGGGGCGCCGCAGGGACCTTGCCCCAGAGGCCTCGGTGGAGTACCTGCAGGAGATGGCCCAGATCCGCCTCTGCCTGGACCGGGCCTGCGAGGTCCTCTCGGAGCTGCAGGGAGACTCGGGCAAGTCCCCCGTCCTCCCTCCCCGCGTCCTCCCTCCCCGCGGCTCAGAACCCCAGCGCTAGGAGGTCGGGCCCAGGCCCTGGGGTCTGCCAGGCTGAGGACGGGGCTGTGGGCCCTCAGCCCGGCGCTGACCGCGCTCTCCGTGGCCCGCAGAGCCGGCCGAGGCGCGGCGGCAGTTCCTGCAGCAGGTGGAGCGCTTCTGCACGCAGAGCGGGAACGACTGGTACCGCGTGTACCTGGTGCGCAGGCTCGCGAGCCGCCAGGGCTTGGAGTTCGTGCAGAGCTTCCTGCCGGCCGGCCACCCCGCTCAGTGGGTGTTCCCCCAGGAGGTCCTGGCGCAGCAGGTGAGGAGCCGGTGGGGCCACAGGGAGAGGCCTGCTCTGCCCGGGCCAGGGTCTCGGTGCTCCAGGGACCCCCTCCGCGGGCCGGGACCTTCAGGCAGCCAGTCGCTGGCTCTGCACAGCGATGTCTCTCTCCCCCTCCCCCTCCCTACGGGTGAGGGTGTGGACGCAGCACCTGTGACACTGCCTCCTGGGCAGCGACGTTCCTGCGCTGGTGGGCGAGGCCTCACTGCCCTCGGTCGGAGCACAGAAGCCATGTGGGCCTCGGGGCCTTAACGTGTCCGGTCCCGTGCGTAGAAACGGGCACCCTCCCGCTGTCCCTGGTTAGAAGTGGCACTAGGACCCTGGCCGCTCTCACTGTCACCTGGAGCCCCTCTCCGGTGCTGCTGGGAGGGGGGCAGCAGCACCGCGGGGGGCGTCGCCTCCTCGCCCATCACCCCTCTCCGTGCACCCAGCCCTGCACTGCTGCCTGGGGCCAACCCGGAACCCCGGCTCTGCGCCCCTGAAGCTGCAGCGATGGCCTGCTTCGTATCTACACACACGGCTCTCTGCTGAACCCCCCCCCACACACACACACACCCCCACACACACACACACACACACACACACACCCCACACACACACACACACACACACACACACACACACACACCCCACACACACCCCGTGGTGAACCTTGCTCCCGGGGTTGCAGGAGGACCTTCTGGGCCAGATGGACCGCTTCCTGGTGCACGGGCTGGAGTACAAGGCCGTCCGCGACGCGGTGGGCAAGGCCGTCCTGGAGAGCAAGCCCTCGACCATCAGGGCGGCCCTGGAGGTAGGACGCCCTGTCCTGGTTACATGGGACCTGGCGGGGGGGGGGAATGTGGCGGGGGGGGGGGGGGAATGGCGCCGGCGTCTGCGAGGAGTCAGTCCTGCTGGTGCTGACTGTGGGCCCCCGTGGACTCCCTGGTTAGGGTGGGAGCCACGCCGGGTTTTTGGAATCTCATCTTTATGTTTTCTTAATTTTTTAATATATATTTATTGATTTCAGAGAGGAAGGGAGAGGGAGAGAGAGAGAAACGTTAATAATGGAAGAGAATCGTGGATCGGCTGCCTCCTGCAGGCCCCACACTGGGGATCGAGCCCACACCCCGGGCCTGTGCCCTGGCTGGGAATGGAACTGTGCCCCCTGGTTCATAGGTCGATGCTCACTCCACCCCTGAGCCCCGCCAGCCGGGCTGGAATCCGGTCTTTAACGTGTTCTGGACTTCCTTTGTGGGCCCCGTGCACCCCAGCATCCTGCAAGGGAAAGAGGGGCCCTTCCTAGGCTCAGGGCGAGTTTTGGGGACCACGTCGTCTGGAGAAGGAACGATGGTGATGGGTTCCGACACCAGGCCTCTGGCACATGCGCACAGAGCTTAGCGACTGAAGGAGCTAGCGGCCTGGGTGTTGTCGCCCTGAGGTGGCCCCTGGGGTGCAGGCTGCAGGGTCTTGGGGAGTCTCCCTGCCCCTCCTGGTGGGGGCCGGGGGGTGGCACTCACTGCACCGCCCAGCCTCCCGCCTTCCTCGCCCCAGGCCTGCAGGGGCTCCCAGGCTCACCAGGCCACGTACCTGCTGCTGGCGCTCTTCCGCGAGGTGGCCATGCTGTACCGGGCCCGCAACACCCACCTGCACCCCAAGCAGGAGGTGAGTGCCAGCCTCGGGTTCAGAGGGGACCGTCTGAACAAAGTACACGTCACAGACGCTGCCCTGGCCGGGTGGTGCAGTGGACAGCGCTGGCTCGTGCACCAGGTCACCTGGGCTGCAGTTCATTCCTCGGCCCCAGGGGGTGTGTGCAGGAGGAAGCCAGTCGATGTATCTCTCACATGGCGTCTCTCTTCCCTCTCTCTCCTCTCCCCCACCACCACCCCCAACCCTCCACCCTCCCTCCCGTTCTCTCTAAAACCCAGCAGGAAAAGCATCCTCTCTTGCAGATTAACAAGTCACCACACAAAGCATGCCGTCTCTCATGCTTCATCTGGGGGCTCACCCTTTCCTACGGGGTGGGGGGTGGGGCTGCTTTCTGTTTTCCCCAAAGCTGCTAGGATTGCAGCTACAGCTCGGGCAAGAAGGAACACACGTGGGCTGGTAGGCGTCTGCTGTTCGGATGGCGCGTGTCTGCAGAGCGAACCTTTGGGTACATGGCATGCTCCTCCTTGTGTTTTAACGCTGAACCCCATTCTCCCATCAGCAACTCAAGGCCCTGTGCAAGTCCATCGAAGAAAGCCAGGTCCTGTCCTCGGACACGAGACATTTAGCCACAGCCCTTGTGACCAACTCTCTGCCGCTGCTGAGGACCGTGGGGCCCGGAGACGGTGGCCTGGCGGGCACGCTGACCGAGCTGGCCGTCCACGCCGCCGCCACCCTCCTCTGCGGGCAGCACAGGGTCTTGGAGCCTCTGAGGAACTTGGCCTTCTCCCCGGCCACCATGGCGGTAAGACTGCCCCCAGCCTGCGCAGCTGGGTCCACGGGGCTGCCACGCAGACCCCCCACATACCCCATCTGTGCAGGGGACTGTTGAATCCAGTGTGTCCTCGGTCCCGCTGGCCTGTGTCTTGCCCATCCCTATGTCCACAGTGTGGGGAGAATCAGGCCTCGCCCTCTGTCGCCATGGAGAGCTGTTAGGTGTCTTTTTCTTTTTAGCGAATATATACTAAAGGCCCAGTGCATGAAATGTGTGCACAGGTAGGGACCCTAGGCCTGGCCGGTGATCAAGGCCAACCTGTGGGGTGACCAGCGGGATGGTTGGGGGGCCCCTGCTGGCACCCACCTTGGCCAGCCTAATCCACCCACTGGCCAGCCCCACCACCACTGGTGTCCTCCCTCTATGGGGTGACCTGGGGCCCACACTGGCACCCGCCTTGGCTGGCCTGGGGCCTGCAGGCAGCTCTTGCATTGAGTGTCTTCCCCCTGGTGGTTAGTGTGTGTCTTAGTGTGACCAGTCATTCTTCCATTCGGTCAATTTGCATATTAGGCTTTTATTATATAGGATATTTTAAAATACCTTTTTTTGTGTTTTTAAAAATATATATTTTATTGATTTTTTACAGAGAGGAAGAGAGAGGGATAGAGAGTTAGAAACATCAATGAGAGAGAATCATCGATCAGCTGCCTCTTGCACACCCCCTACTGGGGTTGTGCCCACAACCAAGGTACATGCCCTTGACCGGAATTGAACCTGGGACCCTTCAGTCCACAGGCAGACGCTCTATCCACTGAGCCAAACCGGTTTCGGCTTAAAATACGTTTTTATTGATTTCAGAGAGGAAGGGAGAGGGAGAGAGAGAAACATCCATGATGCCCTAGCCCAGCGATCACCAGCCAGTGGTCTGTGAGGTCCGAAAGGTTGGCGACCGAAAGTGGATAGAGCTCTGCCTGTGGACTGGCGGGCCCCAGGTTCACGTCCAGTCAAGGGCATGTTCCTCAGTCGCAGGCTCCTCCCTGGCCCGGGCCCTGATCAAGGCACGAGTAGGAGGCAGCCAATCAGTGTGTTCCTCTCACATGGATGTCTCTGTCTTTCTCTCTCTCTTCCACTCTCTCTAAAAAAAATCAATGGAAAAATATCCTTGGGTGAGGATTTAAAAATAGCAACAATAAATAAATAAAACTTTATTTTTTAAAAAAGAAACATCAATGATGACAGAGAATCATTGATCGGCTGCCTCCTGTGCACTCCCCTACTGGGATTTGAGGCTTGTGCCCTGATGAGGAATCAAACCCAGGACCCTTTGGACCATATGCCGATGCTCTACCCACTGAGCAAAACTGGCCAGGGCGAGAGCTGTTGTATTTCTGCACAGACAGCTCGGGAGGCCCACGAGAGGGGAAGCCAGGCCTCTTGCCTGCGTCTGAAGCTGGCTCCGCGTCTTTGTGTTTTAGGCAGCGTTCCTTCCGACGATGCCTGAGGACATGCTGGCACAGGCCCGGCGCTGGCAGGGGTTGGAGGCTGTCCGCTGGTACAGTACGTGTCACTGTCTGAACGGTCCTGTCACCTGCGCTCTGACGAGCTTCCTGGTGCCACAGGAGCCGCTCGCTGGCTGAGCAGGGGCCCATGTGGTCGGTGCCCCCAGGTCGCGCTGCTTGGGAGCAGGGGACTGGGAGCCATGTCCGAGGCTCAGCCACAACACAGCCCAGTGGCAGGCCTTAAGACAGTATTTTTAGAAAAATGAAACTGGGAGACAGAACAGTATAGCCCATGGCTTTATGTAAAGTCTATGGGGCCCTGAGTAAATGACCCTTCTTATAAGTTTTCTCTCTTTTACCAGGTCCAGCGTGGCTAGAGGGCCATCACAAATCCTGAGTAGGGGCGGCTGGGGATTGAGAAAATGAAAGAAAGAGTCAGACACAGAGACAGAAGGGAAAAGCTGGGGCCGGGTGGGACAGCTGTCCCTCTGATGGAGAGACAGTGACCCAGAGCCAGCGCAGCACATTTATTTTATAAAGTATGATACCAGGAAGTTTTACTGAAGTTTAAGATAAAGGAACTTACGTGAAATCCTGGTTAAAGATCACGCTGTAATTCTTCATTCATGAGGCTTCTTTGTAATCATCACTTTTGGCTGGGCCTGGATAATTTCGTCCATTCCTGGTGCCTGGCTGAACTTAGATAATGAAACCCATCCCCTGGTGCCTGGGCCAAAGGTCAGGCTAACAACACACCTGCCTCTGGCAAGGTATGTTTCCAGGGCATGGCTCTGCCAGACGCCACTGAATTCAGATGACAGTCAGCTCAGGAGCCTTTCCCAGGCACTCTATACACCTTTTATTTATTTTTTTTTAAAAATGTATGTTTATTGATTTCGGAGAGGAAGGGAGAGAGAGAGAGAAATATCAGTGATGAGAGAATCATCAATCGGCCGCCTCCTGCACGCCCCGCACTGGGGATGGAGCCTGCAACCTGGGCCTGTGCCCTGACCGGGAATCAAACATGACCTCCATGTTCATAGGTCAGCATTCAATCACTGGGCTGAGTGACTAATGCCTTTAACCTAGTTCCCAAGCTGGTGGAAAGCATGCTCAGGGCAGAGAACCAGATCAGAGAGATCAGTGTGTGGAAAGCGCTGACCGCATGCCTCCCGAGCGGCCCTGGCTCAGCGTGGAGTCAGCATCTCCTGCTCTGGAGAATTCTGCTCTGCGTGGCTCTCCCACACGCCCGCCCTCCTGGGGGGGTCAGGCCAGGAGGAGGTTAGCCCTCCCGTGCACCACGTGCTCCCACCCACGGGAAACCTCGCCGGCCAACTCGGGCCCCGTTCTTCTTCCCACAGGGTGTCCCCAAGGCCATCTGTGCGCTGTCGGGGAGGTGAGACCGGGTGTTGGGACAGGTTTGGGGGGCTCAAAAGGCATGTTCCTTTGGGTCTGGGGGACATGAAGGGGGGGGGGGCATCTTGACCTCCCAGGGGAACTGACGCCTCTGAGGGTCGGCCCAGCCGCTCCCGAACACCCGCACGGAGCTGAGGGGGTCCAGCCGGGCTCCAGCTCGGCACCTTGTGCACGTCTTTACGGGGGGCCCGTCCTGGGCAGCATCCTTGGCCCAGGCTCCAGCTGCCAGGAGCATCCCGTCTCCTCAGTGCGGCACCCAGAGATGCCACGGTCCCTGGGAGACAGCATGGCTGTGGTTAGGAACCACCACCAGCCACCTCCATGGCCCCAGCGTGGGCTCAGGGACATGGGACGGCAAAGTGGTGACCGGCTCAGAAGCCGATTACTAGCGCAGAGCGGATAGACCGGGAGAGAGGGGCCTGGAGGAGGAGAGAGACGCGTAGCTCTGAGCCCCACTGCTGAATTGCCCCGTCTGCACCGCCCCTCCCGTGACACCTGCACCCTGAGCTGACACCCCCTCTCCCCAGTGCGGCCTGCCCATGCAGCAGAGCGTCTGCATCGACTGCGGCGCGCCCGTCGGAGGGCAGGACCACAAGTCCATCAGAGGGTTCACGGACGCCCAGTACGTAAGGCTGTTCCTTCTCTGCTCATCCCCCTCCCCCGCCGAGGGCTGTTTCTTTCCCACCCAATAAGCTGACCCTCAACGTGAATCGTGGGTCAGTGCCCGGATGGGCGTCAGGCCACGGTCCTGTGGTCATACCACGTGGACATGCCAGAGCTGCCATTGGCCACAAACCATCAGAATGTCCTAGAACCGTGGTCGGCAAAGTGTGGCTCTCGAGTCACATGCGGCTCTTGGGCCCCTTGAGTGTGGCTCTTCCACAAAACCACGGCCTGGGTGAGTCTATTTTGAAGAAGTTAGAAGAAGTTTAAGTTTAAAAAATTGGGCTCTCAAAAGAAATTTCAATCGTGCTGTTGATATTTGGCTCTGTTGACCAATGAGTTTGCCGACCACTATCCTAGAACCACCAACAGGCATTCATAGGAATGAGTATTATGTGTTCCTCAAAAATGCATACACACTTTGAATAATTTCTTAATATACATTTATTGATTTCAGAGAGGAAGGGAGAAGGAGAGAGAATTATCAGTGATGAGTGAGAATCATGGATCGGCTGCCTCCTGCACGCCCTCTAGTGGAGACCACACCCACAACGTGGGCATGTGTCCTGAGCAGGAGTGGAACAGTGACCTCCTGGGTCATAGGTCAACGCCCACTTTGAGTAATTGTTCATTCCAGTGGGTCAAATCTGAAAAGAAAGAAGCACCACCCGGGCTCCCGCTGCGAAAGCATGTGTACGTTTTGTGGGGACACCCTGCATTTTGGCACCTTCCATCACGCCGCACCTGCGCCCTGGGTGTGGCCCAGCTCCTCCGCCCGCCCTTGGTCATGGGCGTTGATTGGGGAAAAGGAGGCCACTGTGCCATGTCCCGGGCCCAGGTCGGCTGTCCCGGAGGCTGGCTGTCCCGAGCCTCTGACCCCCGCGGTTGCAGGGGGAAGCAGGTCCGGCCGGCCTGACTCGTGGCCCGGGGGACGGCACTGAATGCTGCTCCCTTCGGCCACTTTTCCCGGAGAAGGCTGCCGGTCCCGGTCACCTGGAGGGTGGTTCTAGGAAGAGAGAGACTCTGGCCCGGCTGGTGTGGCCCGGTCCCTAGTGGGAGCTGTGCAGGAGGCAGCCGATCCGTGATTCCCTCTCATTGCTTTCCTATGTCTCTCTCCCTCTCCTTTCCTCTCTGAAATCAATAAAAATATATTTGAAGAAAAAAACACTTTTAGGAAGATCACCCAGATTCTGAAGAAAAAAGTGCTTTTAATGTTATTTTCTCCCCAAACGGGAGCCTGGCCTTAGGGTCCCTGGGACCTGGGTGCCCCCATCTGCGAAGAGATGACCTTTGCCCTCATCTGGCCTCTTCTGCTCTTTCCAGAAACGATGTGGACAGAACTCGGACTGGCCACGTGCTGGGAAGCCCGGCCACCGGGGACGAGGCGGTGGTCTCCGACCGAGAGCTGGCCCCCGCGGCCTTCCTCCTCGCCCGGCTCCTCACTCACCTGGCGATGCTCTGGGGAGCGGCCCACAGCCCCCAGGTACGCGCAGGGTGCCCGGCTGTCTCCCAGGGCCCGCCCCCTGTGGGTTCAGATTTGTCTTCCCACCGAGTCCCCCAGGTGACACGGAGTTTACCCCTCGCTCCCCTCCCCGCGGCGCCTGGCGGGATGGCGGAGTGCCCACCAGCCTTTATCCGGTCCGTTTTAGTTTTTTACACTTTATTGGTTTGAGGGAGCGGGAGAGACATCACTGACCAGAGAGAATCCTGGAGCGGCCGCTTCCTGCACACCTGCCCCTCCCTCCCCCCATGGGAATGGAGCCCTCAACCTGGGCACGTGCCCTGACCAGGAATCAAACCCTGACCTCCTGGTTCATAGGTCGACACTCAACCACTGAGCCACACTGGCCGGGCTGCGAGGTCTATTTTCAATGCCCGACTCTGTGCACACCTGGGCGTGGAGAGGCCGCCGCACTCACCCGCCCTCCCGTTCGGGGCCGTGGCTCTGGGGCAGAGCAGCCTTCCCTCGGTGTTCCTGGGCCACGAGAGCAGACGGTCTCCGGGCTCCCGGGAGCCCTGTCTCCCTCCCGCTGTCCCGAGGCCCCGAGGGATCCTCCGCCCTGCCGCTGCCTCCGCGGTGAGAGCCCCCTGGCCTCCGCACACGCCCGTCTGACGCCCTGTCCCTCCGCCAGGAGCTGACCCTCCTCATCAAGCCCGCGGTGAGGGACCCGGGCGCCTTCCTGCAGCAGCACCTCCAGCGGGACCTGCGGCAGCTGATGCGGACGCTGGGCAAGAGCGCGGATGACACGGTGCAGGTGGTGCACCTGGTGCTGTGCGTCCTGCTCAGGGAGCAGCACCCCCTCTCCGGCCGGGGTAAGGGCCGGGCGAGGGGGGGCACAGCCGCAGAGCATGGGGCCTGGGAGACAGACGGGTGGCGATGGGTGCGGTGCCACAGCTGGCAGCGGGCCGTGTGCCTGCCCCTTGTCCCTTCCAAGCTCCCCGCTGGGTGCGCAGAGGTGGGTGGGGCTGCTTTGCCGGCTCCAGTGTCAGAGGTTGGAGCATCTTCACAGAGAACGTGGGGGCGGGGTAGCAGGAGACATGTTGATGTGAGAGAGGAATGGGGAGGGAGAGAGAGAAACATCCATGATGAGAGAGGATCATGGACCGGCTGCCTCCTGCACGCCCCACACTGGGGATCGAGCCGGCAACCCGGCCCGGGCCCTGACCGGAACGGGCCCGTGTCCTCCGGGCGGCAGGAGCTGTGTTTAAATCACATGTGTCAATCAGGGCCAAATCCAGCCCGCCAGGCCTTGCAATGTGGCCCGCACCACGCTGTCATCACTGCACTCCGCTGTCAGTTTATGACATTGTCAGTTTATGACTGTTCAGTAAACCATTCGGCCCACGATTTAGGCTGGATTTTAGATTTTGGCCCCTTCTCTGATTGAGTTCGACACCCCTAGTTTAAATCCTCTGGTTGGCCTAGAAGAAGATGCCCCTCCCGTCCCCCCAGAGGGCGAGGTTCGGTGGACGCTGGCGCGCTCACCGGGGACGGCCGTGCTGGTGCCTTCTCTAGGGTCTTTCAGCTTCGGCGCCACCTTGTCGACCAAAGAGCAGAGGAACTCGTGGGAGAAGCTGCTCCAGGCCCTCGTGCTGCCTGAGCTGGAGGTGGGTGAGGGGCAGCCGCCGCCTGGGGGTGGGGAGGGTCATCCTGAGCCCTGGGCTCGGCCCACGCGCCTCAGCAAAGGCACCGGAGCCCTGGGCCCACCTCGGACCCAGCCGTACCGGCCCAGGCCACCCGCCCGCCGTCCTGACCGCTGGTGCGGCAGGCAGAGGAGCAGCTGGAGCCCAGGTTCCCCTCTGTTACATTTCCTGGCAGATGGTGGAGCGACAGGCCCACACACAGACACACCCTGTTTCCCGTGGCTGTAGCCAGCTGCCCTTCGGTCGGACGCGGTGCCCCGTGGCCATAGGCAGCTGCCCCTCAGACCCGGGAGCAGCAGAGCCCGTCAGGGAATGAGCGTCAGCGAGGAGCAGGGCGGGAGGGAGATGCAGGCCTGAGCCTCGTGCCATTGGGAGCCGTGACCCTACAGAACCAGTGTGAAAGCCAGCAATGTGGCTAGTTGGTGAGGTGTAAAGTGAGCGGGTCGACCCTGGCCGGTGTGGCTCAGTGGATAGAGTGTCAGCTCTGGATTGAAGGGTCCCAGATTCCATTCCTGTCCAGGGCACGGACCTCAGGTGCAGGCTTGATTCCCGGCCCTGGCCCGGGCCATGCGGGAGGCAACCAGTCGATGTGTCTCTCTCACATCGACCTTTCCTTTCAATGGAAAAACTGAAAACACACCCTCCGGTGAGGATTCCCGAGCAAGCAAATAAGTATAATGAGCAGACGCCCTGGGCCCTGGGCCCCAGCCCCGGTGGGCCTCACGCCAGCGCCTGTCCTGCCCGCAGCGTCAGGACAAAACCCTCCTGGAGGTGAACGGTCTCATCAGCCAGGACGAGCGCATCAGCTCCGACCCGGTGGCCAGGATCGTGCTGGGGGACCCGGCGGTCTTCCTGCGCCGCCTGCCCCGGGCCAGCCCGCTCCACTGCTCCCGGACCTGGAGCTGCCGCGCCCGGCTCACCGTGGAGCACCTGCGGCACGTGGTGGAGCAGAAGAACGGCCGGGAGAGCGTGCCGGTGCTCTGGAGGTTCCTGCAGAAGGTGCGCCTGGCGGACGCCCCGGGCCCTCGCCCCGGCCTGCCGGCCCGCCTGCTCGGCCCTGGGGGGCCTGGGCACCCGCTTCCCGGAGGATCCGGCCCCCTGCCTGCAGCTCAGGATGCTGGGGGGGGTGTCTGTGAAACAGTTGTCTCTCTACATCGAGGGGCTTGTTTTCTCCCCGTCTCCTCCACCCCCGCCTCCTCTCTCTAAAATTCAGTGAAGCCTGGTCAGCGGGCTCAGGTTGAACATCAACCTGTGAACCAGGAGGTCAGGGCACATGGTGGGCTTTGAGTTTGATCCCCAGAGTGGGGCGGGCAGGAGGCAGCCCATCAGTGGTTCTCTCTCATCATTGATGTTTCTCTCTCTCTCTCTCTCTCTCTCTCCCTCTTTCTTCCTTTCTGAAACCAATAAAAATATGTTTAAGAATTAAAAAATAAAAACCAATGGAACAATGCCCAACCAAAGCAGGTTGGCCAGAGGGAGACACAAACACTGACTGGCCCTGAGCCAGCACCTTCCCCGCAGCCCCACCCCCGCAGCCCCGCCCACAAGCCCCCACCCCTGTGGTACTTTCTGGGCGGGTGAGAGATTGACAGACCAACATGGCCTTCCCTCCCCAGGAGGCAGAGCTGAGACTCGTGAAGTTCTTGCCTGAGATCCTGGCCCTGCAGAGGGATCTGGTGAAATGGTTCCAGAATGTTCCGGAAGCTGAGTTCCAGTCCATCCGAGGCTTCATTGACAGCCACGGCTCAGGTAGGACTCGGCCGTCATAGGAGGTCAGGATGCCTGTTTGGTGGCTCGAGGGCCACTCCAGCTAGGGGCAGGGAGGGCGGGCAGCTCAGGGCCACTGGGCGCTGTTCACGCGAGGACGGGGCTGTGATGAGCCCGGGACACCGTGGAGGCTTGGCGGCAGCCTCGCTCAGCCCGAGGCACTCGGCCGGGGTGCTCCCACGGCGCTTGGGCCGCGTTGGGCCGCGGGTGTGTGGGGAGCACAGCCTGATGGTCTGACCTGCACGGGCGTGTTCGGCAGGAGGCCTGAAGCAGCTGCTCCTCAGCCGGGTCACACTGTTTCTGTCCACGTGGAACAAGCTGAGGAGGTCGCTGGAGACCCAGGGTGAGTGCGCGCTCCGCTTCTATACGTATAACAGCCTGAGCAACCGAATGACTGGCCGCTATGATGCACACTGACCACCAGGGGACAGACGCTCGATGCAGGAGCTGTCCCTGGTGGTCCCTGTGCTCCTGTGGGAGCCCCGCTCAGCTGACCAACGTACGGGGGCCAGACGCAGGGCTCACGGCTGGCGAGCGCCGTTGCTGCGACCGTGCGAGCCTCTCGCGATCGGGCTGACTGGGCGCAAGCCCGCGGCGGGCGCAGCAGGGCTGGGTGAGCGGAGCGGCAGGCGGCGGTGGGCTGCCAGTTTCAGCTCGATCCCTGCGGGCCACGCTGAGCCCCCAGGAAATAAAATAAAACCCACGCCGGGTCCTCTTGGGTCTGTCCAGGTGGAAATAGGATGCTGGGGCCCCGGAGCAGGCGGCACCTGGGGGACGGGGGGGGGGGGGGGGGGGGGTAGGCTGGGGCAGTCTGTGGCTGGGCGTCCGCGCTGCAGCCCGCGGGCCGGCCAGATGCCCTGCAGGAAGCAGCTGGAGCGGCTGCCGGAGAACAGCCCTGTCCTTAAAGGCGAGATCAAGCTGCCCGCAGACTACTGCCGCGCCGACCTGGACCTGTACTCGGACTTCGAGGTCATCCTGCCGCGCCGCCAGGGCCTGGGCCTCTGCGCCACCGCCCTGGTCAGCTACCTGATCGGCCTGCACAACGACATGGTCTCCGCGGTGCAGCGGCTCTCCGAGGAGGAGCCCAGGTGAGGCCCTCTCGGCCCCGGGAGGCGGCTCGGCCCGGCACCGCAGGCCGTGTGCCGTGTCCCCCGCTCGCCGGCCCGCGTGCTGGGCCGGTGCTGACCGCTGAGGCCGCGTTCCCCCCGCAGCTACTCCGTGGACGCCTCCGAGGTGGCCGACCTGCACGTCGTCAGCTACGAGGCGGAGCGGGACCTGATGCCGCTGATCCTCGCCAACTGCCAGTACCAGGTGGCGCAGGGCGGCGAGAGCCTGCAGGAGCTGGACCTGGAGCGGATCCAGCGCCAGGTCACCGGCCGCTTCCTCCAGGGCAAACCCCGGCTCAGCCTCCGGGGCCTGCCCACGCTGGTGTACCGGCGCGACTGGAACTACGAGCACCTCTTCGCCGCCATCAGGAGCCGGGTGCCCCAGGTGAGCCCGCCGCCGTCCTGTCCCCGGGCTCCCTCCCCTGGCCTCCCGCGCTCCAACTGTGGGCAGGCGGGCCGGGCCATGCTGGTGCCACCGCCATGTGCGCCTGCGGAAGGCCAGAGAACTGTGTGTGGCATGTGTGTGTTGAGTATGTATGCATGTGTGTGCACGTGAGGAGTGAGTATGCCTGTGGCATGTGCATGTTGAGTGTGTGTGGCACGTGCATGGCATGTGTGTATTGGCTGCATTGTGTGGGCGTGTTGTGTATGCATGTATGGCCAGTGTGCACATGCTCACAGTGGCTCTGAGGGTCCAGTGAGCCCCACCTGTGTCTGGGAAACAGCCGATCCTGAGGAGCACGGGTCACAGCGCTGCCCCCGGGCAGCGACCTTGGCGTGAAGGTCAGCTGTCTCACTCTGAGCTGCTTCCCGTTTCCAGAGCCCCCTGCCCCACGCGGCCGCCAGCGCCCTGGGCGGGCAGCTGCAGTCCTACAGTGACGCGTGCGAAGCTCTGTCCCTCGTGGAAGTCACGCTGGGGTTTCTGAGCACGGCGGGCGAGGACCCGGACATGGACCTGACCGTATACCTGCAGGACAAGCTGCGCATGGGCGACCAGACCGAGCAGGTGGCCAAGGTGGGTGTGAGTACACTGAGCGGGTGGTGGGGGTGTGAGTGGAGGCGCGGGCGGTGGGGGTGTGAGCGGAGGCGCGGGTGGTGGGGGTGTGAGCGGGTGTGGGGATGTGAGCGGGTGGTGGGGGTGTGAGCGGAGGAGCAGGTGGTGGGGGTGTGAGCGGAGGAGCAGGTGGTGGGGGTGTGAGCAGAAAGGTGGGACTGGAGGAAAGCCAGATGCGCTCTGAGTGCCGCTTCCTGAACCCCCTCCTCCCAGGCCCTGCACCTGCACCCGTGTCGGCTCCGCCACGTCATCGCGCTCTGGCAGCTTCTCTCTGCACACAAGTCTGAACAGCTATTGCGCCTGCAGAAGGTAAGTCCGTCTCCTGGCCCTGCAGCTCCCTTCCCCCCCCCCAGCCTCCTTCCCCCCGGCCTCCTCCCTCTCCATCCTCCTCCCCGGCCTCCTCCCTCTCCATCCTCCCCCCCCCCAGCCTCCTTCCTCTCCGGCCTCCTCCCTCTCCATCCTCCTCTCCGGCCTCCTCCCTCCTCGTTCTCCTCCCTCCCATCTCCTCCCTCCCATCCTCCTCCCTGGCCTCCCCTGAGCGTCCTTGGCTGCAGGAGCCCTTCAGGGAGATCAGCGCCAAGTACCAGGAGCGGCTCAGCCCGGGAAGCGCCAAGCGCCTGCGCGCGTTCCTGAACCAGGGCTCCCTGGACGGCTTCCTCCTGGAGCTGCACGAGCTGATCCTGCTGAAGCTGAAGAACCCCCTCACCGAGGCCGACTTCAAGGCCGACTGGAGGTAGGCGCCGCTCCTGCAGCGGGTGCTGCCCCTGCTTCCCGCGGGCGCTGGGGGCGTCTCCTCTGCGGGCTGTTTGCCCGGGCGGGCGGAGAAGGCCCGCAGAGTCCTTGGCCTGGCCCTGCCAGGCGCTGGGCGTTGATGAAGCTGTGAAGTGGCTAAGCCACGTAGCCCGCGGCGATGGCATTGTTACCCATGGCCCCGCGGGGGCTCCCGCCTGCTCTGCTGGGCCTTTTCAAAGTCACCGAGCCCGGTACTGGCCGACTGACGTCAGCTCTCCTGCCACCTGTCTGCTGCTGCTGTTCCCTTCCTCTGCTTCCCTGACGGATTCGATTTGAGAATTTGTCTTTACTGTTGAAAATATTACAGATGTCCCTGTTCCCATGGAGCCCGTTAGCCCCCGCCCCACACTCTAACTCTCATTTCCCGTTATGTGTGTGGGTAGACCTGTGTGCACTGGTATCTGTGAAGTTTTAAAAATTCTCAACTGAGGGTATTTGTTGATTTTATTTATTTATTTATTTATTTATTTATTTATTTATTTTAGAGAGAGAGGGAGGGAGGGAGAAGGAGGGAGATGAGAGAGAAACATCAATCGGTTGCCTCTCTACACACCCCAGTTGGGGATCAAGCCCACAGCCTGGATATGTGCCCTGACTGGGGATCGAACCCAAGACCTTCCGGCACCTGGGACGATGCTCTGAGCCACTGACACATACAGCCAGGGCCATGCCGGATTTTTTAAAAAATATTATTTTTTTAAATTTCTTTATTGATTAAGGTATCACAAATTTGTCCGAATCCCCCCCATTCCCATCCCAAACTCCTCCCCACGTATACCCCTACTCCCCTGTTGTCTGTGGCCACTGGTTAGGCCCGTATGCATGCACACAAGTCCTTTAGTTGATCACTCCTCCTTTTCCCCACCCTCGCTCCCCCTCCCTCTGAGGTCTGACAGTGATGTTGGGTTTCTGGACTTGGTGTAGAGACAGGAGCCCGCTCCTGGGCCCCACAATGCTTTTTCGACGCAGGCTCTGCTTTCTGTGTGGCAGGTCACGTCACACACGTGGGAGGCGGGCGCACTAGAACCTCAGGCCGGGCTCCTGGTCCCCACAGACCCACTCGCCGAGGGTGGCCTGTGGCTGACCCCCACTTCCTGGTTGCAGAAGCTCTGGTTCTGCCAATGGCCAGAGGGGGCCGCGGATGGAGGGGACCGCGGATGGAGGGGACCGATGATGGAGGGTCTGAGGGTGTCTGCAGTCTGTTCTAAGTGCCGCTCTGTCCCTTGGTCTTCCAGCCTGAGAGACACTCTAGTCAGTTACATGGAGACGAAAGAAGGTGACATTCCCCCCGAGATGGAGGCTCAGTTCCCAGAGGAGATACTGCTCTGCCACTGTGTCTCTGCATGGAAAACAGCGGCTGTGCTAAAGCGGACTCGACAGACGAGATAGAGCGGCTCCCTCTGCAAAGCTACTCCCTCCACAGAGCCACTCCCCCCTCAGAGATGCTCCCCCCACAGAGCCGCTCCCCCCACAGAGCCGCTCCCCCGGGGACTGCAGCGTGTGCTCCAGGCTCTCCAGTGGCGACACGGGTCCGGGAGGTGGAAACCAACCAGGCTCACGGTCCAGGGAAGCGGACGGGAGCCATCGTCTCAGGTCACGTGGTCGGAGGGGGCAGGGCACAATTTTCCTTTTATTTCTTGTAACGTGCTCTGCTCTCACGGAAGAGTCGGTGTCCTCCCCACCTCCCTGCACGCTCCCAGGCCGTCCTGGGAGTCACGGACCTTGGAGCCCAACCAGCAGGACCTGGCACGGCCTGACCACCCCCGGGTCACAGCCCACACTCTCAGGGGCTCCGTGTCCTCACCCGTCCGAGGAAGGAGCGGACCTGGGCTTTGAAACTGGGAATGCACGGTGTCCGTGCGGCGTGGCTCCGGCTGCAGCCTGGCACCGCTGGGGGAGCACTGACCGGCGTTCCGCCCGGTCAGCGGGACCCCGGGTGACCTCAGTCCCTGCGGTCTCAGCCGAGGCATAAGCAGACTCAGGAAGGACACGAGGCCGTGAAGTTTCCAGAAAAGTGCCCGAGGACTCTGGTCCCTGCCCTGCCCTCGTCCTGCTGTCACTGAAAGTGAGGTGCCAGGGGCCTCAGGACTACTTCCCACTCCGGGGGGCCCGGCACCCACGGCCACGGCCACGGCCAGAGCCGTGGACAACTCAGGGAAAGACCTTCGTGCACATTCCAGGAGCGAGGGAGGCCCCAGCTCGCAGGCGGGCCCGTGGGGATGAGAGCCACACGGCAAGAGCCGGCTCCGCCCTCGGCCCCCACCGGCTGCAGGTGCCCCGCGTGGCCACTCCGGTGCTTGGTGAGCGGGCAGTGACCCAGCCGCCCTCCTCTGCCCGCACTCGGCCCTCGGACCCTGCAAAGGCCCCCCCATGCCGTCCGCACCCGGGGGTGGGGCCACTTCAGTCAGGGAAGGGGGTTCCATGCACTAGCAGCTCCTGGATCCCCCAGGCCTGTGGTGACGCCGCCATGGTGGCCATCGGCGCCACGCAGGCTCCTCACGGCGCCACGCAGGAGACGAAGGCCCTCCTCCTCTGGGGGCCGGGGGAGGGCTTTCTCCCCACTTTTATGAAGGGTTTTATTAAGACTTTGTACGCTGTGCTTTCAAAGCCTTAACTGCCATTGCCCAGCACTGTCTGGTTTGCCTCTGCCCAGCACACACAAATGCAAGTTTGTTTAATAAACGTGGGTTTGGATCAAGCCAGAGAGTCCTCTGAGGGGCAGGCCCTGCCTTCGGCCGGCGCCCTCCACTCGCTGGGGGCGGGCTCTGCTGGCTCTAGAGCTGCCCATCCCGGGGGAAACGGAGCCCGGCTCAGAGCACGAGGGTGAACCCCTCGGGCAGGAGGACGGCAGGGGCTACGCTGCCCCGAAGCAGGAGCCTGGGCCTCAGAGGGTGCCCTCCAGCCCTGGCCTGGGCAGGAGTCCGGCTCGCAAAGGACTGTGCCCTCCCCTGGGAACGTCCCCACAGACACTGGGACTGAAGCCAAGGCGCCTGGTGAAGGCGGGTGCCCGCCACGGGGTTCAGGGCGAGTCGCACCGGAAACAGCCGAGGTGGGCGGTGCTGCGGCTCCCTGCGGGAGGGAGGGCTGCAGCAGCCTGGGCGCCAGGAGATGGGGCAGGGCCCAGGATGTATGAGCAGCGGGTGGGTTCTTGACCTGGCCGGTGGCTCAGTGGTTAGAACCTCCTGCCGGGAATCAAGGGCTCCACCCTGGGAGGCCCTTGTGGGAAGCAACCAATCCATGTCTCTCTCCCCACCCCACTCTAACAAGTCAATGGGAAAGAGCCAGCGGTGAGATTAAAAAACAAACAACATACGGCCCCTTCACCACTCCTGCCTGCCCCCCCCCCCCCCCCCGGCCCCGTTCCTTTGCAAATGAAAGTCTACGCTTCCTGCTGTCCCTGGCGGCCAGCGCGGGTCTCTCCGGTGCATCTGTGGGTCCGTGTGACGTTCCCGCCGGGCCCCGAGCCCCACGGCCTCCTCCCCCCGCGGGGCGGGGCGGGGCGGTCCACGCGAGGCCGGCGCCCCGTGCGTCCTCCAGCCACCAGGCGGCGCCGTCCGCTGAGCCCCGCCCCAGGCGGCCCACCAAGCGCCTCCACAGGAAACCGGAAGTGACGCACGCGGAAGGGACGTCGGGCTGTGCCATGGCCCAGGAAGCGATTGGGCCGCCACCCGAGGAAACCCTGTCGCTCTGGAAACGGTAATGAAGCCGGGGAACGAGCAAGACCTTAGGGCTGAAGCGATGCCGCCCCCCGCGGCCCCGCCAACCTCGGGGTTCCCGGCTTTGGGGCGGCGGGTCACCGGCCGGCTTCGGGAGCGGGACCCAAGGGCCTTCGGGAGCTGAGTGGGCGGGGCGGCGGCGCTCGTTTCCCGCGCGCGTCCGGGTCGCGGGGAGGGGGCGGGGGCGGCCGGAGGGGGCGGGGCATCAGGGGCGGGGCAACGGTCGGGGCGGGGAAATGGAGGGGCGGGGCACGGAGAGGGCGGGGCATCAGGGGCGGGGGGAGTGGAGGGGCGGGGCAATGGCCGGGGCGGGGCATCAGGGGGCAAGGTAGTCTCAGGGGCGGGGCGGCCGGAGGGGCGGAGCCCGACTGCCCGCTGCACGGGGTCCGCCCTCAGGGAGCAAGCCCTGCTGAAGGCCCGCGTGGTGGACCAGGACACCGAGGCGTGGCAGCGGGACCCCGCCTTCGCGGGGCTGCAGAGGGTCGGGGGCGTGGACGTGTCCTTCGTGAAGGGCGAGAGTGTCAGAGCCTGCGCCTCTCTCGTGGTGCTCAGCTACCCTGAGCTGGAGGTAACGGTGGGGCTGGGCAGGCGGTGCTGGCCAGGCAGCCCCGCTGGGCTCGGGGACGGGAACCCGGTGTTTGTAGGATTCGTTAATAGGTTGGGGGGTCTGCGACAAAAACAAGGAGACATCTTAGACTCCCCATCTCAGTGACCCGCAGGGACACATCCCAAGTTGCCCAAGCTGGAAATCTGTCTGCCCAGACCACTCCCCTTCGTCAGACCGGCTCCATTTAAAAACGTTTTTATTGATTTCAAAGAGCAAGGGAGAGGGAGAGGTCGAAACAGCAATGATCGGCTGCCTCCTGTACGCCCCAACTAGACATCACGCCCGCCACCTGAGCACGTGCCCTGGGCGGGAATCGAACCGTGAGCTCCTGGTTCATAGGTTGGCACTCAACTGCTGAGCCGCGCCGGCCGGCCGGGCCACTCGCTCCATTTCCAGCGTTTCTTTCTGCATCCTCCCCGGGGCTGGCCCCAGTCCCCCTGTCCATCCCCGCCGCGCCGCGCCCGCCCTCCTGCCGGTGAACGCAGGGTCTTCGCTGGGCCCCTGCTGCCAGCAGAGCTGTTTCCTAAAAAGCAAGTGTGGTCAGGGCACACCCGTCCACGTGAGACCCTGCCGGTGCCTCCGTGCCAACAAGGCCCACGCTTGCTGTCTGACCTCAGCTCAGCCATTCCCTCCCCCCCCCCCTCCGAGGACTCTGGACCCCACAGGCGGACCCCGCTGCCCGCTGCCTGTCCGGAACATCCCGCCCCTCTCTGAGGTTCTCTGGTGACGCCCCTCATCCCCCAAGACCAGGAGTTGCTCCCAGCACCCCCTCTTCTCTCTCTCTCTCTCTCTCTCTCTCTCTCTCTCACTGGAATGGGATTAGCCTGTCTCCCCTACCGTGTGGTCCTGTCCCCCAGCCACGGCCTGGGCACCGAGCTCCCGGCCTGGTGGAGGGAAGACGGGAGTGGCTGCGGGGAGGAGGGGGTGAGCCGAGGATCTGCAGGCCCCGCTCAGGGAGCCGTGGCTAAGGAGGAGCGAGGGGAGGGCTTGCCCCCTGCCCTCCGCCTCCGCAGGCCGCGCCCTCCCGCCTCAGTCAGAACCCAGCAGGAGTGTGCCCGCACCTGCTCTGTGCTGAGGTGGGCAGCGGCCAAGGCTGCCCTCAGCCCTGGTCAGTGTGGAGCTTGGCCTGGGGGAAGGGCCCGGGCTGCCTGGCTGCCCACCTGGCTCTGCCCCGCCCCTTCACGCCAGGCTCCGCCCCCTCTTTCCTCCTGTGGACGGAGAGCACCGGCACCCGGAGCTGAGCTGAGCTGAGGCCATGTGCCCGGAGCAGCAGGCACACCCGCACGCCCACCGTAGACCCGTCAGCCTTGGGATTCTGGCTTCCCCAGACCTGTCCCATGTTCCGTCACCCCATCTCCGCCGCCTCGATCTCGGGCCATGCCGGGCAGCTGTCCTCGGTGCTGGGTTACCGGCCCCGCCTACATGTGTCTCCCCCTGACCGAGGCGCTCGGGGGCCTCATCCCGTGTCCTCTGGTCACCCAGCACGGGCACAGGGTCTGCTGCTGCCCGCAGCCAGCTGCGTGTGGGCTCAGGCTAGCCGGGGGTCTTGGGAAAGTGGCCCGTGGCCCCCGTGGGCGAGATCTGCAGCCTCCGTGGGCAAATCCACAGGCGGAGGGCCGGCGTGGGGCGGAGGGGCAGTGACTGCTGACCGGGCAGGTTCATTGGAGCCTGGAGGACATGCAGGCCCTCAGCCCCGGTGCAGGGTCCCTGTGCGGGAGCAGGTCCGGCACCATGCTGACCAGGAGTGACGGGCTGTGTGCTGTCCATCCGGGAGCCCTGACTGCCGGCCTGCCCCAGCCCCTGTCCCCACTCTCCCACCTGCCCTTGTCCCCTGAGCCTCCCCCATCACCCTGGGCTCCGGCTCACAGGTCGACTCCCCAGCCCACCCACCGGGCGCTCGCCTCCCGGACAGTGAGGCAGGGAGGGGCGGGGGGGGGCTGCAGAGGAGGGATCCCCAGCCGAAGGCAGCGGCCGGACTGGCTCCCGCACAGGTGCTGTATGAGGACAGCCGCCTGGTCCACCTGACGGCCCCCTACCTGTCCGGCTTCCTGGCCTTCCGGGAGGTGCCCTTCCTGGTGGACGCTGTGCAGCGGCTGCGGGAGGCGGAGCCCAGCCTCGCGCCCCAGGCAGGTACCCCGGGGCCCCGCCTGCAGGGGGCGCCTGGCGCTTCCTGGAGGAGGCGCTCTGCCCCGAGGGCGGGGGAGGACCTCAAAGCCTGGGCCTCCTGCCCCCAGACCACCCGGCCATGGCAGCACCACTGACCGCCCTTCCCCGTGGCTCTTCCAGGTCCTCCTGGTGGATGGAAACGGGGTGCTCCACCCCCGAGGTGATCCTGCTCCCCAGAGGTGGCGGGAGGGCTGGGGGGCTCAGGTCACCTGCCTGCACCCCAGCTGGGCGCTGGCAACTCCTTTGTCTCTTGTTGGGACCCGCCAGAAAGTCCCTTCCCTTCACCCCATCCCGCCTGCCCCACGGCCATCAGGAGCCGCGGCCGAGCTCAGCCGCCTGTCCCACTGGTGGCCGCCTGCAGCCTGAGGTGCTGGCCCTGAACCGGGCAGCGTGCCCCCAGACGCTGGGACTCGGTCGGAGAGCGGGAGCCCGGGCTGCTTCACCCTCAGATAGGAAGTGGGGGGTCGGGCGGCAGAGGGGGGAGCACACCACCCTGGAGGCCGGCCCGGGACCCTCGGGCCTGCCTGGCAGGGACCCCAGCACAGCAACTGGGCCAGCTGGCAAGGGCCCCGAGTGTCGGGAACCGGGGGGCAGAGACCCAGAGGCTGAGGTGGCCACAGAGGGGAGGCAGGGGGAGGGGCCGGGAGCTCCTGGGAAGCTGGGCGGGGCCACGGGTCAGCCGGGGCCTGGAGTCTCGTCCCTCAGCCCGAGGCCCCTGCTGCCCCTGCCTCGCTTGGCTCATTGCCCCCCCCCCCCAGGCTTCGGGGTGGCCTGCCACCTGGGCGTCCTCACAGACCTGCCCTGCGTCGGGGTGGCCAAGAAGCTGCTGCAGGTGGACGGGCTGGAGAAGGACACCCTGCACCGGGACCAGGTGTGCCCCCCCCGTCCCTGCCGAGGCTCAGGAGCACCCCCGTCTCCCTGTGGGTGCGGGGACCTCGCAGCCCCCTCTCCCAGCCCCCGCCCGGCCTCTCCGTGCTCTGCCCTGGGCAGCACCAGGACGGGGCGGGGGGGCTGGGGGACAGGACAGCGGGCGGCGCTGGCTCCCCCTGGGAAGGCGCCGGGGACGGCACGCATCTCGCTGGGCAGCCCTGCGTCTGCGGGGGCCGCGGGCAGGACCCCGCCTTCCCAGGGCCCCAGCTGCCCCCAGGACCGTCCTTGGGTAGAAGCAGATGTGCCTGAGCCGGGAGGGGGCCGCGCTCCGAGGGCCGCGCCAGGGCGCGCGGTGCCGAGGGCCCTCGCCGGGCAGGTCGCTCCCGGTGCTCGGGGCCCGCCCGCCGCTCCGGCTGTGAAGGGACCGTGTCCTGTTCCCCAGATCCGCCTCCTGCGCGCCGGCGGCGACTCCTTCCCGCTGACCGGCCGCTCCGGGGCCGTGCTGGGCCGGGTGAGTGCCCCCGGTGACGGGCAGCGGGGCCCCAGGTCAGCACACGGCCTGCACCCCCCCTCTGGCTGGCGCGGCTGTCAGAGCGGCCCACCCGTCCCCAGGCGCTGACCCCCCAGGTCCCTCCTGCACCCGAGACAGGCCCCGCCCCCCTCCCGCCCCAGGCCTGACCCCTCCCTGACCCTCTCCCGCCCCAGGCCTGACCCCTCCCTGACCCCCTCCCGCCCCAGGCCTGACCCCTCCCTGACCCCCTCCCGCCCCAGGCCTGACCCCTCCCTGACCCCCTCCCGCCCCAGGCCTGACCCCTCCCTGACCCCCTCCCACCCCAGGCCTGACCCCTCCCTGACCCTCTCCCGCCCCAGGCCTGACCCCTCCCTGACCCCCTCCCGCCCCAGGCCTCGCCGCCTCCTACACCCCCCCCAGGCCTTACCCCCTCCCGCCCCAGGCCTGACCCCTCCCTGACCCCCTCCTGCCCCAGGCCTGACCCCTCTCCCCCAGGCCTGACCCCCTCCCGCCCCAGGCCCTGCGGAGCCACGACGGCAGCTCCAAGCCGCTCTACGTCTCCGTGGGCCACAAGATGAGCCTGGAGACGGCCGTGCGCCTGACCCGCAGCTGCTGCCGGTTCCGGGTCCCAGAGCCCGTGCGCCAGGTGGGTGGGCGGCTCACCCAGGCCCGGCTCTGCCTCTGCCCTGGCCCTGCCCCCGCTGCCCCGGCCACCACCCCTTCCCGGCCCCGGCCCCCTGGCTGCGGCGTGCGGAGCGGCCTCCAGGTGGCAGCACAGCCCCCGCTGAGGGCCTAGCTCCGTGGCTGCGGGGCGCTCCTGGTGCCGGTGGTGGCCCTGCTCCAGGGGCCTGTCCTGCCACTGCTCCGACCGGACCGTCCTCCGCACGTCCGCCTGCCGCTCCCGCTGGAGAGGCCTGGGGCCCGCGCGCGGCTGGGCCCTCGGGGAAGGGGTTTCGCAGGGACCGCGGCTCAGGCTGCTCCACCTAAGGGTGCTGTTGGCCACGAAGCCAGGGGAGCCGCGTGGCTGCAGCTGAAACGGGGACCTGGATCCCACCTTAGGCCCCCCCCCCCGCACCCCCCGGCTTTCTGGGGGAGCAGGTGGCGGGAGAGCTGGCCCACAGGCCAGCTGGGGACCCAGCGCTCACACACCCCTCTCCTCAGGCCGATATCCGCTCCCGAGACTTCATCCGCAGGACCCTGGGCGCCCCGCCCCCCGCCCCCGGGCGGGAGAGGTGAGCGCAGAGGCTGCAGCACCAGCGGTCCTCAGCTGAGTGCGGGCCCCCAGGGACAGGAGGAGCCCGCGGGTGCAGGGGCACCTGCCCTGGAGGCGGGGTTCAGAGCTCGGCGCCGTCCTTTCTGCTCTGAGCCTGGGCTCCCCCCGGGCGTGCGGCAGGCGCCGGGATGCCTACCTGCTGGGTCCGCGGGGAGCCTCCGGGCGGCGCTGCCCCCTCGGGCAGGACGGGAAGCCGGCCGGGCAGTGAGGAGCGGCTCGGAGCCTGGTCTCTGGCTCCGTCTGGGTGCCCCCTCCGCCGGCCCCCAGGGCAGGCAGGCCACCTGGGTGGAGGGCCCTCAGGCACTGGGTTTGATGCCGCCCCTCCTCCCTGTCCGCACCAGCAGGGCTCAGAGGCCAAAGGCGCGGCCCCCGGGAGGCCCCGGAGGCCCCTCGGGTGAGGACAGGGCTCCCGCGGCCCCCAGCCCCGGCCCCAGGACCCCCGCGGAAGCCCCAGCCCCGGGCGCCCAGGAGCAGTAGGACCAGAGCCGGTGCGGAGCCAGCCCTGCCCTGAGAGCCGTCCGCCAGTCCGCCCCGGCGCCTCCGTGGGGCGGGACCGGCCCGGCAGCCGGCGGCGCGCTCCCCTCCGACTCGGACACGGGCCGGGCGCCCGCTCCCGTGGCTGTGCTGTCCCCGTCCGTCCGTCCGTCCGTCTGCCGTCACAGCACGGGCCCGGCAGCCCGGTGATGCCGAGACCTCAGCACAGACCCAGGCCCGGGGCTTTCCCAGGGGTCCCGGGAGTCTGCTTTGTTCTAAAAGTGCCCACGTGGGCCTGGCCAGTGTGGCTCAGTGGTTGAGCATCCGGTCAGGGCACAGGCCTGGGTTGCGAGCTTGATTCCCAGTGGGGGGCGTGCAGGAGGCAGCCGATCCATGATGCTCATCACTGATGTTCCTCCCTTCCTCTCTGAAATCAATAAAAATAGATTTTGAAACAATAACCGTGCTCACAGCAGCTGGCGGGCACGGCGTTACAGCTCCGCCCGTCGGCCCTGGTGCATCCGCCGCCGGCTGTTCCGGTTGAGCTCCGGGTGCCGTCCCAGCAGCCCCCGGGACCCCCCGAGCGGGTGGGAGGGGTCTGACCGGGTTCCATGGCTCCGGCCGGTGTGAGGGTTAAGCCTGACGAGGAGGCTGGAGGGTCCTGACCTTAAAGGGACCGGAGTTCCAGCTACAGCTCCGGGGGGGGATGGAGGGGCCACAGACCTGGGCCTGGCAGTGCGGGGGGCAGTGGGGAGGGGAGACGGGGAGGGCCCAGACCTGGGCCTGGCAGTGCGGGAGGGGGGTCACGGGGGTCGAGCAGGAGGGGGCCAGGAGCCCCGGAGGGGCCAGGTGGGTCTGGACTGCGGGCGGCGTTCGCAGGAGACAGACCCCGGGCCGCACGAGGGAGGGGCTTCAGTGGCAGGTGCTGCCCACACGCTCGCCCTCTGCTCTGCCCTGCCCTCACCCAGCCCCGTCCAGAGGGCCCGGGGGCCGGGTGGCGCCTGGCTCTTCCCGCAGAACTTAAAAATAGAGCCGAGATGCTGTCCGTCTCAGACCACACTGCCCGAGCCCGGAATAGCCTGAGCCCCTTAATAATTCAGCCGGTCCAAAGAGGATGGCGCCTCAGCCGGTGCCCGTGTCCCGCCCAGGCTCTCCCCATTCCCAGGGGGCTCCCGCAGAGCACACCCACTCCCCCAGACCCCTCGCCTCGGGACCCCCGCCTGCCCCCTCTCCTCGACAGTCCGGCATGGGGACCCTCCCGCTGCACCCCTCCAGCCACAAACATCGTCCCTTCGATCACACCCCCTCGGGCTCGGGGGTCCCAGCCCTGCAGGGCCTGGCCCAGTCCCGGCTGCACCCCCCCCCCCCCGGGCCTGCTCCCCTGCCTCCGGGAGGGTCCCTAAAGGGCATCCGTGCTGCTGGGCGGGAGTGGGTCCTCACAGCCCGGCCCCGGCCCTGCTGCCTGCCCGGCCGGCCCGGCCGGGGGTAATGAACGGCCCGGGCGGGGTAATGAACGGCCCGGCCGGGGTAATGAACGGCCCGGCCGGGGGTAATGAACGGCCCGGCCGGGGTAATGAACAGCCCGGCCGGGGTAATGAACAGCCCGGGCGCGCGGCTGCGCCGACCCCGAACGGACCGCCCGCCCGGCGACCAGGCGCGAGGTGTCGGGACGAAGGATCGAGGGCGCCGTCCCAGGTCACCTCCCGGAGGCCGGGCGCTTCTCGAGGGTCCCTCCCTCTGCGGGCCGCGCTGGGTGCTCAGGGCAAGACCCCACCCAGCCATCGCGCCTTCCTGCCGGCCCCGCCCTCGGGCCGCGGCCCAGGTCACTGGCACAGAGCCGCCCGGCACATCCATGCCCTCGCCCGCGCCGTGCCCGTCCACCCCTGCGCGAGAGCCGGCCCCCGGCCGCCCCGGGCCAGCGCCCACGGCCCCCACGGCCCCGGGAAGCGGCTTCGGTCTGGTTTCTGAGCCTCAGGCACCGCGGCGCCCGCCAGCGGCTCCACGTGAGCCGCACGGTTCCGAGTGGCGACGTGAGGGTCCAGCGGGGTGGGGACCCCCCGGGCGCTGTCCTCTGAGGCAGGAGGGGGCCAGACATGGGGGGACCGCCGTCCGTGGTGCTGAAGCCTGTGGGGCTGGGAGCCTGGCTCTGGCTCCGGCTTCACTCCCGACCACCCCGCCCCCCAGCCCCCGCCCCGGGCAGCTGGGCGCGTGCAGGTCCCTCCCTCCGCCCGCCTCGGTTCTGGCTGGTGGGCCGGACTGGCCACTGCTGGGCTTGAGCGCGCGGGCAGGGTCCCTCGTGGCGGTCGGCACTCCCCGCGCCCGGACGCCCATCCCTGAGGCCGGAAGCACCGCCTCCCCCAGCCCATCGGTGTCCGGGCTTCTCCCCGGGCGGCACCCGGGACCAGGTCCGCGATGAGCTGCCCGTCCTGCTGTGGGCACAGACGCCGAGGGCGAGGGCCCGGCTGGCATGCACCACGGTCTCCGTGAAGGTGGCTCGGGGCCAGTAGGGCAGTGTCAGTGTCAGCTGGCCCTCCGTGCGGGCAGCCGGTACCGGAGCCTGGTGCAGGGTGGCCGCTGGGTCCAGCAGGCGGGGGGGGGGGGCAGCGGAGAGGGGGGGGGCGGGGAGGGGGGCAGCGGAGGGGGGGGCGGAGCGGGGGGGCAGCGGACAGGGGGGCAGAGGAGGGGGGGGCGGAGCGGGGGGGCAGCGGACAGGGGGGCAGAGGAGGGGGGGCGGAGCAGGGGGCGGCGGAGCGGGGGGCAGCGGAGGGGGGGCAGCGGAGAGGGGGGTGGAGGGGGGGGCAGAGGAGGGGGGGCGGGGAGGGGGGCAGCGGAGCAGGGGGCGGCGGAGCGGGGGTCAGCGGAGGGGGGGCAGCGGAGAGGGGGGTGGAGGGGGGGGCAGAGGAGGGGGGGCGGGGAGGGGGGCAGCGGAGCGGGGGGCGGCGGAGGGGGGGGCGGAGCGGCCTCTGCAGTCCCCATGGTGCTCACCCTGGCTCCCGCCGCAGCCCCCTCGATCCGTCGTCCATCACGGCCAGCCTGGGAGGCACATGTGGGGACCGTGTCTGCGGCCACGTACCCTCCTCCTCGGCAGCCAAGAGGGACCGCTAACTGCGGGCCCGGGGGGGTGGGCTGGGGGAACGGGGGAGGGAGGGGGTGGGCCCAGGGGGAGGCAGTGAACTCAGACCTGAGCTGTGAGACTTGGAGACAGTTTCTCAAAGCGTCTGAGCCTCAGTTTCCCCCCTGCAGAATGGGGCAGTCCATCCCGGGACCGTGGCGGGAGCGGGCGGTGCCCAGTGCAGACCCCGGAGCTCAGCGCGGGGCCCGCGCCCGACGGAGCTGCCCTCCCTGCGAGCCCACCCCTGCCTCCTGGGAGGGTGACTGGCAGTGCCGAGCCTGCTGCTTACTGATGGCACAGACATATGGCAGCTGGGGGGGGGGCTGCCGATGGTGAGAGCAGCGTGTCCCGCTCAGTCCTACTGAAAGCAAAACAAACAACGTGTGAGAGCAGAGGCGGCCGGGGGCGTGCACAGCGTGTGTGCGCGCGCGTGTGCGTGTGTGTCTGCGTGGCGCTGGGGCGCTGGGAGGGGGAACGGAGGCGGAGGCTCGGGGCTCAGGCCTGGCTTCCTGGCTTGGGGCTCTCAGCTCAGGAGTCCTCTGAGGCCACGTGACCCGTCCCCTCGCCGCTCTCCGGGGGGCGCTAGCTCCCGGTCGGGACCATAGGAATGCTCTTTCTTCCGAGAATCCGAAAGCCACCTCCGTCAGCCAGACCACAGGCTCCGGCTGAGCCAGCTCCTGCTCTGAGCTGCGGGCGGACGAGGTGTGCACTGCAGGGGGCAGCACCCCCAGCCAGGCCCTCCCAGACCCCTTCCGGGGCCCTCCCGCCGCCGGCCAGCGGCCCCTCCTCTTCCCAGGGCTCGGGCTGCTGCCATGGAAACGAGGTCCTTCGCTGGCAGCCGCACGCATCCCGGAAGGGTCAGGGGCCCAGCGCCCGTGGCCCACCTCCAGGAGGCCAGCCCCAGGACCCTGCTCGCCACCTGCCTCCGTGGTCAAGAAACTTCGAGACGGGCGGAGGGAGCCTGGGCTGGGGTGGCCCAGCGGGCGGGGAGCCGGGCTGAGGGTGGTGAGCCCGGCGTGCACTCAGGGTGTGCACTGCAGGGGCAGCAGCCCGGCCCGGGGCCTGCACGGTGGAGGGGCTGGAAGCTGCAGCCCCTTCCCAGAGCCTGCAGGTGTCCTGGGAGCGTGGCAGACCTGGGGCCTGCCTGTGGGGAGGGGCGCGGGGGGCTCCAGCAGCACCCCCACTTTGGACCTTCCCAGGGAGCTGCAGAATCCTGCCCTGGCTGCCTCCAGACCGCGGGAGCCCGGCGCCCCGGCCTGGCCTAGACCGGGGCCCAGCCCCATCCCCCCTCTGAGCTGTGTGAGCCCCGCCCCGCGGCTGCTGGCTGGCTCCCGTCCGGCCTCCGCGGGCGTCTGCACCCACACGGCACCGCTGTGCACGGAGGTGTCGCTACTGCCGGGCAGATGGCCGCCAGTGAGCTCAGTGTGTGCGGGGGACGGGAGCCATAGGAACCTCCCGGGAGCGTGGGGGCCGAGAGGCAGCGGCTGCTGGGGAAGAGGGAGACGGGGGCAGGGAGGGGGCTGGGACCGCGTGGGCCTGGGTTTGGGGTGAGGCTGTGGCCTGGGCGCCTCCCTCTCCGGCCACGGGACCGCAAGGAGGGCCTGTGGGTCGGCCTCCGTCCTCAGCTGGCAGAGGCCGCCCGCCAGGGCACGAGGGCGGGCGGGATGCCAGCTGCCTGCCAGAGCCGCGGGCACGTGGGCGAGGGCTGGGGGTGGTGCGTGCCGGGCAGGTCACCGCAGCCAGCAGCCCCCGGGACCAGCCGCGGTCGGCAGGTCGTGGGGGCCGGCTCCGGGGCAGGGAGCTGGCAGAGGCCCGCCTGGCCTGGCTGGACCCGGCCTCGGGACCCTGGACCGTGGGAGGGCCGGGGGGAGGGGGGCATGGGCCACAGACGCCCCCGGAGAGCCTCACGGCACAGAAAGGCCTGGGCAGCCCGGGCCTTCCCGTTCGCAACGTTGGCGCGGGGTCCCGGCGCTGCGGGCGGGCGCTGCCCCGGCTCTCAGCGCGGCTCCGGGACCGGCCCAGCAGCAGGGAGAGCCTCCGCCCGTTAGGCGGGAGGGGCCGGGCTGCCGGAGGCCGGGGGCCGCTGCGGTGGAGCCAGGACCGGAGCCCAGACCGCTGGCGGCTCAGCCCTCGGCCAGCTCGCCTGCGGCCGCACACGGACGGGAGGGCCAGGCCTGCCCTCCGCAGCCCCAGACCGGGGGTGCCGCGGCCGTGCCCCCCCCCATCCTGGGCGGCTGCCCGCTGGCTCAGCCTCCTCGCCGCTGCCTTTCCCTCTTCCCTCCGAAGGTGACGTCTGGGCTGCGGCGGGCGGCGCCTCTGCCGCTCCAGGGCAGGCACCCCTGGCCTGGTCCGCCTGCGTGGGGTCGGGGACACCGTGCCCCCCACGTGTGCTGGGACACGGGGCGCTGCCTCTCCTGCCTCCTGGTCCCGGGGTCGGATGGCGCTGGGACTGGGGACACCTGGCCTGGGGGGGCCGGGGCGATGCTTGAGCAGACAGGCCGACAGGTCAGACAGCCCGTGCCCGTGGGGCCCGGCTGGCGGCTGGGCTCTGCCCAGGCTTTCCTTCCCACCCGCCACCCTCCCCCCCCCCCCCCCGCCTGCTCAGGCCCCTCAGGTGACCTGCCCCCGAGCCTCAGAGGCGGCCTTCCGGGACCCGGCCCAGTGCAGGTGCGGGACGAGGTCCTCCTGGTGGGGTGGTGCCGGGAGAGAGGCAGGTGGGAGACGCAGGCTCGGGGCCCACGCCAGGCAGGCCCAGCCGCTGCCTCCGGCTCAGCAGCTGCCACAGGCTCCGGGTGGCTGCGAGGCCACGTGTCCCTGCCTCACTCCCCCCCAAGGCTGGAGCTGCGCTCCGTCCCACTCCCTCGCAGCTCCAGGAGGGCCTGGCGGGCTCCAGCCAGCGGCCCAGGCAGAGGGAGTGACACCTGGAGGCAGATGACCCGACTCCAGTTCCTCGTTCCCCTCGTGCGCGGACGGGAGGGGCGAGGGGGAGGGCGGGCAGGGCGCTCAGACAGGGCCTGACAGATTGGGGGGGCAGAGGGCTCCGGGCTCTCGAGGAGACACGCCCCCCGGGGGCGGGGAGGGGGAGGGCTGCCCATGCTCCGATGAGGATGAGCCTCACCTGTCACCAGGAGCGGGCCAGAGTGAGAGCGACGGCCGGTGCGGCAGACGGGGCCGGGCTCGGGTGCTCCCGGACCACACGCTCCCCAGCCTCCGAGCCCCCCCCGCGGCCTGGAAGGGGCGGCCACCCCCACGCGGGCAGGCTCTCCGGAGCCACCGGGCCGGGGCCTCTCCTCCCGCTCTAGGGAGCGGCCCCAGCCGGGCCCACAGCCAGGCCACAGCCGGGCCACAGCCGGGCCACAGCCGGGCCCACAGCCAGGCCATAGCCGGGGCCACAGCCGGGGTCACAGCCGGGGTCACAGCCGACCACAGCCGGGGCCACAGCCGGACTACAGCCGGGGCCACAGCTGGACTACAGCCGGGGCCACAGCCGGACTACAGCCGGGGCCACAGCCGGGCCACAGCCGGGCCCACAGCCGGGCCACAGCCGGGCCCACAGCCGGGGTCACAGCCGGGGTCACAGCCGACCACAGCCGGGGCCACAGCCGGACTACAGCCGGGGCCACAGCTGGACTACAGCCGGGGCCACAGCCGGACTACAGCCGGGGCCACAGCCGGGCCACAGCCGGGGTCACAGCCGGGGTCACAGCCAGGCCACAGCCGGGTCACAGCCGGGTCACAGCCGGGGCCACAGCCGGGCCACAGCCGGGGCCACAGCCGGGCCCCAGGGGCCCCAGAGAGGTAGGTGGGGCCGAGGCCGCGGAGGGGAGGGGCCTGCCCCTGGCGGGTAATCCTGACCCATCGGGGCGCAGGGCTGCTGGGCAGAGAGGAGCTGCTGCTCTCGGAGGCCGAGGAGGCAGACGGTGCCGAAGGCGCCACTGGAGGCGGGGAGGCGCCGGCGCCGGCGCCGGAGCCGGGAAGGGGCGTCCGTCTGCCCGTCCACACTCCTGGGGGCGGCTCCTGGGGGCCCGAGCACCGGCTCCCGGGACTCTGAGCCGCGTGTCTGGCAGCACTTCCCTCCCGGCGGGGCCTCGTGGGCCTGCTGGTCCCGGCGGGGGGTGAGGGAACTCCAGGACTGCTCCAGTCTGACCTGGGCTGGAGCTCCTGCCCCAGAGAGAAGCTTCCAGAAGCCCTTCTGCTCATCCCTCCCGCCCATGTCCCCCCCGTTCTCCTCCCCTCCTCCCCTCCGCCCCCCCAGCTCATCCCTCCCGCCCATGTCCTCCCCGTTCTCCTCCCCTCCGCCCCCCCAGCCTTCTTAGAAATGAAGTCATCTAGAAAAATAATCAAAATAGAAAGAAAAAAAAGCTAAGAAAAGGGGATTTTTTCCTTTCGAACATTTGGCAAAACACCTCCCACACGAGGAGTGTCCGCGGCCCGGCTCCGGCTGCGCTGCGGCTCCGGCTGGGCCCGGCCCGGGAGCGCTGAGCGGCGCCCCTGGCCCGGAAAGGCCGCCCGGGGAGCCCGCGGCAGGGCCAGGGCCCCATGGGTGGCCGGCTCCGGAGTGAGGGCGCCCTGCGCTCCCCGCACGCCCGCCAGCTCGCCGGCGCATTTACAGTCGGCGCTCAGAGCTTCCAGGAAGCTCCCGGCTCCCGGCTCTCGCGGAAAAGCCGCCTCCGAGCCCCCAGTGCCCTGAGCTCCTTAGACCCAAGCCCGGGCGTCCCGCTGGCTCCCTGGCCCCGGGGCAGCCGTTCCCCCCGCGACCTGCCCCTGCCCCGTCCGGGCCGATGGCTGGGGGACCTGAGGCCGGTGCCTTCTCCCTGCGGCGCGCCTCGCCGGACGCCGGCGTCAGTCACACACACACACACACACACACACACACACACACGCGCACACGGCACCGGCCGGCCCTGCCCCCGCCCCCCGGGCCCCTCTCCTGGGGTGGGTGGTGCGCCTGTGGCTGAGGGGGCTGACGGTGATGGGGAAGGGCCCCTGCTCCTGGAGTGACGCCGGCCTGAGGCCGTGGGGCCAGGTCTCTTGGTGCTGGTGCCAGTGCCCGCGGGCGGGGCAGCTCCCCAGGGCGGCCACTGGCTCCGCACTCCGGGCCTCACCACGGGCAGGGGAGGGGCTGCCCGCCCTCACCCTCCCTCGCCCAGGCCTGGCAGCAGCAGCTCTGGCCTCCCTCCCTCAGCCTGAGCGGGCACCGCCTGGCACGGAGCCTGGCAAGGCAGGGCCCTGGGGCCGCCCGGGGGAAGCCTCCGTGGCCAGGCCGTGCCAGCTGCCACTCGGCAGGCCGGGCTCCTTGCTCTGAGCCCCAGGGGCCACAGATGCCCTCACGGTGGGGGTGGAGGCAGCACAGATGCCCAGGCCAGAAGGGCAGTGCAGCCTCCGCTGCGGACACGCCAGGGACCTCGGGCCCGGACCCAGACCCGGGACCCACGCCAGGGACCTCGGGCCCGGACCCAGACCCGGGACCCACGCCAGGGACCTCGGGCCCGGGCCCAGACCCGGGACCCCGAGGAAGCCCAGCCTCTCCCACCCCGCTGCCGGGGGAAGCAGGGGTGCTGATCTGAGAGCTCCCATCCCTCCGTCTGCGCCGGCAGCCTGGGCTTCTTGGAGAGCAGACTCTGCAGAGCCGGCCGAGCCGGAGCGGGGGGCCGGGGGCCCAGCCGCCAGCCCCGGTGCGGACAGCGGGCGGCAGCGGCGGGCTCCCGGACTGCTCCCGCGGTGCCGAGGCGTGGAGTCGGCCGCAGACCGCTCCCTGACGTTACACCACGGGGGCCGGGCCTGGCCTCCGGGCCTGGCGCTGCCGGACCGGCTCCCAGAGGCAGTGCTGCAGCCCACGCCCCGGCCCAGCCCCGGCTCCCCCAGCCCGCCCGGCTCCGGGCCACACTGAGCCCCGGGTGGGCCTGTGGGAGCACAGGGCGGTGTCCGGGCCCCGAGAGGGTGTGCAGGAGGGTCTCAGCTCCTCCCGGAACCCAGTGTGCACGTCCACGTGTGAGTGTGCGTGCATGTGCTCGCACACGGGGAGGGGACTGAGTGTGCGAGCCGGGGGTGGGTGGCCCGTCCCTGTGCCTCTCCGTCCCCATGTCCCAGTGCCCGGGGGGCAGGGCAGCCCCAGGCAGGGTGAGCGAGGGCCCGGGCGGCCCCGGGCCGGGCGGGCGGCGGGAAGACAGTCCGGGACACACGGCTTCCTTCACGCTTTACTGTGTAAAAATAAACTCACAACTCGTGTCTCAGCAGAAAACGGGAGAAAGCGGGGACCGGCGGGGACAGCGCTCCCGGGGCGGCGATCCGGCTTTGGTTGGCGATGATGAACACGGGGCACACCGATCCCTCCCTGCGGGCACGTACGCGGCAGCACCCGCGGGCGCCCTGCTGGGCTTGGTTTTGGCAAATCGGACAACAGTGGGCGAGTCCTGGGCCCCTCCTCGCCGCCGCCCGCTTCCCGGCGGCACTCGGGCCACGGACAGCCACGCACACGGACACGCGACGAAGGGGGGAGAGAGGACACGGCACGCCCCGCCTGGAGCCACGGCCCGGCTGCCGCGAGGTCACACGGGATTCCATCCCCTTCCCGCGGACACCGCACAGCCCCACTCCTCAGCTCAGACCCAGGCCTGGCGCTCGGCCCCCTCCCACCCCGTCCCCCGAGCTCGCCGGGGCCGCGGCCCTCGCGCCAGCCTCTCCTCTCCTCTCCCCCCGCTGCCAGGAGACGCGTGGCCCCGGGCCGGTGGCAGGGCCTCTGCCGTCGGGAAGGGGACACGGAGCGAGCCCCCGGCCGGGCCTGGGTGGTGGCGGGAAGATAGTTTGAGTGGATCTGTAGTTTGTCCTTTTCTTTCATAAAAATACTCTTGTTTTGGTAATAAACTTTGTCTTCTACAGTAAGAGAAAGAACACCGCGTTATCAAAAGCAAGAAGGCTTACGATTCCAGTGGGATCTGAGGCCGCCGGGCGGGCACGGCCGGGCGGGGCGCCCACAGTGTGTGATCTCGGGTAGAAAATGGCTTACCTGAGAAGGCGTGGGTGTCAGCGGGGGCGGCGGTCCGATGGGCGAGCGGTCAGACCTGTGGCCGCCGGGCCCCTCGGGCCGCGCGCCACGTGTTAACACAGTGAGGGCGTCGAGGGCCGTGGCAGGGCTGGGGGGGGGCGGGGCGGGAGCTTCATGTCGGTTTGGGGCCCTGGCACCCGGGGGCGCCGGGGGGCGGGGTGGACACAGACGTGTCCACTGGATGCTCCGCCCATCGGGTTAGGGCAGAGGATGGCTTGTGGTCCTGAACGGACAGCTCCCAGCGCCCGCTGGGCAGGTGGTCTGGGGTCTGGGTCCCGGGCCTCGGGGCGGGCGGGGCGCTGCCCAGAGCACCGCACTGGGCCGGGCCTCGTGCTGCTGGGGCTGGGGCGGTCTGGTCTGGGGGCTTCCAAGCTCAGGCTCTCTCCCGGTGCTCTGGCCTGTTCTCTCTACACGGCTCGGTGTGGGGGAGCGGGGGGGGCCCCGTGCCCTCGCTTGCTTTCCCAGCGTTTTCGTAGCTACATGGATGGTCACGGACAATGGGTGGCACTCGGCACAGAACACAGGACCGGAGAAGTCCATGCAGGCAGGGGACCACGTGGGACGGAGGAGCCGGGGACGCCACCCCGAGGGACATGCAAGCAGGAGGCCCCGCAGACCCGGCGCCGAGGCCTACGGCCGGACGAAGCACGTGGTCAGAAGCCATTGCTGGCCACGGCAGCCTGGCGCGCCCCCCGCACGAGCGCGATGCATTGTGGGCTGGCAGTGGGCACCGTGCAGACGCCCAGGGACACGGACACGGACACCAACAAGACACGGGTGCACTGGGTTCCACACAGTATGGGCCTGCGTTCGGGGGGCAGGCGCCCCGGGGGACGGGACGGGGGACCCCTGCCGCTGCGGGGGCAGGGGCCCAGAAACATGCCAGCCATTTGCTGTGTTGAGTCCAGGTGCCCTCGGGGTGTACGACCCCCAGATGCTGCACAAAAAGCAGGGGCCCACGTGCACACACGCACACATACGCACACGTGCACACACGCACACATACGCACACGTGCACACACGCACACATACGCACACGCGCACACACGCACGCGCACACGCCTCCCCGCCTCGGAAGGACCAGAAGGAATGTGCAGGATGGCTTTTCACGGGGAGCAAACACGTCACAGCTTCTGAACAGGGTGGGTCTCAGCGTCACAGCTGGGACGGGCCCGGGCTGGGCCCTGCACAGGGGATGGGTTCGGGGCCGGCCATGTCTGCCTCCCCCCCAGAGCCGCTCCCGGGGCCCCAGCGGGAAGGGGGGATATGGCTGTGGGTGCCCAGGGCTGGCGGCCGCCAGGCCCTGCATGGCTGGCTCCTAACCAGGTGGGACTTCCCTCCCCAGCCGCCCCCGGGCTCTGCCCGTCTGTGAGCAGAGGCGGCGGGGGCAGAGTGGGGGGGGGGGCAGCACCCTCTCAGGGGCCGCGGGGCAGGGCGCTGGCGGCTGGAGCCAGGCTCCCGGGGTGTGAGGAGCGGGAAGGCCGAGAGCCCGCCCCCAGGGTGCCCCGGGGACGTAGGAGGGGCTGCGCCTCCCCCGCCCCCTCCTCTGCCCCCAGCAGCTGGGCTCCAGGGCCCCGCCTTCACCGCGCTGAGCACGCCGCCGGGAGGCAGCCCCGGACGAGCTCCCAACGAGACAAGCGCGTGCGGCGGCGCCACGGAGCCGAAATGAAACACCTCGTCTGAGAGGAGGCTCCCCGGAGACACGCGCTCACAGACGAGCAGACACGCGCTCACACGCAGGCACGCAGGCACACACGCACGCACACGCACACGCACACGCACACGCACACGCAGCCTCACCTATGCCTGCGGGGCTGAGAGTCGCTGCGGCACGTGCACGAGGACCCAGCGAGGCGGCGTGTGGGGTGTGCGTGCGTGTGCACGTGTGTGCATGCGTGTGTGCACGCGAGGGCGATGGCCGGGGCATTCCTGGGGGAGACACAGCAGGGGGCCGGCGGGCTCAGTTGAGCTGGCGACAGGCCTCGAAGGTCCACTTGGTGGCGCCGCCGTAGATGTCGATCTGCGCCTCTGCCCAGGCGATGACGTTGCCGGCCAGGGCCTTGGGGCTGCAGGTGGCCAGGTTGTACACCTCGCCCGGCGTCAGCTTGCGGTCCCAGATGTTGAAGTGGGCCAGCTCGCCCACGAACGCCTGGGTGGCATCGAACCCGCCGCCCAGCGTGTCCTTCGGGGGAAAGGGGGGGCCATGGGGTGGAGGCTGGGGAGGGGCTCCCCCTCCGGGGCTCTCACAGCCCCCCGTCCGGTCTCTGGGACTGCACACTGCCCCCCACAGGGAGCCAGGAAAAGGGGTGCTGCTGGCCGAGGACCCTCCTCTCCCGCCGCCATAACTCAGCAGGGGGGAGCGGCGGGGAGCCTGGTCTCCCCTGAACCCCCACGTCCCCCCTTCCCGTCCAGGGACCGGGAGGCCACTTTGCCGGCCCATCGCCCACGGGACCCGGAGGCCTGGGCCCCACTGCCCAGGCGCCCGGAGGACACGCTCCCCAGAAGCGAAGGCAGGAGGGGCCTCCCCCGCCGGGTGTGCGGCCGCCACGCCCACGCCGCCCGCATCTCCCCGTCAGCCCCAAACTGTGGCCGACTCGCCCCCCGCCCCCCGGTCTGCGCACCTGCTCCTGGCCCAGCACCAGCACGCCCTGCGGCTTGATGGGGTGATAGGGCGCCAGGTTCTCGCCGCTGCCGCCCTGGGTGCCGTCCTGGTAGGCCTCCCAGACGCCGTCCCGGGTGGTCCAGGTGACACAGATGTGGTGCCACTTCCCGTCGTTGATGGCGAAGGGCAGCTTGGCCACCTGGGACGGGGAGGGCGCCGGTCACGGCTCAGGCCAGTGACTGCTCGGCGCGCCTCACGGCGAGTCCCGGCACGTGCGTGGGGCCGAGGCCTGGCAGAGGGACTGTGACCCATCCGTCCTCCTCACCCCCTAGCCTACACACCAGGCCCTGACGGAGAGCCCCCATCACTCCACCCGCCAGCCCGCTGGTCTGCACCCGCCCAGCCTGGCAGAGGACCGGAGACGCCAGGGCGGGGGGTGGGGGGCAGGGGGTGGGGGGGCAGCCCCCTGCGAAGCTCACCCTGGGGGTCACTCCCCCCGGGGTGGATGCACCGCAGACCCGCGGGGAGAGGGGCCCGAGAGCAGGGCCCCCTGGGCAAGGACCGAGGGCTTGGCATCCAACCTCCAGCCTGGGTTTCAGACCATCGCCACCCACAATGCATAGGGGCTGGGGCGTGGCCGGCCGGCAGCTGACCGCGGCTGGGGAGGCGGGGGGCGGCTCCGAGGGACAGGCTGCCCCCCCCCCCAGGGCCCGGGCTAAGCACATGGGTTTGGGCTCAGGAAGAATTTCTAGGGGACCCGCCCCCCCAGCACCGATGCTCCCCAGCGGGAGGCGGAGTCAGGACTGATCGTGGGGAGGAGCCCATCTCCCTCCCAATCCGTCTGGGGGACTCCCGCTTCACCCGGTCATGGAGTCAGGCAAGGGCGCCCCACCCTTCTCTCCTGGTGAGTGTGTGTGTGTGTGTGTGTGCGCGCGCGTCTGTGTCTGTGTCTGTGTGTGTGTGTGTGTGAGTGTGTCTCTCTGTGTGTGTCTGTGTGTGTGTGTCTGTGTGTGTATATGAGTGTGTGTATGTGTGTGTGTGTGTGTGAGTGTGTCTGTGTGTGTGTGTGAGTGTGTCTGTGTGTATGAGTGTGTCTGTGTGTGTGCCTGTGCCTGTGTGTGTGTCTGCATGTATGTCTCTGTGTGTGTGTCTATGTCTGTCTGCATGTGTGTGTGTGTCTCTGTGTGAGCATGTGTCTGTGTGTGTCTGCGTGTGTGTGTCTGTGCCTGTGTGTGTCTGTGTGTGTGTCTGTGTGTCTGTGTGTGTGTCTGTGTGTGTAAGAGTCTGTAGGTATGTGTGTCTGTGTCTGTGTGTGTGTGTTTTTAGTCCTCACCCGAGGATATTTTTCCATTGATTTTTTTAGAGAGAATGGGAGAGGGAGAGACATCAATGTACTGCCTCCTGCATGCACCCCAATCAGGGCCAGAGAACCTGCAACCAAAGCATGTGCCCTTGTCCAGATCGAACCCAGGACCCTTCAGTCCGCAGGCCGACACTCTATCCACTGAGCCACACCGGCCAGGGTGCTCCTGGTCTTTCCCTCCCCTCCCTCAGCCCTGCCTGCCAGCCCTCCTCCTGTGCTTGAGCCACCCCACGCCGCTGAGGACCTGCCCGACAGCCCCCGGGACTGGGGTCCCCCGGCCCCCTGGACAGGGCCCCCGCGGCCCCCGGGACAGGGCCCCCCGGCCCCGGGACAGGGTCCCCCCGGCCCCGGGACTGGGGTCCCCCCGGCCCCCGGGACTGGGGCCCCCCCGGCCCCCGGGACAGGGCCCCCGGCCCCCGGGACTGGGGTCCCCCCGGCCCCCGGGACAGGGTCCCCCCGGCCCCCGGGACTGGGGCCCCCCCGGCCCCCGGGACAGGGCCCCCGGCCCCCGGGACTGGGGCCCCCCCGGCCCCCGGAACAGGGCCCCCCGGCCCCCGGGACAGGGCCCCCGGCCCCCGGGACAGGGTCCCCCCGGCCCCCGGGACAGGGTCCCCGCGGCCCCGGCCCACCTTGTCGTTGATGAGGATCTCCATGGGGTTGTTGCCCCACTCGATGAGCACCAGCTCGTTGGCCTGGCCGGGCACGGCGTAGGAGAAGGGCGTGCCCACGCCGGGCGCCGCGCTGGACTTGAGCCACATGCACACGGTGAAGGCGTACATCTCGGGCAGGCTGCGCTTGGCCTTGGCGTACATGTAGTTGGTGCGCAGCGGGAACGTGAGCTGGAACTTGTCCCCCGGGCGGCTGTCCTTCTGGCCTGGGGGGGCGGGACGGTCTGACGCAGGCACCGAGGCTGTCCCTGCCGGAGCCGCCCTCCGCCCGCCAGGCACTGAGGGAGGCCGGGCCGGCTCGGGCAGGTGCCTGTCCCAGGGCGCAGGCCTGAGCCGGGAGCAGGGGGCTGGGGGAGGGGAGCCTGAGCCGGGAGCAGGGGGCTGGGGGAGGGGAGCCTGAGCCGGGAGCAGGGGGCTGGGGGAGGGGAGCCTGAGCCGGGAGCAGGGGGCTGGGGGAGGGGAGCCTGAGCCGGGAGCAGGGGGCCTGGGGAGGTGGGGAGTCACCTCCAAGGTGTGGCCCCGAGGAAGGACGTATCCTCCGCCCGAAAGAGGGCAGCCCCTCTGGGCCCGACCGGAATGCAGGCTGCTGGCTGCTGAGCTCAAACGCCTTCCCCCGGTCCCCACCGAGCAGCCAGGCCCAGGCCAGCCATGCCCTCCGGGCGGGCACATGCCCTCCGGGTGGCACGCTGCTGCTCCCGCACTCCTGGCTCTGACCCACTAGCCCCGAGGACCGGCTATTCCAGAACCCCCTCCACCAGCACCCCCCGGAGGGAGGGCGCTCCAGGCCCCCAGCAGCTGCCCGGAGCCCCGCCGAGCCCGCAGGGAGCAGGGCCTGTGGCCTGGCCGAGGTCAGGGCTCGGAGGCCTCACCCTCACCCACCCTGGGGCGACTCCTATGTCTCCGGCAAACAGGCGCCGCTGCCCCTCACCTCGGCCACCAGCGCCCGCCTGTGGGGACGTCTCCAGGGAACGCACCGCCCCCTCCTGCCCACGCAGCACCCAGCAGCGGGCAGGGGCCCGGGCCCACCAGCTGGAGGGGGCCCGGCCTGTAGGAGCCCAGCACTCAGCCGGCCCCAGGCCAGGGTTGTTTCTAGAAGGCAGCCTGAGCTGGTGCCAGGCCCGGCTCCTCGGTGCTGCCCACACGGTCGCGGGCCCTGTCGCCTGCCGTGGGGGCCTCTGGGGGGTGGGGAGAGGGTGGGGGTTGTTTTCATGCCCCCCGCCCCCCCCCCCGAGCTGCTTTCAGTTACGTAAGGGGCCTTAAGATGGCACTGTCTAAGCCATCGCACACTTTGCAGTCGGAGCGGTCACGTGGCTCGGCTCGGAGCCCAGGCCCCCCCTTACAACCGTGTTTGATTGCTGCGCCTTCAAGGCTGAGCCGCCAGCTCATCCGCGCCCGCGGTGCCATGGGGCCCCCCATCAGGGACGGGAGCTGCAGGGGTCACTCCACAGAGAGGATGAAAGGCCGGGGGTGGGGGGGAGGGAAGGGAAGGGGCAGGAGGGCTGGGAGGAGACCTGTTCGGGTCTGTGGGGACCGGGAAGACCAGGCCTGGCCCCCAGCAGCGGGGATGGGGGATGGGGGGACCCACAGCCAGGCTTCCTGTCCAGGAGGGCCTGGCTGCCCAGGCCACAGGGCGAAGTTACTGAAGACTGGACAGATCGGGCTGGAAGGATCCTGCGAGTGCGTGTGCGTGCGTGTGCGTGTGTGCATGCGTGTGTGCGTGTGTGTGTGTGTGTATGTGTGTGTGTGTGAGTGTGTGTACGAGGGCAGGAGGCCCCAGGTGGTCCCTTCCCCTCTCTGCTTCCCTTCCACAAGCACAGCCAGAGCTCAGGGCCCAGCCCCCACCCCAGGAACACCCCCCTGGGTGCCCCACGCCCTGCAGGACTGGGGAGGCACTGGGGGGGGGCGGGGAGGCGCTGGGGGCTGGGGGGACAGTGGAGGGCTGAGGAGGGCTGGGGAGGCAGTGGGGGGCAGTGGGGGGCTGGGGAGGCAGTGGGGGGCTGGGGAGGCACTGGGGGGCAGTGGGGGGCTGGGAGGCACTGGGGGGACTGGCTTTTCCCGCGGGGCCCGGGCAGCTACCTTTCTCCAGCTCGCTGATGCGCTGGTGCAGCGAGGTCAGGGCGCTCTCGATCTTGGCCCGCTCCTCCGTGTCGTTCCTGGGGCCGCCCTTGCCCTCCTCCAGCGAGTTCACCCTGGACAGCACCTGCCGCTCCAGGTCGTCGATCTTGCTCTGCAGCAGGTCCCGGAGGCTGTTGGTCTGGCTGGAGGAGTTGAGCCGGCTGTACTGCTGCGGGGCGGGGGCGGGCACAGTTAGGCAGAGCAGCGGGCCCGGCCGGGCCGGAGCCTGGGGGGCGGCGGGCGCTGGGCGGGGGCCGGCGCGGGGCCTGGCAGACTGGGGAGGCCGGCAGCGGCGCCGCGGGGCGGGGAGGGTGTCCGGCCGGGGCGGGGGCAGGAGGGGGCGGAGGGGGCGGAGGGGGCGGAGGGGCGGAGGGGCGGAGGGGCGCGGGCGGGGGGACGGGCGCGGACCTCCAGGTTCTCCAGGCGGGTCTTGAGCGCCTGCAAAGTTTGCGCGAGTTGGCCGAGCGCGTCGGCGGCCTGCGCGGCGCGGGCCGGGTCGCCCGGGGCCGGCTTGCCCGCGGCGGGCGGCTTCCGGCCCGGGGCCGGGGCGCCCTGGCTCTCGCAGCGGCCCAGCTTGGCCGTGAGCTCGCGGATGGTGTCCTGCTGGCTGAGGATGGTCTCCTTCTGCTGCAGCACCGTCTCCCGCAGCTGCAGCACGCTGCCCCGCAGCTCCTCCGCGCCGCCCGCCGCCGCGCCGCACATGTCGGCGTCCGCGGGCACCGAGGTGCAGATGAAGCGCGCGGGGCCCTGGGCCAGGCCGCCCAGCGCGCACAGGGCGAGCAGCGCACAGGTGCGCGCGGCGCGGGCGGCCATGGCGGCGGCTGGGCTCTCGGCTGGGGCTCCGCTCGGCTCCGCTGGGCTCCGCTCCGGCTCCGCTCCGCGCGGTCCTCCCGGCCCCTCTGCCGCCCGCGCCGCGCGCCGCGCCTTTTATGCGGCCGGGAGGGGCCGCGCCGACGTCAGCGGGGGCGGAATCCCGCTCCGACTGCGGGCGGCGGGCCGGGCTGCGGGGCGCCGCGCGCAGGGGCCTCCTCCGGGGCCGCCTCCTCCCGGTCCCCACCGGCGTCACCGTCCCCCCGCCCGCCCCCGCCCCCCCGGCCCGCGGTTCCCCGAAAGCTGGGGGGGGGAGCAAAGGGGGGATAAAGGGGAATAAAGGGGAGAGAGGGATAAAGGGGGGGAGGAAGGAGGGGGGATAAAGGGGGGGAGGAAGGAGGGGGGATAAAGGGGGGTAAAGGGGAGAGGGAGGGGGAGAGGCCAGGCCGCGGCCTCGGACTCTGCGCGAGGCTTCCGCTCTCCCTCGGGACTCGGGTCTCTGTTCTACCCGCTCCGCCGCGCAAACACCTGCGGGGCTGGCCCGGGGACAGTGGGGGGCAGTGGAGGGGGACAATGGGGGACAGGGGGACAGTGGGGGGACAGGGGGACAGTGGGGGGACGGGGGAACAGGGGGGACAGTGGGGGGGGACAATGGGGAGCACTGGGGGGCCTGGCCTCAGGGACCCAGACGGTCACCGCGTGCCAGGCGGAGCGCCCAGAAGGGGCGCGGGCCGCTCCCCGCTCCTTAGGTGTCCGTCTGGGTGACGCCCTGCTCGCCCCCCGCCCGGGCTCTGGGGACCCCGAGTCTCCGGAGAGAGAGCCCGGGCGGGCGGGGACTTCCCGGCGGCGGCCCTGGCGGAGGGAGCCGCTCGGTTCCTCGGTTCCGGGCAGGCGGCTCCGGGGGACGCTCCGGCCCAGGGGAGGCGGGAGCCCGCTGCCTCCGAGCCCGGCCCGCCCCGCCCCCTCCGCCTCCTCCTCCTCCTCCTCCTCCGGGCCTCCGGCTCTGCGCCCACTGTCCGCGCACGGTGCTCCGGACCCGCACTCACCCTCCAGCCCCCACCCCCAGCCCCGTCGGCAGCCGGGGCTCAGGAGGGGGAGGCGGGCTCCACCGGCGCACAGCGCCTCACTCCCCGCTCCCTCCCCTCCCGCGCCCCGGGCTCCCGCCTGCGCCCTCCGCTTCGTCCTCGTCTCCGCCCGGAGCCCCCAGCGCCCCCACGGCTGTGCGCCCCCGACGGTGCGGCGGCTTCTGTCTCCCACCCGCAACCAGAGAAGACGGGGTTCCCCACAGGGTCCCCCCAACACAGGGGTCCCCCCAGGGACTTTGCGTCCTGGGCACCGTGGGTTCACCCAGGAGCGGCGCCTGGGCGCTGGGCGAGGCGAGAGGGGCCGGGGACGTGTCCGGGCTGCGGGTCCGGGAGGGAGTGCGGCGCCCCGAGGGGAGGAGACGGCGTCCAGGGCCCAGACTGCCTCTCCGCCAGGGGGCGCTGCGGGGCCTGTGCGGGCGCGGAGGGTCAGACCCACACCCCGGCCTTCTCCACTCCTTTTAACGGGACTCAGGGCCTCGCGCGGCCCAAGCCCATCCTGGTGTTTGCGGAGCGAACAGAACCTTCGGGGAGGAGCGCCTCCTGGTCAGAAGGTGGGGTGCAGGGGCCGGAGCCGCACGGGGGGCGGAGGCTGGGATCGGGCCTGGGCCGGGGCCGGGGCGGAGGCAGGACCTGTGGTTAAACAGGCACTTACTCTCAGCCAAGTTCCTTCTCTCCAAGCCCGTGATTCACATTTTAACGTGGCTGAGCGAGACCCGCTTCCGTTCCTCGAAGTGCACGCAGCCAGCTCGGCAGGCAGCGCGGGGAGGGATCCGGGCGCGGCAGCGGGAGGCAGGGCTGGCGGGTGCGGCCAGGGGGTGCAGGCGGGCGGCGGGAGAGGGGACACCCAGGCCGGCGGGGGCCAGGACGCGGTGCCCGGGGAGTGTGTTTGCCCAGCGGGCAGGGTGCAGCCCGCCAGGGAGCAGCCTGAGGCTGCGGCTGTGAGGGCCCCTCGCTCCGTGGGTCCGGAGCCCGTCCGGCTCCAGGGCTAGGCCAAGTCAGGAGGTGATCTAGCCCCGTGGTCGGCAAACTGCGGCTCGCGAGCCACCTGTGGCTCTTTGGCCCCTTGAGTGTGGCTCTTCCACAGAATACCACAGCCTGGGCGCGTCTATGTTGAAGAAGTGGTGTCAGGAGAAGTTAAGTTTAAAAAGTTGGCTCTCCGAAGAAACGCCAGTCGTTGTGCTGTTTGTTGGTGTTTGGCTCTGAGTTTGCCGACCACGGCTCTAGAGCTTCCACCTGGGCAGCAAAGAGCTCCCTGCAGGTGGGTAACAGGAGGGTGCTGTGAGAACTCAGGGAAGCACTGAGAGGGACTGGGGGGAGCTGGGGGGAGCTGGGAGATTCTGGGAGGAGCTGGGGGGACCTGGGAGGAGCTGGGAGGAGCTGGGAGGACCAGGGAGGAGCTGGGGGGACCTGGGAGGAGCTGGGAGGAACTGGGAGATGCTGGAAGGACCTAGGAGATGCTGGGAGGAGCTGGGAGGACTAGGGAGGAGCTGGGAGGAGCTGGGATGACCAGGGAGGAGCTGGGAGGAGCTGGGAGGACCTGGGAGGAGCTGGGAGGACCTGAGAGGATACTAGGAAGGCGTTGGACAGGGACGAGGCCCTCCCCGGGACTCCTTGGAGGGCAAGCCTGGGGGAGCAGGACGCTGAGAGGCCGCAGGGGAGGAGGGGGGGGAGGAGGGGGACGAAGGGGTGGCGGGAGTGAGGATGGCGCGGTGGGCCTGAGACACTGCGGGCATGCACTCGTCGGGACCTGTGGGCTTGGCGGTGAGGCGTGAGGACCCACTGGGCGCTGCCCGCCGAGGAGGCAGGTCCGGAGGGGGAGACCGGAGTCCCGCGGGGACATGCTCACCCGCAGCAGGAGGTGAGGGGACACGAAGCCCCAGCACCGCCCCACACCCCCCTCACCACAGCCTCCCTCAGCGGCCCCGAAGGGCCTGAGGGCCGGGGGCGGCTGGGCTGCCGGGAGCCGCCCGGTTCCCCCCGTGGCAGCCAGGCGTGCCGGAAGGAAGGCCAGCCCGGGGCCCGGGCCCAGCCTCGGCCGCGTGGACCGGCCGATGTGGGCGAGGGCGGTGGGCGGCAGGCCTGGCGCAGAGGACGCGGTGTGGTCAGCGGTGGTCACGGCGGTGACTGCGGTGCTGCTGGCAGCGCGGGCGGCCAGAGGGCTGGGGGGGGGCGTGAGGGCAGCGGGCCGGCCTCCCTCCTCTCTGGATGGTTTAGTGTCCACACCCCTCAGACCTGGAGCGGGCCCTCCTCAAGCCCTCTGCGTGGGGGGGGGGAGGGGAGGGGAGGGGAGGGGAGGGGTCAGGGGGACGTCTTAGCGGGTCCTGTGCGGGGAAGAGAGCAGGGGGGTCGTTGGGAACAAGGACTCAGGGGAGAACACCCCAATGGGCGCCCCTCGTGGACGCCCATCCACTCTGTGGATGACAGGGCCAAGCATGTGTGGCCCGTGGCCCTGTGGCTGCCCCTGTGGTTTCCTCGGACCCAGCGTCCCCCCCGCAGGCCTCACAGCCCCGCCCTTCGCCTCTGACTCCTAATCCTCAGGCGGCCGGGGGGCGGGGGCACCAACCCTCCCTCCTGGCGGCCTTCCTGCTGCGCAGCGGCCTGGGCCACACGGCGAGCCACTCCAAGGCTGCAGGACGGATGGACATTTTTTAAAAATATGTTTTTATTGACGTCAGAGCGGAAGGAGAGGGGGAGAGAGAAACATCAGTGATGAGAGAGGCTCTGATCGGCTGCCTCCTGCACTCCCCTCACTGGGGATGGAGCCCAGGCCTGTGCCCTGACCGGGAATCGAACCCTGACCCCTGGGTCACAGGTCAACGCTCAGCCCCTGAGCCACGCCGGCGGGCTGGGAGCCCGCCTTCTGACTGATGGCCGTCCTCAGCCCCCCCCCCCCCCCCCCCGCGCCTGCACGCGGACGGCCCGGCCTGGGCTCCTCCCGTGGGGAGCCTCTTCCTGGACCCAGCTGGGGCGCCCAGCCCTGCTCCTGCCCCTTTAGGTGAGGGGATCCTGGAGGGGGGGCGGGGGGCTGGGGCTGCTGGAAGGAAGGCGCTGGTTCTGCTGCAGCATCTGCTCCTGGGCCAGCGCTCCCTGGCGGCCACCACCCCCTCCCCCTCTCTCTCCCCCCCCCTCCCCTCTCCCCCCCTCCCCCTGTGCACGCCCCCCTCTGCTCTGCCCCTGCTCTGCCGCACGGGGTGGGCTCGGAGCCGCGGGGCCGAGCGGCTCGGCGGGCCTGTGTGGGTAACTCATCGCCCACGTTGCACAGCATCCGGGGCTCCGGCCGCAGCGTCCGTATTGCACTGCGGCTCCGGCGGCGGCTCATTAAACATTGATTGTGGCTGAGGCCCCGCGGTGCTCCTGCCTGCGGGGGGCGGGGGGGATCCCACGCCCGGGGAGGGGGGAGGGAGGGGGCCTTCCCGGCCGGCCGCGGCCCCTCAGCATTGGCTGCCGGCCGCAGCGGCTCCGGGCAGGGGCCCAGGGCCATTCACAGAAACGCTCCCCGCCACCGCCTCCGCGGCAGCCTGTACCGGCCTGGGGGGAGGGGGAGGCCTGCTCTGGAGACACCCCCCCCCCGCCCCGAGACCCCCGCCCCCCACTCCTGAGCGCGGGTCACCCCACCCCCCAGACATGGGTGTGGCGACCCCAACAGTGAGCAAAGGGCCTCCCACACAGCCTGCCCCTCACTCCTGGGCGGTGTGACGGGGGTAAGAGGGGAGGGGTGGGGGGAGGGGGGAGGGGTAGGGGTGAGGGGTGGGGGTGGAGTGGGGAGAGGGGGTGGGGGGAGGGGGTGGGGGTGGGGTGGGGGCGGGGGCGGAGGGGTGGGGAGAGGGGGTGGGGGTAGGGGTTAGGGGTAGGGGTGAGGGGTGGGGGTGGAGTGGGGAGAGGAGGTGGGGGGAGGGGGAGGGGTGGGGGAGGGGTACAGGTGAAGGGTGGGGTGGGGTGGGGGGAGGGGGCGGGGGCGGAGGGGTGGGGAGGGGGGGTGGGGGGAGGGGGGTGGGGGAGGGGTACAGGTGAGGGGTGGGGGTGGGGTGGGGGGAGGGGGATGAGGGGTGGGGATGGGGGCAGGGGATGGGGGCAGGGGATGGGGGCGGAGGTCGCTTTGCTCCTCTCTCCGGGGAGGGAGGGGGCCCAGGAGCACGCTGGTCCTGGTGGGGGAGGGACGGTATCGGAGGGGGAGGGAGAGGAAGTGCCGGCTCCTCCATGGTCCCCTCAGGCTCTGGCAAGGCCACATGGCAGGACCCGCACCCGCACCCGCCACCGTCCGACGTCGCCCCGCGGTCCAGTGAAGCCTCGAGCACCCGGCTGTGGAGGACAGGACGCTCGACGCTGATTTGCTGCCGGCGCGCTCACACTCCCCGGGCTGTGCCCGCGGCGGAGGGTTTGCCTCCTGCCCGGCTGCGCCCTCCCGACCGGCCCTCCAGCCACGCCACCCGGGCCACGGCCACCCCGGCCACGGCCACCGGCCACGGCCGCCTCCGCGCTCACACCAGCGGGTGCGTCGCGTCCACTGGGGGAGGGCACGGTGAGTCCTCGGCCCCGAATGCCCGCGGGCGCAGATGGCCGCCTAGCCCAGCCTCCCCCGCCCCGAGGCCGCCGGGTGCCCGGGGAGCACTGGGTCTGACGATCGCAGGCAGCAGGTTCCCTAACAAGGCAGGCCAGCCCTGGCCGGTGTGGCTCAGTGGACAGAGCGTCGTCCCGTGGACTGAAGGGTCCTAGGTTCGATTCCCAATCAAGGTACACACCCAGGTTGTTGGCTCGATCCCAGCGGGGTGTGCAGGAGGCAGCCAGTCAGTGATTCTCATCGTTGGTGTTTCTCTCCTTTTCCCTTCCTCTCTGAAACCAATAAAAATGCATTCATATCAAAAAAAGAAAGAACAGGCCTCCAGACCCGGGCCCTGTGCCGCCGAGCTGCCCTGCTTCCTGCGGGAAAGTGGAGGCCCATCCGCAGAGGCTCCGGGGCGCCCGGCTGAGAGTCTCAGGTGCCCAGGGTGCTCAGCTGAGGGGCTCAGGGGTGGGGCCGGGGCTCAGCTGAGGGGCTCAGGGGTGGGGCCGGGGCTCAGCTGACCGTGGCTCGAGGGGTGGGCGCACAGCAGCGGCCGGGGCTCAACCCGGGCCAGGAAGGAGGACGAGCTCCCGGGACGGACGTGCGGGCGCTGCCTCCGGCGGGAGAGGGACACGAGGCCCCCCGCTCTCCCAGAGGAGCCCCCCCCCCCCCCCGAGGTTCTGCGCTGCCGCAGTGGGACCCGGGCCGGGGTGAGCCAGCGGTGGCCGGCGTGGCGGAGCCGCTGTGACCTGGCGACCTGCCGGCCCACACCCCCTCCCCCGGAACTGGGTGAGCTGGGGCCTCTCGCTGTCCCCACACACACACACCCTCCCTGAGTGCGTCACTGCCGCTCTCGGACCCCAGGCCTCCAGCCTCGCCCTCCGCCCGCGATGCCCGGCAGGGTCAGGCAGCCGCCCTGAGCCGGCGGGGGTGCGGGTGCTGGCACTGCCAGGCTCCTCTGCCCCCAGCCCATGTCCAGGCAGCGAGGGGCCGCCCTGGAGGCTGAGCGGGACGCTGAGGGACCCTCCTGTGCCGGGCCCGCGGCCCCGGCTGACCTCCCCTGCGAAGTGGCGGCGGGCGGGTGGGCGGCGGGGATCCAGGGAGAGCCCGTGTCCGGCGCTGGGTGAGAAGGTCCCTCAGTCTGTCCACGGCCGTCTTCTCCAGTCACTTCCTGTCTGCGGAGCCGGACAAGCCGTCCTGGTGAGAGGCTTCCCCACCGTTCCTGACCAGCTGCCGCCGACCAGCTGCCGCCGACCAGCTGCCGCTGACCAGGTGCCGGCTGACCAGGTGCCACCGACCAGCTGCCGGCTGACCAGGTGCCGCTGACCAGCTACCGGCTGACCAGGTGCCTCTGACCAGCTGCCGCTGACCAGCTGCCGGCTGGCCAGGTGCCAGCTGACCAGGTGCCGCCGACCAGCTGCCTCTGACCAGGTGCCGCCGGCTGACCAGGTGCCTCTGACCAGGAGCCGGCTGACCAGGTGCCTCTGACCAGGTGCCGGCTGACCAGCTGCCAGCTGACCAGGTGCCGCTGACCAGGAGCCGGCTGTGGGCACTGCTGTGGCGCCCCCTCCGGGCTCCGGGGACCAGGTGCCGGCAGCTCAGTCCCTGGGATCTGGGGAGCGGCCGGCGTGGCCCTTGTCCCTCTGTGTTTGGGCTCTGACAGCTGAGAGGGCCACATTCAAGTTCGTCCGCAGATCCCAGGGGCTCAGGGCCGTCCCCGTGCACGGATCCGCGAGCGGCTGGCCCAGGCGCAGGCGGCTGTGTGACACGGAGCTGAGTCGTCACCTGAAGGTGGAGGTTTGGCCCCAGCCCCCTGCCCCGTGCCCGGACCCCCCATCCCCACCCCACTCCCGTCTGATTTCAGCTCCACCCTGCTGCCTCTCCCGGGCCGGCCCCGGCGGGAAGCCGGCCTCCAAGGCTGCATGAATAATGGAACTGAGGTAGTCCGGTTAAAAATAGAGACTCTTCCTAATAAATATTTCACATCCTGCCCTCGGGCTGGAGAGGGGGAGTGAAGCGTTATCGAACCCCAGGCCGGAGGGGAGCCGGGCCTCAGACCCTCCTCAGCGATGTCCGCGGAAACAGCCCACATGGTGCCCAGAACCGCAGCCGGGAGCCACCGCTGCTGAGGGGCTGGTCACCCCCAAGTTCATGGAGGCCCCTCAGTCCCAAAATGCCCCTCTGTTAGTGGGGCTCGGGGTCCAGACGAGCCAGAGGCAGGCTGGTCATGAGCCCCGCTGTGCAGAGGGCCGCCCCTCCCGGGGTGGGGCCCGGGAGGGAGAGGAAGGGCTGGGCGGGGCGGGAGGCGTGGTTTGGGGCACTGGCCCATTACCCGAGACTCGGCTAACACCGTTCACGTGGAAGGCAGCGTGATGAGGGCCCTGGGATCCCAATGGGGCAGGTGCAGCCGAGGGACCCCTCCCCCAGGAGCTTCCCGGAGGCGGCAGCAGGGGCCGGTCTGCCCACACCAGCCACCTCGCAGGACCCCACCGGCAGGCCTGGGTGGTCAGAGTGTCCTCGCTCTCCAGGCAGGACACGGAGGTGGAGGCAGAGTGTGCGAGGCCGGGGGACCTTCCAGGGTTAGTCCCTCAGCCGGAACGGCAGCCCCACCCCCATCCGGGCTCCTGGGACTGAGCCAGAGGCCTTCCCTGTGAGGCCCCTGCCAGGGGGGGGACACGGGGAGGGAGGCGCACTCTGCCGCGGTGCCCAGCTGGCCTGAGGGCGTTGGGGCTTAGAACCCAGCACTCTGGGCGGCATGGAGGGTTCCAGGTCTGAATCCCTGCAGAGAGCGAGCTCCTAGCACCTGACAGAACTGGCACATCCTGTGGCATCCGTCCACCACAGCCTTCTCTCCCTTAGCGTTCCCCAGTGCGGTAACAATTGGTGGATGGGTTGATGGGTAGGTGGTGGATAGATGGATGGGTGGGTGGTGGATGGGTAGTGGGTAGATGGGTGGTAGATAGATGGATGGGTGAGTGGTGGATGGATGGATGGGTGGGTGAATGGGTGGATGAGTGGATGGGTGGGTGGATGGGTGGATGGGTGAATGGGTGGGTGGATGGGTGGATGGGTGAATGGATGGATGGATGGGTGGGTTGTTGGGTGAATGGGTGGGTGGATGGGTGAATGGGTGGGTGGATGGGTGAATGGGTGAATGGATGGGTGGATGGGTGGATGAGTGGATGGGTGGATGGGTGAATGGGTGGGTGGCGGATGGGTGGGTGGATGGATGGATGGATGGGTGGATGGGTGGATGGATGTGTGGATGGGTGAATGGGTGGATGAGTGGATGGGTGGATGGGTGAATGGGTGGGTGGATGGGTGAATGGGTGAATGGATGGTGAATGGGTGGATGGGTGGATGGGTGAATGGGTGGGTGGCGGATGGGTGGGTGGATGGATGGATGGATGGGTGGATGGGTGGATGGATGTGTGGATGGGTGAATGGGTGGATGAGTGGATGGGTGGATGGGTGAATGGTTGGGTGGCGGATGGGTGAATGGATAGAAGAAGGCCCATGGTACCAGGTTCCAGAAGGGACCTGATCACAGAATGAAAACGGGAGCTCAGACCCCTCAGGCCACCCAAGTGGACCGTGTAGGCTGTGGCATGGTCCCTCCCCTCCCTCCCCCGATCTACCCGAGCTTCCCCGTTCCCGGCAGAAAAGGCAAGGCCCGCCTTTCCCCCGGGAACCGGGAAGCTAGGGTAGATTGGGGGGAGGGACCAGGCCAGGCTGCGGGAGGACTGGCAGTGAAGCTCAGAGCGCTCAGAGCCAGGCCTCTCCCAGTGGTCCACGCAGGAGCGTGGCGGCGGACTGGTCGCTGCGGGAGCCAGGGGCACGCTGGGACGCGGCGATGCCTCCGGGGGCCCTGAGCCGCGCCGTGCGGTGCCAGGCGCCCCCGGCTCCGGGCGGGCCTGCGGCACAGACGCCGCCATCTCCCCGGAAAGGGCTCAGAAAGCCCGCGTCACCGTCCCCGCGCCGGTCCCTGCGGATTTGCAGCCTGGAAGGGAAGAGAACCAGAAACGCCCTCATTTCTCTGTGATTGAGGAAACGCGTAAAATATTCAGCTGGTGCTTAATAATTGATGGAGGCTCATCTCCGCGAGCGGGCGCCCATTTGGCAGGAGCCCCGGCTTCCAGCCCCAGCTGGCCCGCCTGCCGTCCCGTCTGGTTCCTCGGGCTCAGCTGACGCCGTCTGTGGGAGAGAAACCTCTATTGGTTGCCTCCTGCATGCGCCCTGACCAAGGCCCTGGCCGGGGCGGTAAGTGCCCTTTCCCAAAATAGAACCCAGGACTCTTTGGTCCGCAGACCGACGCTCTATCCACTGAGCACCACTGGCCGGGGCCGGGGCCGGGGCCAGGGTATGGGGGCACCCTGACTGGGCCTCATGGGACTTCCTGTCTCCTCCCCACCGCTCCCCCCCATCCCATCACCTCCTCCTGGCCCCGCCCCCTGCCTGATTTCTCTGACGGGGTGTGCGGACCCCACAGGGTAGGTTATGGGGTGGCTTATGCTCTGGGTGTTTCACAGTTAACTTCCTCCCTCACCTCCGATCCGGGGACTGGCAGAGGCACCTGTCCTGTAACCAGCCCCTGCCGGGCTTTGGGGTGTTGGTAGCTGAAAGCGATGAGCCCGGGGTGGGGGTGAGGGTGCTGAGCAGGGTCCCGTGCTGCCGAGCCTCCGCCACGTGGGGGGCCCTGCCCACCGGGACCAGGAGCAGCCAGTCTCCTCTGGTGGATTAACCCTCCACGTGTGGAGCCTCCGTTCACCGCGGGCTCTGTCCGCCTCCCAGCCCGCAACGTCTTCGGGAGAGGTTACTGGGCAGCAGGGTCAGTGAGGGCTGCTCTTTTTAAAAATATACTTTTATTGGTTTCAGAGAGGAAGGGGGGAGAGAGAGAGGGAGAGAGAGAGACAGAGAGAGACAGAGAGAGACACACAGAGAGAGAGATGATGATGATGATGATGAGAGAGGATCATGGATCGGCTGCCTCCTGCACACTGCACACTGGGGATGGAGCCCAAAACCCGGGCCTGTGTCCTGACCGGGAATCAAACCGTGACCTCCAGGTTCATTGGTTGACGCCCAACCCCTAACCCCTCCCCCTCCCCCCCAACACACACACACACACACACACACACACACACACCCGGCCGGGCGAGAAGGCTGTTCTTCGGAAGTGAGAGGAGAGCAGTGACAGCTCCTGCACCATCAGGCCCAGCCCGGGAGCTCAGCTCTGGGACTGACTCAGGATAGCCCAGCTCACAGAGGCTGAGGGAAGCACCCAGTGCTTCCCCCCCCAGCCGGGCCTCGTCCCGGAGCCCCGAGGGAACCGTCGGAGAGGCCCCAGATGGACAGGGTGTCTGGGCGGGGCCGGGCTTGAACCCGAGGCTCCTGCCCAGCCTTCCTGCGTCTCCCCCGCTCGGCCGCCTGCTGTGGCCATGGCCGTGGCCTCAGAACCTCAATGTCACGCTCTTCCTCGGAGGCCAAGTTAACGGCCAGACCTGAAGCCCGTGTGCGGCCAGCATGTGTCCTCCTGGGCCCGGAGGGAAGACACAGCGGGCGGACCGTCTCTGCGCGCGGCCTGGGTGCGGCCGGCCGGGAGGGCGAGGATGAGCGGATGGACCGCTCTGTGTGCAGCAGAGAGAGCTGGAGGTCCCGCTAGGCCCGCGGTCGGCAAACTCATCGGTCCACAGAGCCAAATACCAACAGCACGATTGACATTCCTTTGGAGAGCCACATTTTTAAAACTTAAACTTCTCGCGAGCCGCGGTTTGCCGACCACGGCACTAGACCAAGGCGGGATGCGGCGGAGCGGGGCAGGGGTGGGTGGTGTGGGGCAGGGCGGGGGGGGGGGGCAGGCGGGGCGGGGAGGGGTGGGTGGTGTGGAGCGGGGCGGGGGGGGGGGCGGGATGCGGTGGGGCGGGGAGGGGTGGGTGGTGTGGGGCGGGGCGGGGGGAGGGGCAGGCGGGGCGGGGCGGGGGTGGGTGGTGTGGGGCAGGGGGGGCGGCAGGCGGGGCGGGGAGGGGTGGGTGGTGTGGGGCAGGGGGGCGGCAGGCGGGGCGGGGAGGGGTGGGTGGTGTGGGGCAGGGGGGCGGCAGGCGGGGCGGGGAGGGGTGGGTGGTGTGGGGCAGGGGGGCGGCAGGCGGGGCGGGGAGGGGTGGGTGGTGTGGGGCAGGGCGGGGGGGGCTGGGATGCGGCGGGGCGGGGAGGGGTGGGTGGTGTGGGGCAGGGCGGGGGGGGGGCAGGCGGGGCGGGGAGGGGTGGGTGGTATGGGGCAGGGCGGAGGGGGGGGCCGGGCGGGGCGGGGCAGGCCTCCAGGGAGAACACGGTCCGGGCACACGGCAGAGAGAGGAAGCCTGTGCCGTTTCCCGATGTGCAGCCGCGGCCTGGGCACATTGGCGTTGTCACTCCCGTCACCGCCCTCTGTCTCCGGGGGTGCTCGTCCTCCCAGCCCGCAGTGTGTGCCAGGACGCCCGGCGCCCGCCCAGCCCGCCAGCCCCCGTCCCGCCTCTGCCTCCCGGAGCCTCCGGGAGAGCCGCAGCGGGGCCCTGGGTCTCAGTGTCCGCGGCCCCGCGTGGCAGCAGGCGTCTGCGTGTCCTTCCTGTCGGGGTGAAGCCTGTTCCGTGGGCTGGACAGACCCCGTTCACCGCCGTCTGCGGAGGCCTGTTCCTACCTTTATTTATTTTTAATATATGTGATCGATTTCCGAGCGGAAGGGAGAGGGAGAGACAGGCACACCGACGATGAGAGAGAATCGCTGATCAGCTGCCTCCTGCACGCCCCACGCTAGGAATAAAGCTTACAAACCGGGCCTGTGCCCTGACGGGAATTGAACCCTGACCACCTGGCTCATAGGTTGACTGAGCCACGCTGGCTGGGTCGGAGGGCGCACTGGGTGGCTTCTTGTTGTGCAGGAAGAGGTATCGGGGTCCAGTGCCCCCCCACCCGCTCCCAGCCCTGCCTCCACCGGCATCTCACTGGCCAAGACCCGTCTCAAGGCCCAGCCTGGGGTGCGGGGTCGAGGAGCGGGCCTGCCTCCAGGAAGAGCGAGGTCACCAGGCGGAGGGGGACGCAGGGGGGTGCAGGACTGGGGCCGCTCTGCTGCCTTTCCGGAATGTTCCGACCGGAGCTGGGGGAGCGCCCGCCTCGGGTCCACGCTGGCCGGGCCGGGGTCTGAATCCCCCCGTGGGTGCTGGGTTCCGGCCCTGTTCCCTGACTCTCAGTCCGCGGGTGAGTCCCACACGCCCGCGAGGTACACGGCTGCGGGCTGACCGGCCTCGGCCGGCCCCTCCCTCCTCGGCCCGCAGCCCGGCTCCCGGGAAGGAGCGCGGCCGGACTGACAGGATGAGGATGCGCAGAGCGCTCCGGGCCTTGGGGGAGGGGCCTGGAAAGTGCCAGGATCTAAGGGAGCCCAGCAGGCGCTCCGCCACCTCGGCTGCCAGACTCACTCTTTTGGTGTCTGTGTGTGTGTGTGCACACACATTGGCACCATGTGCATGTAGTTGTGTGCACATGTGCTTGCGCACATGTTGCATGACCATCTGTGTTGTGCGTGCATGCATGACACTGCACATTTATGTGACATATGTGTGCACATGTACATACACGTGTGCCCATGTGTTTCATGTGCATTTGTGTTGTGTGCACACATGTGCCTGTGTGCATGTGTGCCTACGTGTTGTGTGTGTTTAAGTGGTGTGTGTGTGTCTGCTTGTTGCATGTGTGTGTGGTGTGTGTATGCATGTGTGTGTCTGGCGCGTTGTATTTGTGTAGCATGTGTGCATATGTGTTACGTGTGTGAACATATGTGTTGTGTGTCTGTGCGTGGTGTGTGTGTGCATGTGTGCACGTGTGTGTGTCTCCCTGTCCGGATTGTGGTGTGCAGCTTCCTTGCCTGGCTCTGCCCTGAAGGGCTGGATTGTGAAAAGGCCCGGCCGTGTCCCAGGGCAGACAGGCCCCGACCACGACTCCACGCCCTGCTCTGGGGTCTGGCGCTCACAGGCTTTCTGTCCGCGGCGGAGGCAGGAAGGGCGGGCGGCCCGGGTGCGGGAGGCGGGCACCTGGCTCGCCATATGCCGGATGGGACTTAGGAGCGGCTTTCGTCATTACAGAGGCTGCGTGGAAGGCTAATGCTCCGCGGCCGGCTGACGGGGGCCAGGGGTCCGGGGCCCGGCCGCTGCGCCCGCACACGTCCGGCCTGCCCTGTCCGTCACGGGGCGAGGCTGCTGCGAGGCCTCGGTCTTCACACACGCATGGCCCGGAGCCGTGTTCTCAGCCAGGGACGCCGTGTCCCGGGATCATTTGGCAAAGCCTGCGGCCTCTCCTGCTGTCTCGGCAGGGAGGAAGGAGGAGGGAGGGGGAGGAGGGAGGAGGGAGGAGGGAGGAGGAACGAGGGAGGAGGCGGAGGGGGGAGGGAAGAGGAGGAGCTGCGGCAGCAGGGCTGGAGGCTGGGACGGAGTCATCGGCCCACGGTGGAGTCATCGGCCCAGCGGCCGGAGCGTGACTCAGCCGCGGCAGGAAGCACGCTGCTCTGTGGACTCAGCGGTGACGAGGAGCAGCCGTGTGACGCCCCCGCAGGAGGCCCCGCGGGGCCGTCAGCACGGAGAGGCCGGCGGGGGGAGTGTGGGCGCCACAGGGATGTCTCCATACCACTGGGCAGGCACATGGAGTGACGTTTAAGACACTGTTTCCTTATGTGTATTTACCAGGTTTAAATATATATATATATATATTATTAATTGATCTCAGAGAGGAAGGGGGAGGGAGAGAGAGATAGAAGCATCGAAGATGACAGAGGCTCATGGACCGGCTGCCTCCTGCACGCCCCTCACCCCCACCCACACCAGGGACTGAGCCGCAACCTGGACCCGTGCCCTGACCGGGACCGACCTCCTGTTCCCAGGTCCACACGCAGCCCTGAGCGCACCTGCCTGCCTCCAGGGGGCAGGGGCCACAGACAGGTGTAGGGAGCCGTGACGTCAGCGGGGCCCAGGGCGCGAGCGGGAAGTGCTGGGCGGAGGAGTGGTGCCGGAGGGAGGGTGCGGCCGGCGAGGCCCCCCCCCTCCCCCCCCTGCCCGCCGCCGTGGCTGCCGGAGGCGGGGCTGGGCGTGACCGTGTCAGCGCGGGGAGGCTGGCCCCGGGACCCCGGGTGGTGCTGGGAACCGGTGTGTCCTGCGTGAACTGGCCCGGAGGCTCCTGATACACGTGAAGCTGTCACAAAATCGCTTTGCAAGATGCCCACCCAGCCCTGTCCCGTCAGCCTCTCCCCTCAGGGCGTCACCTCGCCTTCTCCCCGCCCAGGTGAGAGCCCCGAGGCGCAGGGAGGCGGGTGCCTGTGGGCGCAGAGCCCGTGGGCACAGAGCTCGCCGCACCCAGCAGGCGGGGTCTCCCCGCAGGGCCCGGTGCAGTGCCCGCCGCCGAGCGCTCTCCCGTGTGCCGGCAGCGTCAGGGGCAGGGCGGGCGGGACCAGGTCCCCTTGGGGATGCAACTGGCTCCTGAGAAACTGCCTGGATGGTTTGGGATCTGCCCGGATCGTTTGGGATCTGCCTGGATGGTTTGGGATCTGCCCGGATCGTTTGGGATTTGCCTGGATGGTTTGGGATCTGCCCAGATCCATTGTCTCTGAGATGGAGCCCAGGGCGTGGGGGCCGCATGGTGGACGGGGCCCCGGGCACAGCCTTGGAGGTGGCCTGGGCCCGAGGTCGGCTCTGACCTTGGTGGCGTGGCCATCAGCCTGGGACAGTCTTGGGTCCTGCTGCAGCCGGCTCCGGGAGCGGGTCTCCGAGGCTGCCCGGTGCCCCCTCGCCTCCCGAGGTGAAGACCTCGAACCCGGGGAGGCAGCGTGCCGGCTGCTGCTGTCTGTGATTATCACTAGAGGCGGGGCTCACGGAGTGCGGACACAGGAGGGTCCCTCGGCCTGGCCCCATCAGGGCTGATCTGCAGGGTGGCTGGCAGGGTGCTGGGCACCCCCTGGAACCCACCTTGGCTGGCCTGGGGCCTATGGGCTCGGGGCAGCTCCTGTGCTGAGTGTCTGCCCCTGGTGGTCAGTGTGTGTCATAGCGACCCGTCGTTCTACCATTTGGTTGATTTGCATATTAGGCTTTTATTATATAGGGTTATGTAGGATTATATAGGGTTACGTAGGGTTACATAGGATTTATAGGATCATTTCAATTCCATCCCGTCAGCCTGCGGCTTCTATCAAGCTGCCAGGAAAGCCCTGCCGGGGGTGGGGGGGGTGGCTCAGGGGAGTGCTGGTCCCCGGGGGCAGGGGAACCAGGGGACCGTCCCTCTGGGGGGCGCTGCGGAAGGGACTGCCAGACTCCAAGGAGAGGGCCGGCTTCTTGCTCGCCCCAGCGCTCCCCCCACACACTTTTTGGGAACCCTACTGAGATGCCTGGCAATGGAACCTCACTCCAAACAGGAGACGGGGAGACACGTACGAGTGGGTACAGGCCCTCGCGGCTCCTCAGGGCGAGGACGCAGAGCCAGGCTGTGGGAAGGACCAGCTCAGACTCCCCCTGGCGCCTCCTCCGTTAGAGACGGGGCAGAGTGGCGGGGACGGAGCAGGGGGGGTGATGCCCACACGGCGGGAAGGCCGCAGAGCTGCCTGGCACCTCTCCCCGGCGCTCGCTGGCCGGGCCGCCTGTTGGGGCGCCGCTGCCCTGGGGTGACTCGGGGCGGCCCATCCATCCGCCCGCCAGCAGACCGAGCGCCGTGACAGCCAGCCAGACACTCCCCGGGCAGCTGGGCGTCTGCGACAGCCACGTGCCCTCCCCTCTGAGCGGGGCATTCATCTCCGAGGGCGAGACGGGGATGTCTGTCCTGCCTGTGCTCCTCCGAGCCAGCAGGAGCTGCACGCTGGGCGTCTGCTCCCGCAGCCCGGAGCCCCAGCCCCAGCCCCCAGCCCCCCCCCAGCCCCCCAGCCCCACCCCCAGCCCCCTGCCTCCCCCCAGCCCCCTGTCTCCCCTCAGCCCCCCAGTCCCGCCCCCAGCCCCCTGCCGCCCCCCAGCCCCGCCCCCAGCCCCCTGCCTCCCCCCAGCCCCCTGCCTCCCCCCAGCCCCCAGCCCCGCCCCCAGCCCCCTGCCTCCCCCCAGCCCCCTGCCTCCCCCCAGCCCCCTGCATCCCCCCAGCCCCCTGCCTCCCCCCAGCCCCCCAGCCCCGCCCCCAGCCCCCTGCCTCCCCCCAGCCCCCTGCCTCCCCCCAGCCCCCCAGCCCCGCCCCCAGCCCCCCTGCCTCCCCCCAGCCCCTTAGCCCCGCCCCCAGCCCCCTGCCTCCCCCCAGCCCCCTGCCTCCCCCCAGCCCCCTGCCTCCCCCCAGCCCCCCTGCCCCGCCCCCAGCCCCCTGCCTCCCCCCAGCCCCCCAGTCCCGCCCCAGCCCCCTGCATCCCCCCAGTCCCGCCCCCAGCCCCCTGCCTCCCCCCAGCCCCCCAGTCCCGCCCCAGCCCCCTGCCTCCCCCCAGCCCCCCTGCCCCGCCCCCAGCCCCCTGCCTCCCCCCAGCCCCCCAGTCCCGCCCCAGCCCCCTGCATCCCCCCAGTCCCGCCCCCAGCCCCCTGCCTCCCCCCAGCCCCCCTGCCCCGCCCCCAGCCCCCTGCCTCCCCCCAGCCCCCCAGTCCCGCCCCAGCCCCCTGCATCCCCCCAGTCCCGCCCCCAGCCCCCTGCCTCCCCCCAGCCCCCCTGCCCCGCCCCAGCCCCCTGCCTCCCCCCAGCCCCCCAGTCCCGCCCCAGCCCCCTGCATCCCCCCAGTCCCGCCCCCAGCCCCCCCGTGCCTCCCCCCAGCCCCCCAACCTCCAAGCCCCACACTCCTCGCCCCAGCCCCCCAACCCCACAGCTCACCCCCAGCCCCAGTCTAGCCGTGCTCCAGCCTTCGGTTCCAAGGAGGACGTGACTGGCCTGCCTGGGGCGCTTTCCCGCCTCCCCGGAGAGCTGTCCATCAAAAGGAAAATGGGGCCGAGCCACGTGGCTCCGTGGTTGAGCATCGACCTTTGAACCAGAGGTCAGGGTTCGATTCCCGCTGGGACCGGCTCTCGTGGCGGTGTGTGAGGGTGCCAGGGCCGCATCGGTTCGTTGGCTCCATCCTCGCGGCGTCTCTAAGGAGCAGAACCGACCATTTCCGTTTCACTCAGGAAACCGGGCCTCGGTGCTGTCAGCACCCGCCCGGGTCCCAGCCGCCCCCAGAGCGAGCGTGTGACTCTGTCTGCGTCCCCACCGGCCCGAGGCTCAGTGTGTGTCCGGGGAAGGCCAGGGCACGGGACGCTGCGGCTCCTGTGGGCTCCAGGGTGCCGCCCCGCCCGGCCGGCCGGCCCGGCCCAGCAGGGCACCGGATCAGTCTGTCTCAATCTCCTGGCAAAGCGGACGCAGAGCGGGAGCTTAAGAGAATTAGGGAGCTAATTCCCAGGAAGAGGGCGGGGCTCACGGGCCACGCGGGTGAGTAGATTCCTGGCAGGCGCCCTCTCAGCCCCATCAGAGGCGGAGGCCAGGCGGGTCAGCAGGCCCCCCCCCACCCCCCCGCCTCACCTATTTTTAAAAATATATTTTATTGATTTTTTACAGAGAGGAAGGGAGAGAGATAGCTAGAAACATCGACCAGCTGCCTCCAGCACACCCCTTACCGGGGATGTGCCCGCAACCAAGGTACATGCCCTTGACCGGAATAGAACCCAGGACCCTTTAGCCTACAGGCCGACGCTCTATCCACTGAGCCACACCTGCCAGGACTAAACTCTGGGCCTTGCGTGCTCACAACGGTACCCTGCTTTGGCCCCCGCAGGTCTGCGGGCCCTGGTCGCCAAGGAACCCGAGGGGTCCTGGGGCTGCCCTCCCTGCTAGACCCAGCCCTCTCCCCCCACCTGGGATGTCAGCGATTGAACCAAGAACTTCTACCCGGCGCTGTGTGGGAGGCGGGAGCGGCGTGGGCTGGCACGTCCCCTCGACGCTGAGGGACACGGGAGCTTGAGGCGGACCCCGGAGGCCAGCGCCCGAGCCACGCTGAGAAGGGGGTCTGCTCGGCGCCCGCCTGAGGCTCCAGGTTAATGACACGCTGGCTCTGTGCCAGTGGGTGCTGGCATTGCCCTGGGCGCCACTCTGCCCTGGGCGCCCACTCTGCCCTGGGCGCCCACTCTGCCCGGGCGCCCACTCTGCCCGGGGTGCCCACTCTGCCCGGGCGCCCACTCTGCCCGGGCGCCATGGGGGTTCAATCTACCCTCCAGGGTGGGTCTGCTACCCCAGCTTTACAGCGGAGGACACTAAGGCCACTGGGAGGGAAAGCCAGACTGCTGAGACGCGGGTCCTGGTGAGCCGGAGACCAACCCCGATGGCACGGAGGGAGACAGCGTCTGGGCGCCCCGCCGCTCTGTGGAAGGTTCCCGGGAGCCTCAGGGACCCCGAGTGCATAGGGAAGCGCTGCTGGCCGCCGCGGCCCCCCTCCCCCGGACCCAGGTCCTGCACAGGGACCATGAGCCGGCCGGCCCGGGGCCACCAGAGACACGAGGCAGCGCCGGGCCTGCCTCCGCAGGGCGCTACAGGCTCCGTTGCTCCCACACACACGAAGCTGCCTCAGAATGAAGTGCCCGGCAGGGAGGACGGTGAAACAAAAAATCGCAGCCGCTGAAATTGCTTTTCTGCCAACAAAAAAGGAAATCTGATGGATGCTGGGAGAGACACGACAGGCGCAAAAAATAAATAAATAAAAAAGACCCCTGTCTTCTCCTGGCATCTTATCCTGGGCTCTTTCTGAAGCTTTCGCTGCGTTTTCAAAATCTGGGAGAGAACAGGAAAAGGGATCGATTCCTTTCATCTCAGAGGCATGCGGGTCCATGTGTAATCACGAAAAGATTGTTTTTCAAAATCAATTAACACAGTTTCATTTGTAGGCTTGGCTTTGATCGCATGCAGCCAAGAACAGCGGCGACAAACCCTGGAAAGCAGAATTGTGGTAACCATGGCGACGGGGTGGGGGCGGGGACCGCACTCGCCTCGTCCCCCGAAGCGCGGCCGGAACACTCCGAGGTCGTTTGGCCCGTCGGCCACACCGTAGGGCGCGGTGCATGCTGGGTCTCGGCAATATGGCGTCCTCCTTGACGTGCAGATGAGAGGAGTTTCACTGTAGCTTCAAACCCGAGGACAAAACTCCGCACACCCCATAAGCCCACGATACCCGTCTTGTGCGCGGCTGCGCCCGGCTGGGCTCCGGGAACTCGCGCTCGGGCCGGAGAGGGGCGCGCGCGCGGAGGTCAGGCCGGCCGGGTCGCGGGCCCGGCGTGAGCAGCGGCTGCGGGCGAGCACGATGGGCCGGTCCTGGCTGCGGCCGCAGCAGCTGCGGCGAGTGCGGGACCCGCAGGGCTGAGCGCGGCTGGCGGAGCCCCAGCGCCCCGGGCCCCTTCCCTGCGGCCGGACCCTCCGCCCCGCGGGACCGGCGGCCGGAGGCCGGGAGCGGGGTCACCGTGAGGCCTCGGGTGGCGCCCGCCGTGACAGCTCGGCCTGCGGCCTGGGACCCGGGGGCCTGTGCGTCCCCCCCGGCGCTCCCGCCCCCACGTCCCGCCCCGAGTGAGGCAGCCGGGCCTCCCAGACCCGGGCCCGCTGAGGGTCCCCGGCACCCCGCCCACTGCCTCCTCCGCCCCGGTCTCCGCCGCCTCGCCGGCCGCGGCGCACACGACGCCGTAAGGCTGGAGGTGCTCGAGCGCCTGCTGCCCCGGACCCCCCCGCCCCCGCCCGCCCCGATGGAGGCTGAGCTGCTGCAGTCGCCTCTGCTGGGGCTCGGGGAGGAGGACGAGGCCGACCTGACGGACTGGAACCTGCCTTTGGCCTTCATGAAGAAGCGGCACTGTGAGAAGATCGAGGGCTCCAAGTCCTTGGCCCAGAGCTGGAGGATGAAGGACCGGGTAAGTGGACCCCGCGCCCCTTCCGTCTCGGTCCTTGGGAACGCCGATGCCTTCTTGTTCCGTGTCCCCCAGCCACATGGCGCAGGTTAACTGAAAAGCAGAGCCATGTCAGACTCCGGCTGCTGGCCCGAGTGTCCACTCCAACCAAGTTCTGATGGAGACACAAAAGTTAGGCAGTTTCCCAGCGCCGGCGCTGCAGGCATGTATCTGCGCTCGCGCCGATGAACTTGGTGCTGAGAGCACCCAGGGAGGACCCCTCGGCTGCTCCTGCTCGCACCCGGGGTGACCTCTGCGGAGTTCACGCTCCTGCAGGTCCGTCCCGGGAAGTGAAGCGGGCGTCTAAGCTGGTGTGCTAGGAAACAAAGTTACCGGCAGGTGTTCGGCCGGTTACAAATGGATAGAAAGTTACTTCAAAGTTACCGTGAACTTCAGCACAGCCTTCTAACGGAAACGGTGGGTCTGGACCCCGACTTTCCTCCTTTTGTGGGGTGTCCCTCCGCTATAACCTGGAGGCAGACTTTCTCCAGGAGCGGAGTTAGAGTACGATGGGTTGGAACTCGGGTCCAGGTTTTTAGGGGCGTCGCCAGGATGTTGGGGTGTGGACAGCGACTCACAAGCCGCTGGCAGGAAAGAAAACAGCCAGTTTGGTTGACTCTGGCCTTAACCACCGTCTGCTCCCTGGTCCCTGAGCAAAGGGGCAGGACCGTGTCACGGTGCACACTTAGTACCTGTGTTTTGTGGTTTATTTCTCCTTCAAGACCGTCTTTATTCACATGAACGTTTCGGTGGTTAAGAGGGGTGCTGTTATAATTCCGTGTGATCGCTCTGGGCTTATGAATATGCTTATAGAGATAATTGTTTGGGGTGTACAATGTCAGACATACATAAGATTACTGTTACGTGATTCTAGTTAACCGCAATGCAAGACAGAAACCATCCCCCCACGCCACAATATTTGGAATTTAATTTTAAAAATCAATTTGCAATGAATATTATAAAAATTAATATGTTACAATTTGGGTGTTCTTGATTATTTCAGCTGAAAATTCTCACAAAAAAGGATTTTAAAGTTGGTCTGGGCTGCACTTAGGGAAAACTTTTTTTTTTTTTTTTTTTTTTTTTTTACGCATTGCGTGTGGGGAAGGACCACTGCTTGCGTCTACAGACGCTTACTAGTATGGCGTACAGTGGGTTAAAAAGTTAGGAACAGCCCTGACCCTATCAGTGGATAGAGCATCGGTCTGCAGACTGAAGGGTCCCAGGTTCGATTCCGGTCAAGAGCATGTACATTGGTTTCTGGCACATCCGCAGTGGGGAGTGTGCAGGAGGCAGCTGATCGAAGTTTCTCTTTCATTGATGTTTCTAACTCTCTATCCTTCTCCCTTCCTCTCTGCAAAAAATCAATAAACAAACAAAAACAAAAAAACATGCAGAACCTGACTATTTACTGGTAGTCAGGTGCACTAACTTTCCTTCCTTCCTTCCTTCCTTTTTTTCTTTTTGTCAGTCCTCACCAGAGGATATTTTCCCATTGGTTTTTAGAGAGAGTGGAAGGGAGGCAGAGAGACACAGAGAAACATCGATGTGAGAGAGACACACCAATTGGTTGCCTCCCACATGCACCCCAGCCGTGGCCAGCAGTCGAGCCTACAACCAAGGATGTGCCCTTGACCAGATTGAACCCATAACCCTTTGTCCACGGACCAACACCCGATGACCACTGAGCAAAACTGGCTGGGGTGCACTGACCTCGGTTCCCTTAGATTGTCCAGTTACAGCTGTTGGCAACAGCCAGTACAACAATAGCTGTTCGTTGTAAATGAATCAGAATCATACCTAACGTTTTACCGGATCGGCAGACGGTCTGTGTTTGGTGTGGGCGGGATCAGTCAGCGGTTCAGGGGCCGGAGGTGAAAGGCTGAGCAGGGCCGGCCGCCCCCTCCCCATGGCCGTTGTTCTGCTAGCGGCTCTCAACCCATAGGTCGGGACAAGGTTTCCTAAGACCACCGGGAAACACAGATGTTTACATTTCGATTCATAACAGTAGCAAAATGACAGTTAGGAAGTAGCAACAAAATGGTTTTATGGCTGGGGTCGCCGTAGTAAGAGGAGCCGGTTAAAGGGCTGCGGCGTCAGGGAGGTGGAGAACCGCGGCTCTAGAGGCTGGTGCTGTCCCCACAGCCCTCCTGCCTGTTCCGTCCCGTGGTTCTGCAGCCGCATCTTCGTGTTCCCTCGCTTGCTCTCCTGCATGGTTAATAGGTGGTTAAGCCCATCCATGGTATGTTTTACTTCAGAGACTATATTTTTAGTCTCTAGAAATGGTCTTTTTTTTTTTAAGTGTATTAAATTTTTTTTTACATATTTTTATTGATTTCAGAGAGGTAGAGAGATGGGGAGAGATAGAAACATTAATGATAAGAGAGAATCATTGATTGGTTGCCGTCTGCACGCCCACACCAGGGATGGAGCCCACAACCCAGGTGTGTGCCCTTGACCAGAATCGAACCTGGGTGCGCGGGTACGTGCTTTATCCACTGAGCCACACCGGCCAGGGCTAACCTAGGTCTGTGTCCTGACCAGCAATCAAACCGGTGACCTTTTGGTGCTCCGACCAACCGAGCCACCAGCCAGGGCTGAACTTATTGGGGTGACACTGGTTGATGAAATTATGCAGGAGGCCGTCTTTTGATAACCCTCACACGACTATGCGGGCCTAACCTCCTTGCAGCTCTGCCCTCGTGCCGTGCTGTGTTTTGAGGCTGTGATTGTGCGGTGCACGTGTGACACTGCGGCGTGCACGTGTGACGCCGTGCATCCTCCTGGCCAGTGCGTTCTGCACCGGGACCAGGTCCCTGTCGTGTCCCTCGCGGCGTTTTGCTCTGGCGTCTGTTGTGCAGCAGCATCGCGCACCGTTCTCTTCTGCGAGGCACCTGCACTGTTCATGCTTCTGTCCCGTTACAAACTTTCCTGTGTCCATCTGCCTCTCCTGTGTCTCTTACAAACAGCTTGTAGGTGGAGTGAAAAAACCAGTCCGACAATTTTTGTCTCTTGACTGGAGCGTTAGTGTGTTGACATTTACTTGGGCTTAAATCTGCCATCTCATTTGTGTTTTCTGTGCCTGTGCTGCTGCTTCTTAGGCCTCTTTGTGGGTCGGAAATACTTATTATTAATGTCTTCCTTCCCTGTTTCTAACGTGACACACTGTTCGCTCTCGTTGCATCATTTCCTAGGACAGCAGGGAGACAGGGAGCAGGCCAAGTGCAGCGGGACCCAGGCCTTTCCTGGCGGCTGAGCCCTGGGTCCGCCCTGCAGCCTGCGTTCCCCTGTCAGTGTCACCGTGCTTTATTTACTTTAAAAACATATTCTCGTGGGTTTCAGAGAGGAAGGGAGAGGGAGAGAGAGATAGAAACATCAATTACGTGAGAAAATCATGGATCGGCTGCCCCTGCATGTGCCCTACTGGGGATCGAGCCTGCAACCCTGGCCTGTGCCTTTGACTGGAATGGAACCCGGGACCCTTTGGTCCGCGCCGTTGCTCTATCCACTGAACCACACGGCCAGGGCTCCCCGTGCACGTTATTTCTGGGTCAGCATCACCGCGCACGCTGTCCCTGGCCTCCGTTTCCATCGGCCGTTAGTCCAACAGCCACGTCCGTCCATCCGTCCGATGGCTCCAGATTTCTGTGGGGCTCGGCGGGGAGGGAGGCGGCCTGTTTATCAGGATCCTTGTAGAGAGGGGGTTGGTTTGGGCGAAGGAAGAGGGCGGGGTTAGGGTTTCTCGGTGAGGACGACAGCACAGCGTTATGGGAGCCTGACCCCTTCTTGTCTCGCTCTCGCTCTTGCCCTCGCGCTCGCTGAGGTGGGGGTGGCGTTCGGTGTGAGCTGCCGTAGCGGTCGGCTTTCTTGGCCAGGGCCGGGCCGGCGGCGGCGGCAGCGCAGGGCGCCAGCTGTGAGAGCGGCAGAGGCAGACCTCGTGTGGGCACTAACGGCCAAGCATAGGACTCGCACTTCTGCTAAATTAAATGCAGGAAGGCCATACGGACTGAGCTAGGGAACTAAAATGCGGCCGGTAAAATAGTTCAGAATTTATAGCGCATTAACCTGCATATAAACAGTCATCGTTTTAAAGAATGGTATTCCTTTCCTTGTGCTGCCGTCTTTCCTTATTTCAGGCTCCCACTTACCCCCCAGATTTATATTCCCGTGTGGCGCCAGGTAATGGGGTTGGGAGTTATGGGGCTGCTGACACCCCGCACACCTTTCAGACTGCACAGCAGCCCCCGACCGCCGCCGCCGCCTCCGGCCCGTCCTCCCTGCCCTGGACCCCCCGCCCCACCGTCGTGCGCCCCCCCCCAGCCTCGGTGCCTGGACATAAATCTCCTTCGGCTGGTGGCCTGCAGTTTTATTACTTTTGCCTTTTAAAAAATTTATACTCGTAAGAAAGCCATTCCACAGAAGATTTGAAAATGGAAGAAAATGGTAATAATAGTGAAATAACGCTGCGGGCTGCTTGGATGGATTCTGGAGGTTCCTCCTGCCCTCTGAGTCACGGATGGTTACATGGTTGCCGCGGGAGACTGATACAGTTTGTGCTGGGTGTTTGTGTTTACCTTTTTGTCTGCAGTCTTTGTTAAATATTCCTGACTCGTTCTCGTGGCTCCTTGTGAGTCCCAGGGAGCGGTGCTGGCTGCCGGGGGTCCCCGCCCGGTGGTGAGAGCCTTCGTCAGTGGGCACCCCCGGGGGCACGGGACCAGCGGCGAGGCGGGCACCACGAGGCCTGCCCTCCTGGCGAGGCTCTGCTCCGGCCCGTCCTGGCGGCACCCTCACCTGCTAGGCCCCGGGTGCGGGACAGGCGCCTGGGAGCTCGCAGGGGGGGTTCCTTCTCCCCTCGCCGGCGGCACACAGCGGGGTGCAGACTGGGGCGGGGCGCTCAGGCTGGCCTTCGCTTTACGCACCTCTATCATGTCAATTCTTTCAAAAAATACATATTTTTAAAATTTATTTCAGGGAGGAAGGGGGAGGGGGAGAAGGATGAAACACCACTGATGAGAGAGAAACATCCATCTGGTCGATGCTCAGCCACTGAGCCACACTGGCCGGGCTATCCTGTCAGTTCTGTGCTCACCAGGTTGGAGCTGTTTTTCCTTTGGAAGCTCAGGTGAGAACCGAAGGTCTTGATTCTAAACAAATGCATGTTCCTTCCTGCACGTGGTATTTACCCGCCATTGATTTACTGAAACCAGGGCCCGGAAGACGAATTGAAGGTGAAGATAACGTTTCCTAGCTAGAAACCAGGTTTTGATTTACTTTTGAAACGGGAACTGCTCGCAGCATGGCTGAGTGAGGGCCGGGCCGGTGCTGCCTGTGTGGTCCGGGCGACAGCACCGAGCTCGAGCGCGGTCCCCGCAGCCCCGGTGCGTGCGGTGAGGTGGCTGCGCGGTGACGGCAGAGGGAGGGCGGGGGCTCGGCTGTGCCGGGCGTGAGCAGCGGTGGGGATGCGGCCCTGGTCCCGGCCCGAAGCTCACGGTCCCCACCGAAGGGGGAGGAGGGTCCCGCCTTCCTCTCTAAGTGGAAAGGGGGGTGCGGGGGGGGGGCAGAGCCCCTGGCTTCCCCCAGAGCCACAGGGAGGCGATTCCACGCGCCTGCAGTCACTCGCGGTGCGGCTGTGTCTGAGGTCCTCAGTGGCTGGCTCTTCATTACCATCCGAGGTTTTCATCAGAGACGGGAGTAGGTCTCTCGGAGAACTGGAGAAGCGCCGGGGGCTGGCGGAGGCTGGAGGCCGGGCTGTCTGAGCTGGAAGGTCAGAGCTCCCGGCGGACAAACATTGACACGACGGCGGCTCCGAACCACAGCCTTCCAGAGGAGCGGGCCCCGCGGGGCCCCCCGGCCCGGGGCCCCCTGGAGGGGGCCGGGGAGAGCCCGTCAGGGCCGCAGGCCGCCGGCGTGGTGGCGCTCTGGGCCTCGCCTCCGTTCCTCCGCCGCCCTCGCTCCTCCCCCACCCCACCCCACCCCACCCCCCGCCAACGGTGCGCGGCCTGCGGGGCTCCTGGCCCTCATCCTTTTTAGAAGCACGTGTCATCCTGAGGAAACGGAGCTGTGTCCTCAGCTCGTAATTAGATCAGGGCTGGTAGCTGGTGAGTCAGGAAAGGATTAAAATAATGATCTCAGGTGTGTTGGGACATTACCGGCAAGATGCTGCCCGAGCCCCGGCCAGTGTGGCTCAGTGGACGGCGTCAGCTGCCCACCGGGTTCGATTCTGGCCAAGGGCATGTTCCTTGGTTGCAGGCTTCTCCCCAGCCTGGGCCCTGGTCCGGGCCCTGCAGGAGGCTGCCAATCGCTGGTTTTCTCTCACATCTATTCTCTCTGTTTTTCCCTCTCTCCCCAGCTCTCTCTAAAATCAGTGGGAACATATCTGCGGGTGAGGATTTAAAATAAAACGAGGAAAATGATGCTGCCCTCAGACCCTGAGAGTGAGGCAGGTGCGGCACCGTTCACTGGGCAGGAGCAGCTTCCTGCGCCTGCGGCTCGGGCCTCGCCCCTCCTCACGCTGTGGGGGCGGGCTTTGCTGTGCGGAGCCCCTGGAAGTGAAAGTGGGGGCGGCTGGCGCGGGATGGACCCTGCGCTGGAGGACGTGCTGGGTGTGGAGGGTCCGTCCTGTTCCAGACTCAGGGTCTGTCTGTCTGCGCAGGAGCTGCTGCAGCCCGGCCGGCCCTGCCCACACCCCGGGGGAGCCGTCGGCATCACGTGTCCTCATGTTACACCGGGTTTGGGTGCCGTAAACACTCATGCAGCTTAAGGACAGGGGTTTGCAAAGAGAATACGCGCGCGCGCGCGTGTGTGTAAAGAAGAGTTTATTTTTAGAGAGGGAGGAAGGAAAGGGAGAGAGGAACATTGATGTGAGAGAGAATCACTGACTGGCTGCCTCCTGCACGCCTTCCTCTGGGGGTAGAACCCAGGCCCGTGCCCCTGACCGGAGTGGAGCCAGCGTGCGGGCCATCGCCATCGCTGAGCCTCAGCGCCGGGGCCGAGGGGCCGCACTTGGGCTGCTCGCTTGCAGCTCCAGAGTGAGGCGCTTTCTAGCCGCATGGTGAACGGCCCGGAGATGGGCTCACCGGACAGGCTTTTACTTACTTATTTATACAGGCGCTTTGTTGTCCCCTGTGTTTACTGTGATTGGGCGTACTGTTATAAGATCACAGGCTCCCGGCGCCCGTTCCATACGCACCCGCGTCCGCTGTCCGTGTGCTCAGCACCCGGCCCAGAGGCGGCTTCCGAGGGGAGGGTCCGGGCCCGCTGAGCACACGCAGAGGCCAGCGCACCGCACTGCAGTGGGGATGAAAAACGCTCTGTGCTCCGCGGCTGCACATGCGCGGTCTGCCGAGCCCGACGCGGCACTAACACTGTCCTGACGCGCACCCGCTCGGCGGCCCAGCTGGCGTGCCCGCATCCATCACGGGCGTGCGGCGAGGCGAGCAGCGTGGCAGATGGAGGGCCCGCGAGGACACGGTCTGATGTGCGGTTCCGCGGGGGAGCCATACGTCACCTGCCGGCCCCGCTGGTCTGCGGCGCCAGCTTCCCCCGGGCCCGTTTTCCTCCGAGATGGAGCCGCGGGACAGTCACAGGCGAGGCTGGGCTGAGGGCACGGGCCTGCCCGGTGCTCCTTCCCCCGGTGCTCCCAGGTCAGGAACCAGGTGGCTTGTGTGGCCAGGATTCTGCCCCGCAGTCCCCTTTTGGGAAAGAACTGGAAAGAGAAAGCGGCACAAGTTTGGGCAAGCAGTGCCCGTTAGGTGTCTGAGGCTGTCTGACCGCCGCTTGCCCGCCCCGCACGGCTCCCCTTGGCCGCGGAGGCCCTGCCAGCTCCTGAGTGGACACAGGCGGCAGGGAGAGTCCGCACTCGCCCGGGCGGCCTGGCCCAGGGCCGAGCCCCGAGCTCTGAGAGGCGGCGGGTCCGGGGTCCCTGCCCCCTGCTGCCGGGCGCTGTGCTGGGCTGACGGTGAGGGCTTTCCGCAGGAGAAGCGTAGTTTGTTCCCTGGACCCACACCAGCTCCGACCACTGCGCCGAGAAGCAGGAACCTCAGGCCGCTGCGGCGGGCGGGCACCCTGGGCCTGAGGAAGCTGAGCAGAGGGGGTTCCAGGTGCAGGAACGTCAACCCTGATGCCCAGAAGAGGCGGACAGGGCGTCTGCAGCGTCCGGTGCGGGGAGGGCTGGTGCCGTGGAGGGAAACCCAGGCTCGGGGACCAGATGGAGCCTCATCTCGGAAAGGCAGGCAGCTGTGAGCAGGTGGCAGCTGCTTCCTAAGGACGACGGAGGGGCAGGTGGAGGGGGAGCTGGAGGAGGAGGGGGAGCTGGAGGAGGAGGGGGAGCAGGTGGAAGGGGAGCTGGAGGGGGGGGAGCTGGAGGAGGGGGGGGAGCTGGAGGAGGAGGGGGAGCTGGAGGAGGAGGAGGAACAGGTGGAAGGGGAGCTGGAGGAGGAGGGGGAGCTGGAGGAGGAGGGGGAGCGGGTGGAAGGGGAGCTGGAGGAGGGGGGGAGCTGGAGGAGGAGGGGGAGCTGGAGGAGGAGTGGGAGCAGGTGGAAGGGGAGCTGGAGGAGGAGGGGGAGCTGGAGGAGGAGGGGAGCTGGAGGAGGAGGGGGAGCAGGTGGAAGGGGAGCTGGAGGAGGAGGGGGAGCTGGAGGAGGGGGGGGAGCTGGAGGAGGGGGGGGAGCTGGAGGAGGAGGGGGAGCTGGAGGAGGAGGGGGAGCTGGAGGAGGGGGGGAGCTGGAGGAGGAGGGGGAGCTGGAGGAGGAGGGGGAGCGGGTGGAAGGGGAGCTGGAGGAGGGGAGGAGCTGGAGGAGGAGGGGGAGCTGGAGGAGGAGGGGGAGCTGGAGGAGGAGGGGGAGCAGGTGGAGGGGGAGCTGGAGGAGGAGGGGGAGCAGGTGGAAGGGGAGCTGGAGGAGGAGGGGGAGCTGGAGGAGGAGGGGAGCTGGAGGAGGAGGGGGAGCTGGAGGAGGAGGGGGAGCTGGAGGAGGGGGGGGAGCAGGTGGAAGGGGAGCTGGAGGAGGAGGGGAGCTGGAGGAGGAGGGGGAGCTGGAGGAGGAGGGGAGCTGGAGGAGGCGGGGGAGCTGGAGGAGGCGGGGGAGCTGGAGGAGGCGGGGGAGCTGGAGGAGGAGGGGGATCTGGAGTAGGAGGGGAAGCAGGTGGAGGGGGAGCTGGAGGGGGGGGGAGCTGGAGGAGGAGGGGGAGCTGGAGGAGGAGGGGAGCTGGAGGAGGAGGAGGGGGAGCAGGTGGAGGGGGAGCTGGAGGAGGAGGGGGAGCTGGAGGAGGAGGGGGAGCTGGAGGAGGAGGGGGAGCAGGTGGAGGGGGAGCTGGAGGAGGAGGGGAGCTGGAGGAGGAGGGGAGCTGGAGGAGGAGGGGAGCTGGAGGAGGAGGGGGATCTGGAGTAGGAGGGGAAGCAGGTGGAGGGGGAGCTGGAGGAGGAGGGGGAGCCGGAGGAGGAGGGGGAGCGGGTGGAAGGGTGGGCCGGGGTGCCGGAGCCCGGGGTCAGCTGGCGGTGCTGTGACTGGCGGTGGGCGGACTGAGCGGACTGAGGGAGTCACTGGGGGGGGACAGGGCTGCGGCCGCTCGCTCAGTGCAGTAGGGCGGGGCGCAGCACGGCCGGCCTCTGAGTGCAGCGAGGGCGGAGCTGTTGGTGCTGTGTCCTCCCGGAGGGAGCTGCCAGGAGCCTCTCACCCCGGGCCCAGGGAGTCCAGGGCGGCCTGCACCCTCCCTACTGCTCAGGTCTGAGGTCCTGTCACATCCCGAGCTCAGCAAGCAGGCTCCTCCACGTGTGGCATTGGTGTGTCCCCGCGTGGACGGGCTGGGAGGCCACGCCAGTGGTCACGGCAAAGACCCAGAAGGCAGCCTCCCGCTGGACACGGCCCAGGAAGACCCGGTGCTGTGCTCTGACCGTACCCGTGGGGCTGCCTTGCTGGGGGTCAGGGAGGAGCCGCAGCCACCCAGCAGGTGCCCTGGGCAGTGGCTGCTGCTGCACAGCCTGCGGAGAGGGTCCCGCCGCCTGGGAGCTGGCCGTGGTGCTGCCTGAGCGTGCTCCGAGCCTTCCCAGCTCTGCCCGCAGGGCCAGTGCCAAGCCTTTCTTCCGGGCATTTGTGGGAGCGTCTCCTTCCCTGGAGGGAACGTATTCCCGAGGGCCCCTCAGACCCGGAAGCCGCTGGGCCCGCGGCCTGGGCGGAGGCGGGGAGTGAGTGCGCAGTCTGTCCGGCGGCGGGGGCTGCGGTCTCACCTGCAGGTGCACTTCGCCCGAACCTTCCAGGAACAGCGGGCACAGCGGCTGGCTGCTGGGAAGCTGGTCGGAAGGGCAGGCACGTACTCGGGGCCAGGGCCGGTGAAGCGGTGCCAGGTCCTCTCCGTCCTCCCTGCCCGGGCCGAGGACCCGCTGCTGGAGCGGGGAGGGTCCTCCCTGGCCTGGAGACATCCCTCCTTCCCCGTTCACCAGCGCCTTTGCATCCGCAGGCCCGGTGCCGGCTCCAGCGGGGACAAGGCCCAGCCCGGGCGGCCACCCAGGGGCCGGCTCTCCGGGCGGCCCGGCGCTGTCTGAGGCCCGGCCTCCGAGGCCGCGGGGCAGAGCGGAGGCTGAGGGGGACCTGCTCCCCGCGCAGCTCCTGCCTGAACCATGATTGAAACGCTTCCGAAGGCTGTCATTTTTAAATTGGTTTTGTTTTCAAGGAGAAGAAAAACCAATCTAAATGTGTTTATGAGGCCCGGGTTGGGTTTTTCTTTAAAGTCACTGTATCAGGAAGGAATTTTATTTTTTATTTTTTGCCACAGCACTAAATTAGTTTGCTTCCCTCCCTTGCCTTTTAAATAGTGAGTTTTTCTGGGCTTATTAGTGATTTCGGTGGCTCCCTCCGGGATGTGGGTTCTGTGCTTGGCTGCCATCATGCGTGCGGACCTGTCCCAGCATGGCCCCACGTGCTGACGGAATGTGAGGCGCTCGGGCAGGCGGGGCGCTGGAGGAAAAAGTGTCAGCACCAGTGCCAGACTGTCGGGAGGAGAGGTGTGCGGGTGGGCAGGCTGTGACACCCCTTGCCAGCCTGAATGCCCCCCCCCGATGGGGCTGGGGCAATGGTGGGCTGTGGGGGGGCTGGGGGCGGGTGGGAGGCTGTGTGGGGCACTGGGGGCGGATGGTGGGATGTATGGGGGGCTGGGGGCGGATGGTGGGGGTTGTGGGGGCCTGGGGGCGGATGGTGGGATGTGGAAGGGTGGGTGGTGGGATGTGGGGGCCTGGGGGCAGATGGGAGGCTGTGGGGGGGCTGTGGGCGGATGGTAGGATGAGTGGGGGGCTGGGGGCAGATGGGCTGAGGGGGGCTGGGGGCGTTTGGGGAGATGTATGGGGGCTGGGGGCGGATGGTGGGATGAGTGGGGGGCTGGGGGCGGATGGGGGGATGTATGGGGGCTGGGGGCTGATGGTGGGATGTGGGAGGGTGGGTGGTGGGATGTGGGGGGCTGGGGGCAGATGGGCTGTGTGGGGGGCTGGGGGCAGATGGGGGGCTTTGTGGGGGGCTGGGGGCAGATGGGGGGCTGTGTGGGGGGCTGGGGGCAGATGGGGGCTGTGTGCTTCCGTGTCCTGTGAGATGCCGGGCCGTGGGCTTGATGATAAAGAGACGCGGTTGGGCAGCTGTAATGCTCAGAGGAGACTGTGCTGCGTGGCTTTGCAATGAATGGAAATGTGCTCTAGTTATCTGTGTTTGTAGGCGTGCCACCTTTGCCTCGCCCCGCCTCGGCCGGCTTCTCTCGTTAGGATTCTCTGAATAATTGGGCCGTGGGGAGGGGGGCAGCTGACACCGTTTTGTTAGGAGGCGGCTGCTGGGCCTGCGATCTCCCGTGGGCGGAGAGGCCTGCTGGTCCCCAGCTGCTGCGTGCACCTGGCTCTGCTCGGGCTCACACCTGGCCCTCCGGGGCCTGCCCGCCTCGCTCCAGACCCGCCGCCGGCTGGAGCCCGGGACGGCGGCCGCCTCAGACGGAGTGCGCTCAGGCCCGTGCTGCTTGGCCGTGCCGGTCGGCGGGTGCGCTGTGAGCTTCGCTCCTCCCCCTCCCTCTGGGAGCTGGAGCCAGAGCCCCCGTGGGCTCCCACCTCGAAGCCGGCGCCCGAGTCCCTGGTGGGGGCTGGGGTGGGTGCCACGCCCACAGCCACATCTCTGGGCGCCTCTGGCTGCGGTTTCCTCCCACGGAGAGCCTTTGGGATTCTCAGTCCGGGCAGAGCCGCCCCGGCAGGTGAGGAAGGAGAGGGCCCGAGGCAGACCCTGCCGTCACAGAGATGGGGGCAGGGGGTGCGGAGTGCTGAGCAGCGGGGCCTGGGGACCGGAAGCCCTGTGCCGCCCAGCGCCTCTGCCTCTGCCGCTCGCCTGCGGAGCGGGGCCCGCGGGGCTCAGAACCCGGCTCCCGGCCCCGCCCGGAGGAGCGCAGGCCGTGCTGGCCCTCCGCTGGGGCAGCGCCAAGACACGTGGCTTCCGTCTCCCACGGGGAGGCCACGTGCAGGAAGTCACGAGTGTGCGGGGCCGGTGCTGGGGACCACAGACAGCAGTGACTGCGGTCCCCGTGGGGCGGGGCCGGACTGGGTGGGCTGAGCCCAGTGTCCCCGGGGCGTGGAGCAGAGGGCCCTTCCTTTCTCAGCTGCTCTGCCCCTTCCCGGGGCCACTCCCCGCCAGGCCCGGTTTCACTCAGCTTCCTGCTCATTGCCCTCCCTCCATGTCCTCCATCCCAGGAGGCTCTGCTGTGGACGCCACCTCACCGTCCACCTGGCGCGGCCTCGGCCCCACCCAGAGGCCGAGGGAGGGGAGGAAAAGCCGCCCTGGGCGACCTCGGACCGCCATGCGTGCATGCGCTTCCCCCGGGCGCTCTGTGTCCCGTCTGCCTGGGGCCGGTGCTGGCGCAGCGGGCACGGCTGGCACTGCTGCTCGTGAGGACGAGAGGTCTTCCTGAGCGCGGCTCCGCCTGGCGATGCCGGGTCTGCCTGCACGGGAGCCGGACGCAGCCGCCCGCGGCCGCACAAATGAAAGAACTCGGAGCAGCCTCGAGGCCTCCCACGTGGACAGCCTCGCGCAGGGGCGGTCTGTCCCCCGGGAGGGGTCCAGGCGGCTTCGCTTGCTTTGCCGGGACACGAGCTCTCGGCCGAGGGGACGGGGACGGGGACGGGGGGGGGGGGGGGGGGGGGGGCGGCGCCATCCGCAGGGACGCCGTCTGCCTCGCGCGCCTGCTGCGCTCACCTGCATCCCTCTCACCGTCGCTCGCCGTTGCCTTGGATACTGGCCCGAGCTTCCGCGGACCGAGCAGGCCTTTCTCTCTTCAGAGGCGATAGAATTATGTACACGCACCGCACACGCAGAAAGCCTCCTGACGGTGTGTCAGCATGTTACGACTTTCCCCGTGCTCTAGAAACCACACGTGTTTATGGCAGGAATTTGGAAACACACGGGAGGCCAGGGCGGGGACAAGGAGGCAGTGCGGTTCCGCTCCCGGGGCGGCCCCACGCGTGTCCGTGTGGTCAGCCGGGCCTTCGAGTGTGCTCCACACCCGGGGCAATAGCCGTCACCCTCACCCTCCTCCACCGGCTCTGCGGGTGCCCCCAGGCCGGGCACCTGAGAATGTGGCTCCTGTAAGGGCTGCTGCCCCCGCTCACCTCCCGCCCGCAGAACCCCCCGCCCCCCTCTCCGCCGGCTCCGCCCGGGGCTCCGCGGATAATGGATAACGTTCGCTCTGCGCTGTCTGGCCCCGGTCTTAGAGGCGACGCGTCGGTGGACGTGTCTGAGGCCGACAGGCGTTCTGTGTTCTCGCCTCTTTGCGGCAGCTTGGGCTCTTTTCCCTCCCCAGGGACGGGGCTGAGTGGTCAGTCGGGTGTATGGGTGTGAATGAGTGTGTGTGTGTGTGTGTGTGTGTGTGTGAGGGGTGTGTGTGTGTGTGTGTGTGTGTGTGTGTATGAGTGTGAGTGTGTGTGTGTGTATGTGAATGAGTGTGTGTGTGTGTTAGAGTGTGTGTGTGTGTGAGGGGTGTGTGTGTGTGTGTGTGTGTGTATGTGTGAGAGTGTGTGTGTGAGAGTGTGTGTGTGTGTGTGAGGGGTGTGTGTGTGTGTGTGTATGAGTGTGAGTGTGTGAGTGTGAGAATTGCACCGGAGGCGTACAGGAAAAGGCAGAGACGCCATCGTGCTCCTCACCCAGCTTCCGGGGTCACAGCTGGGCCGTGGGCGGCACCGGGGACGCCGTGAGTTTCCCGCGGGCTCTCGGTCCTGGGGCCCCAAGAGGTTCGCCGCCGAGAGCCACGTGGGCGAGGATTGTCCGGGGAGATGGCGACTCACAGAGGCCGCCACTTCGGCCGCCACTCCGGTTCTGCCGTCTGAAACGATGCTCTTGCCGATTTAAAATTAGCTTCTGGGAACATAACTGTCATCGCCAATCACACTGCGCTGGGAAGGAAATGTGTGCGAGTCCAAATGGTTATTTTATGTATTCTTATGCCATTTCTGGCAATTAACTGGATAGCCCTTACACTTTCTTAATGCTTAACTGTGTTATTAAAAAGCATTAATCTAGAGGTTTTGGAGTGAGGTTACCATAGAAATGGAAATAAAGTATGGAAAAGACACCTGAGGGGAAGCTAAGGATTAAAGTTCCCCGCGAGGGACCGGCGGGCGCCCCCAGCATTCGCAGGGAGCGGCCGCAGGACACGCGTGGCTGCTCCAGGCTGCTTGCTGGCCACCTCTGTTGCCGATCGTGGCGTTGCACCGGCAGCTAAGTGTGTGGGACAGACGTGTTTTCCTAGTTCACGTGTCGTCATATTTCTGACATTTGTTTCCTTAAAAGGTGTAGGACGGTGTCTGGCAAGGTGTGTGTGAGCTCACCCTCTCATGGCGTCATCTGCGGGGTGTGGCGTGTCCGCCTGTCCCCACTGCCCCCCACTGCCCCCGGCGGAGCAGCCACAGAGAAACAAGTGTGCTCAGTGCGCTGGGCGGCGGTGAGGAGTCGGCTCAGGTCGGAAGAGTGACTCTAGCGCTTCCACTGGTTTTCTGTCTGAGGGACTTAGAGCTTCGGAAACAAGAACTTTAACAATCAAATCAGAAATCGTTTATTTTACTAAAATTTTTATTTTTTTTTATTTTTTTTATTTTTTTAAATATATATATATATATATATATATATATATATATATATATATATATATTTTTTTTTTACAGAGAGGAAGGGAGAGGTATAGAGAGCTAGAAACATCGAGGAGAGAGAAACATCGAACAGCTGCCTCCTGCACACTCCCTCACTGGGGATGTGCCCGCAACCAAGGTACATGCTCTTGACCGGAATCAAACCTGGGACCTTTCAGTCCGCAGACCGACGCTCTATCCACTGAGCCAAACCGGTTTTGGCTATTTTACTAGAATTTTTTAAAGTTTATTAGCTGCAGCTGTGGAGGTGGAGGGACTGTGCTTTGTCTGGAGTGAGGGCCACATGGAGGCCCTGAGCAGTGGCTGCCGGCCCGGCTGGGGGGGCGGGGCAGTCCCGGGAGGGAGGGGTGTAGGAATGAATAACCGTGAGGACCCGCGTGGGCGAGCCTTTAATATGGAGGGAGGGCGTGGGAACCACAGCGGCCCCTGGAGCCACTGAGCACGCACAGGAAACCACTGAGGGCCCGGGCCCTCCTCTGGCAGGCGCGGAGCGGCTGTAGCTGCTGAGTGAGTCTGCGAGGGTGGAGAGGAAGGTGGCAGGACGTTGGTTACACGTGCCCTGAAATGTCTATGCTTTTGATCACGTATTCTTTCTGGAAACGTGTCCGGGAAGCCTCGCCTGCCGTCTGCCCGCTCTCCTCCGAACCCAGCCCTCCCGGCGCTGCCCCAGAGCGTGCCCGGCGTGCGGGAAGGGCGGGCGAGGCGGAGGCGGGCGGAGCTGGACGCCGGCTTCGGACATGGACACGGGACTGAGACGTCGCTCCCTGTCGTTGCAGATGAAGACGGTCAGCGTGGCCTTGGTGTTGTGCCTGAACGTCGGGGTGGACCCCCCGGACGTGGTGAAGACCACGCCCTGCGCGCGCCTGGAGTGCTGGATCGGTGAGTCCGGGGCCGCGGGGAGGGGAGGGCGGCCGGCGGCCCTCCTGCCTGGTCCGAGCGGCTGGCGCCGTTTCTGTAAACCGGAGCACCGGGCCTGCACGCTGTGGCTGCACGCCCCTGCCGCGGTGGAGAGTGTCAGCGAGTCAGTAAAATTCCTCCTGCGTCTGGCGGGAGCAGGCCCTGGTCACCGCTCTGCAGTGAGGGACCGGCCCTGCGTGCAGGTGCTCACTCCCCGGGCGGGAGCCTCGGCTCGCCGTGAGGAGGTGTTAGCCGGGGTTCGAGGGCAGGCGTGCGGCCTCCGCGTCCTGTTGGGTGCGGCTGGCTGAGCCGTTCGGCTGACAGCTGTCCGTCACCGGCCAGCAGGTCCCCTCCCTGTCACCGGAGAGCGGTTTGGGCGCCTGCCTCTTCCTCCCGCCTCAGCTCACTCCCGTGAGCTCACGTGTCCTCTCACCGGGCTGACGATCGGTCGTCTCCGCTGCGGCTGTCCTGCCCGGGAGGCGCAGGCCCTGAGTCCCAGCCACGGGCCTCGGCAGCTGCGGGCACGGAGCAGGAGGTGGCGTCGAGGGCTGCGTGGAAGTGGTGGCGCCGGGGCGCCTCTGGGCCTACCCCCACACGGACGTGGGGCTGGCAGGCCCCAGCGGGTGGCACGCCGTGTTCACGTGGAAACCCGGGGGTGCGCTCAGCGCGCCCAGGGACCCGGGGGCCGTTCTGCGCAGGTGCCCGGGCGAGGCCAGGAGGGGAGCCTCGCACCAGGAACAGCCTCACGTGGCGAGGAGCTCCGAGTGCAGGGAGCAGCGCCAGCCCGCAGCTCCGGGGCAGCCGGGCGGAGGGGGGCTGGTGCTGGCCTCTGCACCGAGCTGTGTGGCCCCGGGTGACCCCAAGCCGAGAGGAAGGTGCTGCCGGGCCCTGGCACACCTCCGTGCCTGCAGCTGGAACCTCTGTTCTCGGGGCCTCGCCTAGAGTGTCCCCGTCTCCCTGGCGAGGTCTGTGCCGCTGCTGCACACCTCCCTACCCCCTGCAGTGACGTTTGTGTCAGGACAAGGCTGTGCTGTAACAGGGCGTCCCAGCCAGGCCCTCCGCCCTGCCCAGCACTCACCTGCTCCTGGCGGCTGCGCTGCCCTGCGGGTGGGGTGGCTCGCTGGTTAGCGCTGCTGGAGCGTGGAGAAAGCTCTGAGCCGGAGCTGCTGGCCCGGGCAGTGCAGGTGCAGCCGGCGCTCCCGGCTCTGCCTCGGGCCCAGGAAGGCGCAGTGCCTCTCACCGTACCGCTCTAATTGCCAATGCATGCAGGTGACTGGTGATGAGACGGGCGCTAAAAGCCATTGCTGGTTTCAAAGCGGCCCTTTGCCATCGCTGCATCCTCAGTTAAAGCCCTCCTCAAGGTGACTCAGCTAATTAGTGGCAGAGCCCTTCAAAGTCCTGCGGAGAAGCGGGTTCACTAAGGCAATTAGCACACGCCTGTGGGAGGGCCGCTCCTTGCGCACGGAGCAGAGGCCGCGTGTGGCCATGGAGAGGAGGAGGTCAGGCCCAGGTCAGGAAGCATGGCCCAGCAGCCGGGGCCCAGTCCAGCCAGGGCCCAGTGGTGTCTCTCGCACCTCCCATCCCCCTCCCGCCCCCTCCGGCAGCTCCTGTTTTATATGCTGTGCTGGTTTTCAGAGGCCCCAGAGGCTTTGTTGTTGTTAATCTTCACAGGAGGATATTTTCCCATTGATCTTCTCAGAGAGCGGAGGGAGGGAGACAGGAGGGAGGGAGGAGAGAAGGAAAACACCTGGGCTGGCTGCCTCCAGAGGGCGGGAGGGGAGACGGGCAGGAGAGGCGGGAAGACGGGCGGGGAGCCCACAGGCGGCTGCGGCCCGGGCACCTGTCGGAGCAGGTGTGGCAGAACTAACCGGTGCTGGTCTGTTTTTTCAGTCATTTTTCATAATAAATGTTTATGTCCAAATGTACTGGGTTCTTACTTTAAATAAACGAATAAATAAACTTAAAATGTCTCACCCGAATTTTGAACACGAGGCTGACAGACACAGCAGACTTTGAGAGTGTGCAGAGCTCCCGGCCCAGGCAGGCGGGATTGCAGCTCCAGCGACTCGCTCTGGAACCGTCTGGAGAGCCTGCGATCAGGAGGGCGCCCTGCTGTGTGCCCCGCCCGTTCCCGTGTGGGTGGACGGGGCTGCGGGCGCGGCGGCCCTCCCCGCTCGGTGTCGGAGGACAGGCCACACTGAGCCTTCGCTCCGAGGCCGGACTGAGGCCCGAGGGCACTGGCGGGTGCAGGCCCCGGCACCGAGAGGCTGGGGTGAGGCAGGCCGGTGGCTGTGAGCCAGTCTCCTGTGCAGGCGGGAGCCCGCGTGGGCGCCCAGCCGCTCCGCCACCTGCTCGCACAGATGCACTGGCCGGGCGACCGGGAAGTGAGCTGTGCGCGGGGACTCTGGCCAGGCTTGCGGGGGACACGCACCTGTAACGACCCTTCTCCTTGCTTCCTCAGATCCTCTGTCCATGGGTCCGCAGAAAGCCCTGGAGACCATTGGTGCCAACCTGCAGAAGCAGTACGAGAACTGGCAGCCGCGGGTAAGGCTCTGCTGCTCTCCTGGGGGCGGCTCTGGTGTCAGTGCGAACCCAGCGGGAGCTGTTGGCGTCATCACCACGCAGCTCCAGCTCACGGACACCCCCCCCCCCCACATTCCCCTCCATGGGTCCCAACTGGCCTGTCGGCTGTTTATTTCCCCAAAGTATGTCCCGTGTGCGTGCCTTTCGCAAAGGAGATGCCATCTCAGTCATGCAGCTCCACTACTGAGTGCCGGCCTCCGAGCCCCGGGGCCCGGCCTCGAAGGTGGCACGTGGCCTCCTCATGCGCCTGTGAGAGAGGAGGGGCATGGGGGGCGGGAACTGTGCCAAGTTGCCTTTAACGTCTTAAGTTATTTGTAAACACACACACACACACACACACACACACACCGCCGACCTATTTCCCTTCGCCATTCCGTCAGCGGCTTGAGGGTTTAACCGGCGGTGAGAAATGAATGAGAAATGGTGGGTGTCCCTCCGTCCTGAGGACGGGCCGGCTCTGGCGCCACCTCGGGGTGCGATGAGGAGGGCAGTGGCCTGCCCGCGCCTCTGAGGTCAGCCTCCTAGCCCCGGGAGGGCACCCTTTGTGAGCGCTCAGCCCCGGGCCATCACTCACCCGGAGGGAGGCGAGGCCAGAAGCGAGCTGGTTCCTGCCGGAGCGGAGAGGCCGGTCCCTGCTGCCGAGCTCCGGCTGCGCTCCCTGCACAGAGATGGAACGGCGCTGACCGCTAGCCCTGGACATGGGTTTGCGCAGAGGAGGGCGCCGCAGCCCGGGCAGACCCTCCCTCCGTCTCCCGGGGTGCTGCCAGCACAGGTGGGCCCTGGGCCCTGCCGTCCCCGCTCCCCGGCTGGCTGCTCCCAGCGCCCGGCACTGACCTACTTGCAGGGCGTATTTTTAGAGGAACAGGCCTGGCTCTGTCCCTCACCAGCTTCTCAAGGATAGCGCCTCTCACGGGAGAGTTCGTTCTGTGTGCGGCAGACTGCGAAGGAGACCAGCCGTCCTGTGAGGCCTGAACCGGTGGCGCCACCGCCTGGCGGGCCCAGACCGTGCGCAGAGCTCCGGGGGGCGTGCGGGTGGCAGTGGAGTTGGAGCAAGTGCTGCGCTGCCAGAAGTGGGACCTGTGCACGGAGAGCGTCCCGGACGAGGAGTGCCAGAGCCTGCCGTCTGCTCGCCATCTGTGACGGGAAGAGGTGTCAGATGACGCCCCGCGAGCGAGAAGGTGCCATCGAGGGGGCAGGTGGCGGTGGAGGGACGGCAGCGCCACGCGGCCAGCACCCCCCAAGCGTCAGGGTGACACACGGTGGAATTTTTAAGAAACGGAGATGAGACTCATGTAACAACGTTATAAATGGAACCGTACGGCACGTGCCGCGGGTGTCTGACTCCCCGCCGAGCAGTGTTTTCACATCCGTCCACGGCTCAGTGTCAGTCCTTACTTTGGAGCCGAGGAGTGTCCCCAGGGCGGTGCGCACTGCTCACCACCGACCACCTGAGGGCGGGCAGCTGCCCCTCGGGCTGTGCGCCGTGGGCGTGGGCTCCCCGTGGACGGTTCCTTCTCTCGGGCTGCGCCTGGAGCGGAACTGCTGGGTCAGACGTAGCTCTATGCGCCTTCCTGAGGCCCGCACGCTTTCTATCCCTGCGTCTGCCCCCGTGTCTTCCTAGCCTCGCCAACACCTGTTACTTTCTGAGTTTTAAATGATTATCATTACCTTAGCCGTCCAGTGGGTGTTTCTAAGGTTTCAGGTTGCACTTCCTTAGTGACGAAGTGTGTCGGACACCTTCAGCGCTCACTGCCACCTGTCCGCCTTCTTTGGGAAACAGTCTATTCCCCCTCGGCCGGTCGGTGCAGGCGTGCACGGCCCGTTAGTGGAAGGGTGGCGCAGAGGGGAGGCGGGAGGCAGATGGACAGACAACAGACCTGCCATCTACTGCCCTTTCCTCAAACTGTTCTGTTTCTCTTCTGTTCCACCCCCGGGCAGCCTCCACCCTCACCCACTTCCCTGGCTCTTTCTGTCGGCGTTCCGTGTGCCGAACGTGGGGTGCAGGCCCTGTGGTCCGAGGACTGCAGCTTCTCTGCATTTCGGCCAGAGCCTTGACGTGCTGAGCAAGCTCAGCACAGTGTTTTCAGTGTCAGATGTCACTTCCTGCCCCGGCTTTGTGAAGGACAGGCTGGTGTTGATGACGGGAAGAGGATCTGCAGCCTGGAGTGCGCTGGGCAGCTCACTCAGCCTGTGTGTCTGCACACCCCGCTGCGCGCTGGAGCCAGAGCCCCTTCCCAGACTCCCCTGCAGCTAGGCCCCGCTGACCAGCGCTCATGCAGACGGGCGTCTGCGGCAGGTGCCTGCAGACGGCGACGGAGGGAGCTGCCTGGTGTGCTGGCACTGCGTGTCTGCAGCGCAGTCTGTGTTCTCCCCGGTCCTGCCCGGGCTGACACCTGCCCTCCTGGGGCGGGAGGAGCCGGGCAGCAGGCAGGCGTCCTCTGCTCCTCTGCCGCCGCCTCCCTGCCCGCTCCTTCCTTCTCCGCTGCTGCCTCCCCGGGGCCTCCGGGCACGTTTCCTGTCGTTCGGGCTCGGGGCCCCGGAGATCGGTGCCGGTACAGTGGGCCGGTCTCAGCCTCGCTGTGGCGTTTCTGCGCCCGCTTGCCCGCTCACACGTCATAAATCCCAGACAGGCCGCAGCTCCTGCCCCCTCCCCCGCCCTCCGCTGCGGGCCATTCCCCGGCCTCTGCGCTCCACGCAGCTCAGCGTGTGCTGGCATTTAATTTACTGCTGCTCATTTCGGAGCCCCAAAAACATTAATTAATTCCCACGAAGCCCCAGGAGGCGCGTTCCTGATATCGCAGTGCCCTCGCCACCCCGTTGCGCGTCCTTGCGGGCGCTCAGCGAGGGGACAGGCTGTCCCCTCAGCAGCCCGCAGGGGGCCTTAATGGAGCCGAGGTCAGAAACACGGCCCAGGCTCGTGCGTGGCTGAGCGAATGGCCGTGGCCCGGGAGCAGCCCTCCTGGTCAGGATGTGCCTCCGGAGGCCTTGCCAGGCTGGGGGGGGGGGGGGGGGGGGCGCGGACTTCACTGCAGGGAGCCTGGCGCCCGTTGTTCTTGGCCGAGAGCCCCTTCGTGTGGGTGGAAGTGGACTCGGATCCCAGGAGCTGCAGCCGGCCCTCTGGGCTGTTTGGGCCCTTTTCCTGCTGCCCCTCCTCGGGCTCTGGAAGCTTCTCCCGCAGCCTCCCTGCTCCTGGTGGAGGCCGCAGGGAGACCTCTTTGCGGGTGGCTTGGATAGCGCCTGCGTGTTCGGCTGCTCGCACACCTGGACAGGCCCTGGTTTGGGGCGGCTCTGCTCAGCGGCAACAGCGTTCCGAGGTCACAGCCACGCTCCCAGCAGGCCAGCGCCGCCGGCCCTCGGGGGGCGCCCTCTGGAGGTTGCTGAGAGCCACCGGGTCCGTGAACTGGGCTTCCCTGCAGGGTGATCCCTGTTGCGCTGGCGGTGCTGCCGTGCTCCTCTGCCTGAGCCCGCGCTTCTAGAAAGTGCTCCGTCCCCACGCACCGTGCTCACCCTCACTCACGCAGTCCCGGTGGCCGCGCCGTCTGCCCCCGCGGAGCCCGATGCCCCAGCATCTCAGCCCGGTGTGCGGGCACGCGCGGGGCTGGCGTTTGGCTGTCACCGGCTCTTCAGTGCAGGCTCCGAGGGGGCTGGTGTCCCGCAGACCCGAGCAAGCGCTCCATCTTCTCCGACAGGCGCGGTACAAGCAGAGCCTGGACCCCACGGTGGACGAGGTGAAGAAGCTGTGCACGTCGCTGCGCCGCAACGCCAAGGAGGAGCGGGTCCTCTTCCACTACAACGGCCACGGCGTGCCGCGGCCCACCGTCAACGGGGAGATCTGGGTCTTCAACAAGGTGAGCCCCCTGGGGGGCGCTCCTGGGAACCGCTGTCCCCACACAGGCCGGCCCCGCCCCGCCCCGCCCCGCCCCGCCCCGGGCGGCTCCTGCTGAGCCCCTGCGGCGTCTGGCCGTGCGTCACCACGTGCTGTTTTTCCAGAACTACACGCAGTACATCCCGCTGTCCATCTACGACTTGCAGACGTGGATGGGCAGCCCGTCCATATTCGTCTATGACTGCTCCAACGCCGGCCTCATCGTCAAGTCCTTCCGGCAGTTCGCCCTGCAGCGGGAGCAGGAGCTGGAAGTGAGGCCACGGGCCTGGAGGGGGCTGCGCGCTGGGGGCGGGGCTGCGCGCTGGGGGCGGGGCTGCGCGCTGGGGGCGGGGCTGCGCGCTGGGGGCGGGTAAGATGGACAGTCGGCAGCGGGGGCCTTCTGCGGACTGTCCATCTTACGTTAGGAGACTCCCCGGTCGGACATCACGTCACAGCCTTCCTTCATGCTCTGCGCAGGTCGCGGCCATCAACCCCAACCACCCTCTGGCCCAGATGCCCCTGCCCCCGTCCATGAAGAACTGCATCCAGCTGGCGGCCTGCGAGGCCAGCGAGCTCCTGCCCATGATCCCCGACCTCCCGGCCGACCTGTTCACCTCCTGCCTCACCACCCCCATCAAGATCGCCCTCCGCTGGTAAGGGGCCGGCTCTGCCCTGCGGGAGGCCGATGGTTTCTGATTGTCTTCTGTTGGCCTCCATCTTTCTATGATCAGAAAGCGAAACCTTCAGTAACTCTGGAACGGGCACATGCTTGCTCTTCCCATAATGCCCCTCGCCCCAGGACGTCAGTGGGTGTGAGAGCCGCAGTGCATCCTCCCTGGCTGTCTCTCGGTCTCCGATGGAGGGGCAGCATTCCACTGAAGTGTGCATGGAGCGCGTGTGCTTCCGGAAGTAGCCCCGGTCCCCGGCAGGAGGGCAGCATGGCGGGCCAACACCTCGGCCCACAGCACACAAACGCGCTGTCTGCCAGGCGCACGACGGGCGAGCCGAGGCTGGGGAGCGCCCATCGCCTGGAGGAGCTGGCAGTTTAGACATCAGTGGCCCCGTGCTGCCGTATCCGGTCTGCGTGGAACATGGTCCTGGGCTCGCCCAGCAAGGCAGGGGGCGGGCCCTGCCAGCGTGGTGTCTGGTCTCAGCTCAGACCCTCGCCTGACGTTTGCCTGTGTGTTTTCGTGAAGACTCACCGAGTCAGAATGACCTTGGGGAGCACAAACCCCACTGCTTCTCAGCGTGGGGCTGGTGGCTTGCTCTCCAGCGTTTTCTAGAAGGCAGTGTCTGTGGGAGACACGCCAGTGCACCCCTTCCTCCCCCCACCCCCCACCCCCGTGCTGTGGACCTCCTGCCTCGCCTTCGTGTCTGAGGACAGAGAGGGCTGGGCCTCGGCCGGGGGCAGTGCGAACGGTCAGAGAACAAAGCTATCCCAGCTTTTCCCTGTGGGACCGCATAGCTCGGCTCCGGCCGCAGGGCCATGGGGCCACCAGGAGGTCAGTGACTGGTGTCCTCTGGAGGGCTCCACACTGGCCCAGCCACGCCTGTTCCTGCTGCTGAGCCTGGATGGCTCCCGGGGACAGTCTGGGCTCTGTGCGCTGCCCGCCCTCCGTGAGAAAAGTCGTTTTTCTCCCAAACCAGACGTGTGCTCTCGGTCCGTCTCCCGGCGCGCAGGCGGCTGAGATGAACGGCCGTGTCGCCGCGCTGCCTTGAAAGCCGGCGAGCGAGCCTGGCGCATGGCGCTGCGGAGGGATGGCAGCCGGCGGCCCGGCCTGGGGCCACGGGGAGCGCAGGGTTGACGGTCCTGCGGGGAGTCCCTCACGACAACGCCAGAAACCCGGGGCCCTGGGAGGGCTGTAGCCTCTGCGGAGCAAGGGAGGCGGGGAGGGCGAGGGCCCGAGGGGGAGGCAGGCCGAGGGCACAGCGCAGGAGGAAGGCGGAGGGAAGGAGAGAAAGAGGGTCCTTTGTGGGACACAGCAGCACCGCCACAGACTCGGCCCTGGGCCAACACACACACACACACACAGAGGCACTCAGTGGACAAATACACAGACACACAAATTGAGGCAGACACACCGGCACACACACAGGCACACACTCACACACACTCACATACACATGCATGCCCACGTGTATACACACACATGCACGCTCGCTCACACACACACACTCACACAGAGGCACTCAGTGGACAAATACACAGACACACACATAGAGGTAGACACACGGGCACACACAGGGACGCACGCACGCACGCACTGCAGATGGTTCAGGATGAAGCATCGCAGGGAGCTGCCGCACAGCGAGAACAATCACCTCGGCCCGGAGCGCGTTCCAGAGGCGGCTGCTGGCTTCCTATTAGGCTGCCGATTAACGTGCTTCATCATCTTAATAGGAGGATGGAGGGCGGTTATTTGATAAAATTGAAAATGAATTTTAATAAAAACCAACAAGAATAGAAGCAAACTCCCTTTGCGAGAAGGAGGTTCTCTCTAGCCCCCCCCAATGCAGTGGGACTGTCACCAGTGCGCTCGCCAGCCTGGATCGTCCCTGCTCGGAGTGTAGTCAGTCTAGCAGTTGGATGAGCAACGGGACGGAAGGTGCTTGGGTTCTAAAGAAGGAAACAGACCAGTTTGCAGTGTTTGTGCATGATCTGGGTCTCAGCTTTGAAAAAGCCAACGAGGTGCGCTGGAAAGCTGTTAGAGACACGAGTGTTCCGCTCGGTGGCCTCTGGGCTGGGACCTGTGTGTGCAGGCCCACGTGGCAGTTAGAGGGCTGCCTCCGGAGGGCGGGGGCACTGGTGAGGAGCTGAGAAGCTTCCAGAAGCTGTGTGTGAGAGCCGATGTTAGAAAAGGAAGGCATTACTCAGTACTTAGTGTTTGGGGCACGTGGCTAACTAACCATTAGACATTTAAAACCCTACCTGGCACCTCAATGAGATAAACTGCCAACATACCGAAGACTTAGGTGCCAATGAGGAAACTCGCAGGGAGTGGGCCAGGGAGAATGGCGCCTGAGAGCCCGGGGGGGGGGGGGGGCAGGAGAATGGCAGGAGCCGCCCTGCGAGGCCTGCGGAGGGCCTGCCACCCCTGCGCACCGGGAGCCGCCAGCTGACAGCAGCGATGCCTTAGCAGCACCTCCTCTGCACCAGGCTCGCTCGGGCACCAGCAGGGAATGATGGGAGGGGCAGGAGGGCAGCAAGCTGAGCACAGACCCTCTGGAAGACTGAGATGCGGGGCTTGGCTCGGGGCTATGGCTCTCCCTGTGAGGACATCGGGGGCAGCGGTATTTTCCCGTCGGGCGTCCGCGTGTGACCGCTGTTCTCCCCGCAGGTTCTGCATGCAGAAGTGCGTCAGCCTGGTGCCCGGAGTCACTCTGGACCTGATCGAGAAGTGAGTGAGGCGTCGGGGCCTGCGCCTGGGTCGGGCTCCCCCACCTTCTCAGGGCACTTCCTGTGGCGCGTCCTGCTCTCCGGCTGAGGCTGCCGGTGGATGGCACCTCAGGGCTAGCCTAGGACACGCTCGGGTGGGGCCACTTGTAAGAAAAAGAATTAAAAATCCTCCAGCGCCGAGACAGGTTCCCTGCGGCACCAGGTCCGAGTGGGTCCCCCCCATGTTCTGCCTCGGGCAGATGCCAGGGGCGGCAGGGGCTGAACTCTGGCGCGTTGGAGTAGCGTGGCTCTGCCCGTCCCGGTCGTGGGCCGGCACGTCCGCTTCTGGCTGGGAAGCGGTTCGGGTCTGACTCGCCATCTCGTGACCCTGCACTTGACCTGGTTTCTGTGTGTTCGCTCCCTCTGTGCCGCCCCGAGTCGGGCAGGCGGGGGCTCTCGGCTGCTGCTCTGCCCGCTGCGTCTCGGTCAGCATGGAGAGCTCGCTTTCTCAGTCTTTAAATGGAGATCGTGTGGTAAAACGGCCGAGGCTGAGATTTTTTTAAATATTTTTTTTATTGATTTCAGAGAAGAGACAGGGAGAGAGAGACATCCATGATAAGAGAGAATCATGGATTGGCTGCCTCCTGCACAACTTCTCCTGGGGATCGAGCCCACAACCAGAGCCGGTGCCCTTGACCGGAATCGAACCCAGGACCCTTCAGTCCACAGGCCGACGCTCTATCCACTGAGCAACACCAGCCGGGGCCGAGACTGGCTTTATTGAAAGTGGTGGACGAGCAAGCCGGCCTCTGGGTCCCTCCCCTGGACAGCGCCCTAGGCCGCATACAGGAACGCACGCTTAAGCCCCTCCCTGGCACCCGCGCTCCATCGCGGTGCATTCCTCTGCGCGGTGTGCTGGGTGGCCCCCCCGTGGGACCTGGAACGGCCCGGCAGCCACGCGCTGAGTGGGACAATGAGACCCGTCCGTGCAGCCTTCAGAGCAGGCGCCGGGTGTGTGTGTCCTGGTCGGTGAGGGGGAAGAGCCGTGTTACGTGGCTGACTTTTCCCACCTTCGTCAGTGTGTTACAAGAATGAGGGCATGTAGAACGTATGTACAAGTAAACGTAAAAGGGAAAACCAACATGTAAGTGGAGACCTGCAAGAGCGCGTTAATGTAGAATTCTGTACGTTCAAGTGCACGCAGAGGCCGTGTGACTCGCCCACATCTATGCCTCCGGGCTCTGCGCACACGCAGACGGGCCGTGGGGACGGGAAGAGCCAGGCTGGCACGGGCCGGGCAGCAGCAGTGGGGGCGGCGACGCTCGTGCTGGCATTGCCGTGGGCGGCGCAGAGCCGGCCGAGCTGACGCCCGCTCTGTGGAAGGCGCCCGCTCCGGGGGCAGGGCCGCCTGTCGGCAGTTAGGGTCCGGCAGGGGCCGCTCCGCGCTGTGACCGCCGGCGGGAACGCCGTGTCCGTCCAGCACCGCCGGTCAGGAGACGGGAGCGGGGCTGCGGACCGTCCGCAGGGGTCGCGGGCGGCCCCCGGCGTGCAGAGCTGCGCGCCTGTCGCCCGCTTCCTTCCCAGGAGCGTCTGCTGTGGCGCGCGGCGCCTGCCAGCTCCGAGTCGTGAGCGGCGGAGGCTGGTGGCAGATGGCGCAGCGCTCACACACTCAGGTGCTGGCACACGGCGTGTTCTCGGGAGCCACGCTGGAGGGCGTTTAGGAAATGAGAAAACACCGGGTCTGCCTGCGCGGCCGTCTGCTGGCTGTGTCTTGAGGTTCAGGGTCTGGGAAGCCGCCCGTTCCCCGGGCGTCGCTGGGCACTGTCCCGGTGTCACCCTCTCCCTCCATGTCTAAGTCCCGACGCACCGATCCCAGCCCTGCACGTTCCTTCACGCGTGATTCCTCAACGAACCCGCGTGCAGGAGGTCCCGGCAGCACCTCCTCACACGCAGCCTCCCAGTGCTCGTTTCTGTGTTTGACCTTGGCCTCCCTATGACCCGGAGCGCAGAGCCGAGCGGCCCCTCTGGCTCACCGGCCAGGAGCCGGCGGTCAGTGCCGTGGCCCCCGGTGGCATGTCCCCGGCGGGGCGCCCTCCGGCACAGGCCCGGCCTTTCCAGCCCGCGGTCAGCACAGCCAGCTCGTCCTGTCACCTCCGGTTTAATGGGACCACACGTCCCTCCCTGGACGAGCTCCACAAAAGGGAAAATGGGCAGATTGTGCTGCCTCAGGACTCACCGTGTTCACCTCGGAGGGACACGTGAGGTGTGGGCAGAGAGCCTCCGAGTTGGGGACGGCCCGTCACCTCACACAGCTGATAACGGAGGCTGAAGCCCCGAACGAGCAAAGCGCACCCGTTGCCAGCGGGCAGAGGCCTGGCGAGACGGCCGCGCGCCGGGGAGAAGGTGCTCCGTGTCCTGCGCGGGCGGGCTCGGGTGCGAGGTGAGGCCACAGCGAGATGCCGCCACCCGTCACAGCGACCGCAGAGCAGACCCCGGCGTGCAGAGCGGGAGCTGCCGCGGAGCCGCCGCTGGCACTGCCCCGGGAGATGGGTGCACGGCCCCGGAGAGCGGCCGGGGGCTCGGGGCCCAGCGGTCCACGCCTGGGGGCTCCCAGCAGCCGGGCAGGGTCAGCCCGGACGCCAGCGGGTGGGCATGTGTTTTTCGCCGGGACCAATTCCAGACCCTAGAACTCTGGAAATCCCACGCATCGCGGTCGCGGGCAGCGGGCAGGCGCCGCAGCTTCTCCTCGGAAGGTTCTGGACGTAGGGTTTGTCCGTGCCCTGCCGGCTCAGACCCGCCCGGAGCAGGCGTGACTGCAGGCCTCCGACGGGCCCGGGAAACCTCGCCTCATTTCACCACTTCACTCGCACTTTCTGGAGACTCTTCTTGAAATGTGCAGCTCGCAGCCCCGGCTTTGGCCCCTGGAGGTGGGGCTGCACCCACTGCCATAGGGCCCCTGGAGGACGGGGGCATAAGGAGCTGGTGTTGGGAGAAGCCGTGAACGTTTCACAGCACATACATGTACTGGCCTGGGCGGTCAGTGAAGCAGTGGCGCAGCGTGGACAGCTGTCGGAGGTGCGGGTGAGCTCTCCGCCCGGGTTAGCCGTGATGCTCCCACGTGTTCCCACGCACTGTGACGGTGCGTGTGCGTGCGTGCGTGTGCGTGTGTGTGTGTGAGGCAGTCATTAGCAATCTTCAAAGCTGTTTCCAATTAGGCTGCCGAGTCTGGAGTACGGTACAGCGCACCTCCTTGAGCACCGATTCTCATTATCTCCCGAGCCTCACGGAGAGCGGCAGCAAGACCACGCGTGGAAATGAAGGGGCGTCTCTCAGCTCTGAGAGGACGTAATGAGCCACTCAGCAGCTCTGGAGTATGGGGTGCGCAGGCAGCTCCCGGGAACCCAGGCGCAGAGCGTCCTGGCTGCAGGCAGAGGGCGACCAGGACTTATTCATAATCGCCGGTGTGTACACAGCACCGCTGCACAGCTCAGCCCACGCGTCCCAGCCCAGGCCTGGGAGGCAGAGCGGCGGCCGCGCCCTCCGGAGCTCCGGCCTGGGGGCTGACTGTGGGGCTGGTGCTGGGAGCCAGAGCAGTCACCGTGGTTCCGGTGGCAGAGACGCAGGGGGAATAGTCACAGCTCCCAGGAGGGGCACCTGCTGTGGGCCCCAGGCGTGGCCCGGGAGCTCTCCCAGCCCTTGGGGCCTTTGCAGGGAGGCTCCGCACAAAATGGACCGGCCGGTCCCCTCGGGCGGTGAGCGGGGCTGGGCCAGGCCTGTGCGGCCAGCCCTGCGTCGCTGTCCCCAGGGAAGGGCCCGGCACAGCAGAGGGAGGGGCTGCGGCAGGCGGACGGCTCAGTCGCTGAGATTGGAACTCTCTCTGCCGTCAGGTAGGCATCGTGCATGTGCGTTATGTTTGAGAGGAAACTGAAAAGATGCCTGTCTTCCCTCAGGAAGAGCCTTTCTTTCCCACGTAAACAGGAAGTCGGGAACTCGTTAGTGCCCGCCCACACTGGAGGGATGAGTGATGGCCACGGCAGCTGGTTTAGTCAGAAGCAGAAAGCACAGCCCAGAGGCGGCAGGGAGTGCGCTGTGGGGATGGAAGAGCCACGGCCCCTCCCTCGGCCACCTCCGTCAGCCGCTTAGCTCCTGCTGTCCCAGGACCCGGGTGCTGGGTGAGGGCTGGACCGAGGGCGCACCGCCCCGTTGTGCTCGACACACACCCATTGCCGCCACCCGCTCATCTGATGAGCCAGTGTGAGGGCTCGGCTCAGAGCTGGCCTTGTGGCCAAGGGAGGGAGAGCCCGGCGCATTCCCTGCACAGGCCCGCATCCCGCCCCGGTCCCCGGAACAAAGGCCACAGAGGCCTTCCCACGCTGCGACCCCGGAGGCCTTCCACCTGAGCACCGGCGCCCTCCTGAGCGCGGGCTCTGCCCAGGAGCTCCCTGCCGGGCTCCGGGAGACGGTCTGACGCCAGGAGACGCACAGCACACCCCCCGGCGAGGCCCCGGGCCTGGGCGCGGCTGACTCTGAGGGTCCTGAACCCGCCCTCCTTGACAGTCTGTCTTCCTGTGTCGCACGCGTGAACTCTGAGCCTGGGCTCCCGGGGGTCCTCTGCGCAGCCTCGGCTCTGTCCCTGGGTGTCTGGCGGGGACGGCGCCGTCCGTCATTCTGCAGGAACGTCGATAGGCGGCGGGTCAGCTCCGGCCATTTAACTCCTGCTCGCCCGGAGCCGTGGAAACCATCACTCCCTCCCTTCCGAATCCGCCGGCGGCGGTGAGCGGTTTGCTCTGTGGCCAGCCCGGCACGGTGGTCAGCAGGCGACGCGTGGGCTACGAACCCGCCAGCTTCTGAGGGGGGTCGTGTGATCCTGCCACACGCCTCGGGCTGTGCTCGCCCCACATCCTGCTGGCGGTGTCCGAGAGGTGCGGGGCTGAGCCTTTCAGACGGCGGGTCTGTCTGCACAGCCTCAGAGGACAGAGCACGCTACGTTTCCCAGGAACACGGCTGCTCTCGGTTCTGTGTCTGAATGTGTGTGTTGACATGTGGTTGTGTGTGTCACCAGGTGAAACACGTTTCTTGCTAGGACTTGTGTCCACAGGAGCCGGATACGCCCTGTGTGTGCATCCGTCACTTCTCATCGGTGCCCTGAGCACCTGGGTTGTCCTCTCCTGCGTGTGGTCCTGCCTTTACGTGACAGCACAGCCGAGGGGGGAGACAGCCCGGCAAGAAGGCAGCCGTCGGCACGCTGGGCAGAGCCCTCGGCAGACCCTGACCTTGCCGGCACCTGGCCTTGGCCTCCGGTCTCCAGAACTCTGAGAAATAAACCTCAGTCGTGGCATTGCGGCATGGCGGCTCGAGCTGACCAGCCGCGGTGCCTGGAAGCTTTTCATCGGCCTCTGCACCCTGGACCAGTGCCCGCCCCCTTCGGGTCCTTTGGGACTGCACTGCCTGTCCAGTCCCGCCTTCTCTTTCCTGCTGACCCTGCTGCATCCCTGAGCCCGCCCCTTCCTCGCCAGCGCTCGGTGCTGGCTTAACACGCTGTCTTCAGAGGCTCTGAGCTCCTGGGTTTCAGACCTCCAGCTCCAGCTGTCTGCCAGCCAGCGTCCCCAGCCTCGTCTGTAATTCCGCGAGCATCTCCGTGCAGCGGCTGCCACAGCCCTGACCTCACCGCTCTGATCCTCTCTCCTGTGCTGGCTCCTGCGTGAGTGCGGGGAGGCCCGGTTGGCTTGGACTGAAAGCTGCGAACTGAACGTGGACCTCGCACCGAGCCTCGGGGTGATGGGAGGCGTGAGGTCTGAGTTGTTTCCAGCTCACACCTGGCTCAGAGCCCGTCTCCTCGGCAGCCCCTCCCTTCCTGCCCTCCCGCCGGGAGCCTCTCAGTCCTGCGTCAGGACCGCCAGGTTCAAGGCTGGGCTTCCCTCTCCGGCCTGGCCGGCCCTGCCCGGACATCAAAAAGGTTCCCCAGGGCTTGTCTGGTTGTCTCCGTGGGAGGAGCGTGAGTCACCTCACTGCCACCGCCGGAGGGAGCCAGGACACGCCGGTGCCGCGTACTCAGGCCGGCCAGCAGCCCTGCGGGCATCACCGCGCTGCACGGAGCGCCTGAGTCAGGGATGAGACTGAGCCGCTCTCCTGCTCACACAGACACGGCTGCATCTCCCGCCAGGCCCCTCGCCTTCCTCCCGGCCTTCTCCCACGCGGGCAGCGCAGTCCCGGCCCGGCAGCGGGTGGAGGGCCCCTCTGTGCTGACGGCAGCGCCACACCGGGTCGCACGTCACGCACTGAATGGACCCGATTGTCCTCCCCGAGACCTCCGAGGACACGGGACCGGTTCTGCTCAGTCAAGAGCAGGAGGCCAGAGAAGCAGGTACATGCGTGGCCGGGTTGGTCCCGGAGAAGCCAGCCAATGAAGAGACGTCTCAGGATGTGCTGGGGGTGGCGGTCCCCGCGCCCCTCCCCCGGCCGGCCGAGCAGCCTCACTGGACTGATGTGAGGGCTGGTGCCCGTGTGGCGAGCCCAGGCACAGTGCAGACACCTGCCCGGGCCCTCGAGACGCTGGCTCCCCCGGCCGCTGCCCGCAGGGCGGACACGTGCTCTCCGTGTGGCTCTGTCTTACGATGACGTGCCGTCAGGTTCCGCTGGGAGAGCAGAGGTCCTTTTAAGCAGGGGTCTTCAAACTACGGCCCGCGGGCCACATGCAGCCCCCAGGGGAGTCTGATCCTGCCCGCCAGGTTTTTTGGGCAGTGAGCGCAGCCAACGTGTTACAGTAGGAATTAGTAGTTCATGTAGTCCGGCCCTCCAGCTCTCTGAGGGACCGTGATCTGGCCCCCACTTTAAAAAGTTTGAGGACCCCAGTTTTAAAGAGACGGCGCCAGGGCCCCAGGCTGCGGGCCGCGGCACAAAGGCCCCGAAGCCACGGAGCGGGCGCGCCTTGTGCTTCCGGCGAGCTGGGTGAGCTCTGGGAGCTTCCCTTCTCGGGAAAGCTTGCTGTGCCTCCCTCTCATCGCACCGCACGTGACAGTACGTTACTGAGCACAGAGAGGCCCTGGAATCGGGGTCGCCGCATCCTCACCTGGCAAGCTGGGTGCAGCCCTTCGAGGCTTTTCTCTCAATGTATTTGTGAGGTTTTGTTTTTGGGTTTTTTTGCAGCTTTTTTAAATATATATATATATGTGTATATATATATATATATATATATATATATATATATATATATATTTTTTTTTTTTAATTGATTTCAGAGAGGTAGGGAGAGGGAGAAATAGAAACGTCAATGATGAGAGAATCTTTGATCAGCTGCCTCCTGCATGCCCCACAGTGGAGATGGAGCCCACAACCCGGGCCTGGGCCCTGACCAGGAATCGAACCCTGACCTCCTGGGTCATAGGTGGACGCTCAGCCCTGAGGCAGCCGGCCGGGCTGTGAAGGCTTTAATGAGGACGCAGCACCCCCTGCATGGGGTTATGTTGACATGTTTAAAACGACCTGCTTTGTATACAGGCTCCTGGAGGGGTGGTCGGTCGCTACGGTTTCCGGCCGGTCTTAGATGAAGGCATCTGGGACGATTGTCTTACCTTCTCATCACTGGTTCCTTTTAGGGAGTGTGTATTGTTTGCTTGGAAAGCGGCCAGCAGGCAGAGGTGCCGAGCGGCCAGGCCCGCATAGCCGGAGTCCTGGGCAGTCCGCGCGGCCCTGTGTCCGGCAGTCCGCGCCTGTGTTCCTGCGGCCTCAGCCTTGGCGCGGTGGGCCCGGGGCCGGGACGTCCCTCAGGCTCTGGTGCAGACGGGACCAGACGCCACTGCTGGGGAGTTAGCGTGCCTGTGGCTGCGCAGTGCGAGGGGCCGGGCTGCCCACGCTCCCCGGAGCTCAGTGAGGCCAGTGGGCCTTCACGAGGGCAGGGGCTCAGTGTGCCTTTATCCGCCGAGGTCCCAGGTCAGGACTCACAGCACGCCTGGACGCACAGCGGCCCTCCCCGGGTCAGGCCTGGGAGCAGCTCGGCCGTGCTCCTGCCGGGCTGGACTCGGACCTTGGCCAGGGTCTGTCCTCGGGAGTGCTGTCCTGTCGCCCGCCCGCCTCCTCCGTGGCCTTGGGGCTCCACAGCAGGAGGCGAGGCCAAGCCAGGCTCACAGAGCGGACTGACGGACGGACGGACGGACGGACAGACGAGCGTCCCCTGAGCGTCACTCCAAAGTCTTTCCTTCCGATCGTGTCCTCGCCCGCGCTGCGTGACGGCGAGCGTGTGGTGTTTGCTTCTTTCCTCGTGTCGGAGAGCAGGCGTGCTGAGCCATGAAAACAGACCCACAGCCGCTGAGGTCCCTCGGGACCGCTTTTCCCGTGTGGGGCAGGCCGTTCCTGACACCTCCCTGTTCCGGCGCGTGTCTGCTTCCTGTTGGGTTCAGGTGGCCCCAGAGCTCGCTGGCGGGCAGGACCCCAGTCTGTGAAACCTTAGAAACAGTTCCACTCTCGCTTGAGCCAGTCCTGGGCTCCTGTGGAGGAGGTTTTCTGAGATGGCAGGCCGCGGTGGAAAGGGGCCCGGCTGCCTCTGCCCACATGCTCGCCCAGAGCCCCTCCACTCAGGGAGCAGCAGCGAGCTCCGGAGCCCCATCGGTGCCCGGCTGGCGCCGGATGGGCTGCGGGCGCTCAGTGTTCGTCGTGCAAAGGCAGGTGAGTGGGCCTCAGGGGACCAGTGTCCTCGCTCGGCTCTGGCGTCAGTGAGCGTGCGGGGCCGGAGCCACGGCGGGCAGAGACGCGGAATCGAATGGGCACAGCTGTCCGTGGGGCCCAGTGCACGGCTCATCCCCACGAGGAAGCCACAGGCGGCCGTGTGGCCACTGGGTGTGGTGCCCACGTCCGGGGCGGAAGAAACGGCTTCGTTTAGACGTGGACGGGAGAAGGGGGGCGGGCGAGCTCTCGCTGTGAAGTTGGAGTCTCGGAAGGCCCGGGCCTCTCCCGCGGGCGGCGCCCTGCCTGGGCTGGGGCTGCCGGTCTCCTGTGTCCGCGGCCGCGACTGTCGCCGTTGCTAACGGAAACACGCGTTCCCCTAGGATCCCCGGCCGGCTGAACGACCGGAGGACGCCGCTGGGCGAGCTGAACTGGATCTTCACGGCCATCACCGACACCATCGCGTGGAACGTGCTCCCCCGGGGTGAGGCTGCAGTCAGGCCACGGCCTGGGACGGGGAGAGTCCGAGGGGAGAAATGGGTTCTCGCGGGCAAGAGAGCTGGCGGGGACAGCAGGGCAGGCCTGGGGGATCGGTGGGGGCAGGGGGAGGGCAGGGGGCGCTGGTGAGGGAGCTGCGCGGGCCCCTGCTCTGACCGTCGCCAGTGTCCTCCCCGGGGCTGGCCGTGTCCCCGCGGCCGGACGCAGCTGCCAGGAGCCTCGCAGCGGCCGGGGCCCGTGTTGGCTCACGAGGGTGGAAGGGGCCTCTGGCTGAGCCTGGGCGTGTGTCCTGACGGGCCGCGTGCCGCCCTCAGACCTCTTCCAGAAGCTCTTCCGGCAGGACCTGCTGGTGGCCAGTCTGTTCCGCAACTTCCTGCTGGCGGAGAGGATCATGCGCTCCTACAACTGCACCCCGGTCAGCAGCCCGCGCCTGCCCCCCACCTACATGCACGCCATGTGGTGAGTCTCCCGCTCCGCCTGTGCGGGGCTGATGGCGCCCTGGCCCGGCTGGCCCAGGGGCTCAGCTGCCCAAGAGGGCCGTGCCCCCGCTTCCGTGCCCAGTTTTGCCAGCTGCTGCCCCCGGGCCCGGACTGGTGGGCTCTGCAGAGCTTGTGCCGTGACGAAACCTTCCAACAGCAAGAGCGCCCTCCCGCCCATGAACAGACCGGAGCGGCGGCCTGGCCGCCCAGGGAGTCAGAGGGCCCTGGGCTGGACGGTTGGCCAGGCTGGTGTCGGCCGGTGTGGAGCGAGGTGGGCTCTCGCAGGAGGAAGGGACCACGCACAGCAAACACGAGGTGGACACGGAGTAACACGTGTGCACGTAGCGGGGCGGCACTAAGGAAGACTGGCTCGCGCGGCTCCTGTTTCATTTTTGATACGCAGCCATCAGAGCCCTTCCCCTCACGTCCAAGTACAGCCCACCCCGTCCGGAGCCCGTGCAGTGCTCGGCGGCCATGACCTGCGCCCTCCGAGCCCAGCAAGGGCGCCTTGTGCCGACTTCCGTGTGGGCAGCTGCCGTGCTGGCCTGTGTCTGGGCGGCACATCTCCCGGGGGTGGTCCCTCGAAGACCCAGCTGCCCTGGGGGGACGGGGAGGGACAGATGGAGGGGAGCCTGAGGGCAGGACCGAGCTGCGTGGGCCGGGCCGTGAGGGAAGGGAGGTGGCTGGAGCGTCCCTCTGTCCCTCTGCCGGCGACCCCGCAGAGCCCCTGCCATCTCAGCTCCCCGGGAAGCCCCCAGGGAGGTGGAGCCAGAGGCCAGAGTGGTTGCCTGGGGCCCTCGAGGTGGGCCCAGCAATGTTGTTGTGTTGTGTTTTGTTTTGTTTTATTATTGATTTTTTTACAGAGAGGAAGAGAGAGGGATATAGAGTTAGAAACATCGATGAGGGAGAATCATCAGTCAGCTGCCTCCTGCACAACCCTCACCGGGGATGTGCCCGCAACCAAGGTACATGCCCCCGACCGGAATTTAACCCGGGACCTTTCAGTCCGCAGACCGACACTCTATCCACTGAGCCAAACCGGTTTCAGCGGGCCCGACAGTGTGGGCAAGCCAGCCTGACTCGTGGGCACCACGGCGGGCATTTGGGGCCGGTGGGGGCCCAGCCTCACGCGGGCCTGCTCCTAAGGCGGTGGCCTGGCCCGCGTTTCACGGTGCTGGTGTGACGCTGCCACTGCCAGCCCAGCCGCCCCCTCGGTGGGCAGGCCGCGCCGGGGACACGAGCCGGGCGGACACAGCCTTAGACGGGGCCGGTCGCTCTGTGGCTCCCGTCTCAGCTGCAGGAGAGAAGAGCTCACGGCAAAATGGCTTTAGTTTCTCTGCCTTCCCCGGGGCCCGGCCACTGCCCTGCTCCGCCTGGTCCTGCGGGAGCCGGTCGGTGACTCTCCGGTGTCCTCTGCTCTCTCCCCAGGCAAGCCTGGGACCTCGCCGTGGACATCTGCCTCTCCCAGCTGCCCACCATCATCGAGGAGGGCACGGCGTTCCGGGTGAGCCCTGGGCACAGGCCCTCCGTGGAGGCGTGGGGTCAGACGTGTGAATCCCCCTGCTTCCCCCGTAGCGTCCGCCTCACCCCCCAGGGGCTCAGCGCCTCCCTGCCCACGTCCAGTCTGCACAGGCCCCCGCTCCACCGCAGCGCCCAGGGCTTATCCTGTCTCCCGCTCTGCTCCGGCCGCACCGGCTCCCCACGGTGGCGGAGGCGCGGGGACTGAGCTGAGGGGTGCGGCGTGTGCGATAAGGAAGGCGGGTTCTAACTGCCCCCTCCGTCCACAGCACAGCCCGTTCTTCGCCGAGCAGCTGACCGCCTTCCAGGTGTGGCTGACGATGGGCGTGGAGAACAGGAGCCCCCCCGAGCAGCTCCCCATCGTGCTGCAGGTGAGGCCCGCAGGCTCACAGGGCTGCGCCCGGCCCAGCGGGGCTGGAAGGCACCTGCAGCGGAGCCTCGGCCCTGGGCCGGGATGTGGCCGAGTCCGCCCGAGCGTCAGAGAAGGGCTGCGGGGAGTGGTCAGAGGCAGCCCAGCAGCCAGGCGTGATGTCACCTGTGGATGGACCTGTGGCTGTGGCCTATGGGTGTATCTGTGGGTGTGACCCTGGGTGTGAGCTGTGGCTGTGGCCTATGGGTGTATCTGTGGGTGTGACCCTGGGTGTGAGCTGTGGCTGTGGCCTATGGGTGTATCTGTGGGTGTGACCCTGGGTGTGAGCTGTGGCTGTGGCCTATGGGTGTATCTGTGGGTGTGACCTGGGGGAAGAGCAGTGTCTCCTGGCCTCTGAGCCTCTGGAGCAGCAGGGACAGCGGCCCCTCGTGGGCCACGGTGCAGGACGAGGGCTGATCCGAGGGATCGGCCTCGCCCCCGCACGGCCTTGCAGGTGCCGCCGTGACCCCTGTCCTCTCCCCGTAGGTGCTGCTGAGCCAGGTGCACCGGCTGAGAGCCCTGGACCTGCTGGGGCGCTTCCTGGACCTGGGCCCCTGGGCGGTGAGCCTGGTGCGTGTCTGCGGGGCAGTCAGAAGCAGCCTTCCTGTGGTCAGGGGGGCGTGGCCAGTGGCCCGTGGCCCGTGAGGCCCTGGGAGGGCCAGGTGGGCCTGTGACCGCCGTGTCGGGTTTGGTTCCGCCCTCTTGTCCCACCTGCTGCTGTTGGGTGTCACTTGCAGCACGGAGAGGGCCACGGCCTGTGGCTCCCCGCCCGCCCCGCCCCAGCCACAGGGCCGTTCCCCAGGAGCCCTCATCCCCGCGTCCCTCTGCTCTGAGCCCTCTCCCCGCTGCTGGTTAGAACAGGAACCTCGGAGCAGTGCGTGTTCCAGCAGACCAGGCGGGAGCTGCGGGGAGAGGGGCCGGTCTGCCTGTCAGGCGCAGGGCGGGCCTCGTCTGCTTCTGTTTGCAATGATGGGAGCAGGGTGGTGGGCCTGTGTCTGGGGGGCTGCTGGCCAGGTAAACACCACGCTCACAGCCAAGTGGGGTGGCTGCTCGGTGCTCGCCGGCTGAGGGGGCGGGACGGCTGCGGGGGCTGGGCCGTTGGAAGCAGGCGAGCCGCGTGGGTCCGCGTTCTCTGATCTCCATGTGTGGCTGTTTGTCTCCTCCTCACGTAATGTCACCGCAGGAGGCGGAGCCATAGTCCTTAAGGGGAGGGGACTGGGAGGGACAGTCCGGCTGCACAGGTGGCCCAGCGCCCGCGGCAGGGTCTGCACACCTGTCACCGCACAGTCACGCGGGAAGAGCGGGAGACAGTGGGAGCATCGCAGAGTTTTCATGCCCGCGGCTCACCCCACAGGACTAGCTCTGGCCCCGGGGACTGAGCCAGGCCAGGGGGGCGTGTGGGGCTGGAAAAGCGTGGCCCGAGGCGAGGCCAGTGTCCCGCCCCAGGAGGGGGCACCTGTCCCGGGGGCACCTGTCCCCTGGGGGCACCTGTAAGGGAGGGGGCACCTGTCCCCCGGGGGGCACCTGGCTGGAGGCCCAGCACGCTGGAGAAAAGGCGGCACAAAGCCGATGGAACGGACACAGCGGGCTTTGCCCTGGTCCTCCTCACTAAGGGCCGTCTTCTCCCTGAGCCCCCGAGAGCAGGAGACCTCCCTCAGGTGCTTCACTGCCCGTACGGGCCGGAAGCCCTGACGTTGCACCTTTGGGTGCCCTTGTCCGGAGGCGCCGTGCACCCCTGAGGGTCCCGGCCTTGAGTCCTGTTGCCGAGAACAGACGGGGCCCCGGGCCGGCTGGCAGCTTCCAGACAGGAAGTCGGACCTGGGAATCGAGGGAGCCCCGTCTGTGGGCGAGACACCACTGTCCCATCCCATGGCCCATCTGCGAAGCCACGCATCGGCCTCGGCCCCAGCGGCACCCGCCCCCGGCCGCCGGCTCCCGCTGACACGCGCCCTCCCGCAGGCCCTGTCCGTGGGCATCTTCCCCTACGTGCTCAAGCTGCTGCAGAGCTCGGCGCGCGAGCTGCGGCCCCTGCTCGTCTTCATCTGGGCCAAGATCCTGGCCGTGGACAGTGTGAGCCGCCGTCTCCTCCCCGTGGGCGTGGCTGCTGAGTGTGGGCGGGGCCCCCGCGGGAGGACGAGGGGGTAGCAGGGGAGGCCTGCAAAGGAGCTGGTCTTGCGGCCAGGCCCCTGCCCCGGCCCCCCCCTCCCCGTATCAGGAGGAACTCCTGAGCGAGTGAGGGCGGCCCGCTCCCCGCGGCCCGGGAAGCACGTGTGAGCAGCGTCTGCCTCCCGCGTCTCGCTCACCTCGGCCTCTCTCCGCAGTCCTGCCAAGCCGACCTGGTGAAGGACAGCGGTCACAAGTACTTCCTCTCGGTCCTGGCCGACCCCTACATGCCGGTGAGGCCCCGTGCTGCTGGATGGAGGTGGTGTGGGTCGCTCTCGCCTGTTGTGCTGCGGGCGCCTCGTAAAGGCTCAGGAGACGGTGCCCCCGTCGCCACCCCAGCTGCGGGCCGCGCTCCGGGAGCCGCGCTCGTGCTGCCGCCCCGCTTACCCCAGCGCCCTGGACGTGGCGCGCTCATTCGGAGCTGCCAGCTCCTCCTGGGAGGGCGTGGTTGGCCTGTTGGTGTCCTGGCTGCCCCCTGCACGCCCCCCACTGGGATGGAGCCCACAGCCCAGGCCTGTGCCCTGACGGAATCACACCCTGACCTCCTGGTTCCTAAGTCAACACTCACCCCCTGAGCCCGCGGCCGGGGACAGAGTGTCGAGCTGATCCGTCCACTGACGCCAGGGAGAGGGGGAGAGGGAGCAGAGCCAGGCCCCTTTACTCCGGCCTGACGGGCAGCGGGAACGCAGGGTGGCTGTCCTGCGGCCGCACCGGGAGCCATGTGCTCTGCGGAGGGAGGCCCTGTGGCCGGCAGACCCTCCAGAGGAAGGGCTGTTGGGCTGCAGGCTCAGGGACGTGGTCTGAGCGGCATCTCTGCGGGCGCGGGGAGCCCCGGGAAGGTGCGCTAGGGGGGCCTCTGTTTTCCAGGCCGAGCACAGGACCATGACGGCCTTCATCCTCGCCGTGATCGTCAACAACTACAACACCGGCCAGGTGGGTGCCCTGGCCGCCAGGCCTCCCGCCGCCACGCCCGGGTGCCAGGGTGCGGGTGGAGGCGGAGGCCCCTTCCACCAGCGGGGGCCGTTGAAACGGTGGGACTTAGAAAGGGGGACATACCGAGGTTTCTGAGAAAGGGGAGGCTGGGACCCCGGGCCCACGCTGTCCCCCGCCCCGCCACAGGAAGCCTGCCTGCAGGGCAACCTGATCGCCATCTGCCTGGAGCAGCTCAACGACCCCCACCCCCTGCTGCGCCAGTGGGTGGCCATCTGCCTGGGCCGCATCTGGCAGAACTTCGACTCGGCCCGGTGGTGCGGGGTGCGGGACAGCGCCCAGGAGAAGCTCTGCAGCCTCCTCTCGGACCCCGTCCCCGAGGTGGGTCCCCGGGCCCGGGCACAGCTGGTCCTGCCGGGCGTGCGGGTGAAGGGGTGCCCCTGGGACAGCACCTCCAAGGGGCTGCTCCGCCAGGCGGGCCTGGCGCCCGGAAGCTGTGCCCACAGCCCGTCCCCTGAACCCGGGCCACGAGGCCCCTCCTTCCCCAGCAGGGCGGGCGGTGACCTGTGCCTCCCGCAGGTGCGCTGCGCGGCCGTCTTTGCCCTCGGCACCTTTGTGGGCAACTCTGCCGAGAGGACGGACCACTCCACCACCATCGACCACAACGTGGCCATGATGCTGGCCCAGCTCATCAGCGACGGGAGCCCCGTGGTGCGGAAGGTGCGTGCCCGCCCGAGCCTGACCCTGTCCGCAGCCGCGAGCGCTCAGCCCGCGCCTGACCCTCCAGGGCGCACTGCCCCGGACGTGCGTGTGCCGCTTCCTCACGGCCTTTACCAGGCCCGGCCCCGCGGCTGAGGGCCCAGAGCGGTGTCCCCGCTGCCGGCCGAGCGCAGGGCTGTCTCCGCCCCTTCTCCCCGCCACGCGCTCCAGCTGCCGTCGGGCCGCTGCTGCTCGCGGCGCTTGACCGAGCCTCCCTCCCAGGAGCTGGTGGTGGCGCTGACGCACCTGGTGGTCCAGTACGAGAGCAACTTCTGCTCCGTGGCCCTGCAGTTCATGGAGGAGGAGAAGAACTACCCCCTGCCTTCGCCCGCCACCACAGGTACGCCCCGGCCCGGCCCCCCCCCCCCCCGCTGCCCCCCGCCGCCACGGGTTCGCCCCGGCCGCTGCCCTCCGCCACCACGGGTACGCCCGCGGCCCGGCCCCTGGCCGCTGCCCAGGGCCCTTGTCAGACTGTGAGCGCCTTCAGTTCTGCCAGAAGCTGGCGTGTCACATCCTCGCCACCCGGACGCCCGCTCTGAGTGGCCGGCCCCTTCCCTGGCGCTGAGCAGGACAGAGGGCGGGAGGTGCTCTGGCCCTCTGCCTGGCCTCCCTCGCCCTTTTGGAATGAGATTCGTGGGAATGACGAGGCCGGGGCTCAGCACGCGGGCCCTGTGGTGACGATGCCATCGTGGTGTGGGGTCCTGGCTTGGAGGCACGTTAGGCAGCGCCTCCTCTCACACCGGCCTTTTACCAAGTCTGCCTCATTGTCCCGCCCCCTCCCCCAGAGAGCGGGAGCCTGACCCCCGTGCGCGACAGCCCCTGTGCCCCCCGGCTGCGCTCGGTGAGCTCCTACGGCAACATCCGCGCCGTCACCTCCGCCCGCAGCCTCAACAAGTCCCTGCAGAACCTGAGCCTCACGGAGGAAGGTGAGAGCGGAGCCGGGGGCTGGGGGCCGGGCGCTGAGGAATCGGGTGCCACCCTTCCCTGCCATAGACGTGGCTCCGGGCCCGCTCCCCCGCCGGTGCCCCACAGCTGGGTCTCCTGGGGGGGCGGTGGCCCCACGGTGTCCATACGCCGGGAGGCGTGGGACGGACGGGGTCCGGGCGCCGGGCTGACGCCTCCGTGTGCCGCAGCGGGTGGCGCCGTGGCCTTCTCCCCCGGGAACCTGAGCGCCAGCAGCAGCGCCAGCAGCACACTGGGCAGCCCTGAGAACGAGGAGTGCATCCTGTCCTTCGAGACCATCGACAAGATGCGCAGGGTCAGCTCCTACTCGGCGCTCAACTCCCTCATAGGTGAGGCCCCGCGCCCACACGCCTGGCCGCCTGGCCGGGACAGGAGAAGTGCCCTCACCCGGCTTGGAGCTGGTGACACGAGTCGCTTCATCGCGAGGGAGCTGCCGGAACCTTCCGTCGCTCCATCAGAGCCCGGAGCAGCGGTCTGGCCGTGGCCCTGCCCCCGGAGACGGCCCCTGCTCCTGACCCGTCTCCCCTCCCCCAGGCGTCTCCTTCAACAGCGTGTACACGCAGATCTGGCGCGTGCTGCTGCACCTGGCCGCTGACCCCTACCCTGACGTGTCGGACCTGGCCATGAAGGTGCTCAACAGCATCGCCTACAAGGTGCGTGCTCCCGGCCCCCAGGCCCGTCCTCGCTCAGACACGGCTCCGAACCCCGACACCCACCTGAGCTTCCGGGCGTTTCCCGCCACTGCCTACCGAATCGGCCCCGGCCCTGCCCGCTCCGTCCCGGGCCCCGCTGGCCGCCCCGGGCCTGACTGCTCACTCCCGCCCTCCAGCTGCAGCAGAACCAAAAGCCCTTCTAGTCCCCTCTCCGCTCCCGAGTGCCAGGACCAGGAGGGCAGTCCTCTCGCTGGTGCAGTGCTAGACCCACAGGTGCTGCTGCCCTCGGCCCCCAGCTCGCAGCTTCCTCCCCTCGGCCCTGCTGCCCCATGGCAAGGAGGCAGCCCGGGCCCCGCTGCCCTCCGGGTCATCTCACCCGCAAGCTGAGGCGGCTCGGAAGGCCCCAGCCCGCGCCTGCCTGTGGCCCCGGCTCGTCCCGGCTGACGGGGCGCTGCCTCTGCTCCTCAGGCCGCCATGAACGCCCGGCCGCAGCGCATCCTCAGCGCGTCCTCCCTCACCCAGTCGGCGCCCGCCAGCCCCACCAACAAGGGCGTGCACATCCAGCACGCGGGGTGAGTGCGGCTCGGCGCGTCCTCGGGGCGGCGCTAGGTCCCAGGGCGCCGGCTCGCTGGTCCCAGGGCTGCCTCCTGTCCTCGCCTCCCTCCCGCTCCTCTCCTCGGCGCCAGCGGGCCGCCAGGACCTGCTGGGCTCCCCGCGGCATCACAGCTGACGGGGCGGGGGCGGAGGGTCCGGCGAAGGGCTGGTGTTCGGCGTCCCTGGCGGGTCTCGGTGACGCCGGGTTTCTTCTCCCCAACGGCAGGGGCTCCCCGCCAACGTCCAGCGCCAGCAGCTCCAGCCCCACCAACGATGTGGCCAAGCAGCCAGGCAGCCGCGAGCTGCCTGCGGGCCGGCTGGGCGCCGCCGGGCCCACGGGGGCACAGTACACGCCCCACTCCCACCAGTTCCCCCGCACACGGAAGATGTTCGACAAGGGCCCCGACCAGGTGCGCCTGCGTGGGGCCGTGGCTCTCACGCTCAGACTCCTGATGGGTTCACGCCCTGGGGACCAGGGGCCGGTCTGAGTGCAGCCCACACCACATGGCCGAGGCCTGTGGGGCCCGGTGACCAGGCGCCCAGGGGCCTACCCAACCGCTCAGGACAGGGACAGCCAGGCCACCCCACCTGCCCCAGGGTTCCTGGGGCGCAGACCCAGGTGGCCTCCTAATGCTGGCTCCTACAGCCCGTTTTGTCACTCGGCCCCGGCCCCACTGGGCCCCATGCCTACGGGACGCAGCAGCCAGACCTGCCTGTCTGCTCTGAGCGGCTCCGGGGCCCAGGAACGGGGGTCACAGGCTCATTTGTCTCTTCCCCTCCCCCCCACACCTGGAAGCCCGCGGACGACCCGGACGACACCGGCCACAAGAGCTTCATCTCGGCTGCGATGCAGACGGGCTTCTGCGACTGGAGCGCCCGGTACTTCGCGCAGCCCGTCATGAAGGTGCGCGGCCGGGGCGGGAAGCGCCGTCTTAGTGTCTGTCTGCGCCGAGCGGGTCTGGTTCCCCTGCGGGCGGGCGGCCCCGGCCGGGCAGCGGGTGTCGCTGTCACGTGCACACAGATGGCCCCGTGGCTGCCACACCCGGCAGCTGCCCGGTGCCGGGGCCTCGGGGCGCGGCTTTGGCGTGAGGCCGCGGTACGACACTGCGTCTGCAGTTCGGGGCGGCTGACCGGGTAGCCTCAGACTTGGCGGTTTCCTGTGCGTTCACTGGAGATCCGTGCTAGAGCGTGTTCTCTTGTCTTGTTTTCTCCGTCCCCTGCTTTCCCAGGGGTACGCACAGGCGTGCTGTGCTTCCGTGGGCTCAGCTAGCTGTCTGATGGCACGTGTGTGGGGTGACATGCATGGGGGACTCTTCCATTAGCCTGCGTCACGTGGGAACTAGCATTAGCTCCAGGCTGGGACCACCCCTCAGAAATGAAGCGCGCGCGCGCGCGCGCGCGCACACACACACACACACACACGCACGCACACGCACCCCGCCCCACCCTCGGTCTGAGGACCTGCGTGCTTCCCAGCAGAGCTGTCTGCAGCTCCGTCACGTGACCCTGGTTAGCGAGGCCGAGTCCCGGCACATGGCAGAGCGGCCGTGTTTGCTGGAGCTTCTTCCCGTCTCAGGGCCTTCTCCCAGGCCGGGCGGCCGAGAAGATCTGCGTCGGGACAGGGCCCCCTCGATGGATGAGACCACACACACACACACACACACACACACACGGATCTCAGAGCTCACACCTCCCCGCTCAGCTCCCGGAGCTCACCCTCCCCACCTCGGCTCCCGGAGCTCACACTCCCCCCTGGGCTCCTGGAGCTCACACCTGCTTCAGGAAGAGCGTTAGGCACGGCCTGTCGTGTGCTTTAAAGCGGACACATTGAACTTTGTTCTGATTGCGGAGGGCACAGGGTTTGTGCTCAGCCCCTCGTGCTGTGGGCCGTGCCCCTGGCAGTGCCAGCCTCGTGCCCTGCCCCACGCTGGAGCCCCTGGCACCACACCTGTCAGAGGCATAGCGAGAGTGAAGTCCTCAAGCCAGTGTCCCTCCTAACGTGTCCCCACGTAACTAACAGCGGCCGCGGCAAACAGGACACGGTCACGGGGTGACAGGCTCTGCCCGGGAAGGCAGTGGGCCCGGCTGGTGACTGCTCCTGTGGTGACTGCACCAGAGGAGCAGAGGGAGCGGGGCGCCTCCTAGCTGCAGAGCGGGGAGGGGCAGGACCCGGCGTCCCTTCCCAATAACTGCGCTGGGCAGGCGGGTGGGGGCGCCCCTCGCAGGGCGCCGGGGCCTGTCCCGGTTCCTCCTCGAGAAGCAGGAGCAGGGGCCACCGCGGCGGCCTCACCCTGCTGAGCCGCGGAGGGCTGGCGGCGGGAGGCAGACCCGTGCAGGTGGCACTGGCGTGGGCACGGGCCCCAGGTGCTCGGCAGCCTGCTGCCCCAGGAAGGGAGGGTCCCCCGGGCAGCGCCGCGGCGTCGCACACAATCGTGCTCCCCGCGGCACCCGCTGGAACACGAAGCTTCTGGATACAAACCCCAAAGAGCGGCGTGCCAGGTCCTCTGCCGGCAAGTCCGGATGCCGGGGAGGAACCGCCCCGGATCAATGGAGACCCCGTGGCTGAGAGACTCAGCATGTTTTCCCGGAATCGATGTTGTGAATCAATACGGTCTCCATCGAAGTCCCGGGGGCTAGAAACCGCAGCCCAGGCTCAGGTGCGCGGGGAGCAGAGACCAGGACAGCCCGGACAGGCGACGCGGTCGTGGCTGGACTCACGGTCTCGATGGGAGGCTCAGCCCAGGCGATCGGGACACGGGGCGTGGTGGCAGCGACACCGGCCAGGGGGACACGCAGCCGGGAGTCGGTCTGGAGCGGCGGGCTGTCGATTCTCAACTAAGACAGTGTGTTCCCGGGGCGGGAGGGGCACGGGGACGGGGCCGCAGCCCCTCACGCCTGCGTGAGCGAGCCGGGGCGCCCGCCCGGAGTGGGACCGGAGAGGCCGGAAGGAAGCCGCGGTGGCGGCGAGGCGCTGGCTCCTCAGTGAGGATGAAGGACGGGGAGCGGGAGCCTCTGAGAAGAGGACCCGGAGCCACGGGCAGAGACGCGGCTGCGGGGCGTGTGGACTGGCTGCTGGCCCTCCGCGCTCAGCCCTCCTGACTGCCACACCGGCTCCCGAGAAGGACCCGGGCCCCGCTGCCTCCGAGGGCGCCCAGGCCCTGCTCCGGTCACGCTCCTCGGTGCTTCCAACCAGCGGAGGGCCCGGGCGGGCGGGGCTGCGGGGCCTCTGCGCCAGGGGAGAGCCTTGCTGCCATCGGTGTTCATGCGCGTCGCTCTTGCAGATCCCGGAGGAGCACGACCTGGAGAGTCAGATCCGCAAGGAGCGCGAGTGGCGGTTCCTGCGCAACAGCCGTGTGCGGAGGCAGGCGCAGCAGCTCCTTCAGCGGGGTGAGCGCCCGCCCGCCGCCAGCCTGTGTGCCCCCACACAGCTCCCGTCCGCACCACCAGCCTGGGTGCCCCCCGCACACGCCCACCAGCCTGGGTGGCCCCCGCACACGACTCCCGCCCGCCCGCGCCACCAGCCTGGGTGCCCCCCCGCACACGGCTCCCGCCCGCGCCACCAGCCTGGGTGCCCCCCGCCCGCGCCACCAGCCTGGGTGCCCCACGTGCGGCTCCTGCATGACGTTCAGGAGGGGGCGGCCGCCCGGCCCGGTGCAGGCCCGCGTCTGGCTGGGGCTGAGGCCACCGTCCCTTGTGCAGGCATCACGCGGCTGGACGACCAGATCTTCCTGAACAGGAACCCCGGGGTCCCCTCTGTGGTCAAGTTCCACCCCTTCACGCCCTGCGTGGCCGTGGCGGACAAGGACAGCATCTGGTGAGTGTGCGCGGCTCCCAGGCGGGGGCGGGGGCGGGGGCGGGGGCCATGACGGCCGTCCTGGTGGCAGGGGGCCGCGTCCCGGCCTCACTGCTGCCCCTGTCTCCCTGGAGCTTCTGGGACTGGGAGAAAGGGGAGAAGCTGGACTACTTCCACAACGGGAACCCCCGGTACACGCGAGTCACCGCCATGGAGTACCTCAACGGCCAGGACTGCTCGCTGCTGCTCACGGCCACAGGTGAGCGCGTGCCCGCGGGCCGGGCGGGCATGGCAGCGTGCCGGGACCGGCGTTCCCGGAGGCACAGGAAGGCCCTGCGTCAGGAGGGCGAGGGCTCCTCCAGGCAGTGGGGAGCCGTGACCAGGGCCGGCAGGGCCTCGGGACAGTGTCCGCCTCGGGGACCCTCGTCCCTGCCCTGAGAGGCGCCGGAGGCCTGTCCCCCCAGCCTCCACAAAGCCTGTGGCAAGGTGGAGGGAGACCAGGCGCCGGGCCCTCTGCCTGGCGGCGACCCTCACCGTCCCTCCAGCCACAGCCCACACCAGCGGCGGGCCCACTCTCCCGTTTGGAGTGCCGGCTCTTCGGCCTCACCCCGGAACCCGGGCTGCCCACTGAGCCACCTGGCGACATCGCCTCCCGCAGCGCTGCAAACACGGCTCTGCTGCCGGCTGAGAAGCCGCTGCCCGGCCCCCGGCCCCTCCATCCCAGGCACCGGGCCGGTCACTGACTGGGCGCTCCTTCCAGTCCCGGGCCTCGGGAGCTGCCCACGGGGACAGCCAGCCGGGGGCCAGGCCTCCGCGAGGCGACGGGCATCTCCGTGGCTCCTCTGGCTCCTCCGCGGGCCAGGGGGCCCCTGCGCTGACCGCCTTCTCTCCTCCCCAAGATGACGGCGCCATCAGAGTCTGGAAGAATTTTGCTGATTTGGAGAAGAATCCAGAAATGGTGACGGCGTGGCAGGGGCTCTCGGACATGCTGCCCACAAACCGAGGTCAGTGTCAAGGCCAGTCCTGGAATCGTGAGCCGGCCGGCTCCCCGTCTCCACAAAGCACTCTACCTGGGAGGGGCGGCTGTGCAGGGGGCGTCGGGCTGACCTCTGACCTGGGGCGTCCCTAGCCTGCGTGCCTGTCCTCAGCCTCGTCCCCGTCTGGCAGGGGTGTTGCTAGGGAAAGAGATGCTGCTGACGGGGCTGGGGGCTGCATTCTGTGCTCTTTGCACCCAAATTAGCCCCCTTTGTGGGGTGAGTGCGCAGGGATCACTGGCGTGTGCTTATGTCGGGGCTGGAGCCATGTGCTGGCCTGGCCTCCCGTGCTGAGGGTGCGCTGGCCTGGCCTGGCCCCCGTGCTGAGGGTGCGCTGGCCTGGCCTGGCCCCTGTGCTGAGGGTGCGCTGGCCGTGACCCTGCAGGCACAGCTCTGCACGCTGCCTGTTAGGTGGGGGGTCTGGCCGCGTGCGCAGTGGGTGACCGGCCCCTGCCCGCTGTCCTCCAGGAGCCAGGTCAGGGGTCACAAGGACCTCGAGGCCTCAGCTCACGGCTCGGTGTGCCCACAGCAGTGACGGCTCAGGGTGGGGCAGGCTGTCAGAGCTGGGTTCCGGGGCCTCATCTCCCTCCCTTGCCCGGTGCTGCAGCCAGAGGCTTCTCTGCCCCTGCCCTGTCTGAGCCTTAAGGCGACTCAGGGGGGACCTGCTGCCAGCGGGCAGCTCTGGGCGGCAGCAGGCGCGGGATCAGAACGAAGCCACACTTTTCAGAAACTAATGTCAGCCGGCACCCCGCCCAGCACACGGCGTTCCCTTCGCCTGGCCTGGCGGGAGCTGGCGGTGCCAGGCCGCTCGCGGGCCCTGCCGCAGCCTCACCTTGTTTCTAAGACCACCCAGCGCCGTCTCCCCCCCTTGAAACGTCCCCACGTCTCCCCCTGGACCCCCTCCCCCGGCCACCCACCTGCACGTGGGCGTTTCCAAGCCCCGCACACGGACACGCGGTGCCGTGCTGGGTCTTGTCTCTCGGTGGCCACAGCACCTCCGACTCCCATCCAGACACAGGTCGTTTGGAGGCCAAGCCCCCCGACCCAGTGGGTGCTTGTCAGGTGAACGCGAGGCGGCCGCTCCACCTGCCCCCGCCCGCCCCGCTGCCGGCGCTGAGCCGTTCTCCGTCTGCTTGGGCCAGTGCGCCCGGCCACTCGCCTCCCGTCAGACCACGTCCCTGTCTCCTCGCAGGTCTGGCCCGAAAGGTCTCCATCTATCTTGACCACAGTAAGCAGGGAGGTGAGTGCCCTCTGCCCCCGGGCGCCCAGGGCCGCGGGCGCTGCCCTCCTGCTGGCGCCGTCCCTCAGGGAGCAGAGTCAGGGCTGGGTTCTCCCTCCCCCGACCACAGAGATCCGTCCAATCCAAGGACGCAGCCAGCGAGCGCCGCCTGGGTGCGTCAGGGAGCGCGGAGCGCTGACCGACCCCCAGCCGCGGAGGGAGCCTCGGGAGGGCCGCCCTCCGGCGCCTCCTCCCTCCACGGGTGGCCCTCCAGCCGGCCGCTCCGAATCTCACTCCCCACCCCGAGCCCCTGGAGGGTCCCCATTCTCTGTCCTCCAAGCCCGCCCACTGGCCCCGGAATGGGAAGAGCAGGGCGCCATCTGCTGGCGAGGGGCCGGCCGCCTCCCGTCCCTCAGGCCCGGGGAGATGCTCCAGAGCCCAGAGCCAGGCTGTTTCCCACCTAAACCTCGGGCAGCGGAGACTCCTCGGGCAGGCCGCGGGCAGCGTCTGTTTCCGTCGGAGACGCGCAGGGCAGCTTGCTGAGCGCCAGGTGCAGCAGCAGCGGGGCTGAGGGCAGAGGATAGTCTGGGGGTGGGGGGTGCTGACTCGGCGGAAGCCACATCCAACAGGGTCCCGAGGAGGAGACAGGCAAGGGGCGCTGTGGGCCTGGGTGGGGACAGCGACACCCACAGGCGGCGCTGCTGTCGGCAGGCCCATTGGGACGCTGGCTCTCGTGGTGTCTGTGCCATGCCGCCCTGTCTGTTGCGGTTCCCGCTGGGTCTCACCACGCCGGTGACTGTAAAGAGAGAGCCTCCCTGGGCCAGGTGCCGCGTCGGGCTTTTCTAGGTGCGTCTGTATTGGCTCTTAGAGAGAGGAGCGGCCTGGCTGCCTGCGTGTGCCCGGCCAGGGAGTGGCAGCGACCTCTTAGTGCACAGGCGATGCTCCCACCAACGGAAGCTCCCCCCACCACCCCTCGGTGACACTGACCCCTGCCCGGGGCCAGACCTCACAGCCTCCCAGCGACTGTTTGTCCTTGTCTGTCTGGTGGCTCATTCTCCACAGGCAGGCAGCACAGCGGGCCGGCGGGGGCCACGCGGGGCGGGCGGGGGCCGGGCGGGGACGGTGGGGTTCGTGCAGGGCGGGCGGGGGCCGCGCGGGGCCTGCGGGGTCAGGCAGCTCAGCGGGGCGGGCAGGGATGCCGGAGTCCGGACGGGCCAGCAGGGTTACGGGTGGGGTTCAGCGGGGTCCGCGCGGGGCCAGTGGGGCCCCGGGCGGGGCCGGCGGGATTCGCTCAGAGGAAGGACAGGGCCCCGTCAGGGAGGCACTGCCCACCGCGTCTGGAAGCAGGACGCAGGGCTGGGTCTCGGCAGGGGCCAGCGGCTGCGCCCCGTCTGGGAGCAGGACCGCCGCCTGCAGCCTGGAAGGGGGCGCGGCAGGACCTCCTGAGCGGCTGTGTCAGGGGCTCTCCGCAGGCGGGGCCGGGCTCAGGCGACACCGGAGGGGGCACTGGGAGGTGCCCCCGGAGGGAGGTTCGTCCCAGGGCGGAGCAGCCGCGGGAGGCTTCCCTGCGTCTGAACATCACTTCTAAAGAAAAGCAAAACGTTAGCGCCCCCCGTGAGACCTGGCAGCGGGTACAGGATTTCTCCGTGTTCTCTCTCTGCACTTAAACGTTCAGGCTAAATCTTACCCTGCCCCCAGGGTGGCCACGTGGTCAGTGTCAGCCGGGGCCGCAGGGTCAAAGGTCCATCCCAGCCAAGGGCACGTACCTGGTTGCAGGTTCGATCCCAGCCCTCTCCCGGCGCTGCTGGAGGCACCTGGTCTGTCCGTCCGTCTCTCTCTGTCAGTCAGTGGGGACACCCCCTGGTGACGACTGACGACAGCACGTTAAACCCGGTCCTGTCCCAGGGCTGCGGCCGCTCGTCACTGTCCCTCCCGTGTGGGAAGGGCGCTCCGGCCTCGGTGGGCCAGCCTCGGGAAGCACTGCAGCCCGAGCTCCCACGGCCCGGACGGCGCCCGCCGGACAGAGGCCCGGTCCCTCCGGCAGCGCCTGGGCCCAGGGTCTGGGGAGCCCGCACCGCTGCCCGCCGGACGCGGGCGCACCAGGTCTGGGTCCTGTGCCAGGAGGCGTGCCCGGGGCAGGCTCCCAGGTGAGCGTGCGTCTCCCCAGGTGCTGGCATGGTGGTGGACTGGGAGCAGGAGACCGGCCTCCTCATGAGCTCGGGGGACGTGCGGATCGTGCGCATCTGGGACACGGACCGGGAGATGAAAGTGCAGGTACCGCAGGCCACTGAGCCGGGACCGGGGGTGGGGGTGGGCGGGGCCTGGGCACCGGAGCCTCAGACCGCGGCTCAGGACCGGGTCACCAGGCGGCGCCCTGCCCGGCGTGACAGCGGGCTGACCCGCCCATCCCAGACGCCGAGGACCGCGCAGGCCAGGCCGTCAGAGCAGGGACCAGCCGGCTGGTTCTGTGCTTCCTGTGGTGCCTCTGGCTTCCCTCTAACGAAGGGCCAGGAGCACCTGGGATAGCCGAGCCTCCCTGACCCCACCCCCACCCAGGGCTGAGGCCCCACTCCCTGGGCCTCGCTTCCTCTGCTCTTCCTGCCCTCACAGCCACCAGGTCTGTGTGGGCTGGAGCTCCCGGACCCTCCCTGGCAGCAGGCGTCCAGAGGAGCTGAGGGCTCTATGCCCCAAGGGCTGGTCTTTCCAGGAGAGAGGGAGCTGGGGAGTTTGTCTCAGAAAGCAGTCATTACAGCCTGTTTGCCCGCTGCACCGGGGACCAGGTCTCGGCATGGCTCCCGGCTGGGCCTGGTGCTGCCTGGCCTGCCATTCGGGCCCCAGTGGCCTGACTCCATCCCTAGCGGCTGCAGGTGCCCGGACTCCGCGGCCCTCAGGTCCCCGGGGGAGCAGGCGCGGTCCCTGGCCGGCGGCTCAGGTCTCTGCTCGCCCTAGGACATCCCCACGGGCGCCGACAGCTGCGTGACCAGCCTGTCCTGCGACTCCCAGCGGTCCCTCATCGTGGCCGGCCTCGGGGACGGCTCCGTCCGCGTCTTCGACCGGAGGATGGCCCTCAGCGAATGGTAATGCGGCTGCGCCCGCCCGCCCGGGGCCGGGGCCCATGGTCACAGCTCTGCCAGGCTGCGGGCCCAGGGAGGGAGCCCAGAGGCACCGGGCACTCCAGAGGCCTCAGGCCTGGGAGCGTGGACGGGCCACGGGAAGGTGGGGCGTGTCAGCTCAGGTCCCCGGGAGGCTGCTGTCCACCCCTGGGTCACACATGAGCAGCCGTGGCGTCCAGACCACGTGCCTGGGCGCAGTGGGGCAGGCGGGCGGGTGAGGGCACCTGTGTGGGTGCTGAGGAGCTGCTGTCTGCTGTCCGCCACCATCCCGAGGCCGGGCTGGTAGGTGACAGCTGGTAGGTCCTGCGTCCCCCACTCTGCCCGCCCGGGCTCTGACCCGTGCCCGTTCTGCCCGCCCGGGCTCTGACCTGTATCCGCTCTGCCCATGTGGGCTCTGACCCGTGCCCGCTCTGCCTGCCCAGGCTCTGACCCGTGCCCGCTCTGCCCGCCCGGGCTCTGACCCGTGCCCGCTCTGCCCACCCGGGCTCTGACCCGTGCCCGCTCTGCCTGCCCGGGCTCTGACCTGTATCCGCTCTGCCCATGTGGGCTCTGACCCGTGCCCACTCTGCCCACCCGGGCTCTGACCCGTGCCCGCTCTGCCTGCCCGGGCTCTGACCTGTATCCGCTCTGCCCATGTGGGCTCTGACCCGTGCCCACTCTCCCCGCCCGGGCTCTGACCTGTATCCGCTCTGCCCATGTGGGCTCTGACCTGTGCCCACTCTGCCCGCCCGGGCTCTGACCTGTATCCGCTCTGCCCATGTGGGCTCTGACCTGTATCCGCTCTGCCCATGTGGGCTCTGACCCGTGCCCACTCTGCCCACCCGGGCTCTGACCCGTGCCCGCTCTGCCCGCCCGGGCTCTGACCCGTGCCCGCTCTGCCTGCCCAGGCTCTGACCCATGTCCCCCACTTGCCCGCCTGGGCTCTGACCTGTATCCGCTCTGCCCATGTGGGCTCTAACCCGTGCCCGCTCTGCCCGCAGCCGCGTCATGACCTTCCGGGAGCACACGGCCTGGGTGGTGAAGGCCTGCCTGCAGAAGCGCCCTGAGGGCCACATCGTGAGCGTCAGGTGCGGCCGGGTGGCTGTGAGGCAGCATTCCCGCTGGGAAACATCCACCGGCCGAGGGGTCCTCCCGGGCGGGGCTGCTCGGTCTGCCATGAGAGCCTGCGGGGAGGGGGGGAGGCCTGCCCCTTAGTGGGCACTGGGCCTCCGCTGGCGCCTGGCTGTGGGGTTCCTGCTGAGCCACAGCCGTGCACCGGTTAAACCAGCTTCGGGCTTCGGCCGCCGGTGCCACCCGCGCCGGTGCCACAAATGTTCCTTTGCCCTTAAAGGGACGGCAGGTGTCATTTACTGTCATGGCCGCCACTGTCTCCCGTGTATTCAACACGGAGCGCGGGGGAGAGCGGCCGCCCAGTGCCCTGCAGCACAGTCCCTCCTCGGGGACAGGGAACAGAGCTCCAGCTCTGCCCCGCGGAGGTCCTGGGGGCCCGTCCGGGCTGGCGGGCGCCCTCCCTCACCCCGCCCCCCTCCCGGCAGCGTGAACGGGGACGTGCGCTTCTTCGACCCGCGGATGCCGGAGTCCGTGAGCGTGCTGCAGATCGTCAAGGGGCTCACGGCCCTCGACATCCACCCCCAGGCCAACCTCATCGCCTGGTAGGTGCCCAGACCCTGCTGCTCGCGGCTGGCCGCCCGGCCCCGCAGGCGGGACCCCGTCACCCCCCAGCAGGCGCTGACGGCCCCCTCTGCCCGCAGCGGCTCCGTGAACCAGTTCACCGCCGTCTACAGCGCGACCGGCGAGCTCATCAACAGCATCAAGTACTACGACGGCTTCATGGGCCAGCGTGTCGGCGCCATCAGCTGCTTGGCCTTCCACCCGTACTGGGTCTGTCCCCACGCCCGGCGGGCGGGGCGGGGCGGGCCCCGGAGGGCCAGCAGCGAGCGGGTGGCTGCAGCCACCCCCCACCTTCCTGGCCCCCACCACCCTCCCTCTGAGGCAGCACCCCGTCCTCGGGGAAGGCCCAGCTGCAGTAACGTGAGCCACCCGCCCTCTCGTCACCCCTGGAGAGTCCCCCACATGCATGCACACACACACACGTGCATGGCATTGGGGCCCCAGAGCACCCCTGGGGCCCCAAGAGGCTCAGGGACCAGGCCCTTGTGGGTTCCAGCTGGGCGGGGTCGGGGGACGGCACACAACGTCCGGCTGGAGGCCACAGCCGGCCCGTCAGCTCTGCGCCTGCGCTCCTGGGCCGCCCCCGCTCACCACTCCCCGCCCCTCTCCTCGCAGCCTCACCTGGCCGTGGGCAGCAACGACTACTACATGTCCGTGTACTCTGTGGAGAAGCGTGTGAGATAGCGGTGCCCACAGGCCAGGCCACGTGTACAGAGGGCCGTTGCCCGGGACCGGTCCTGACCTGCTGCCGAGGCTCCGGCTGCGCTGCCTGCTGTCTGTCCTCGCTGCCGTGCCGTGGCCGTGAAGTCCCTCCCGCGGCGCGCGGCGTGCGGCGTACGTCATGGTCCCTTCCCTGCGGAGACGGCCTGAGCCGAGGGCGCCTCACTGCTGCTCCCGTCCGCCCCTCCCGTTTTCCTTCCGAGAGTTCGAAGCGGAAACTCTCGTTTTATTTCCACGGACGCAGCCTGCGCTCCACGAGCTCCAGGCTGACCGGCTTCTCCTGGCTCAGCCGCTGGTCCCTGGGCCGGCCCTGCCCGCCAGCGCCAGCAGGGGGTGCCCAGCCAGCCGCGGCCTCCACTGTGCACAGGGCCGGCTCCGAGGGCTGGGGTCCGAGACCAGCACCGAGGAGACCGAGGAGCTGGGACCCAAGCCTCCCGCCAACCCCTCGGGCTCAATCCACCCCCACAACGCAGCCACCCCCTGGCACAGGCGTGGTCTTGGGTTCGAGCTTGGCCGGTTACCAAGGTCCCTTAGGGAAGGGCCTGTGGCCTTGGGCAGGAGGCAGGTCTTGGGTGACTCAGCTACTGCCTACAGCCACGGGCATATTTCCCCAGAGGGCGGCGCCCAGGTCCACCATCTTCCTGCCTGCTCGCACACGTGTCACACACGTGCACGCGGGAGGCACTGCTGGAGGCCTGAGGTGTCTGGTTAGACAACATCTGTCTGCGTCCCTGTCCCCACACTGCAGCCATAACGCACAGGCGCTCCTCGCTGCTCACTATCACGTCTGTGTGTGTGCGAGTGCACAGGCCTGTGTGCACACGTGTACGAGTGCACAGCCGTGTGCAGATGTGCGCGTGTACAGGCCTGTGCAGACATGCGTGTGAGCGCACGGCAGGGGAGTGTGGCCGCGGCCGGTGGAGGGCCCGGAGGTGTGCTGAGGAGCACTGGGAACTCGGAACCACCTTGATGATGATGTCGGAATCGCACTGGGAATCAGGGTTCACAGAAGAGTGAGGTGCTTCAGTCGTTCTGCCAGCGAAAGGCCAATAATCGTGTGAATGTGCGTGAGCGCCCGCCTGTGCACGCCGAGGTCTCCGGCTGCAGGCCCGGCTCAGCCTCCGCCCAGGGCGGGTCCTCAGCGGGTGGAGCCGGCCGCAGCGCAGCCTGGTGTGCTGGGCCGGGCTGTGATGGGCTGGGCCGGGCCTGCCCTGGGGCTGGGGGGCTGGGCGCTGGGGGGCTGCCCGTGGCCCTGCTGCTCCCGCCAGTGATGGCTCTGGGACAGAGTCCCACCCCCACGCTGTGTCCGTGGGGCGCTCCAGTGCTGACCCCCAACATCCCCAGGGCCGAGCTCCACCCAGACGCCGAGGGGGTGTCTGGCTCGTGGAGCGGGTCGCCGCCAGGTTCGCTCGTGTGCGGTTCTGATTGTTTTGAGAAAAACCATGAGCTGCCCCAAGCGAGGCTGTCCTAGCAGATCTGACGCGAAAACTCAATCATGAGGTCCACAGGCACGGGAGCCTGCCCTAAAGGTTCACTCTCTATTTATTTTATCAATAAATCAAAGACGGACGAGACAGGATTGCCATCGGCCGGAGCTCGGTGACGGACAATAAACGTGATGAAATCGTGTGGGACAGCAGCTCGTCCTTGGGGCCACGTGGGCGTGAGCAGTTCCGGGGGGTGGGGTGTGGGGCCTGAAGACGGGTCGCCAGCCTGCAGGGTCGCCTCGTGACGGGAAATGGATCTGAGCAGCCCCCAGAAAGCAGTGTGCCCACTGGGACCCCCCCCCCCCCCCGTGCCTGGTTGGTGCTGCTGAGGCCAGGGGTCCTTGAGGCGGGCAGGAGCTGTACGGCTGAGGGCGGTGGGGCCAGGGCACTGGGGGGGAAGGGCGGGACTGGACCACACGCAGCCCTGTGCTCACCCCAACCCCCGGCCTGCGCTGGCCAGCACCTCCGGGTCGTCTGGAGGCCCAGGGCTGGCACCCCGGGCCGGGAGCTCCTTCCGGCAGCTCAGAGAGAGCGGGCTGTCCCCCCTCCAGCCTCCGGATCGCCCCACACCACCTCCCGGCAGCAGTGACAGTCCCTCATCCCCGGCACTCAGCCTCCCGAGGCCGCTGTGGTGACACCAGGCCTTCAGGCCACTCCACACGGCCGGGGGTGGCCCAGCACTGCCACCACTGGATGGACGGCGCCATCCTGGGCTTAGATGTCCTCCAGGCAGAGCCCAGCCACCCAGGGGCTCAGCCAGGAGGCGCTGGGGTGGTCAGGAGCCACCTGACCCACGGGGAGGGGCGTCCGTTAGGCCCTGCCCCCGAGCTGCCTCTGGAGGGAGCGGCTGCACCTCGGGCCTGGCCTCACGGTCAGGATGGGCTGCGGAGTCTCGGTGCCTGTGCAGCTGGGGGAGTGTCCCGAGCTGGTTAGCCAGGTGGCGGCTGACCCTGGGGCCATTCTGAGCGCTGCGTTTGGGGTGGGTCGCTACCGCCCCTCGGTGTCTGCCATCCGGTCCTGCAGCGCCACCGCGTGGCCACTGTGGGGGCCGCCACAGCCCGTGGCGTCCAGCGCGAGGCTTCCAGGGAGCGGACGCCGGCCCCCCCCCCCCCATCTCTGCTGCCTCCAGCCCCGCCAGCTGGGCTCTCTGGCCCCTAAAGACGTCTCGGCGCTTGGCCTCTGCCGGCGGGCGCCCCCAGCAGGGCGGCCCCCCACAGTGACAACCTTGGGACTGAAAGTGTGTGTCCCCAATTCATGTGGACGCCCCCACCACCACCACCACCACCACCACCCCCCCACCCTGGCACCTCGGGGTGACCGTGTTTGGAGAGAGGTCTTCCGGGAGGTCCAGTAGGAATGAGGTTGCCCGCCTGGCTGTGTCCTTAGGAGAAGGGCCACGTGGAGATGGAGTCTGAGGGCTGGTGCCTCCCCAGCCCAGGGCCCCAGAGGTCCCTGCAAACCAGGCCCCGGGAGAGGGGGGCCTGGGCCAGCCCCCAGCCACACCCACACCTTCGCCATTAACAAAACACCAGGCCTGGGAAGGAGGGCCTGGGTGAGGGCCTTCACGTCGCCCTCCCGTCCCCCCAAGTGCCTGGACCATGCTGCGTCACCTGCTGAGGAAGGAGCCGAGCTGGGGGCCCCGGGGTGCCGGGCGGGCAGGGGTGCCCGGCAGCCTCCCGCGCTGTGGCGTCCTCGGCTGGGCGGATGTGGCCTTCCGGGCGCGGCTCGGGGGTCAGGCCGTGCGCCCGACCCGCCCGCAGGTCCCCGCCCGCCAGGACCCCTGAGTGGCCAGCGGCGCGGTCCGGCCCGGTCCGGTCCGCACAGGTGGGGCCGCACCTGCAACCTCCCGGCCGCGGCGGGTCAGCGCCGCTCCGTGCGGGCGGCAGGGGGCGCTGTCCGCTGCGCTGGCCCCGCGCGGCCGCCGTCGGGGGCGGAGCCGGGACGCGTCCGCGGGGCGACGGCGCGACCGAGCCAAGGGCTCGGCGGCGGCGGGCGGGGGCGCGGCCGGCGCGATGGGCAACCTGTTCGGCCGCAAGAAGCAGAGCCGCGTCACGGAGCAGGACAAGGCCGTCCTGGTGAGCCGGGCGCGGGCCGCGGGCCGGGAGGGCCTGGGTGCGGGCGGCCGGGTCCCGGAGTCCGCGCTCGCGGGCGGCTCCCCTCGCGGCGCCGGCGGGTGGGGCCGCCGGGAGGCTGGTCGGCGCCCGGGACCAGCGCGAGGCGCCCGAGGCCGCGGGTCCCGGACGGCGCGCCCCGCGGGCCTCGCTCCGGCCGTCCCCCGGCGCTGGGACCGGGCGGGTCCTGGGATCTGCTTCCGGCCTCCCGTTGCCATGGGGACGGCGAAGCGCTGCGGCTTCCGGGGCGCCGGGGGCGGTGTCTCCCGGGGGGAGGCCTGCGCGGCGGCCCCGGAGCGGGCGGAGGGCCCGTCCGGCCGCGCTCCCGCCCGAGCGGCTCTGCTTCCGGGACTTCCGGAGCCGCGGCTCCGAACGGCTCCCCCGGCGCCCGGCGGCCGCTGTGCGTCCGGAGCGGCGGCGCCGGCGGAGGCCGGGCCTGAGGACAGCGGGGCCGCCGCCCGCCGCCGCCCGGGGAGCGGGCCGCCCTGGCCGCGCTGAGGCCGGTCACCGGCAGCGTCCCCGCCGGGGTCCCCGGGCCCAGGGTCTGCACCTCGTCGCCGGGCGTTTCCGGGGTGAAAGGCAGTGAGACGCGCGCTGAGCCCCTTTCACGGCGCCCGCTCCGGCGGGGGACGGCGGGGAGGGCCCCGCGGCCTGGCGGGAGGCGCGGCTCTCCGGCCCGGCGATGCCCCCGCCGCGCCTGCAGGTGCGACGCCGGCCACGGCCTGGGTGGGAGGTGGAGGCCTGGCCAGGGGAGGGCGCTGCAGGGGCGCGGGGGACCCAGCCTCCTTCCCGGCTGCGCAGGGGCCCTGGGTGCTCGGCTCGGTCACCTGTGGTCCGCTCGGTCGCTCAGTGGCCGGAGCCTCAGCCCGCGGGCCGCTGCTGGGGAGGGGACCCAGCCTTCGCGGCCCCCACCCGACCCAGAGCCCCGCGCTCCTCGCCGCTGGCATTCGGTGCCCGCCGTGGGCACAACCGGCCGGCGGGTGGGGCCGCCTCCCCACAGGCTCCCGGGTCACCCGCCCTGAGGCCAGGAGTGTCGCCAGGCTCGGCCCCGGCCCCGGGCGGCAGAGGGTGCGCTCGGGGCCGCGCAGGGAGCCCGCGGCCGGTGTTCACCAGACCCACTCCCGCAGCAACTGAAGCAGCAGCGGGACAAGCTGCGGCAGTACCAGCGGAGGGTGTCCCAGCAGCTGGAGCGCGAGCGGGAGGTGGCCCGGCAGCTGCTGCGGGAGGGCCGCAAGGAGTGAGTGCCCGCGGCGGGGACGGGGGGTCGGGGGCGCTGGGTCACCGCGGCTCCTCCGCAGGCGCGGGGGGCGGGGGGAACGGGGCGCTGGGTCACCTCCGCTCCTCCGCAGGCGCGGGGCGCGGGGGCGGGGGGTCCGGGGCGCTGGGTCACGGCCGCTCCTCCGCAGGCGCGCCAAGCTGCTGCTCAAGAAGAAGCGGTACCGGGAGCAGCTGCTGGACAAGACGGAAAACCAGATCGCCAGCCTGGAGACCATGGTGGGTCTTGGCGGGGCCCGGGGGGGCCGGCGGGCTGCGGGAACACCCCCTTTGGGCTGACACCCGCCTTCCCTTTCCCCCGGGGCTCAGCCGGCTCGGGAGTCAGGCCGGGCCTGGACGGGACCTCTCATGGGGGCCTGAGGGCGTGAGGGCGGGTGGGGCAGTGGTTGGTCTGGGCCACTCTGGGGTCTGGGGGGCCGGGGGGTCTCAGGGGAGGCCGGAGCTGGCGGTGTCCCTGGTGGTAACACTGAGCATTGGGTTCCGTCTGCTGCCGGAGCTGCTGGTGAGCGGGGCGGCCCCCCAGCCGCTGCAGCCCCGGAGCTGGGGGCAGGGAGGGGGCGGCACAGCCTGCCCGAGGGGTGCCTCCTGGCTCACCGGGCCTGGGCGGTCCTTCAGGTCCAGAGCATCGAGTTCACGCAGATCGAGATGAAGGTGGTCGAGGGGCTGAAGTTCGGAAATGAGTGTCTGAATAAGATGCACCAGGTGGGTCCCGCGCCGAGTGGAGAGGTCAGAGGGGCCTGCCGCGGCCGCGCCTGTGCCGGGCCAGCCACCGGGTGCTGTGCCGCGGAGGGGTCTGCGGGGCAGCAGACTCGGTGTCCACCGGGCGGGCTGTGCCCGGTGTCCACGGTGCGCATGGGACCAGCGGGAGAGTCAGCGAGGTGGGCTGGCAGGAGGGCTTCCTGCCCGTCCTCTGGGGGGAGCCAGGTTATGCTGCTTTTGGTGTGTTTTTTTAAAATATATCTTTACTGATGTCAGAGAGGGGGAGAGGGAGAGAAACATCCACGATGAGAGAACCATGGACCGGCTGCCTCCTGCACGCCCCACACTGGGGATCAAGCCCACACCCCAGGCCTGTGCCCTGGCCAGAATCAAACCCGGGACCCTTTAGTCCACAGGCTGATGCTCTATCCACTGAGCCACCTGGCCAGGACTGGTGCTTCTCTGAGCCGGCCCAGAGGAAACGCACTTTTACTTGTTTTTACTGAAACGGCGGCGGGAGGAGGGGGGTCTGTGGGTGCCAGGTCAGGGAGAAGGGCCGGGGGGGGGCCGGCGAGGTGGGATTCTGGGAGGGCGTTGTCCTCTGGGCCGGCTCTGTTTGAACAGGAACGGGGGGGCGGGAGGTGGGGGGGGTGGCTCGGAGCCCTGAGCCCTTCCTGTGGAGGCTCCTAAGGGCTCAGGGACCCTCGGCCGCCCCTCCAGGTGATGTCCATCGAGGAGGTGGAGCGGGTGCTGGACGAGACGCAGGAGGCCGTGGAGTACCAGCGGGTAGGTGTCCGGGTCCCGGCCGCCTCCGCCTCCCACAGCCCCGAGGACAGCTGCCACCTCGGTGACTGTCCGAGGGCCACCTGGGTCCCGCCGCCCCTGCCCCTGGTGGCCCCTCTTCTGGGTGAGGGTCTGAGTCAGGGCTGCCCCCCAGCCAGCCCCTCCTCCACCTCCACCTCCTCGTCCCTCCTCCTCCTCCTCCTCCTCCTCCACCGTGTCCCTCCTCCCTCCTCCACCGTGTCCCTCCTCCTGCAGCAAATCGACGAGCTGCTGGCCGGGAGCTTCACGCAGGAGGACGAGGCTGCCATCCTGGAGGAGCTGGACGCCATCACGCAGGTAACGGCCGTCGGCGCGGGCGGGCCTCCCTCCGAGGCGGAGGGCCGGGCTGGTCTCAGCGTCCCTCGTCTCCGTCTCCGTCTCCGCAGGAGCAGATGGAGCTCCCAGAGGCCCCCTCGGAGCCGCTCCCGGAGAAGCCAGGTACCTGCTCCCCGTCCGCCCGCGGGCCTCACCCTGGCCCTGGCGGGGACCGAGAGCTGAGCCCGTGGGAGAGGCGGGTCCTGAGGGGGGAGCGGAGAGGCCGGCTCAGCGGGCAGCGGGCCCCGGGTCAGGGTGCTCTAACGTCGGGCTGGGCCGGCCCGGGGGTCAGCGAACGACGTCCCTGTTCTCTGCGGGGCCCCGCGCCCGCTCCTCCCCTTCCGCCCCCGCGCCCGCTCCCTCCCTCCCCTCCGCCCGGCGCCCGCTCCTCCCCTTCCGCCCCCGCGCCCGCTCCCTCCCCCTCGCCCCGCTCCCTCCCCTTCCGCCCCCGCGCCCGCTCCCTCCCCCATCCGCGCCCGCTCCCCCCCCCATCCGCGCCCGCTCCTCCCCTTCCGCCCCGCTCCCCCCCCCCGCCCGCGCCCGCTCCCTCCCCCCCCATCCGCGCCCGCTCCTCCCCTTCCGCCCCGCTCCCCCCCCCCCCCCGCCCGCTCCCGCTCCCTCCCCCCCCCCAGCGCCCGCTCCCTCCCCTTCCGCCCCGCTCCCTCCCCTCCGCCCCGCTCCCTCCCCTCCGCCCCGTGCCTGCTCCGCTCACCGCCCGCCCGGCGCTCCCTCCCCCCCCCCCCAGCGCCCGCTCCCTCCCCCCCGCCGGCGCCCACTCCCTCCCCCCCCCCGCCCAGCGCCCGCTCCCTCCCCCCGCCGGCGCCCGCTCCCTCCCCCCCCCCGCCCAGCGCCCGCTCCCTCCCCTCCGCCCGCGGTGCCTGCTCCGCTCGCCGCCTGCTGGCCTCTGACCGCTGCAGTCGCTGTCCCGCCTGGGAGCCGTGCGGCTCGCAGGAGCTCCAGCCAGACCGGCTCCTCTGAGTGCCCCCCGGTTCCTCCCCGTGACGGACGTACGTTTCCTCCGCAGAGAAAGCGGCCGCCAAGGCGCGGCCCCGGCAGGCGGAGCTGGTGACCGCGTCCTAACCCTCCGGGAGCCGCGGGGGCCGGGATGACCGCGGGCGTGCGGGCGCTGGCCAGCCCTCGGCCGGCGGTGCTGATGGTGCCCGGCCTCGCCGTCTGGAGCCTCCACGCCCTCTCAGGGCGCAGCTGCTGCCTGTGCTGGTTTCTGGACTAAGAGACATCAGTCAGACCTTCCGGCAAACGGGCTCTGCAGCTGCGGCTCCAGGGCCGTGCCCGCCAACCGCCTGGTGCTGCCGCTCGCCGGCCCTGCCCGTCACTTCCTGCTCCGTGCCCTGGGGGCTTCGACGAGGAGCAGGCGCCGGGCCTGGCTTCCCGGCGCCGCTGCCTGTGGGCCCGGGGGAAGCACGCTCTGGGTCTCCGCTTGGGGGAAGGCCGGGCGTCCCTGCTGGACCGATGGCTCCCGGAGCCCCGGCCTCCCCGCGTCACCTCCGGCCGCTGAGGAGGAAGGACAGCAGGGCAGCGGACAGCCTGCCGGGACACCCGGTGCTGCCGGATGTGTGCCCGTGGACCCTCCGGGCGGGACCTGCCGAGACCCAGGCTGCTCCCCTCGGCTGACGGGCTCGCGTTCACGGGGCGGACGGCCTCGCTGGTCTCGGCCCCCCACGCGGCCCCATTAAAGCTGGTCCTGCACACCCACGCCTCGTGACCCACCGCCCGGGGCCTCACTGGGCGCGCCGCAGCGGGCTGGCACCGGGCAGAGGGCAGGCTGGGCTCCGCTCCCTCAGGGCGTGGGCAGCCTCTCACCCGAGGTCCTGGCGAGGGAGGGTGGGCATGCCGGGCCCCAGCCGGCTGTCCGTCCTGACGAGCGGGCAGGACGCCGAGGCCCAGGGGGCAGGCAGTGGGAGGAGCAGGGGCACCCACCCCGGGGCCCGGGTGGACGCCAGGCTGGGCCTGCAGAGGAGCTGGACCCCTGGCCGCCCAGGTGCTCGTGTGAAGGGACTGCAGGTGCAGTGCACGCTTCGGCCAGCAGGGGGCTCTGCCGGCTCGGGGTTTGCAGGAACCGCATTGCCAGTGCCCGCTGGGCCTCCTGCTCGTGGTGGTGGCAGCTGCCAGCGGTCCCCGGGACCCGGAGGGCGTCCCCACCTAAACGGGGGGCAGCCCCGGCCTGTCCCTCTGCAGCTGGTTCCTGGGCCTGGAGGCCACGAGGGGTGGCTGGCCTGCCTCCCTGACCCCCCAGCAGAGTGCACCCCACCCGGCCCTCTGCTCACAGGCCCTGGAGCCGGCTGTCCTCGGGCCCGTCCTGAGCAGTGCTGCCCGAGGCCACAGCTCCTGTGAAAGGGACGGGGAGGGGGGGCGGGGGGGCGTGTGGGGTGCTCGCAGCCCCCATCAGCTCCCCGCTCCTGTCACCCCTGCCACGTCCGTGTGTCCGCGGTGCCTGTCCGTGCCGTCCTGCCCCTCCCACCTCCCCTGCCCGCCGGCTCGGAGCCTGTCCTGGTGTCTGGGTCCGAGTCGCATTCAGCCTGAGCTCCGCTTGGTGCACAGGCTTCGTGCACACAACGTCTGTGCACGGGTCGTGGGCCCCGTATTTCAAGGGCGGTCCAGAGGGAACGGGACCCCCAGTGTCCCCAGGGCTGAGCCCTCGGCCCCCGCAGCCTGTGTGGGTGAGGGCCTGTGGGCTGCGTTTCCGCGGCCCGGCCCTCGGTGTGCGGGGAGCAGACCGCTCACGCAGCTCAGTGAGCATGCAGCCCCTTCCCCCACCCCGTCCCTGTGCTGGGTGAGCCGCACCCCCGGGCCTCTGGTGTTCCCAGGACCACAGCTGGCTGCCCCCGTCCGCCCGGCAGCTGCGACATTTCAAGCTCAGCACTGAAACCCTCACTTCTAGGGGGACGTGCAGGATGGGGAGGGGTTCCGCTCCCCGCTGTCTGCCTCGCCCCTGCAGGAGCCCACACCCAGTCCCTGGGACCCTGCCCCCCGCCCCAGGGCTGCTGGGGGCTCACTGCTCCCCACAGGCCTGGCCCTGGGGTTCCCCACTGCACACCCCAGGATGTCCCCCAGCCTAGCCTCACCAGCTCTTCTAGCACCTTCTGGGAGGGGGGCCAGGAAGGGGTGAGGCACGTGTGTCCTGAACCGCCCCCCCCCCCACCCCCCAGTGCTCGGAGCACGTGGACGCAGGCGGACGTCCCAGCAGAGCCGCAGAGGACACGAGGCCGGTGAGACCTGAGCCCTTGCCCGGTGGGCACTGCCCCGACTTGCCTCCAGGGGGCACACCTGGACCTGGAGGGGCCCCTGCATTAGGCCCGCCTTCCACGTGTGGCAGGGGCCCAGGGACTGGGCCCTGTGGCGCTGCCCCGGACCGGGACCTCGGGGAGCTCGGATCTGCAGAAGGAGCAAGCTTTCAGGCTGGAGCGCCACGGAGATCGGAGATCGCTTTAAATAAACACGGAATGGAGACGGCGCCTCCGTCTGAATTAGCAGCCGCGCGGCCGGGCCATCTGTGCCGGGGGCGCACGGCGGCGCTGGCCAGGCTGGGGGCGGGCGCGGCTGTGGGCCCGCGGGTCCTGCCACGAGGACCCCACGGCGGGGGGCCCGTGCTGGGGCGTCTGTCCCCCAGGTTCCAGGGAACAGCTTTCCTTTTGGCTCCAAAACTCAGACCATGGAGGGCGGCGGGAGCCACGAGGAGCCCCAAAGGAACTCGGGGGCCGTGGCAGGGGCAGAAGCGAGTCTGGTGTGTGAGCCGTGTGCTGGCCTCTGGGGGGCGGGCACGCTGGGCTGGGCACAGCTCGCCATGCGGACCTGGCCTTGGGCACGCTCACCCCTCGGCTTGTCTCCTCCAGTCCTGGGGCGCCCTCCCTGGAGAACCCCACAAGCTGTTTGTGTGCAAGCTGGTGCCTGGTTCCTCGCTACCTTCAGCTCCCGCCCCCCCCCCCAAGTTTGGCCTTGGCCCTGAGCCTGGCCCAGACCCCCAGCCTGCCCTCTAGCCCCTCTCAGCCCACGGCCCGGCCCAGCCTGCAGCCCGAGGCGGAGGCCCAGGGCACTGGCACCTGCGCGGGATTTAAATCTGCTGTCGGTGGCCTCTCACCGCAGGTGACGTGAGAAGTAGCCCGGGGGAACAGCGCGGCTCCAGGCTGGTTCACCCCCAGGTCCCCCCACACCGCCTCTCGGCCGCCCCCAGCTCCCCCCCCCCCCGGCCGCCCCCAGCTCCCCCCCCCGGCCGCCCCCGGCTCCCCCCACACCGCCTCCCGGCCACCCCCGGCTCCCCCCACACCGCCCCCGGCTCCCCCCCCCACCGCCCCCGGCTCCCCTCACACCGCCCCCGGCTCCCCCCCCCGGCCGCCCCCGGCTCCCCCCACACCGCCCCCGGCTCCCCCCACACCGCCCCCGGCTCCCCCCCCGGCCGCCCCCGGCTCCCCCCACACCGCCCCCGGCTCCCCCCACACCGCCCCCGGCTCCCCCCCCCACCGCCCCCGGCTCCCCCCACACCGCCCCCGGCTCCCCCCACACCGCCCCCGGCTCCCCCCCCACCGCCCCCGGCTCCCCTCACACCGCCCCCGGCTCCCCCCCCCCGGCCGCCCCCGGCTCCCCCCACACCGCCCCCGGCTCCCCTCACACCGCCTCCGGCCGCAGTCTCTGGAGGCGGTTACGTAAGGGGCTGTTGCGGGGGAACCTCCCTCCCGGGGGCGATGGGCCCCCCACCTTCCCATGGAGGGAGCCCCCTGGGGCCCCTCCCAGCCTGCCAGGAGGGAAGTTCTAGAACTTTCTAGGCCACCCCTAAGAGGGGAGGCCGGTCCACAGCCTGAGAGGCCTGAGGGAGGCCAGGCCTTCACCCCTCTCCTCCCTCCACTGTCCGGGCGGGAGGGCCTCGGGGTCCTGCTCCTCCACTCCCAGGGCCTCAGTCTCCGGGCCCAGCCCGCAGCCCCCACCCCCACCGCCTCGAGGGCAGACACGCGCGGGGCCTGGAGGCACAGGCTGAAGCGTCCTGGGCCAACCTTTCGTTTTTAGAGTGTGTTTATTGATTTCTAAGCGGAAGGGAGAGGGAGAAACATCAGTGATGAGAGGGACTCATGGATCGGCTGCCCCCTGCACGCCCCCCACCGGGGATGGAGCCCGCAACCCTGGCCTGTGCCCTGACCGGGAATCACACCTGGTTCACAGATCAACGCTCAACCCCTGAGCCGCGCTGGCCAGGCCCATGTGCCCTCCACACAGCATCCGGGTTCTGTGGGGCCTGGCGTGGCTGAGACGCCAAGGCCGCACGCCGGCGCCAGGAGGGGCCTCTGCTGCCGGATGCACCGGGGTCCTCCCTCCGCTCGGCCACGGCGGACCTGTCGGCTCCACTTCCCGGAGGCCCCGAGCGCCCTGAAACCTGCCCACGGCCCGGGGTGTCCCAGCGACCGGCTCCTGGTAACGGCGGCCCCGTCCTGCACCCACTCTCCCAACCCCCCCCCCCCCCCCCCCCCCCGCCTTCCCGCGGGACCAAGCGGCAGCTGCGGGCGAGGTGACCGCTGCCTCAGAGCCGCCCCGCCCAGCCCAGGCCGATAACTGGCTGATGACAGCGAGGCCCAGGAATGTGGGCCGGCCCAGGGCTCACAATCCCAGGGGACGTTTTCCCAGGTGACCGCCGGCTGCCCGGACACCTGGCCGGGAGGCCCGTCCCGCCCTCCTGCTCTGGGCCCTCCTGCTCTGGGACTGCTGGTGGCCGGCCGAGGCCGCGGGGAAGAGCCCGGGCTGGGCGGCGCCTGCCCCTGGAGGCACAGAACTCCCGGCTCAGCCAGGCGGGGCAGAGGGCAGAGGGCAGAGGGCAGAGGGCGTGGGGAGGAGCCGGCTCAGGCCTGGCTGTGCAGTCCGTCGCCTGCCGCTCCTGTGGAGAGAAATTCACAAGCCCCGCGCCCACGCCACCTCGGGGAACAGCTTGTGGAGCCGCCGGCTGTCATCCTGTAATTACACCCGAGACCCCTCCCTGCGTGACGCCGAGGAGCCGCTTACATAAGGCGCTCGGCTAAAAATACCGGGAGCTGCTGCACCCCAGCCTCCCCGGTGCCCCTGCCCCCACCCACCCCACCCCACCCACCCCATCGGGTCACGGAGGGCGGCTCCTGTGCAGGGCCAGCTGCACCGGGCAGGGGCCGCTGGCTCGGAGCTGGGGTGCTGACTAGCCTCCCGGCAGCACCCCTCCCAGGGTGTGGCGGCCTGGCCACCGAGGTGACAGGGAGCCAGTGTGCAGGCCCACCGCCCGCTGCTCCTCCACCCCCACCCCTCCCACCCAGGGCGGTCCTGGGCTGGCCCCTCCCGGAGCTGGCCCCCTTGGTCCGTTGTGAAGTGCCTTCCTCTGGCTGGTCTGGTCTCGGGGAGGGTGGTCCGGGAGGGGTGCCAGGCCCAAGCCGGGCCATGGTCTCTCAGCTGCTCCCACTGCCAACCTCCGGCCCATCACTGGGTTCCCACGGCCCCCAGCACTCTGCGGCGAGGTGCCAGACAGTGTGGGCGCCTCCCGGGTAAACGGTGCCAGGAGAGGAGCCCAGGGCGGCGGCCACCCCATCCCCAAGCTCCTCAGGTCCCAGAATGCTCTCTGAGGGACGGCCCCCTCGCAGCTGACCCCCCAGCCCGGTGGATGGCGGGCAGCGGGACGGGCATCTGAGCCCCTGGACCACCTGGTGGGCGGGCCGGTCTTCCACGTCTCTGCCCCCGCTGGCGAAGGAGGTGTGAGAGCTGGGCCTTCTCGCTGCCAGCGGGGCGCAGGAGCTGAGCGTCGACCTATGAACCAGGAGGTCAGGGTTCGATTCCAGGTCAGGGCACAGGCCTGGGTGGCGGGCTCGATCCCCAGTGGGGGGTGTGCAGGAGGTGGCTGGTGCATGATTCTCATCATTGATGTTTCCCCCTCTTCCTCTCTGAAATCAGTAAAATCATGTTTTTAAAAAAGAAGTTGGACCTTCCAGAGGGTGGCACAGGCTGGGAGGCCCCTCTCCTCCCTCTCCTGTCCGGAGGCTGACAGCCCAGGACCCTCCTAGTGACCAGCCCCCAGTCAGGCACTGGTCCAGGCGCCCCCCCACCTCAGCCCGCACCCCGTGCAGGTCCAAGGGCAGCCCAGGGCAGCTCGGACGGAACCGGCGCAGACTGTGCCGCTGGCCGGGGAAGGGGAGAGGGGCCAGCGACCCAATCGCTCTCAGAACCAGCGTGTCCCACACCCAGCAGAACTGAACCCAGCACGCGGACACCGGAGCCTCCTTAAACCTCATGGAGAAGACGGCCTGGCCAGTAGCCGGGAGACACAGGCCTTCCCTGTGTCCGTCTGTCCGTCCGCCCTTAGGAAGCTTAGCCAGGTCCCTTTGGCCACAGATGCCCACTGGCTGTCCTGCAGATCCGTCTCCCCGGAGCCTGCTCCAGACGGGGTGAACTGGGGCCGCCCAGGGATGGGCGCTGGCCGCCCAGGGACGGGGGGCTGCCCGCGCAGGGACGGGGGCTGACCGCCCAGGGACGGGCGCTGGCCGCCCAGGGACGGGGGGCTGCCCGCCCAGGGACTTGGCGCTGGCCGCCCAGGGACAGGGGGCTGCCCGCCCAGGGACGGGGGCTGACCGCCCAGGGACGGGCGCTGGCCGCCCAGGGACAGGGTGCTGGCCGCCCAGGGACGGGGGGCTGGCCGCCCAGGGACGGGGGGCTGCCCGCGCAGGGACGGGGCGCTGGCTGGACGAGACACGCTCGGGTCTTGTGTCTCACGGTGAAGCGAGCAGCCGCCGCGTTGGTCTAACTCCTGTGAATGTTCCTGCAAAGACTCGTCCTGGGGCCCAGCAGGTCCGTGGCCTTGGGGGCTCCTTCAGGCCCCGGCGGCTCTGACCCGGCCGACGAGGAAGGTCCCCTCTCCCAGGTTCCTACCGCCCTGACCCTCCGCCACCTGCAGGGTCCCCCTCCATCCCCCTCCACTCCGTCCATCCCCCCTCCACCCCCCTGCAGCATCCAACCCCCTCCCCTGCCCCCCTCCCCGAGTCCCGCTCCCCAGTCCCCCTCCGCACCCGCTCAGAATCTCAGCGCCACTCCCCTCCGCCGGGTCCTCCCTCCCTCGGGGCCCCGCTCCCCAGAAGGGCCGCCCGGTAATCGGTAATTGCCGCCGCCTCGCGGACCTACCTACGGGGGTGCCGGTCGGGCCGGACCCGCGGGCAGCGCCCCCCCTCCCCCCACCCCATCCTTCACCAGCCGCTGCCCTGCCCGGCCGCCCCGGCGCTCCACTTGGCGAAGTCCCGCCCCCACGCTCCGGGCCGCGGCGCCCCCGCACCCCCACCTTCTGCTCCCTCCTCCCGCGCCCCCCGCCCCCGGCCCGGCTGGTGCCCGCCCCCCAAGGCTGCTCCCGGGGCCCCAGCCCGCGCCGCGCCTCCGCCTCCTCCCGCGATCGACAGGGCCTCCGGCCAATCGCTGCCCGGCGCCGGTCCCTCCCCCTTACGCCCCGCCTCTTCTCCCGCCCCCTTCCCCGGCTCCGGGACCCACCAATGGGAAGGGCGCGCGGGGGCGGGGCCTGCCGGTTGCCTAGCAGCGGCGGGCTCGCCGGGGGCGGGCGGCCGGGGGCGGTGTTCTGGGCGCGGCGGGGGCGGGCGCTGGGGGCGGCGGGGGGCGGGGCCTGCGCGCCTATAAAGGCGGCCGCCGGCGGCTCGCCGCGCTCCCCTCTGGACCCGCGCGCCGCCCGCATCAGCCCGTCCGCCGGGTCATCGCCCGCCGCCCCCGCCGCCCCCGCCGCCGCCCCCGCGCCCCGCTCGGCCGCGGTGCAGCCGGACCAGCACCATGTCGCTGTCGCGCTCGGAGGAGATGCACCGGCTGACAGAAAATGTCTACAAGGTGAGACCCCGCCGCGCGCCTGGGCCCGACCCGGCGGCCCCGGCCATGGGGTCTTCCCGCGCCGGCCGGCCCCAGGGTGCGGGCGCCCCTCGCCGCCCCGCCGCCTCGCGCCCCGCCGCCCCGCGGCCCCGCGGCCCCGCCGCCCAGGGCGGAGGAGAGGGGCGCGGGCCGGGGTGGCGGCGGCGGGGCGGCGGGTCCCGGAGCCGCGGTGCCCACGGCCGCGCTCCAGGCGCCCTGCCGGCCGGCGCGGTGGCCCCGGGCATGGCCCCCGGGCGGGTACGCAGGCTCCGGGCACTTTCCTCCACAGGCGCTCCCGCCGCCGCTCCGCGCGGGGCGGGCGGCCGGGGGCGCGGGCGGTGGAGGGTGCGGGTGCCCCGTCTTATGTAACCGGGGCCGGGCGGGCTGGGGAGCCGGAGCGGCCGCCTCTGTCCGGTGTGTGTGGAGCCCGTCCGGATCCGCATCCTCCCGGGAAGTCGCCGGGAAGCCGGCCCCCGCCCGCTGTGCCCGGGGTTCCTGCCCCCCTCCTCACCGGGGGGTGGGCGCAGACCGGGGTGCGGAGGCGGGTCTGCCGCCTCCAGGAGAGGGTCCCGGGCGGCACGGCCCTCCGTCCGGAGCCTGTGCGAGGGCGCGTGTGGGCCCGGACGGCGCTGGTGCAGGCGGCCAGCGGGCTCCGGGCGGCCCAGCAACAGTTTCTGTTTGTGTCCAGCAGCCGCGGCGTCGGCCAGGCCTGCGAGCCCGCTCCTTCCCTCCGTTTGGGCCCTGGACACGGGGTGGGTGGGGGTTCGGGGTGGGGGTTCACCTGCAGCCGGAGCTGCGGACCCCGCGCCCTGACGGCGTCCAGGAGCGCCCGAAGTTGCAGGGAGGCCGGGCAGGGCCGGCGGGGGGCTGGCCGGCGGGGCTGGCCCGGCGGGAGGGGCGGCCTCGGCGCCGTGTCTGCTCCGCAGTCGGGAGGAGGCGGATTCCGCCGTCGCTGTCAGCTCCCTGGGCCGGCGCCAGTGCAGGGGCGGAGGGAGCGCGGGCAGAGCTCCCACCCCCACACTCTCCCGCTTCTGCACGGACGCCGCGAAGTGGGAACTTTGTGGCGAGGGCGGTGGGCGGGCAGCGGCCCGGGCTGAGCGTCTGCAGTGAGCGCTGTGGCAGGAAACCATTGGGACGGGCGTTAGGGACGGGAGCGCACCCCCCGGGGGCAGCCGGAGGGCTGGGGCCCACACGCCACGGGCCCCGAGCTGGGTCAGTGGCTGGAGCGCGGGCAGGCGGGTCTGTGCTGGCGTGCCCTGTGCCCGCTGCCTTTCTGCTTTGTCGCCGGGGAATGCCAGTCTCCGGCAGAACCGGTACCGGTTGGGCAGCTTTGGTAGAAACCAGCCCACATGGAGGCACAGCCGGGACACAGCCGAGCCACGTGCGGGCGGCCCGGGCCGGTCGGGCGGGTGCGTGGTGCTGCCCGGGACGGCCTGCAGGCGGTGGCCAGGCTCGGCGTCCCCTGGAGCCGCTGCCCGCCGTTTGCTTTGGCCCCGGCGAGTGGCATCCGTTCGCCATGGCCGGAGGGCAGGGGCGCTCACCCTTGCCCTTGCTGATTAACGCCGAGAGCGAAGGGTACGGCGTGTTCCTCCCGCAGAGGCTGCCTGGTCCTGTGGCCGCTCCCCGGGCCGCGGCAGGGGGTTCGTGGAGGGCGAAGGGGAGGAGCAGCCTGCCTTCCCAGAGCCCCGAGAGCCGGCCTCGCCCGCCAGGGCCAGGGCTCGGCAGCAGCACACCTCTCGGCAGCCCGGGGATTGCCCGGGCCGGGACACAGGGGGAGGGAGTTGGGGTGTCTGCTGCTCAGAACGGGCGCAGTCCCGCACGAGGTCCTGCTCACAGTCTCCGTCCCAGGAGAGGCCCTGGCTCCCAGGGCCCTGGTGATGGAGGGGCGGCTCTGGTGTCCTCTATGCTGAGGGGCAGCTGGAGGGGGGGAGTGCCTGGGGTGCCGCCCGGGGGGCCTGCCTGCGGGCCGGCTGCTCAGCAGAGGCTGCGCTCACTCCGCGGAGGGGAGCTGGCCTGGCCGAGGCCCTCAGAAGGAGAAGGTGCCAGCGCGTCTCTGCGGCCGGGAGTCTCCCCGCCAACCCCCCCCCCCCCCCCCCCGTGCAGCTGAGCAGGGCTGGTGCTGTGGTGTGGGCCGCTGGCTCCCTGCCGGCTCCCCCACCTCACCCCACCCAGTCCTCCAGTGAGCGTTCGAGGGAGTGGAGGGGAGCATGGGGCCGCAGGTCCTCTGTGGCTGACCTCAACCCCTCCGCATGCCCACGGAGTCGCTTCAGAAGCCAGGCGTCGGGGTGGACAGGCTTGGACGTGGTGAACTGACTCTGATAGGCACTTCCTTGGCAACGGAAATGCCTGCCGGGCGGAGCCGCCCGCCTGCTCGGTTGAGGAGGGGAGAAGTCTGCACCCCCTCTGAGTGCATGTGAGTGCATGCGTGGGCTCATGGATGTGAGCGCGTGTGCTCATGTGAGTGCATGTGTGCATGTGTGTGAGTGCATGTGCATGAGTGTGTGCACGAGTATGCGTCAGCTGGTCATGCACGTGTGTGCGCATGAGCATGCGTGCATTTGTGAGTGTGTGTGGGTGGTGCTTTGTTTGATTTTTTAAGAAATATATTTTTATTGATTTCAGGGAGAGGAAGGGAGAGAGAGAAACATCCATGATGAGAGAGAATCATGGATCGGCTGCCTTCTGCACGCCCCACACTGAGGATTGGGCCCGAAACCCGGGCCTGTGCCCTGGCGGGGAATCGGACCCTGACCTCCTGGCTCATAGGTCGGCACTCAGCCCTGAGCCGCGCGGCGGGCACTTCGTTCGCTTTGCTGCACAGGTGTTTCCAGGGGTGCCCCCCCCCCCCCCCCCGGCACCGTCTTCCCGTAGACGTGGGTCTGCTGTCCCTGCCCGGCTGCCCGTGTCCCTTCTCCCGAGCGGCTGCGCGGTGGCCCTTCCCGCCAGTTCCCGCACCGGGCCACCCCCTCGCTCGCGTTTCCCCGCCCTGAGGCCCGAGCTGCCGGCTTCAGCCTCCTGCCCACCGCCTCCCCGGGAGCGCGGGCCCAGGTGCGGCCGGCGCGGTGCTGGCACCTGAAGGGAACCGGCGCGGGTGCTGGGCCTGGAGGCGGGCCTGCACCGGGTCCCGGTGTCCCGTGTGCAGAGCTGGGGTTCCGTCGGCTCCAGTGACTGACCACGGGCACCTGAGGCTCGAGGCCGGAGGCAGGGAGCTAAGGCCGCTGACACTCCCCGGTTTGCGGGTCTGGGTCCTGCACTGGGGGCCGGGAACGTATCCGTAGGCCCAGGCTGGGCAGGCGGCGCTGGCCTGGCCATTCACGTCCCCACCCGGCCCGCCCGCCGCCTGTGGGGAGAGTGGCTGGGGGCAGGGCCTGATGGGAGACTGAGTCCCGTCCTGAGAGGTGACCTGGGAAACTTGAGGGGCGGGAGGGGGGGGAGCAGAGGCTCTGCACCCTGCTGGGCGCCCAGTGGACAGCCTGCGGCCTTGGGGCCTCCAGTCGTCTCTGGCCCGTGCCCCTCTGGTTCCTCCTCCTCCTCCTCGTACTCCGGAGCCACCTGGGGCAGCCAGGCCCCCGTCCTGGGCACCCCCTTGGGGCAGCGAGTGTGAGCTGCTGGGATGGGTACCAGGACACGGACCCCTGGGGGGAAACGCGGCTGCTCCGAGCGGGTGCTCCCGTGGGGTGGTATCAGCTGCAGGTTTCATCACGTGTGATACACGCATGAGCCCATGGGCGGGCTTCCCCAAACTTGTCTGCACGCAGAGCCTGGCTCCTGAGCTCCGCCGGCTCCCGCTGCCAGAGCAGGTGCGCCCGCCCGGTGGGTGCCGTGGGCCGCTCCTGAGGTGCTGGGTCGCTTCCACACCTGATGCCTGTCCCGCCCTCTGTCCTGGGGCCTCCTTCTTTCTCATGGGAGAAGGTTTTCCTGCTAAGGGGCCTGTGGGCCTGACCTGCAGGCTTCCCCACCTTGGGGGTGTAGAGGGGTGGGGGCAGTCACCAGGGGGCCCACGCGGTGCCATAGCTTACCCTGGGGTTCGCTGGGCGTCGGTGCTGTGGATGGAACAGGCACCTGGACGTTGGAATGGGGGTGCCGGCCCCGGAGCCAGAGTTCCGTCCAGCGGGCAGTCTGTGTCCCCAGAGCCAGGGAGGTCAGCTCCGACCCGCTAGGCAGGTGGCCTTGCTGCTCCCCGTGGCGGAGGCTTGCCCCTGGGGCCCCTCCACCAGCTGCCCGCTCCGCGCAGCCTCTGCAGGAAGTGGCCTTGTCTGCCCCTCTGTCTGTGCCCTCCCGTCCCCTCCCACGGAGGCAGGTCCTTTGTGTCCAGGGCCCCACGGCGCTCAGGCCGCGGCCTGTCCTGCCCGGGGCGTCCAGGCTGGCTGTGGGTTGACGGGGGACAGGCCAGCCTACGGGCTGAGGGAGCCGGCGGGAGGAGTCCCGGCCTGAGAGGGAGGACGGAGGTGCTGGGAGCAGCCTGCAGCCAGAGGCCGGAATCAAACTGGACCCCTGGTCCCCAGGCCGCGCGCTATCCCTGAGCCGCACTGGCCGGCCGGCACATGCTCTCTCTGCGGCTTCCCCCGGGGGGAGGGGGGCGGGGCAGAGGGCGGGGCGAGGTGGGAGGCCCCCGCTGAGGCCCATGTGGCTGCGTGCCCGTGGCCTGTGCTTCCAGCCATGGCCGCCCGCCCAGCGGAGGGTGTGGAGGGGCCGGCCCGAGGCCGCAGGCCCGGCTTGCTCAGCGGGCATTGCTGATCAGGCGGGAGCCTAGCCCTGAAACTCGGGCTGGAGCCGCCTAGGCCGGCACGGGTCCGAGGCCCGGGCGCCCTGCCCCGTTGGTCAGGCGGTGACGGGCTGGTTTGTCATCAGGGTTTGTTGTCGGTGTGAGAGCAGGGCCAGGGCTCAGCTCTGCACTCCAGGAGGACGGCCGGTCGGTCAGCTGGCGTCCCCGGGCGGGCCGGTGGCCGGGACCCGTGGCTGCTTTCGGGAAGGCAGCTCTGGCCCCTCAGGAGCCGCCCCCAAGCTCAGGATGCGCAGGGACGGCCTCGGACAGGAAGGAAGTGGCCGGCTGGCCGGGCGTGTTTGGATCCTGCTGGTCCGACTGTGTTCGTCCGGTTCCCGTGGGAGTGGCTCCCGGTGCGGCAGGCCCCGCCCCCGCAGGAGCCGGCTTGGGGCTGCCCTGCCCCAGAACGTCTTTCAGGGGCGATCAGATGTGGGGGGCCTGAGAGAAAGCCAGGGTGGGGTGGGCCCCATTTCATTCTGTCCTTGGTCCTGACGTCCCCCAGCCCTTCTCCCAGGCTTCCGGGCCCTGGGGGGGCAGCCTTCGCTCCTCCCTGTGGGACTGGGGCACCCGCACAGTGGAGAGACACAGGCGGCCTCTTGGGGAGCCGAGGCGGAGCCCACAGCCCCCTCCCGTCCCCCAGGGCAGCTTCACGCCCCTCCCCGGAGGCTGCGCCGGCCTCCCGAGCTCGAGCTCGCTGGCCTTGGCCTTGGCCCTGCCCTGACAGTGGGGGAGGGGTCCTTGTGGCCCGGGTGGCCTGGGGGGCTCAGGCCCCGGGGTCTCGTGGAGAGTGGGGAGGGGAGCCTGGTGTCCAGCCTCGGGGTGCACCCCCGGCTCTCCCCTGGTGGAACAGTGAGGTCCGCCTCCCCCAGGAAGCCCTCCCACCCACCCCACCGAGTCCTGGAGGCGGGTTCGTCCCCTTAGGCTCCCGGCAGGTGCCAGACTTCCTTTGTTTAGTTCCTATTGATGTCCGAGAGGACGGGAGAGGGAGAGGGAGAGGAACATCAGTGATGGACCGGCCGCCTCCCGCACGCCTCCTACTGGGGACCGAGCCTGCAACGTGGGCCTGTGCCCTGACCAACCCGCGTGGAGCTGTGACCTCCTGGCTCATAGGTCAGCACTCAGCCACTGAGCCGCCGGCCGGGCAGATGCCCCAGGCTTTAGGGAGGGTCAGACCGCCCTCTGCCCAGAGCCCCAGCTGGTTCCTGCTCCTGTGGGGGCTGCTGTGGGAGGCCCGCTGGGGGAAGGCTCCCGCCTCCCAGCGGGGTCTAGGCCGGAGCACCCAGGCACTTGGTGCCTGCTCCAGATCCAGCGCCTGCCCGCCGGGCCCAGGCACCACGGGGGGCGGGGGGGGGCAGTGGGGCACCAGGACCCTCGGGGTGAGCAGTGGGGCCGGCCTGCCCTCCAGGGAGGAGGGGCGGGGGCAGCCTCCTGGGGACGGCCGGAGCAGGAGCCGCCTCCACCTCACCCCATTCTCAGGCTGGAGGTGGCTCCTCGGAGCCCAGGCCTGTGAGCTGCCCGTTGGCCCCTGGCCCTGTGCTGCCAGCCCCGTGCCCGGCTGCGCTGCGGGAGCCGCGTGGTGAGGGACAGGCCGGCCCCGGGAGGCAGGAACCGGTGGGCAGGCCCTCTCTGTCCATGGGGGACGTGGCCCGGACACAGCTGAGCGGGAGGATCGGCGGGGGTGGGGGGCCCTCCCTGTGCCGGGCCGAGGGCGGCAGAGGGTGGCCCTCCCTTCCTGCCGGCGGCGGCAGCACCTTTGTTCTGTGTTTGCGGCGGAAGTGGCCGGAGGGGCCCTGGCTGGAACCAGCTGAGGAGTAAACAAGCGAGCGGCCAGGCGGGGAGAGGCGGCTTGGAGCTGTCCTCTGCCCTCTGCCCTCTGCCCTCTGCCCTCCGGTCCGGCCGATCGGCACGTCAGGGAGTAGCGGGGGCCGGCCAGGCGGCCCGGCCCTCGGTCGGCACGGGGCCGGGACACCGCCGGGGCAGGTTGGTGCGGCCGCAGGGTGCAGGCTGTGGCTCATGCGGGACCCGGTCCTGGCCGGCCGCGGGCTAGTCCAGAGCGGGGTCCCCTGTGGTTCTCCGGGGCCCCCGAGTTTCATGACGGCCCTGGGCGCCCACAGCCCGTGCACGGTGCCCGGCTTGCGGTGAGGCGTCCTGCCCAGCGGCTCCTCCTGGCGTGTCCTGGGCCCCGGCCTGCTCTCACTGCGTCCGCCCTTCGTGTCCATAACGAGACTCCCCTCCCGTCGCCGGCGAACAGCGGCCTCATGCGGGGCGGGGTGTGCACACCTGGATGGTGGCTCCCTCTGAGCGGGGGTCCCCGGAAAGATACGCCTCGAGAAGGCAGGGTGGTGACTCGGGGGTCCCTCTGCGTGACGGCGGGTGCTGGGAGGGGTGTCAGGCACCCCTCGCCGCCTCTCAGGGGTTTGGGCCCAGCTCCAGTGCAAATGCTTCTACGTGAGCCCCCCAATAGCTAGGGATTGGGCTCCGAGAGGCCCTGCCACAGAGCACCCCTCGCTGGAGGGGCTCAGCCTTCCTGGGCCACCAGGTCCCCCCCCAAGCAGGTAGCTGTGGACCCAGGAATCCGCAGGCGGAGGTGCCCCACTGCCCCGCGGCCCCGGGCCGGGCTGGGAGCAGGGACCTCGGAGATACAGCACAGGTGCCGGCCGGGCCGGCCCCCTTCTCAGCGAGCGGAGCCCTGCCCTGCCCTGCCCAGGTGGCCTGGTGGCACCGCATGCCCATCCCGCCCGCCCGCCCCACATTCATGGTGCGTGAGCTCAGCGCTGAGCGAGGAAGTGAAACTGGCTCTGTCCCCAGGCGTCACGGGTGGGTGTGGGGGGTGTGACCTCCTGGGCTGGCCTGCCCGCTGCCACTCGGACCCGCCACCCGCTGGGGCCTGCGTCCCCGCCCGTGTGGACACCGCAGCAGCCGTTCCCCTGGGAGTTCTCCCACCGCGCTGGGGCGGTCAGTCGGTGAGGTCTCCCCGGAGACCCCGCCTGGCTGTGCCTCATCACGAAAACGCCGATGGGCCTCCGAGGGGGACCTCGGTCCTCAGTCTGAGCCGCGGGCGCTGGCACCCAGACATGGTCCGCAGGCGCCCAGCCTGCCCCGCGGGCGGTGTGACCAGCTGGGGTAATGGACGGAGGGGAGGCTGCGGTGGGCGGGCCCCCTGGCGCTGAGCGTCTCTGGACGGCCTCTGGCTCATGGTCTGCGTCTGAGCCTCTCCACAGGCCACAGCGGCACAGCGGGTCCTGTCCCCGTCCCCGTTGTACGGAAAAGCTGTTTGCCCGAGGGCGGGGAAGCCTGGCTGGGCTGGGAGGGGCACGGGGTGTGCAGCCCCCATCCCGCCCTGACGCGCTCTCTCCCGCAGACCATCATGGAGCAGTTCAACCCCAGCCTGCGCACCTTCATCGCCATGGGCAAGAACTACGAGAAGGCGCTGGCAGGTAAGGCCATCCCGTCCCCAGGTGGCGGTGGGCGGGCGAGTCCGGGTCCCCACGGGTCCCCGGCGCCAGGACAGGCCCGTAAGGTCCGTCTGGGAGCCAGAGGAGGGGCTCAGAGCGGGGGCGCCCCCCAGGCTGCTCCGGCCCTTTGCTGTGAGCCCTCCCGCCCACCTGGGCCTGCGGCCCCCAGAGCAGAGCTCCCCGGCCCGGGCCCACCCGCACCTGGGCCGCTGGCTGTGGGCATGGCCGCCTGGTTGACAAGCACCGGTGATGTGATGAGTGTGGGGAGGGGGGGGGGGGGCTGAGGGCGTTCCGTGGGGACGGGTTGGGGGGGTGCAGCCGGTGCCTCCGCTCCCAGGGGCCCCAGGAGCGAGTGGCCGGTCAGCAGGTGCTGGGGTGGACTCGGCGCCCAGCTTCCTGCCTAGAATCAGGCCCACGGGGACCCCAACCGCGGGCGCTTGGAGAGCCTGAGGCACTTCAGCTGCGAGGCGGCTCCAGCCCAGGCCCGGGGCAGCGGCTGCCTGGCTGGGCTCCCCCACCACCCCCGGCTCCTGTGCTGAGGTGGCCCCGGCTGGGACTCCGGGCTCTGCGCCCGGACTCCCCTGTGTTCCAGGGGACCCCCAAGTGGGGGGGCATCACTCAGAAACGGGGTCCAGCCTGGACTGAAGCGTCTCGGGGGGCTGGTGGTGGGTCTGCTTGTCCCAGAGGGAACTCACCGCCCACCCCCCCCCCAGGTGTGACCTACGCCGCCAAGGGCTACTTCGACGCCCTCGTGAAGATGGGGGAGCTCGCCAGCGAGAGCCAGGGCTCCAAGGAACTCGGTAAGCCCCACGCCGCTGACACGGGCCCCACGCCGCAGACACGGGCCCCACGCCGCAGACACGGGCCCCACGCCGCAGACACGGGCCCCACGCCGCAGACACGCCCCACGCCGCAGACACACGCCCCACGCCGCAGACACGCAGCAGACACAAGCCCCACACTGCACTGCCGGACAGTTGGGGCCCAGGGCGGGGGCCACACGGGGTGAGGGGCCAGCTGGGGTGAGGGCCTGGGTTGGGGTCTGGACGGGCGGGGGCCGGCCTGGCGGGGGCAGTGCACGCCCAGGAGCAGGTGCGCAGGCTGACGGGAGGCCCTCGTGGACTCGGACGCCTTAGTGTCTGGAACTCGCTCTGGTGTTAAAGGGAGTGACGGGGAGGCCACGGGGAGGCCACGGGCAGGCGGCCCGGTCTGGGGGGTTTGCTGCGGTGAGCGCGGCTGGAGGAGCGTCCGGGGCGGTTCTCTCTGGGCCTGCGCCGTGTCCTGCAGGTTCCCTGGGGAGCTCGGGGTGCACGGGGAGGCGTGGGGGCATGGGGGAGGCCATCCCCTTTGTCCGTAGCCCAGCGGCTCGAGCTGAACTTCCCTCCAGCTTACCCGGAGACGGCGCAGCCCTAGGGCTCCACGCCCCCGGTTCCTATTCACGGGTTTGGGGCCCCGGGGTTGAGCACGTGAACTCCACCTCGAGCAGAGATCAGCTGAACCTGATCTCCGTCCCGGGGGCATGCTCATCCCGTCCCCTCAGGCGGTTCCTTGTCAGGGATGGGAGTGAAGGGCACGCCCTGCCTCCGGTGACGGGGCCTAGCCGCGCAGGGGGGGGGGGCGGGGGGCTGGGAGGCAGCCCCGGGTGTCCCCCGACACTGGACACTGGCCGTGTCCCCGCTGGCCAGGCCTTCCGACCAGAGGTGGTTTTCCCAACTCAGCCCGATGCCCAACCACGCGCCCTGCCCCCGCCGCCTGGGCCCTGGGGTGGGCCCTGGGGCCACAGTCAGGCTCACTGGCCACTGCGTGACCCTCCTTTCTGCCCTGACCCCTGCCCTCCCGTTACTTCGGTCCTTCCTGCCTCTTCCCGCCCATCCAGGATGGAAGCTGCCTCAGCAGCGGCTCCTGCCCGCGCCCTGGTCTCAGCCCTGGTCTGGCCACCAGGACACGGCCGGCCGTGGTCCTGGGCCCGCCCTCCCCACGCGGAGGCCGTGCCCCCCTCCCCGCCCCGCCCCAGAGTGAGACTCCAGCGAGCAGTTCCCCGTGGAGCTCAGAGCCGGCGTGGCTGTGGCTGCCCGGCCGCCCCCGTGGAGCCGGAGTGGCTGGCTGCCTTTGGTCTGCCCGCCTGCGCTGCGGCCTCACGGAGGGGCCTCCTCCCGCCTCTGTTCCCTGCGGTGCGTGGGCCACGCCGGGGCGGCCGTGCGGCTCAGCCTCACTTTGATGTGCAGGCGGCTTAGTTAGGAGCGTGGACTGCCGGAGTTCCGAGTTCCGGAACCTTCCGCTGCCCTGCTGACTCCGCCAGCAGCTGCTGACCCGTGAATTCAGTCTCTGGCCCAACCCGCAACACTGATCTACGTGGAGGTGCCCTGGCCGTGCCCCTGCCCCTCCCCTGCTGGCGCCGTCCACGCCGTCCTCACCAGCAGTCACTGTGGTCCAGGCTCAGGCCAGTCCGCACCTGGTGCAGAGCCGGATGGACGAGCTTGGGGTGGGTCTGCGTGCGGTCCAGGCGCCTGCAAGACTGTGTCTCCTGAGGGGCCCGGGCGCCCTCCCCTCCCCCAATCCTCCTGACCCTGGGCCCTCAGAAACGCCGCGGCTGGCGGACCAAGGCGGGAGCCGAGGGTGTTCCGGAATGGTCCGAGATTGGGGGTGAGGGCCCCTCTCTCTGCCCGAGGAGGGCAGCGGCCGGCGGCAGGGCCTGACCTGCACAGGGTGGGGTTTGTGTCCGTCTCCCAGTGCTCCGAGGTGGCCGTGCCCCAGGCTCTCCTCCTGTCTTTTGTTTTCATTGTTTTAACATTTTTATTGGCTTCAGAGAGGAAAGGAGAGGGAGAGGGGAGAGAGAGAAACATCAGTGATGAGAGAGAATCCTGGACCGGCTGCCTCCTGCACGCCCCAAGCTGGGGATGGAGCCCACAACCCGGGCCTGTGCTCCGATAGGGAACCGACCTGTGACCTCCTGGTTCCTGGTGGACACTCAGCCCCTGAGCTGGCCGCCGGGCTGAGCTTCGAGTTTGTAGCATTGATTCAGGCAGAAGCCACAGTGTGAGGAGCTCGGGTGCCGTCACCACGGGGCCCAGAGCAGCCCCGTCCTCTCCCGCCTGCGCGTCAGCGGGCCTGGGGGGAGGGGGGACACGGGGTGCTGTCGGCTGGAAGCACACGCGTGCTCGTCCCGGTCCCCGTCCGTGTGCCTGCGGTTTCTCCGCATTTTAGCTCCTGGGGGCCCCTCCGGGGCTGCTCCCGGCTGGCGGGGTGCCCCTGGCTGCACCAGACCCGCCCCCGTCCCCCCCGCAGCCTGTCCCCGGCTCCTCCCAGGACGGTGGAGCTGGGGGGCCGGGAGGGGGGAGGCCCAGGCACGCTGTGCACATGTGGGCGCTGGGCGGCTGACTCGGCGCTGTGGACATCACGTGTCACGTGCAGGAGGAGGGTCCGTGCTGGCCCTGGTCGACCCGGCTTTGCAGGGAGGCTGCGGCTGCACAGCCTTCTGGAACATTCTGGACTTTGAGGAAGGTGGCCCGGGCGTGGCAATGAGCGGGGCACGGCCTTCTCTGCACCCTCTGCCTCCTCCACGTGGGGCCCACCGTCCCGGGAGCCTCCGTGGGGCCTGGCCCGGGGCTGGCCCGTCGGCGGCTGCGGTCGCCCTTTGAAGAGCCGCCGAGTGTGCCCGGGCCTGTGCGGGCTCGCAGGCTGGCACCCGCCAGAGAAACACACGGGGAGAGGCGCAGGGGACAGCCGGAGCTCCTGCCGGGCCGGCCTCAGGGCGGGGCCTCGCGGGTGGGAGGGCAACCGGGGGCTTGGCGCTGAGTCACTGGTGAGGGTGTGGCCCCACGGCCCTGGCGCTGGGCTGCCGTCCACCGGGTCCCGCGTGGAGCAGGCAGGTCGGTCAGCCAGAGCCCAGCCTCCCGGCACCGGGCAGCGAGCTGTGAGCCGTGAGACGGGCGCCGGGAGCCGTGCCGAGTCACCTGGGCCCTGGTCTTAGCTCAGACCCAGGAGGAGTGGTCACTGCTCCCTCGGGACTCGGGGTCCAGCATGAGGGCCTGAGGGGCCTCCGGGCCGCACTCCGCCCTCCCCTTCACCTGCAGATGGGGCTGCTGGGCTGCGAGTGCCCACCCCCAGGCCGTCTCCCCATCCCGGTCGCTGGCTCAGCGGTTAGAGCATCGGCTCGGGCACCGAAGGGTCACGGGTTCGATTCCTGTTCAAGGGCACCTACCTGGGTGTGGGTTCACTCCCCGCCCTAGGTTGGGTCACGTGCAGGCGGCAACCAATCAATGTCTCTCTCACATCTCTCCCTCCCCCTCCTTCCATCCCCCCTTCCGTCCCCCCTCCCTTCCTCATCCCTCCCCCTTCTTCCTCTCTCCCTTCCCTCTCCCCCTCCACCTTCCTACCCCTTCTCCTGTCCTTTCCTCCTTCCCCCTTCCACTCTCCCTTCCTCATCCCTCCCTCCTCCCCTCCTCTCCCTCCCGTCCTCCCACTCCCACTTCCACTTTCTGAGAAGCAGTGGAAAGCATCCTTAGCTGCGGATTAACAAAACAAAGCAAAACAAAACGAGAACATGTTGTCTTTTCTGGACCTCAGCCGCGTCAGCGCTGGGAGCGGCACCGCGGGGGCTCTGAGGCCGAGGCCGGCCGGGGCTCAGGCTGAGCGTCGCCCTAGGAACCAGGAGGTCGCGGGGCAGTTCCCGGCCGGGGCACATGTCCGGGTTGCGGACTCGCTCCCCAGTGGGGGCGTGCAGGAGGCAGCCGGCCCAGGATTCTCTCCCATCACCGGTTTCTCTCCCTCTCCCTCTCCCTTCCCCTCTGAGCCAATAAGAACACATTTAAATGAGAGGAGGCTGAAGGCCACTCCCTCACCCGTCTCGGGGTGACAGAGCCGCCAACAGGGAGCAGGGACGTCAGAGCAGAGAGCCGGGGCGGTGGGGCTGGGGGCTGGGCGGCCAGGACCGGGTGAGGGCTCAGCCGCTCACCGGTGCTCGGGGTGCTGTGCGGAGGGGGCACGGGGTCCCTGCCCCGATGGACAAACAGGGAAGCAGCCAAGATGGCCGACGCGGGGGGCCAGGCGGGGGGCCAGGCGGGTCCTCGGGCTCCAGAGGCTGAGCTGGGAGGAGGCCGTTCTGCCCCTTTAAGCCCCAGAGCGGCCCGGTGACTCAGCCTCTGGTCCCGGGGCCTTTGATGGGACCGGGTGTGGCTGGGACGGCCTCACACACCCAGAGCCTCTGCCTGCGCGGGGGCGGGGCGGGCTCCCCGGAGGGTCCCTGGGGGGTGAGGAGTTCAGGTGGGAGGGGGTCAGCACCCCGATGGCCCGGGGCTCAGGGAGCAGCAGAGGGTCCCTGCCGGGCAGCAGTCCCCTGATGGCCAGGCCCACGCCTGTTTGCGTTCCTGGCGTTTTGATCCGGGTTCATTCCACACGGTTCTCTTACTCCACGCGGCAAAGTGTAAGCACGTTGCCCCAAACGCTGCAAGTTCTCCAGCCTCTGAGCAGAGATGTCAGCGCCGGCGGCGCCGCAGCCAAAACAGTGTGTGCCCGTTGCCAAGGGGACCCGCGGGGGAGCCGCTTGCTCACCGCTTCCGAGAATGACGGGGGGGGGGCGGGGGGGGGGACACGGAACCACCACCGCACCCCACGGGGCTTGGCCGGAGGTCAGCCTCAGAGGGCGCGGCTGTGCCAGAGAAGGGGGGGGGGGCCTCCCCTGAGCCCTCTGCCCGCTGGGGCGCCTGGAACCCTGGGCGCTTCCTGCCAGGAAGTGGGGGCCCTCAGGCTCAGCGGACTCACTGCTCCCTCCACTCCGCTCTTCGTTCAGCCCGATTCCCCCCACACACCCTGTCCTCCTCCTCCCTCTCCCGGGAGAGAGTGAGGTGCCAACAGGCGGGGCACGGGGCACGGGGCCGCAGGAGGCAGCGGTGAGCCAAGGCCTGGCCGGGAGCGGTCGCCTCGCCTGGCCCGCCTCCCGTCGGAGCCCCCGCCTCAGCCTCGTCCCTGCGCCCGGCTCGCACCTGGAGCCTCCCCGCTCCCAGAGCCCGGGGCAGGGGGACGGCTGGCGAGACTGCACCCCGAGTGCGGGGCCGCCTCTGCGATGCCCGTGTTCGGCACGGTCTGTCCCACGTGTGCTCTGGGCCTGGGCACTGCCACCCCCGCCTGGTAACATCCTGGGGCTGCACCCCGAGGGCGGGGGGTGGGGAGGGGCTGTGTCAGGGCCTCACAAAGACCCATGTCCGGACACAAGTCCGCAGGCAGCGTCCTGGGCTCGGGGAGAAGCAGGGTCCTGGGGCCACCCCCGGGCTGGGATCAGGCCGGAGAGGCGGGTTGTGTGCCACCCACCACGTGCTCACAGCGCTCAGAGCGGCCGCACGCTCAGGCCGGGGGGGTGCCCGGGGCCTCGGTCCCAGGGGAGCTGACGGAGCGGAATCCTGCCTCCGGCCCCGGGGGCAGGCTGGCCTGAGCGGCAGCCGGCTCCTCGCCCCCCTCCCTGCCGGTTCTGACAGCGCGTCCTCTCCTCCCGGGCTCAGGCTGGGGGCGGTGGGGCGGTCCTCTCCTGCAGGCTGGTCCGGCCCGGCCCGGCTGCGGGAGGTCCGAGCTCCTTGCAGTTCCTCTGCCCCCTCTCCTCCCTCACGTGAGGTCTGTGCATCTGTCGGAGCCAGACTTTTGGGAAGCGCCAGCAGGGCCGGGGAGGGCAGAGCTCAGGCCCCAGCGAGGGAGGGAGGGTGGCCTGGGCCGATCTCTGCTCAGGAGGCAGAGCTGAGCCTGGGGGGGCGGGTTCGGTCCTGCTGCTGGGACGGCAGCGGGCGGGGTGACAGTGGGGCGGGGTGGCTGCCGGCTCCGTGTTCTCGGCACGTGCAGCACCTGCCACCAAAAAGGTCCTTGGCGAGTTCCTGCCAATCAATGACCGCGCCGGCGCCTCCCTCTGCGGCCGTGGGGGTCCTTCCTGCCCCAGCCCCCCAACGTGCAGCTTGGAAGGGCCTCCAAGGACAGGTGCCCTTCGTGCGACACCCCGCGTCCCCACTGCTCCCCCAGAGCACTGAGGGAGCGCCAGGCCCAGCCTTGCTGTCCCGGGGAATGCTGGGAGACTGCGGGCGTCCCGGTCCCCGAGGCCCTGGTGCACCCAGCGCTGCCTGCCCACCAGCGAGAGCGCGTGGGTCTGGCGCCCCAGTACTCAGCCAGGTGGGGGGCGGGGCGGGGACAGAACCCTGACCCGTCTCCTCTCCGCCTCCCGCGCAGGTGACGTGCTCTTCCAGATGGCCGAGGTGCACCGGCAGATCCAGAACCAGCTGGAGGAGACGGTGAGCCAGCCCGCGGCCTGCACGGCCCGGCGTCTGACCCCCGGCCTCTGTCCCGCTCCGCCCAGAGCCCCCGGCTCCCGGGGCCATCCGCTCTGGGCTCAGGTGGCTCCTCTTTCCCTGGGGTCACCTCCCGCCTGGGCCAGGGCGGGACCCTGCCTGCTTCCCCGCCCACCGCGTGCTCCCGCGCAGCCTCAGCTGACGGTGCGTGCTCTCTCCCCAGCTGAAGTCCTTCCACAACGAGCTGCTCACCCAGCTGGAGCAGAAGGTGGAGCTGGACTCCAGGTACCTGAGTGTAAGTACCCCTCCCCCGCCCCAGAGGCTCCTCTGAGCGCCCCTTCCTGCCCATGGAGACCCCGCTGCCCACTTGGGGGCTGTGAGTAAAGACGGGGGCATGATGGCCGCTTCCTGGAACCCACAGGGACCACGTCCCAGGCTCATGCCGGCCCCAGCCTGACCGTGGTCCCCGGAGCCAGGAGCAGGCCGGGGGCGGGGCTCACGCCTCTGTCCCCGCAGGCCGCGCTGAAGAAGTACCAGACGGAGCAGCGGAGCCGGGGGGACGCGCTGGACAAGTGCCAGGCCGAGCTGAAGAAGCTGCGCAAGAAGAGCCAGGGCAGCAAGAACCCGCAGAAGTACTCGGACAAGGAGCTGCAGGTGGGCGGCGGGGGCACGGCGGGCGGCAGGGGCGGGGGACTGCCCGCAGCTCGCACAGACTTCCGGTGGGGCGGCGTGTCTGTCCTGGGCCGGTGGGGGCCGTGGGGGCGCTCAGCCTCGCTGGGGCCTGAGCTGAGGCCCTCGTGTCGGCCTGTCCCCTCACCTGGCCCGGAGAGCGCCCGGCTGTCACTCGGAGCGGTGCTCTCGCCCACCGGGCCGGCTCGGCTCTGGCCGCCCTGCCGGCCGAGGCAGATGGCACTGGCGGGCGGGGGCGGGGCGCCGGGCCTGTCACTCAGCCTCTCGCCAGGTCGCAGGCCTGAGTGCTGAGAGGCCAGGATGTAGGGCAGCAGGACCCGGAGGGGCTTGGCCCCAATTCCCCGATTCCACACCCCGGCCACCTCGCAGACAGCCCCGCCACCTGCTCCCCAAGGTCACACACGGCCCAGATACGGAGGGACGGGAAAACAGGACCCCACCTGTTTGCCCCAAATGCTCCCCGCCCGTCAGGAGTGGCAACGTGGGGGGCACCTGCACAGCGGGGGTTGGCTCTTGGGTCCGCCCTCAGCTCAGAGCCCACCTTCCTGCTAGTCGGGCTGGCTGCATACACCCCCACTGCTGACTGCGCATGTGCACATGTGTGTACATGCGTGTCTCTGTGTGTACGTGTGTGTTGCCTCTGTGTGCATGTGTGCAAGCACACGTGTGTGTGTGTGTGTGTGTGTGGCAACAGCAGGTGAGGGTCAGCCCTCTGTGGGAAGCTGCGAGCTCTGGGGGGGCAGTAATCCCATCCCCCAGTACCTGCCCCCGTCCACCGCAGCCTGCAGCCCCCACGCGTCTGTGTGTGTTAGCGGCAAGGACACAGCCTGCCCTCGGAGCACACCTTCCCGTTGCCCGCGTCCACGGTCTGTGGACCATCGTGACGCCTGGGAGCGGCCCTGAGGTCCTCCCCCCACCGAGATGGTTTGCCAGGTGCTTCCCGGAAGCCTGGGCCCGGTACAGCGCCCCCACTGTCCCAGAGGAGAACAGCACCCCAGCCCAGCTTGCACCGGGCGCCCTGGGGCTGGCTGAGGACGGGGCGAGGGGGGCGCAGGAGTCGGTGCTTACGCCGCGTCCGAGGGGCTGCTTCTGGGCCGCGTGTCCGAGGGCTGTGAGGTGTGCTCCATGGAGCCCTCTACTCCCCCGTCCGCCCCCCATAAAGCGCACACCACCCTCTAGGCCAGCCGCCCCGGCTCCTCTGGTGGCGCCTGTGAACGCAGCTGCTGGGGTGGCCCCTGCGCCTGCTCCTCCACCAGCACCTGTAAGGGCTCCTCCAGGCCGGAGCGCGCCCCGAACACGGAGGCTCCCCTGCAGCCCGGCCCCTCCCGGGACCAGCTGGCCCTCGGTGACGGCCATCGAGAGCCGGCAGGGAGAGTGAGGTCCCTGTGGCCAAGCGCCCGCAGGCTCCCCTTGGCGGAGGCGGAGGCACCCCCATGCCTGACCACACAAGGTGCCGCCATGGCGGGGGCGGGTCAGAGCCGGCGCTGCGAGCTGCTGGTGACGGCACTGGCAGAGGCTCCTGCGCTAACTGGGACGCGGGCTCCCTCGGGAAGTGGATGTGCTGCCCGTCCGCCCGCCCAGGGCTGCCCGCCCTCCGGGCACCACAGAGGATATCCCGTGAGCCACAAGCCTCGGCTGGCGACCCTGTCCCTTTGGCCCTGGGGTCTCAGCCACGCGGGGTCCGCTCGGCGGTGGGGTGCGGCCTGGCAGCCTGACTGGTCTGTCAGGGCTGCCGGCAGCCCAGTCCTTGGAGCTGCTGGTGGCGGCAGAGTCCTGGTGGGGAAGGGGGGTGGGGGCACTGGGGCTGGGGCTGCCGGGGCCCAGCGGCCAGGGGCACGGCCAGGCCTGGCTCCCCCTCCCCTCCCTTTCTCCTTCCCCTCCCTCTCTGAGAGGAAAGCTGCGGGGGTGGGGGGTGGTTGGGGGACAGTGACAGGCAGCCCGGCTGGTCCTGGTCTGAGGTCCGGGTGCCCGTTGGCCTCGGCTCCCGGCTCGGGGCTCTGGCAGGCGCGTGTCCCGGGCGACCTGGGGGGGGGGGGCGGCGGGCAGCTTCTATTTCAGGGGTGTGTAATTAACAAGCAGAGCTAAATAACCGTAATTTAGATCGTCAAGGAGGATAATGGCAGAGGCTGGTCCCGTTATCACGTGGCTTTTGAAGAGGCTGGTGGCGGGGCTGTGCCCTGTGGGTCGCAGGCGGGGATGCATCCCTCTGGGCACGGGCTGGGCAGGGGCCTTGGGGGACAGAGCGGGAGAAGCCAGAGGTCTGGGACTGGGCCAGGCCTCCGTGCCCAGAGGGCCTCCGTGCCCAGAGGGCCTCGGCCTGCGGGGCCTCGGTCCCTTTGTGCCCCAGGACCAAGCTCCCCCCCTTCCCCCCACGGTGCAGGGGTGCGGCCGGGTGCCTCCTTCCTGGCGCTGGAGTAACGTGGAGCCTCTTGGGCCGTAGAGCCGGGCCAGGCCTCCCTGAGGGCCGGAGCGGGGCAGGAGCAGGAAGCTGGCTCAGGGAAGTGCTTGCGGAGCTGCCGTTCGGTGGTTTCCCGGCACGTGACCTGGCGGGAATGTGGAGGAAGCATTTCAGTCTCTGAGGTCGGGTGTGGCTCTGGCACCTGCCGGTCCCCCGGGGCCACGGGAGGTGGGGCTGCCCCGCAGGTGGGGCCTCCTGGACCCCCGCTTCCGTGAGGAGCCGAGACCCGTGGGCTCAGCACTCACACAGGCCGCCAGGCCGAGCAGGCGAGTGTGGCCTCGGAGCAGTCCCAGGCCGGACAGTGGGGATGCCTGAGGGGGCCGCGCCCTGGCAGCTCCCCAGGGCGGTGGGTGGCTCAGGTGCCCTGGCTTGGGGGAGGGTGGTCTGTGGGCCTCGATCCTTCGTTGGTGCCGGCCAGCTCGGGGGGCTCCCTCGGGCCTCTGCAGCTGGGGTGGGGCGTGGGCACACACTGGCCAGCATCCTGAGGGGCGAGGGCAGCTGGGTCTGGTGGGACAGTCCTGCCCCGTGGGTCCCCGAAGCCGCCAGGGAGGCCCCTCTTCTCCCTGAGCAGCACGGCCCCCTCAGTCCCCGCCTCTCGCCCTGAGCCTGGCGCTTCCGTGAGACTGTCAGGGCTCCTGACCGCGGAACCGCGGAACCGCGGTCCGGCCGCCACACACAGGCTCCCGGGCTCGGGCTTCCCCCGCTGACCCCGGCCACTTCCTGTTCATGGTGGGCGTGCCAGGCCAGTCAGAGCCGGAGGGGCACGGCTGGCCCCGCCCAGGGCAGCCCCGCTGCAGCCGGCTGAGCCCAGGGACCGGTCGGCTGGGGCTCCCTCGCGGTCCCTGGAGGTCCCCGCGGCGGCGGCGGCGGCGGCAGCGGGATTCCGTGCGTTCACAAGCTGAGAGCCGTGGGGCGCGGCTGCCGCCCGGCTGAGGTGGACAGTGCGGCAGGCACAGCTTCGGGGCGCCCCTCCCCCGGCGGCACCCCGGCTTTGGAGGGAGAGCCCGGTTGGGATCACTTGTCTTCTCGGATTGCAGGCTGCTCAGCCCCAGTGACTCAGTGGGAGCAGCCTCAGTGGGAGCAGCCGTGGGTCTTAAATGCTGTCGGCCGGGTGTTTCTATAGCGCCGTCGCCATGGCACCCGCTAAGCCGGGAACAGGCACAGCTGGGAGGGGCCGGCCGTGCTGCGCCCGCTGCCAAGCCCGGGAGGTGAGGGCGGCCTCGCCCTCCTGTGCACGTGTCCGCGGACACGGCTCGTGGGGTCCCGCCCACAGGGGGCGCCGTGGCCCTTGTGTCCGGCTCTCAGGGGCTGCCAGAGCCTGTCTCCCGCGAGCCTGGGCGTCAGGAGGGAGGTCGGGCAGCCGCTGTTCCTCGACAGCCTGGCGCCACGTGGCCGTGCCCAGGGCTCTGCCCAGCCAGACGGTGGGTGCTCCAGCCGCTGGACACCCAGGCCCGGGGAGGGTGGCGCTCCCCCTCACGCCCCAGCGGGTGGCCCAGGCCGTGGGGGCCAGTATTCTCCCACCTGTGCTCCGGAGACGCCCAGGGAGACGGACGCTCTGGCCCCGCAGCCTCTGCCTGCGCTGCCCCCACCCCCCCAGCTCTGGCTCCCCTGAGACCGGCCTCTGAATAAGTGGAAACTTAAAAATAAGACGCAGCCCCGCCCCCGCCCTGGGGGCTGCCAGCCGCTAATGAGGCCAGCCTGGGCCTGGCCCAGTCCGGCTGCTCTGCTCCGGGGACCGGAGGGGGACAGGGAGGGGGACGGGGGAGGGCGGGCAGCCTGGAAACCCAGAAACCGTCCCAGCCCGCGGCCGAGGCAGGAGAGCTGTTCTCAGCCGCGCTCCGCCATGCCCAGGGGGCCCGCGTCCCCGTTACGCCGCGTCCTGGGTGACGGGACGGCCAGGCTGCCTGTGCTGCCCGTCCAGACGGCACTGCCTGTGCTGGGGCAGCCGCCCAGGCCTCCGCGAGCTGGGTGCTCCCCCTCCCTGAGCGAGCCCCTCCCCCAGACCCTCTGCCCGGAGCGGGCCCCAGCCCCTGGGCCGCCGCCCTCCTGTCCTCACGGCCCTCATGTGCCTTTTCCTCGGGGTTTCGGGGGGTGGACAGGTGCCACCTAGGAAGCCCCCATCCTCCCTCCCTCCTCCCGCCTTGCCCATGTGCCTGGCTCAGGCCTCCTGGCCCATCTGCAGGCCCCCGTCCCGCCAGGAGCCTGTGCAGGGGAGCTTCTCGGGGGCAGGGCGGGGGGGCACTGGGGGAGGGGGGCCCTGGGAGGAAGGCGGGGGACACACATTTCCTAGCCAGAGGAAAAATACTTTGAGTTGAGCTGCTTGGGATGTGGAGGAGGAGGAGGAGGAGGAGGAGGAGGAGGAGGAGGAGGAGCGCGGGGAGGGGAGAGGGGGAGGGGTGCAGGGCGCCCCTGCTGGAGGCCTGGAGCTGGCGTGCAGACCTTTCTCCCCAAGTGCCATCCGTGGCCGCCGGCATTTGTGGAGGGGCCAGCTGACTCCCAGAGGCCGCGCCTTGTTCAGGGGTGGGGGCTGGGGTAGCTGTTTTGAGGCCCATTTAACTGCCCTCTCAGGGAGTTGAGTGGAAACTGGGGGGCTGCAGGCAGTGGGGGGGTCCCACGTTCGGTGCGGGGCTGGGCGGGGCGGGGCCTGCCTGCAGGGAGCGGCTGGCTGCGCTGGCAGAGGGTGGGCCTCGCCCTCCAGCTGAGCCGGCAGGAACAGCCTGCTCCCGCTCCGCTCCCGCTCCCGCTCTGTCGCCCACCTGGGCTCGGCACCGCCCACCCACTGAGTCAGAGCTGGCGGAGGTGCTGCATCGGGCGGGGGAGGCCGCCCCCTGGTGGCCCGGCTTGCACCTGCGGAGGGCCGGGCTGCTGGGGGAGAGCCGGCTCTGCGGAAGCCGCTCCGGCAGCCCAGCCTGCAGCTCAGCCTCCCACATGCAGGGGTGAGGGGGCTGCAGACCCACAGGTGTCACAGCCGCTCTGCTCCCGGGACCCCCGCCGCCGTGCGGCTTCACGGCCTCCAGCCTGCTCCCCAGAACGTCCGGCCCATTGCCCGGCGCACCCCCTCGGGCTGGGTGTGGGCAGTCACTCTCCTACACACCCGCTGAGCTTCCTGGGCGATTGGTTTGGGATCCGCAGGCGGTGCCAGCCCCACGCTGCTGCCGGGTCCCCAGCGTCTGCCAGCACGGCCGCCAGTGCGGCTCCGGGTCAGAGGGGAAGTGGGGTTCAGAGGGGATGTGGGGTCAGAGGGGACGTGGGGGTCAGAGGGGACAGTGGGGTTCAGAGGGGACGTGGGGGTCAGAGGGGACAGTGGGGTTCAGAGGGGACATGGGGGTCAGAGGGGACAGTGGGGTTCAGAGGGGACGTGGGGGTCAGAGGGGACAGTGGGTTCAGAGGGGACAGTGGGGTCAGAGGGGACGTGGGGGTCAGAGGGGACAGTGGGGTCAGAGGGGACAGTGGGGGTCAGAGGGGACAGTGGGGTTCAGAGGGGACAGTGGGGTTCAGAGGGGATGTGGAGTCAGAGGGGACAGTGGGGGTCAGAGGGGACAGTGGGAGTCAGAGGGATTAGTGGGTTCAGAGGGGACAGTGAGGGGGTGCTCTCAGGGCACAAAGGCACACTGGCCTTGGGGCTCCCTGACTATACAGATTGTAACTCCTACTCAAATCCCATTGGCCAAAGCAAGTCACATGGCCAGGGCCTGCACCAATGAGCTGGCCGGGAGCTGTGTGCCACTTCCAGTGGGCAGGGCCGGGGTCACATCTGTGGGCGGGCACTTCCCATCCAGAGCCCTCTTCCTGCGGTCACTCCTCCCAAAGTGCTGGGCCCTCAGTCCGTGGCCTCGGGTAGGGGGGAGGGGTCTGCTGGTGCCAGTTTTTATGATTTCACATTTTGTTAAGGCTCAACAAGTAGCTTACCGTTTTCCAGTTTGGAACTTATCTCCCCAGATGGACACCCTGTCCCCTCTGGACATGAGCTCGCCGCCCCCAGCCCCGCCCCCAGGCCTGTCCTGAGCCTACCACCCACTCCAGCCTTGGCCGTCAACACGTCTGGGGCCTGGTGGTTCTGGCCGTTGGTACTGGGTCTGAGGACTCGGTTCGGTCGAGGTGTCTCGACTGGGGTGTCGGCAGTGCCGTCATGGCGAGTGGGCGTCCGGGAGGGAGCCAGCGCTGGGGTCAGGCTGCAGAGTGGACCCACCTCAAGATCCAGGGGCTGGGGGGCTGGAGCTCGGGTCCAACAGTGGCTTTGTGAGGCCGCTGTGTTTGTCCGGGCAGCTTCTCAGCCTCTTGGCGGCACTGGGGTTGGCACGCAGGTAGCTCCAAAGGGAAGGCCTGTGGCCGGCTGCTTTCCGGTCCTCACCCCGTGCAGGGCTCCTCGGCCCCTCCCCGGAGTGAGGGGCGTGGCCCGCACCACCACCCTGACCGCCGGGCTCCCTGCTCCCACGGGACACCAGCCCCTCCACAAGCTGACACGCCGGCCCTCACCTCAGCCTTCAGCTGGCCAGGGTGGCTCAGAGGTGGAGCAGCGACCTATGAACCCGGAGGTCACGGTCCTGGTCAGGGCCCGATTGTGAGTTTGATCCCCAGTAGGGGGCGTGCAGGAGACAGCCCGTCAATGGTGCTCTCTCATCCCCTCCCTTTCTCTCTGTGAGATCAACAAAAATGCATTTTGTAGAAGAGGCGCTGCCCGGGGGCTTTGCCCGCCCGAGCGCCTCCCGCTGGAGCAGACAGGCTCTGGGAACATCCGCACGGGGGCCGGACGCCCAGCGAGCGGAGGACATAGCAGCGGCATGGACATTCGGGCCCTGGCCTCCGGGAGGGGCTGGCCAGACACCAGATCTGGGCACACGGTGCCCCCACTCTGGGGAGGAGGCCCCCGAGAGGAGCCTGGGCCCCTGGGGACCACCTGCCCTGGGCGCCCTGCCAGAGGCGGAACCCGGCCACAGGGGCTGGCGTGGGCAGAGGCGGGCAGGCGGCTGTGGGTGCCGCGGGAGGAGTGGATGCCTGTCCGGCTCACCGGCCACCCTCCCCCCAGTACATCGACGCCATCAGCAGCAAGCAGGGCGACCTGGAGAACTACGTGTCCGACGGCTACAAGACGGCGCTGACCGAGGAGCGGCGCCGCTTCTGCTTCCTGGTGGAGAAGCAGTGCGCCGTGGCCAAGAACTCCGCCGCCTACCACTCCAAGGTGAGCCGCCGCCGCGCAGGCACTTCCGGGCCCGGGGGGAGACTGCGCCGCTGTCTCCAAGGGGGTACGCCTCCTCCCTGGGGCTCAGCAGCCCTGCCCGCCAGGCCTCCGCTGCTCTCTTCCCCGCGGGCCCTCTGCCCATGGCCCGGGGGGCGGGGGTGTTGGTGGGCCCCCCGGTACCCGGGGGCTGGGCCATGCCAGGCGAGGGCAGGCTCCTGGGACGGACGCCGAGCCCGTGTTGCCTGACCCCCCTCTCCCCCTCCCGCTTCAGGGCAAAGAGCTGCTGGCGCAGAAG